>NC_064629.1:235104098-235735884 GCF_023864275.1 Schistocerca cancellata | reverse complement strand
CCGCGACGCGGCTGCCAAGTGCGTGAATTGCGGCGGTGCCCACGCCGCAAACTCGCGCAGCTGCGCCTACGTGCGGGGCTACAGAAGCAAGATGGCCGCCCCACGCCCTGCAGAGGTACCTGGCGTCGAGACGGACGTCCCACCCCCCCGCTCCCGCGGGGATGGTGGACCATGCCGTCGCGAAGCCACCACGGACGACGCACTGGCCGTCTTCCACACTGCCCTTGCGGCCGAAAGGGCCGCCATGAGGGAGGAACTCGTGGCTGTTCACCGCCAGCTGCAACAGCTGCGTGAGGAGCTGCGGGTCCTCAAGAAGACGTCCACCCCCAACGCCAGCTCCACTGCGAGTCGGCCAGTGGGGGTCGATGCCTCCACCCAGACGGAGCCACCTGCGCCGCCAGTTGACGAGACGGGCGTCGAAGTGGCTCCCATGGACATTGAGGTGGAGCAGCCTGCTCTCCCTCCCGTCGGGGAGGTCGAGCCGCGGGCACACGACGAAGAGGCGCACACCGAGACACCACCACTTGCTGCAGCGGAGGCGGAATGGCTGCCGCTCCCCAAGGTGAGCAGCGTGCAGCCAGTGCTGCAGAAGGTCGCCGCGTCTCTTCGTGACGGGTCATACCCGCACCTAGACAACCCCTATCCTTTCACGCCACCAGACAGGACGAAACCGGCCCTTCCTCACCAGCCCTATGGACCAGTCAGGAGCAACAAGGCCCTCAGAGGACTGGTATCGAGGAAGGACCTCAACATCATCAACCACCACCCTGTCTTCACGCCCGCGGACTGGGAATACATCTTTGCAGCCGCAGAACTGGGCGCGACGCCCGGGGAAGTGCGTCCGGAAATAGCACAGCACCCAGCTTACCGGGAATTCCAGGAGATCGGAAAGCTCGGAGACAACATGACCAAGGAGGATATCATCCAATTCTGTCTACGAAATCCTGAATTCGTAGACTTACTAGGACGCCGATAGGCCACATAGAGCGCCTCTCTAGTCAGAGGTGCTCCCAGGGGAAGATTCAAGAAACTAGGGGACCAAATTCGAAGATAGAGGAGTTAAGGAGGAACAGCAGCACCGCTGCTTAGCCTCCACCATCTCCGGACTGAGGAGGTCCGTGATTTACTAGCGAGCGAGCGACCAAACCCAGTTCCCTCTGAGCAGCCATAGCGTACGGATCTCCGTGCCGGCACGTTCACAGGAGCTCAGTCCGTCAGTTCACCTGATGATGGCGACATGTTTGATCGCCGAAATATTGTGCCCGTTGGACACTATAGACCGGCAGCATACCCGTGGATATTTTGATTAGTTGTACCATTATTTTACATTACAAGAGAGACTAAAATACAACAGAGAGCATTACAGTCAATTGGGATAGCATTTTGTGCCTTACTGTGTCTGTTCCCTCTTTTTTAATGTTCTGGACTCCTGTACATTTATTACTGAGATTTAAGATGGTTTCCCTATTTGGTTTGCCTTCACTCCTCCAGTTTCAGACTTGTAAATTTTTAATTCTTCTTGTTTGCATTCCAATTAGAAATTCTATCTTTAAGCATAAATTGAAGTATGCTAATTTTATTTAATCATGGGCTGTACCATTTCTTTGCATGTTGTGGTTTGTGTATATTGCTAGTGTGGCATCTTTTATAATAGAAGACAACTGTTTTCCAAGTTAATTTTTATGGTTGATATGAATGTAGAGAAGCACTCATTGCCAGTAATACATTTCTCACTTGTAATTAGGAGTATATCAGGCAATTTTATGTTTTAGTTTGTCTCCTATTCTTTCAGTGCTCTCCTTGTTTATACCTCTATATGCAAGTTTGTACTCAAAGTTGCATGAATTTGTTGCATCAAGTAAGAGATATGAAAAGGTAGGGCAAATGCAGTAGGAATGGTTTTACTCAGTTCATTAGTTATTGTATTTCTGCCCTCGCTATTGAAGACTAAAGAAAAAAACCTGTCAGTGCTGTCTTGTTTAGATTTAACAGTTTAGATTCAGGAGACATGATTCTAAGCTTGAGTTTTTGAAATTTTATTTTATAATATTTGATGCAAATTCATGAGATATGAGGTATGGCATCATTTCTGATCAGTTGTTTTTCCTGACTGTTATACAAAGAAATTTCAATTTTGTTCCATTTAATGGTGACTCTATGCAGCCCTTAAAGTAATACTGCACATCAACCTTAGACATGAAAATTGTGCAAATATATATTAGTGCTAATGTCAGTCTAGTGTATTATGCCTAGACTCTATGGTTGATTTGTATGAATCTATAGGAACTCACATTTTTTTGTCTCCTAGGTGGTTAAAACAACAATTTCAAGAGGCAGATGAAGATGAAAATGGTAGCTTGAACTTTGAAGAATGTCTGAGACTTTTAAAGCAGCTGAATGTGAAGATGGTGAAATCAGAAGTAAAGAAAAAATTTGAGGTATAATTAGTTGGCACACTTTACTGCAGTTTATAATGATTCCTGTGAACTTCAGCACTGTTTCATACTAAACCACTCTTCTCACTTTTCCAGATTGCCAATACTAACAAGAACTTACGAGATGGAGAACAAGTTTTAGATTCAGAGGAGTTTGTTGGTTTCTTCTTCAGCCTCATGTCAAGAGAAGAACTGAAGCCATTATTTATTAGGTGAGTGCATCATAAGTGTTCAGTAATAACATAACATAGAAATCTCTCTCCTTGTGTGTCCACATTCTGCAGATTCTGTGAAACTAACCAAAGGAATAAAATAAAAGTATAAATGCCCTCCTCTACTGTACATGCCATTATAATAGTATAAATAAAGCTTATACATATAATATAACCTCACATAAGTAACATTACATAGGCCACATTTTTTTAAGTAGCACTCAGACAAATATTAGGACTAATACTACTTTTCATATTGTATATCACACACTTTTCATTTTGACAAGCACACTACTCTAATAAAAACTTTATTTTAATTTCTATAAAATTGTTAATGTTATAAACAAAACAAACCAGTATTGTGAACAAGGTCTGTAATTACCTAGTATTCATTGAAATGCTAGTCAAATATCTTCTGCTCACTGAGATTAATTCTGAAGACTTACTTCATTCATAGAGGTTGTAGGAAAAAAAGAATCACCAACTGTGTATTACTTCTAGTTTCTTTGTGTACGTGTGTGAGTTGAAATGTCTTTTTCTGCATTTGAATGGAGAGGGGGCAGTATGCTGAACGTTTTTATTTCTGAGTGTCTGTATCCCTTCAGAAGTTTCATTAAACTGATGCAGTCATTCTGAGGATTATATGTGTCTTATAGTATTGGATACCGTAATTAGCCTGAAACATTGTGTTGTTTTCTATAAACATAGTGTGTTTAAGTTCTGTCACATGGCTGTAATTCTCTCTTTTTTCGATGAGTTGCCAGCAGGTTGTGTGATTATTAAATCCTCAGCTCACTATCACACCTCATTTCTGTCACACATTAACTTCATCAGCTTGTATGTCATTTCTGCACAGCAATATTTTAGTGCATAGAACAGAAAGAAAATATGCAGTCTAAGGCAACAGTTTTTGCTCCTCATCATTTTAGGAAACTATTCTTTGGATGGCTGCAAATTTTATTTCTGGGATTCAATTAATTTTTTGCTTTTTACTGTCCATTTTGTAGATTAGTAGCAATTTGTTAACTGCATGAAAAGACAGCTAGTACCAAAATTGAGCAAGTTATCCTCAATGACAGCAAAAATATTAAAGTTGTCTGCTAGCTAATTAACTATTAACTATAAAAATTGTAAATAAACTGGAACATTTCAATGTAGCAAGCAGCTTTTGCATAAGAGAGAGATCCCATGAAGCCTCATGAATACTTCTCGATACCTGCTGAAACTATAAAATAAACACAAATTTTGATTAATTAAATGAGGAGTGCTCATCTGAAAACCATTGTGTTGAATGAAAAAGAGATGAACACAATAGTCAAATCAATTCACAAAATTCCAGGAAGTACAGAAACTACAATTTTCTTCTCCAAACTCTAGTGTCTTCTTGATAAACTTAAGAAAGAAAGGAAGCAAAATATTATCATAGCAGCTGATTTCAATGTAAATGTATTAAGTCATGACAATAGCTCAAACCAGTTTATTGACTTAATTCAGAACACTGGTTTTAAATTAAATTTTTGTGAAGTCACTAGAGAAAATGCTTGTTCAACCACTTGTATAGACAATATCTAAACAAGTTGCATGTTTGACAGTGAAAACAAATTCTGTTTAGACTTAGGAATTACTGATCATTCTGCACTGTTTATTCAGCTGCCAAGAATGAATAAACCAAATATTAAAAGAAAGGTTTTACGAAAAGAAACTTTTGTAATAATAACTTGAATCTGTTCTGTGTAAAAATAGATGCATTAAAATGGTCCATCGATAATAGTGCATCAAGTACTGAGAACTTTGATAAATTTTTAACAAGTTTTCTCAAGGTATTCGATGAATCATTCCCACCTAGGATCTGGCACTGGAAAGCCAAAAGTAAATTGGATTACTCCAGGCTTAAAAATATCTACTGCAAGAAAACAAGAGCTACATAAAAACCTGAAACACAATAAAAATCTTGAGTTTATTGGCTATGTGGAAATTACAAAGTTGTATTTAAAAGTGTTGTTAAAAGTGCCAAATGAATTTAAAATGATACGTTCATTTTAGGCTATAAGAATAAGTCTAAAGCAGTATGGTCTGTTATTAAATCTAAGTTAGGTACAACAGCTGCCTCCAGGAAATTTCAAAAATTAAACAAAACAACAGCACTATTTTGAACCCTGTTCAAATAGCTCATTGCTTTAATAAATTTCTAATAAATGTAGCATAATCTAATGATGGCTTGACTACTTATTAAAACAGTGCATATTTCTTTGGTATGGACCCAAATAGACTGAACCAAAGATGTAAAAAATGCTATTTTGTTCTTAAACAACAAAATGTTGTAAGGCAGGATCAAATACCCACAAAGTAATCAGATTTGTGTATAATGAAATAGCACACTCTCCATCTTTAAATGATTAATCAGTCATTTGAGTGAGCCAACTTCCATTGTGTACTTGAGTAGGCAGAGGACCAGGGGAGGTATGAGAAATTACCATTCCATCTATATCCTGTGAGTGTTATCTAAAGCATTTGAAAAAATAACTATAGTCCTGATAACTAATTTTATTGTGAAACATGATGTTATTGTCAAGAGCCAATATGGGTTCCAAAAAGAGAAAAGCACCATGAATGGAAGTAATGGAAAAAAGCTTATATTGGACAAAAGCAATAAAGTGGCAGGGATCATCTGCGGCTTTACAAAGGCATTCGAGTCAGTGAATCAATCCATGCTGTTTCATAAACTAGACAGATACAGCATCAGACTAAATGCTGTGGAGGAACTCAGGTCTCGTCTGACAGACAGAAGCCAAGGGTAATCATAACATCTGATACCAGAAATTATACCTCTCTGTAGGATACAATCAATCTTTGGGCCAATCTTGTTTCTCTTTTACATAAATGATTTACCTGTGAACATCTGTGCCCGACCAGTCATGCTTCCCAGTAATACCTCAGTACTTATTGAAAAAGAAAATGTGAGGGAAATTCTAGATGGCATAATAAACATGCTAAATAGCTTAGATACATGTTTTCAACAAAATGGACTTAAAGTTAATATTTCCAAGACCCTGTTTTTTTCTCTTTTTTTTTCCAAGTTAAAACCCAACAATAAGAAATGAATGACGCCAGTTTTGTACATAAAAATCAAGTTATGAAAGGAGCTCAGTCTATCAGATTCTTGGAACTGTCCTCGGACAACAATTTAAGCTGGCAAGGGCACAGATTATTTAGCTGCCAAATGAAAGAACCCCGCTTTTGCAATGGAGATACTGTCTAGTGTACCAGACATAAGCAGCAGGAAAGTGGTGTACCATTGTTATATTGAATTCATAATTAGATATTGTTTAGTTTTTTGGGGGGAATTCAAACCACATGTCACAAATCCTGCTAATGCATAAAAGAATTGTTAGAAAGATGTGTGACCCTCCTGCTAATGCAAAAAAGAATTGTTAGAAAGATGTGTGTCCCTCCAAGAACATCATGTCACCCATTATTTAAGAATGTAAACATATTACTCATCCCTGCATTGTACATATTTGAGATTATCATCTTTTAACATAGCAATTCTGAGGTAACTAAAGAAAACCATTTCAGACATATGTACAACATCAGACACAAAGAAAATGTCATGCTTACAACACATCATTTAAAACACTACCAACGGATGCCTCAGCACATAATAATAAAAGTCTTCAATAACCTAAAGGCTAGAGATGTACTGAGTATGGAGACAGATTCATTGGAGTGAAAACTGTGTGATCTCCTAATGGAAAAATTCTACTATTCATCTGAGAAATTCATGAATGATGAGATGGGCATCTGAACAGTGTGACTACTTAATATCATAGTGTTGTGTTTAATATTGTATGTATAAAATAATGTCTGAAAAATTTAGACATTAAGTACTGGCACATCATGAGAAACACAATTTCATAATATTATTGTATTCAACATAAACCTGTGCTGGTAAAAAGTAGTGTAAGAGAATTTCCCTTGCAATATGGCCGCGAGTGTAGAAGTGTGTAACCCTAAGACGAGTAAAAGTTACAGTTATGTACTAAAAAAGGCAGTGTGCGAGAATTGTAACGTCCAAATAACAAATTTAAGAGAACGAGTTTCAGGTCTACAATTCTTAGTCAACACTTTACGAAGCGAAATCACCACACTCAAGAATGAAAATCGGGAATTACGGTCGAAGAACAAATCATCCGAAGTGGCACCTGACAAAAGGCACAAATCGTCCGAGTGGACAGAAGTGAGACACAAAGGTAGAACTTTAGCTGGAAAAATAAAAACGAACTTTGCAACAGCAGTTACATTTACGGATAAAAACAAATACGGTGTTCTGCAGTCCAGTGACGGTGTTAAAGACAGTGTAAATTATCCCGACCATTCAAAAGACAATGCGCTGAAAACAAATGGTCACTCTGGGAAAAATGTTGATAAACGGGAAACAACAGGTAAAAGGAACAGTGTGCTTTTTCTAACAGATAGCCATGGCAGGAATTTATCAAGTATGTTTCGAGAAATAAATCGAGACTTAGCAGTGACCAGTCTTGTTAAACCTGGAGCGGGAACTAAACACGTTTTAGACGCTTGCATTCAAACAAAATCCACGCAAGAAAATGACTTTGTCGTATGCATAACGGGATCAAATGATGTTGCGGAAAATGAAGCAGATGTCTGCGTAAAAGTGCTTCAGAACTTTCTAGAAAAAAATAAATCAAGGAATACAGTTGTTGCTACAGTGCCTCATAGGCACGATCTAATGTATAGTTCGTGCGTTAATAACTAAATTCGAAGAACGAATATTAAAATAAAGAAACTGTGCTCTGAATACGCAAATTGTGCTGTGGTCGATATAAGTAAACTTAAGCGTAACCTTCACACCAGACACGGGCACCACCTAAACTATGAAGGGAAAAAGTTTGTGTGCGAACGTGTCAATGAAATAATTAAAAAAAAAGACTCACACGGAATAAAACGATCTACGAAAGTAGCGGTTTGAGTAATACCTGGAATGTACGTCATTTTTTAGTATAAAAGTCTCTGAATCGGCGGGTAATAAACCTCCTGTACTTGAACTAGGTGCTAAAAGCGACATTCGAATGAGAGAGTGTTCTCAGTCAATAAACAATAAAGATAAATCTATTACTGTGATGCAAACGAACATTCGCTGCATTAGGAGCAAAGTATTACAATTAGAACATTTTTGCAGTATTGAAAACGTTGATGTTGTTTGTATCTCAGAACATTGGCTGACATGCGATCAAGTACAATATTTTGTTCCTCAGGGGTATGCTGTTGGAGACATTATGTGTAGAAGTGAAAGAAAGAATGGAGGTGCCCTAATATTTGTTAAAGATAGTATAATGTTTACTAAAATAGATGTTAGCTCTTACTGTGCAGAACTAGATGGAGAATTTAGCTGTATAAGACCAAACGTAGAGAATACTATAATTGTTAGCTTATATAGATCACCAGGAGGAGATGTAAACACATTTTTCGAAAGATTTGAGCTGCTTATGAGGAAAATACTAAAATCTAACATAAAACTAATTATCTGTGGCGATTTCAACATTGAAATGGCCAACAGTGATGAACATGTTACTAGAACGTTTTTTAATATCTTAAGATCACTAAATTTACAATGTACAAATTACACACCAACACGGGATAAGGCGTGCTTAGATAATATTATAGTAAATTTTTCTAGAGATGTGTACGACGTCAGACTTGCCATGGAGCCCTAACTGATCATGAACCATTGATTTTAACATTCTCCTGTGATCAGTTGCCTAAATCAGTCAGAATCAAGTCTAATGCCACATGGGTAAGAGGGCAGAAAGACGAATATATTAATTTATTGATTGACAGAATATCTTATGTTAACTGGGACTTTGTATACAACACACAACCTGGAAAGGGTGCTGGTGAAATGGTGTTTAACAAATTCGTGGAAATACTCATAGAGTTATGGTACTCCTGCTCACCATTAGTCAAAAGTAGCCCTAAGCATAAACAGAAAAACAAACAGCTAAAATGGTATACAGATGAGCTAGCTCTCACTAGGGAGGAGACGCTCAGACTGTACAGAATATATAAAAATTCTTGTAAACAAGGATCTGAGCTAGATAATACTTCTTACAGAGCTTATCTAAAATGTAAAAAAAATCTACAAAGATAAACTGTCCTTGGCCAAAAAACAAGCATGTGAACATTACATTGAAAGTGCTCCCAACAAATGTAAAGCAGCATGGGATATCATCAACCAATATAATTCACAAACCCATACACAAGATGCAATGCTGGTCCCAGAAGAAGTAAATAATTACCTCCTAACCTCAGTGAGTGAGCAGAAAAACAAAATCAAGCAAAATGGCACTTGTGCACTAGATCATCTTGGTGCTGTGCCCCATAGTATGTATACTTTCCACTGGAAGGTTGTCACCCCAGAGGATATTGTAAAAGCTGTGGCAAGGTTCACCAACTCCAAAAGTATGGACTGTTATTGGTTTTCTAACTATGTAATGAAAAAATAATACACCTTATCTGTCAACCTCTTTCTTTCATTTTTAATATGTGTTTAGAATCTGGAGTTTTCTCAGATGCACTCAAAACTGCTAAAGTAATACCAGTCTTTAAAGAGGGAGATAAGCATCTGCCCCAAAACTATCGACCAGTTTCTATTGTCCCAATTTTCTCTAAAGTTTTTGAATATGTAATGTACAGTCAACTAAATAACTATTTTGATAAACATGATCTCCTCTCCAACAGACAGTTTGCATATCAGCATGGTAAAAACACCACTACTGCTGTCACTGAAGTTGTTAACCAGGTGTTAACTGCATTCGAAAATAAGGATCTAGTATCAGTCGTACTGTGCGATCTTAGCAAAGCCTTCGACTGCATACCATCTAACACCCTACTTGCAAAACTGGAATTTTATGGCATACACAAACCATCTTTGGATGTAATCGAATCATACTTAAGTAACAGGAGACAGTATGTATCAATTAAAAATAGATGCTCCTCACTGAAGGAAGTTCGGACTGGAGTGCCTCAGGGCTCGGTCCTAGGTCCTTTTCTGTTTATCATTGCAATTAATGACTTACCTTACCATGTAGGAGCAAATTCAGTTGTGTGTTATGCAGATGATACAATGTTGCTCAATACACACCATGACACAACAGAACTGCATCAGGCAACACAGGAAAAACTAGAACTAGTAATGGATTGGTTTTCTTCTAATGAACTCCTGTGTAATCCTGATAAAACACAAGAACTAATTCTGGGTTTAACTACAGCTGTTGAAAGCAAATCAATAAAATTGTTAGGATTCCACATTGACTCAAAATTAAACTGGGAGGAACACATTAGCCATATCTGCAAGAGAATAGCAAGAGTGTGTTATCTCATCTGGAGACTGACAGATGTAGTCACTGATGAGTATCTAAAGGTGGTATATTTTGGCCTCTTTCAGTCACACATTTCCTACGGCATATTGTTATGGGGACATTCTTGCTTTGTCAGTGAAATTCTGAAAATTCAAAAAAAAGTAATCAGAATAATAAGCAAAGCTAAGCCCAAGGAACACTGCCGTCCCCTCTTTATCAAGCACATGATATTAACTGTGGTGAATCTATACATCTACACAGCACTGCTTTATGTCAAAAGCAACTTAAATGAGTTCGAGACCAGAGAGAACATACATCCCCACAACACCAGAGGCAAACTGGACTTTGACATACCAAGTCACAGACTCACAAAGACTACAAACTCACACAAAATAATGAGTTTAAAACTCTTCAATAAACTTCCAGCATCTGCTCGGTCACTGACCAATAATATTTTCAAACGTAAGGTTTATGACTGGCTTCTCAAACACCCATTTTATAAGATAACAGAATATTTTGAAATAAGCATTGACATTAGTATATAAGGATATTCCTAAAAGAAAAGGAATTAAATTGTAAAAAACTTTACTGTAAAGTTATTGTTAATTGTATATTTAATGTTCTGACCTATTCCGCTGTAAGTGGTCAATGGTGAATAAACTGAATACTGAATACTGAATATACAACTATGTATATCATAAATCAAAAATTGACATGTCTCTTATACAGTACACTCAGATGACCTGTAAAATATATGTCATGAGATCTATAAAATATAAATATGAAAGGGTATAAGATAAGCTTTTGAAACATGTAGATTCAAACTAAATGTCATAAACCATCTGTTACTGGTTTGGTCATCTCTTGTTCTGGGGAGACAGAATCCTTCATCAGGATGCTTACACCCCCGGGCAAGTATCATCATATCTGTCTTATTATTTATTTAAATTTGGACACCTTTAATGTAAAGGAGTAGAAATGGAAGAACCCTAGTTTACTGTTAACTACAAATAGAATTATTGATGAAACACTATATTGCTGAGCAACGAGGCATTAGTAAACCATTTGTGTAATAGTTCCTTCTGTTGTAGTTCTGAAAGAAAAAGAGGATGGAAGAAGGCTATTAGAAGGAGACAAGGGGCTGATGGTTTAGTGTTAGATGCTTCTCTCCCTTTTTGTAAACTTATCTGTTTGGATGTTGGTTACATGAAGGCAGTCCATACAAAAACTGTAGCTACACCATATTAGTCTTACCCATGATCAATATTAATTTCAGACCTATGATAATCTACATTTTTAGTTATCTGAATATCAGTGGTTGCATTTTACAGCAACTATTTGATGTATATTCTCTGAATTGCATCATGAAGATCTATGTCTTCATCTACATCTACAACTCTGCAAATCACTGTGAAGAACATGGTGAAAGTAACTGTCAGTGTACCATATATTCTTCCCATTCTGTCTGTGCACAGAGCACAGGAACACTGACTGTTTAAATGCCTCTGAAATCACCATAATCTTTTAGCCACAATCCCTGTGGGAGTGATACAAAGGGGTATGCAGTATAATCTTTAATTCTTCACTTAATACTGGTTCTTTAAACTTTATAGATGGGCTTTCATGGGGTATCTTCCAGAGTCTGGCAGCACTTCGATGCCATGTTTCCATGAATCAGACATTATTTTTATTTTATTTTACTGTGAGTTCCATTGATCCCGAAGCATTAGATTTGCTAGGATATAAGAACAAGTCAGTGTTTTTACAATATTCACAATCTGGAATTTTTCATAAGATTTACAATAATTGATACAGTTGAGTACAATATGATAGATTCATGGTACCACTAATATCAGCTAGTGTTACAGCATAATACATGAAAATAAATAAGGTGTATAAACAACAAAATGTCAGAATTAATTTTCAATGTACACAATGAGACATTCATATTAATAATATATTAATATTTGAAAACCAATATATCTTTTATGACAAGAAATATTTTTTATTTATGCTTGCACTATATGGAACATCTTAGTTATACTATAAAACCACACACATATGCACTCCATTTATCCCAGAAAATTCACTAATTGAGCAGAATGAATTTTGAAACAGGTGTTGTTGTAGTTTGCCCTTGAATTTCAATGTTTCAAGAACAAGAATTTTGATGTCTCTAGATGGAGCATTAAAAATCTTTCATGCCTGAGTGATTTACTGCTTTTTACACAAGATCAAAGTTTTTACCAAGAAAAATTGCCAAACAGCTTTATGTTTTGAGAAATTATTTTATCTAGACAACCAGTTTTGGCATCTCAATAATGCCACCTTCAGGCTCCTATGTATTCCATATACAGACAGTCAGATATATTGATACTTGCACAGTTGGAGCCATCAGTATATGGATTCCATGAATTCATTTTTGGGGTGTTTACATCAAAGACTTGACGATAATAATTTTTGTATTGAAAGATATTTTATGATGTCACATTGCTTAATCAAAGAAAGTTTGATAAAGTTATTACAGACATGAGGAGGTCATGTATTATTGTCAGTACAATGAAATTAATCCTGGACACAATTTTGTAATTAATTATTGAGATATGTATTATTGTCAGTACAATGAAATTAATCCTGGACACAGTTTTGTAATTAATTATTGAGATATCAAATATGCTGGTTTACAGTCTTACTATTTAATCTTCTTGTTTTGTATCTCTCTATTGGTAAAAAGATTTGAAATCTGCTAAACCATAATGATTCATACCTGTTTTTTAAAACTGGGTGTCTGCCTTGTTCCAGTTTCCTGTTTTCACAGCTGGTAAGAAAACGCTTTCCTTTCTGACACTTACTGTCATTATCCTTTTTCTTTTCATCTGAATACGCTTTGTATGCACATATTCATCACACTGCTGCAGTGTGATGCAAAATAAACATTTGTAACTGAAGATTTGTATTTGTTAGCTTGCTGATAATACTGTTTACGAGTGCTGTTGTACCCTTTTCACATAAGGCTATGACTGTGCTCTACTCCAGTAGGTTATACTATGCATGTGGGAGTTAAAATGACAAGAATGATTCTTTCCAACTAATATCTAAATATGTTACCAATGGACTTGAACAGTAAATGGCCTTCAGTATACTCCCAACAGCTGTAAAATGGCAACTGCCCAGAATTATTGCAACCTGGAATTTTACACTAAAGACTGCAGAGATTTGTTCATTGTGAGAGTTGCATCACATGAAAGCTGTATATCATGACAATATAATCAATCTGTAACTTATATGGAATATTAAGGAAAAGTTATTGATTTTCATTTAATGTGCTGATATTTCCCTATAAGATAATCTCACAATTTAATTAGTTAATTAAACAAATAAGATGTGTCTGTTCCTTCAGAATAGGGGTCATCACACTCTGCACACCACTGGTAGTCCTTACCATCGTGGTTGTAGTGAAGCATAAGAACAGTCTCTCTTTCTAATGCCATCAAGAAGTTGAGAGTTTTTAAGTAGAGCAGATTTTCTCTCCTTTCAGGTGAATGATTAGGTCAGCTACTGCTGTATAGCACTGGAATATTGATTAGATGAGCAAAGTTTGAATCTTTAAGATATTTTTATTCAGAAGTGAGACCTGTGGACTACTAACAATGACTTCAGTTTTATTTTCTCAGTTGTAACTCCATACTGTAATATCAGTGGGCTTCCACAAAACGTATCAAATGTCATATCACATCGTATTTTCTGTCTAATATTAATATTTCATTAGACTGAATATTATGAAAAGGAAAGTTGCTTCTCACCATATAGCAGAGATGCTGATTCAAAGATAGGCACAACAAAAAGACTGTCACAAGTAAGCTTACAGCCATCAAGGCCTTCATCAAAAAAGACGACAGGTGCGCGCGCGCGCACACACACACACACACACACACACACACACACACACACACACACACACACACACACACACACGGGCATTCACGCACAAATGCAACTCACACACACATGACAGCAGCTTCTGGTAACTGGCAGTGTTGCTTCAGTTGCCAGGACTGCAGTCGTGTGTGTGAGTTGTGTCTGCATGAGTGTGCATGTGTGGCTGTCATCTAGTTTTGACAAAGGTCTTGCTGACCGAAAGCTTATTTGTGACAGTCTTTTTGTTGTACCTACGTGTAACTCAGTATCTCCACTATATGGTGAGTAACAACTATCCTCTTCAAAATACTGTTACGTTCCATTCTGGATTTTCCATTGTTTGATTTCATTAGATTCGATATATCAACAGGAAGCAGGTTCTTGAGGATGTGTAACATGCCAGGAATCCAGAAATACACCACTGGACATTAAAATTCTGATCCCCAGACAACTAGTAACTAACATAATCTTTCCTATTGTACGTACACCGTGTAATAATTCTAAATTTATAGAATAAATGGGATACAGAGGTAGCAGGTAATATGAGACTGCATACAGCCTATGCTCTGCTGACCTACCTCAATACAGACAGTGTCCGACTGATGCCTTGACCAGCATACCTGATACCTTGATACCTGAGGCAGTAGCACCTGCTCAAACCAGGCTGGGCATAGAATTGAACTGACCTTGGATGACAGATACATCATTCTGTGATGCCTCTACTCTATGCCAAAATTTTTCTGTCATAGAGAGTGGCAAGTGGTGGTATACCAACCTCTTGGCAACTCATGAGCAGATGTTTTCAATGGATGTGAGATTTGAAGAACATGCTGGTCAAGGCATCAGTCGGACACTGTCTGTATTGAGGTAGGTCAGCAGAGCATAGGCTGTACGCAGTCTCATATTATCCGTTTGAATGATAACATGATGAAGATCTTGACAACAAGTCACAACCACAGGCCTCAACAAGTCAGAAACGTAATTCCAGCTGTCCAAATTACTGGCTATGTGGACCAGAGGCTATAGTGCTCTGTACTCAATGACCCTATACCACCACACCACGTTCTGGATCTATATGATGACTGTAACATGGGTACATCCATCATGATGCTGTATGCAGAATCATGACTCATCTGAATAGGCAATGTGGTGCCATTCCTGTTCCAGTGTTGCTGTTGGGCTCACCACAGTGGGCTAACTTCTCTCTGCTGTCCTGCTAAGGGAAGCCACAGTAATAATAATCATCATACTGACAATCTACTATGCTCCAGACAGCACCACCCTGTCTGTGTGGATAAATATGTTTCTGCAAACAAGCCCATTTCCTGGCTCATGGTACCTGATGTGGCTCCAAAGTTTGCACACCTGATCAAACAATGTATTTATTATTTATCCATTCAGGTACTAGTCATTCAAGGGAGGGGGGAGAGAATCAAGATACTCATTGCAGCCAGTGATAGCTGATAGCAGAGAGAGAGGTTTTTTTTTTTTTTTTTTTTTTCCCCCCCCCCCCAGTAGAAGCCGTCTCGACAACACATGGCCAGAGATCAAGGGTGTTACAGCCTACTTATGTCACTGCTCAATTGGTGCATTATAAGAGATGCAATGAACTGGGTTCCTTTACATCTGAATCTTTACTTTTACCCAAAAAATATTTCATGTTTATGATCCTAGAGATATTTTTTCCAAATCTGAGCAGTGGTTGCAGAATCATATATCATTTCTGATGCTATATGGGTGAATGTTCTGATATAGTGATAGCAAAACAAAGTTATCAATCACTACACATGAAATGATGGCTGAAGACCCTGCAAGGCACCACATTTCTATAGGCTTACTACAAATGTGATATTACTCTTTAGCCCTTAGTTGGCTATTTGTGTACAAATTTTTCTTTATTTTTATATATTACTTTGTGGTGAGGTATTTCATATGCTGGGCAGCATTCCTGCAACTGATCTCCGTGCGTGTGGGTGTATTTTTTTTTTCACTCACAAATTTAAATACAGAGGAAAATAAATATAACATGTCAATGAAATTTGTTGTATTTGTTGGGGATTCTTCCTTCAGAAAGTTAGACTTTATCATTATAATAAAAGTCATGTTTATTCCTAAAGTAGCAGTTGCTCAATAATATTTTACTTACCTAACATGTCATTTAAGTGAAATATGTCTGCACAATAGTGATCTAAATATCATATGCAGTTTTTGCTACAGCCTCTCTGGAACCATTAATGACAGTTTGGAAGATGCTACTACAGACTGAGAAATCCTTTTTCCAGAGCACAGTTTATGCTCTTCATAATATCATGACTTACTCTGTCGCCATGAATACTAGTATGCACATGGTAATTTGTGTTGCTAATTTGATAGCATATGTACATTTTTTGAAATTTCCATCATATGTTTGTTTACAGGTACGCTAAAAATTCTGAAGAAATGGGTGTTAAAGAGCTGCAAAATTTTATGAAGAAAGAACAACATTTGAACAATGTAACGGAGGAGCAATGTTTATCATGGATTGAGGCTTTTGAACAGTCAGAAATGAGAAATAATCAAAAACTGTCATTTATTGGTAAGAAAAAGTCTACGTGTGAGCAACTTTCCTATTAATCAACTTTCATATGGAATGGCCAAAAGTCCCAGTATTCTAACACTATTTCAATAGCAAGTACAGCTGAGTCTCATTTCTATCCTACTATAATACAAGTTCTACCTGTGCTGTACCCATAAATATTTAAAGACTATCCCTCAAGTACAGAACAAAGGTACAGTGAACTTTTGGAAACCGCACATCAGAACCAACCTGATAATGGACAAGTTCTTCAAAACCAAACTGCCACATAAACTCACAAAAATTCCATGTCTCAGAATTCCCATAATGCCTTTACTTGCATCCCACAAATAACCATGACTAACTTCCATCAATGTAGCAGTCAAATCCCATTTAATAGCAATAAAAGAACAAACAACATCTATTCACCAACATACATACCTCCATCTGCTCTTTTGAGATGATTAAAATGATATCACATTCAACATGAATACCTTGATAATTATCAAAATTATTAGTTGAAAACTGTATCATAATTATGTGAAATTTCTGAATGCATTAATTACAATCAATACTGGGTATGATATTCTGAGGACTGTTTTAGAACATATGTATTTTTATAGTTCAACTCAGAATTTAGGGAGCAAAAAATTCACATGAAAGAATTGGCATATTTTAAAATGCAAGTAATGCTGTATCTTATATAGCTCCTACCAAAATTGCTACTGTGAAACATTTTAAAATACACTGTTGGCTATTAAAATTGCAGCATCGCAAAGATGACATACAACAATATCAAACTGTCATGAAGTGCACTAGATATTTGACTATGTAAATGGTCAGCATTTCACACAGAAACTGTACAAATTGGATATATAAAGGAAGATTACATAATAAATTTCTCATTCAGAAATTTCATTTGAATGTTGTTTGTTGATGACAGTATCATGTTTTGCCTCATGTAATTAGGAGAAATGTCTAATAAGTGTCACAATTCAGCAGTGACAGGATCATCAAGACTTTGATTTATCATTCCCCAAAATTACTGCTCCCATTTGTCAAGATCTACACCTACATCTACACCTATACTCTGGGTGCATGGTAGAGGATATGTTCCAGTGTACCAGTTATTAGGGTTTCTTCCTGTTCCTTTCATGTGTGGAGTATGGGAACAATGATTGTTTGAATGTGTCTGTGCATGCAATAATTATTGTAATGTTTTCTTTACAATCCCTAAGTGACCATTCATGCCGGCCTTCTCTGCATACATTCAATATACCCTGTTAGTCCTATCTGGTATGGGTCCCACACACTTGGGCAATATTCTAGAACTGGTTGCACGAGTGATTTGTAAGCATTCTCCTTTGTAGACTGATTGCACTTCCCCAATATTCTACCAATAAACCAAAGTCTACCACCTGCTTTACCCACGACTGAACCAACATGATCATTCAATTTCATATCCATACAAAGTGTTACACCCAGGTATTTGTATGAGTTGGCCTAATCCAACAGTGACTCATTGATATTATAGCCATAGGATACTATGTTTTTTTCATTTTGTGAAGTGCAAAATTTTACATTTCTGAACATGTAGAGCCAGTTGCCAAACTCTGCATCATGTTGAAATCATATCAAGATATAACTGAATATTTATGCAGCTTCCTTCAGATACACTTCACTATAGATAACTGCATTGTCTGCAAAAAGCTGGATTTTATTATTAATATTGTCTGCAAGGTCATTAATATACAATATGAACAGCAAGGGTCCCAACACACTTCCATGGAGCACACACAAGAAGATATTTCTGCATCTGATGATGACTCTCCATCCACAATAACATGCTTTGTCCTCGCTACCACAAATTTCACTTGATGCCTCATATGATCATATCTTTGACTATAAATGTAGGTGCAGCACTGAGTCAAATGCTTTTCAGCAATCAAGAAATACTGCATGTACCTGGTTGCCTTGATCCATAGCTTTCACTATGTTGTATGAGGAAAGTGTAAGTTGGGTTTCACATGATCGATGTTTTTGAATCCATGCTGGGT
The DNA here is from genome assembly GCF_023864275.1 of Schistocerca cancellata. Lineage (NCBI taxonomy): Eukaryota > Metazoa > Arthropoda > Insecta > Orthoptera > Acrididae > Schistocerca > Schistocerca cancellata. Next base: position 235,717,329 of record NC_064629.1, on the reverse strand, counting down.
GGCATTCAGACGGTCCATGAAAATGAATGCCTCGCCAATAATCTGCTGATATGGTTGCACTATTGATCGGAGAATGGCATTCATGTATCATACAGCTGTTACGGAGCCTTCCATGACCACCAGTGGCGTACTTCAGCCCCACATAGTGCCACCCCAAAACATCAGGGAGCCTCCACCTTGCTGCATTTGCTGGACAGTGTGTCTAAGGCATTCAGCCTGACCAGGTTGCCTCCAAACATGTCTCCGATGATTGAAGGCATATGCAACACTCATCAGTGAAGAGAACGTGATGACAATCCTGAGCAGTCTATTCGGCATGTTGCTGGCCCATCTGTACCGCGCTGCATGGTGTTATGGTTGCAAAGATGGACCTCGCCATGGTTGTCGGGAGTGAAGTTGCGCATCATGTAGCCTATTGTGCAAGGACAATGAACTTTTCCAGATAGCATTGATCTACATCAAATGGGCTCAGCACCTGGTGTAATAGTATGGAGTACCAATGCATACACATCATAATCACCTCTGGTTCATTCTCCAGATCTTTCACCCTTGGGAAAATCTCGTCATAGGATGCCAAAAGACTGGCACATGACCACTCACCAACAACTAGAACTGATGACATCTGGCATAGAATAATGTATCTTCAAGGTGTTCCAAAATGATATTTATGACTCTGACCATGCGTATTTCAGAAACATTGATAGATAGAAATGTGTAGTACATGATGTAATGTTCACACACACCTAAAGATCTTTCTTGTGTGTAGAATGGTTGATAGAGACCAGATCTGGATACATTACAGAACCACATCACCATTATGTCCAACCATCAGACAAACACACATGAGCTTCAAAGAAACTGGAAGTGTCAAAAAGAGGATGCGTTTTGGGCATCCAAGAATGAGTGATGCAGATGCAAAATGGGTGCAACAAGCATTCCACACACTCTGCCATACTGGGGCAATGACCATTTTCATCAATAGTTAACCTATAAAAAGTAAAGAAAGTTTAGGTGTGAAATACATGTGATCAAAGCTATAAAGATCATTTTGGAAGACACTGTATATCTATCACCCAAGTTGAATTCAATTCCACGCCATGCCAGGTTGGAGCCATTGTTGCTTCAGAGGTGGCAGCACTGTGTACAAAGTTTCACAGGCTGCATACCCTCAAATAACCTACAAAGGTGATTATGTATACTTTTTGTTATGCTGTGTATCCACAATAACTAAAATTTCACTATTTGCTATCCTTCCTGGGATTGCAATTTTAATGGCGTGCAGTGTAATATAGATTATTGTTGCATTTTAAGGGAACTTTGCTTGCTGTGACTGTGGCATTCAGTAAGTCACACATGTCACTTAGCTTGCCAACTATCAAGTGCCTCAGAGGACATGGTCATATTGGGTGGGGTATGAGTTTGGCAAAAGAATAATTACCAATCTGGCGGCTTGTGTGCACCTGTAACTGGAAGCTCTGAGTGTTTTTCAGTTCCATTATCCATGTTATGTTGGAACATTGTGTGTCATAGTGACTGGGATCTTTCCATAACATTTTGGATCACAAGACTAGTACAAACTACTAACACATTTTTCTAAAAAATTATCTAGTGAACATGAAAATCATGGCAAATGCATGAGGTATAAGTGCTCCACTCATCCTTGACATCTCAGTTAACTATAGAAAAATAGGTAACACTGGTAACATAGCAGGTTAACTGTCATACCACCACTGAGGCTATGGCTATGACGATGACAGTGACAATATGGTGCCCATTACTGTTTGTGAACCACCAGTTGTTGCAATGTCTATTGTAGTTGCTGCTGCTACTACTGTTGCTGTTACTGCACCCATTTCTACTGTAATTATTGTTGTTACTGCTGTATTTATTTCTGTAGGATCAGTGGTTGCACTTTCAGCAGAACTGGTCAGATCCATGTTGCTAAGCTGATGAATAAGCTATGTGAATCTTCAACAGGCCTCATCATGAATTTATTCCATCGTATTGTTACTGATTCTGGTATCCCAGCCTGATGTCTTTGAAAGGCTGCCAGAAGGCATGGAACTCAATCTTGATTGATAGGTGACACTGTTAAAGTTACAGGCGCTAGTATTGCCATGTGGCAGCACTGGCCTCAGTGTGTTGCACTGCTGCCATTTCACCAGCCAGTTAATGTTGGCAACAGGCATTCAGCGGTCAGCTCCAACTTTAATGGTATAATCATCTCATCTTCTTATCACTAGTAGCAATGCACCATTGTTCTTGTTTTTGGTTGTGCAATTTATAAATTTCATGTTTAAGTATTTAAGATTAAGTTCACTCCAACAATGCACCACAAACCTATGATAGTACTTTTAAGGCTGCACCTTTGTCTTACTGAATGGCTACCAGAATGGCTCCAGCATTGGGTGCTTTTAGTCAGCTTTTACAATCATACCACTAAACACAAGCCACAGTGCAATACACAAATGCAGATGCTCCATCTCACCTACCCACTGGACCAGGCCTGGCCCGTGACCAGCAGAAAATCTAAAATTTCCACATAGATGGGGAACAGAGACAAGCCTTGAATAGGTTGTCAACTACAGCTGCACGAATCACTGCATACACGCTCTGCCACCCAATCTTATGGCAAGTCTTACACTGTGTACTCCATGAGTGGCCCACATACTTATCAAAGAACACCATCCCGAGCTCTGGGCCTCAGCTAACCTCTACCACAGTGTGTCCTTCTGATAGACACTGAGGCAGACACTCACCATGTCATCATCTTGGCAGCCCTGTGGCCTCAGGTTTTACAACTACTCCATCGTGGTCACTGTTGAATGTCATACATGAAAGCTCTAGCATGGTGACATGTTTACTGACCAGGTTTAGATGAGGACACGGAAGCTATGGTGTGCAGCTGTACCACTTGCTCCTGTCATCAGGCTGCACCTCCATGAATTTTTGTCTCCAGGGCGACCCCCCATCACCCTGGGACCACATCCGTTCGGATTATGTGAGGCCATCTCTGGGCTCTGTGTGGTTAGTAGTCGTGGATGCTTAATCCAGTTACCCATATGTCATCAGTATAGCATCCAGCACAACGAATCACAATTAACACACTTTTCCAGATTCTAGCCATCGAAAGCCTTCCCAAAGCATCATATCAGACAGTACGCAACAATTCATGGTGACAGCTTCTGTGTCTTCAGTGGTATAAAGCAGCTTCTTAATCTGCCATTCCATCCATCCTTCAATGGCAAAACAGAGTGATGGTGTGGACATATAAGCAGCAAATGCTGAAATTAGTCTAAATCACTACCATCACAACTGCACTCATGATGTTCCTGACAAGGGAACATCCCCATCGCACCCCCCTCAGATTTAGTTATAAGTTGGCACAGTGGATAGGCCTTGAAAAACTGAACACAGATCGATCGAGAAAACAGGAAGAAGTTGTGTGGAACTATGAAAAAATAAGCAAAATATACAAACTGGGTCGTCCATGCGTAAGATAGGCAATATTAAGGGCAATGTTAGGCGAGGAGCGCCGTGGTCCCGTGGTTAGCGTGAGCAGCTGCGGAACGAGAGGTCCTTGGTTCAAATCTGGCCTCCACTGAAAATTTTGCTTTCTTTATTTTCGCAAAGTTATGATCTGTCTGTTCGTTCATTGTCGTCTCTGTTCACTGTAATAAGTTTAGTGTCTGTGTTTTGCGACCGCACCACAAAACCGTGTGATTAGTTAACGAAAGGACGTGCCTCTCCAATGGGAACCGAAAACATTTGATCGCAAGGTCATAGGTCAACCGATTCCTCCACAGGAAAACACGTCTGATATTTTGTATAAAACACTGGTGACAGCATGTGCGTCACATGACAGGAATATGTTGTCGACCCACCTAACTAGTACACTTGGCGAATGGGTGAAAAGTTTCTTCTACCTAGCCCGATTTAGGTTTTCTTGTGGATGTAATAATCACTCCAAAAAAAGTGATGAAAACATAAGAGTTTTTCACATAAACTGAAAATAAAAAGTTAAAATTTTCAGTCGAGGGAGGACTTGAACAAAGGACCTCTCATTCCGCATCTGCTCACGCTAACCACGGGACCACGGCACTCCTCGCCTCACATTGCCCTTAATATTGCCTATCTTACGCATGGATGACCCAGTTTGTATATTTTACTTATTTTTTCATAGTTCCACACAACTTCTTCCTGTTTTCTCGATCGATCTGTGTTCAGTTTTTCAAGGCCTATCCACTGTGCCAGCTTATAACTAAATCTGAGGGGGGTGCGATGGGGATGTTCCCTTGTGAGTATGTACAGGACAACTCCCATCCATAACAGTACCCCAGCAGAGCTTCTCCATAAAATAAAACCCTGAACTCTTCTCCATCTCCTGTCCCCACACTCCCAGCTACCATGCACCTAGCACATCAGGCAGTATCCATCATTCTCAGCAGCATGGGCATGCTTGTATAGGACAAACAACATGTGGATGCTGGCTACAGTGCTTACCACCTGTGGGCAGTGCACTATGTCTGTTGACACATCAAGAGGTTTGGAATGCCATCAGCTGGCATTCTAATTATGTATTCACAAAAAGTGTCATAAATAAGGAAACATTAAATGCTTTTCAGACACCTGTATCTACAATAAAGTGAATAAAGTGGCAGCCTGAACTGCAGGAAATGGCAGCAACCGAAGCATTTAAAGAGTTTTTCAAGATCATCAAAGCCAAATTTGACTATATATCCACAGAAGACCAAAAAGAAATGTCCCACAAACGTGTCACAACACAGCCACCGTGTGAAAGAAAAAGCATTGTATACTGATGAACTGAAAAAATTAATGTGCATCCTACTGCTATTACATGATCACTACAGAACAGCAACAGATCCCAGTGCAAATAAAGTGTTATGTAGCAGATATTTGGAAGCAAAAAGACTTAAAAGATGTAGAAGAAGACACAGAGAAAAGCAATGACAGGTTCATCAAAGGAATTCACGACTCGTGCAAGGCAGCCTGGGACGTGATCTATGAACTCAGGAAGAAAACCATCTCTCCCTTAAGCATACGTAGTCCAGATGACTTTAATAGTTATTTTATTGACATTGTGGAAAACACTATAAGTAAATCCTAGACCTCAGTATAGACCCTGCAGCTGCTATAATAAATGACAAAAGATGCATCTTGATGAGCTGGAGGGAATTACGAAAAAAATGATATAATAAAGATTGTAAAATCTTATAAACTTTCTGATAGTTGGGGTGTATACAGAATGTCTACTAATGTCCACAAGAAAATTATCTACAAAATTTCCAAACCATTAACTATGATAATTAATAAGTGTTTTACTGCTGGTGTATTTCCAGACTTTCTGAAACTTGCATGGACAGTACCAGTGTATAGAAAGGGTGGCCCAGCCATGGTGACAGGCTTCAGCTGAGTCTAGCTGTCAACGAAAATAAATGACCACCACAAAGTTGGCCACCCATACTGCTGAGCATGACATTCTCAGTTTAAATGGCTGCTTCACAACCTGTGACATTTGGATAGCCTATTTCAGATTCCCCATATGTTTCACTCTATTGAAATATTTTTCTACGATGTGAGTTGAAATGGGGTTGATTGGGAACAACATCAGCTGCAACTAAAGTGGGCATGGATTTGTATTTAATTGTAAGCTAAAGAGGAAAGTAAAAAAAAGCTACTCTAAGGGCATAAATTAACAGTATGAATATCACATATTTCAGTCATTTGCAGCAGTGTTCAATTTAATTCAACAAAAATTAAATACATATTTCCATCCTTAGGTTTTACAAACCTTCTGATGTCAGAAGAATTTGAAATATTCAGGCCAGATCACAAAGTCGTTTATCAAGATATGTCTCAACCATTGAATCACTACTACATTGCCTCATCCCATAACACGTAAGTAAGGTCTTGTAAAAGTACTAGTAACCTTCTTTCTACTTTCTGAATTGTTTCACTTTCCTTGAGTTAGATTGCTCAATAATTATGCAATGAAAATAAAACCCATTTAAAAAGATCTTACTTAGATGGATAATTTGCCTGGTTAAAAATAAATGCTTTCTTTCAGATATCTCATAGGAGGGCAGCTAAGAGGGGACAGCAGTGTTGAGGGATACATCAGCGCTCTGAAAAAAGATTGCCGCTGTGTTGAATGTAAGTAACACTGAACATCATAAAGAACTTTAGTCCAAATAGCCATTGTATGATGCCATTTCACTGGAAAAGTTTTATGTTTATGACACCTCTGATAACAAGAGAATTGAAACTATGTTTCATAATGTTTTCGCAACATTGCATTAAAGCAGGCTAAATGTGAATTTGGAAGTCTTTAGGCTTTTATGCCTGTTGCAGGTGATGATAAAATCTTCTGACATATTGCTCTTCAAACTTCTTCACTGTTCAGTTGTTCCCTCTCTGTGCTGGGATGTTCTTCAGGATTCCACAGGCTGAACACTTTCAAATGACAGTGTCACATCCACTTAGAAAAGGCCATTCTCCTGCGCTTTTTCTGAGAAGTGGAGTCATTGGACAAACATCTTCTGGCTGCTATTTGTGGACCATCATCATTGGGTACATACTAAAAGCAGATGCAGATAGAGAGGGTGAATCCAAAATTTTATTGTTGCTGTGCTGCCTCAGTTTTTTCCTGGTACCTATTTAAGTCCCCACTCACCATGGCTGGGTGTTTACTTCTTTAATAGTGGGTAGCCAGAAAGACAGAAGCCTTTAATCATCACCTCTATTGAAATTGTATTCATTCTTTGTTATTTTGACTGCTTCATGAGCTTTCCTTCTAAAAATGTTTCTCGCACAAGGAGCCACAAACTAATTTAAACTCCTCCTGAACAGGCTATGAAGGCCCAAAAGCACTGACATGCCGCCATGTCATCCTTGGCCCTTAGGCATCTCTGGATGTGGATATGGAGGGGCATGTGATCAGTACACTGCTCTCCCAGCCTTATGTCAGTTTCCGAGACCGGAGCCACTACTTCTCAATCAAGTATCTCCTAAGTTTGCCTCACAAGGGCTGAGTGTGCCCCGCTTGCCAACAGCACTCGGCAGACTGGATGGTCACCCATCCAAGTGCTAGCCCGGCCTGACAGCGCTTAACTTCGGTGATATGATGGGAACAAGTGTTACCACTGTGGCAAGGCCCTTGGCCACAAGGACCCATACCTTCTTAAAATTCATAACCTGGTCACGTTTTACTGAGGACTCTGCTACTGTTGATTTTACCATTTGCCCTAAATGTATGTGGTATTCGTGTTCTTTAATGCATTCATTTACTGGTGTAAATGCATAGGCTTCAGTGACAGGTGTCAATAGCATTAAAAGCATTCTATGTATATTGTAGTGTCATCTTACACAATATTTAAAATATTAAAATGTACCAATGTTTTGGCCACATTTCCTCAGAGAAAAAGCTGATTATCTGGGTTTCGGGTCCACCAATATTTTGCATCCTGACAGTGTCACTAGGCCACTGATATCATATTTAGTAGATTTTATTAGTCTTAAATAACATTGATGTGTATAAGGCGAGGGGGTGGGAATATGTGGATGACTGTGGGTTACACAGCTTACTGGAAGTTGGTAGCCCATTACAAATCTGCAGTAAACTTCTGGGGGCTGTGTTCACCTGCTGTTAGTAGGGGAAAGGTGACATCAGTTGTGCATACGCTGTCATACTGGGATTGCTAATAGCCAGAACACTGGGAGGCTGTAACTGTCTTCCCTGTTCATGTTGTCAGGCTGCTTCAGGGTTTTGATTGCCTCTCTTACATTTTGTGTGCACAGCCACAGCTGTATTGCCAGTACATATGCTTCTCAAAACTCCATAGCGTGCCTGCAACTGTGTTTGTGCATCATTAGTGCCAATATCCTTAGTGGACCATACCAAATCCTACATCCTGTGGCCACTCCAGAAGGCTGACTTGATGACTCCTTGGTGAAGCAACTAGGCTGCTCAGTGACTGATGCCCCTGATGTCAGGTGGCGCACCATCAGGAGCTGTGCTTTTATTTCATTTTCTGTATCTGGCATCCTACTGAACTTGTAAACTCTTCTTATTGTTTTATTGTGATATCCATTGACTTAGAATGTGTTTGGCAGATCCATCAATTCTTGTTTGATATTGTTTTTATCACTGATGCAGTGGCCTCAAATGGTCAATGTGAGTAGAATGGAACATTTTCAAACCTGATGATTATGATATTTGGTGTGTAGGTACATGTTGGTGTGCATGGTTTTCCCGTAACTCAGTTTACCGTTTTGTCACTGGCCGTTCGGTAAACCTCCATATCAAGAACAGAACCACGCTGTTACTTTCTCATTCTAATGTGAACTGGATGTTGTTATATAGGGTGTTAATACACTGACACAAATTTTGCTGCTCTGCTTCTAAATGCACCCAAATGACGAATGTGTCATCGTGTATCGCAGCCAACAGCAGCAATTGCTTGGAGTTTAAGAAAGTTTGCATAAAGCTGTTCAACGCTATCAGATAAAGGTGAAGCCCAGTGCCACTCCAGCCATTTTTTCATAATATTTACCATGCCAGGTGAAATAAGTTGTTGATAAATGTAACTACACAGATTTTTCTTTCTATTCCTCAAAAGGTTCCAGCTTTTGTATATGGTTGTAAACTACTTGCTCGTATAGGTCATTGATATAAATGTGTAGGCTTCCATGGCTGGTGTCAATCTCATTAAAAGTATTCTGAGGAAATCCATTTCAACTCAACCAAAGTGTCAGTACACTTTAGTATCTTAAGTATTTTAAGTATTTTAAGTATTTTATAAGGCAACATTGCAGGATACCCAGTATGGTTTTAATGAGACTGATGCTGACCATGGAAGCCTACACATTTATGTCAGTATGGGGAGATCATTTACGGTATGGGCAGATCATTTACAACCAAATACAAAATCTGGGACTTTGGTGGAAAAAGAAGGAAAGCTGCTTCATGATTTTGCATTTGTCAAGATGTGCCAGAACAACCACATTGTCCCAAATTTCCTCAGGATTTGGCCCCAGTGGGATACCATGAAAGCAAAAATCATTTACGAATGGGCTGTCTGTGCTTAATTGAGGAAAAGGATCCAAAACTCCACAGCATTGTGGGCACCAACAACAGAGTGCTGCTCCAGAAGTGTCTGTGGCTATTGTCAAACCTGTCAGTGACAAACTGGAGCAAAATCGATGATATAACATATGGACAAGACTACACAGAAAAATAATCAGTCTGTAACTGCCAGAAGAGGAAATTTGAGGTACTAACAAGGATGACACACAGCAAGCAAGATACGTGCTGGATGCATCTTGAACTGTCGTAAACCTATCACAGCTTCATCAAGGCAGTGATGTCAGTACTGTCCAAGGAGCTAAAGTTTATAATGACACCTGCAAGGATCTCCATGGAAGAAATTATTCAGTCTGTCAGATCAGCATTCCAACAGGTCTCACATGTTGAAGCCAAAAAGGTCACACAAGATACACTCAGAACCCAAAAAGAGTAAAACCACACTAATGTAACATCTCTCAGGAAGAAAGAGCCACCATAGAAGGATGTAGAGGAATGGAGATCATGGTTCTCCAAATGCATAAAGGCAAAGCCACAGTTGTAACGGAAAGGATGCAATATGCATCAAAAATGGCGGAACTGTTGAGTTATGGGACCATGGCAGTGATGCAACAGCAAAGATTATTACTGAGATGTGACCCTTAATCCAAGACTTCAGAATTAATCATGACACAGCCAGGGGACTTGTCACCAAATCACAATAACACCAAGAATTTATGGAGTAGCTAAGATCCATTAGGATAGGTGCTGCTCCCTCCCCCCCCCCCCCCCCCCTCCTCTCTGAGGCTTACTGTTAATTTTGACACATCTACTTACAATCTAGCAAAGTGTCTGGATATAAACCTGCAATTCCTTATGGAACATCCAGAATCATATGTGAAGGATTTGACTCACTTCATTCAAATTATATCAGAGTAGCATGTACAGCAAACTGATATACTTAATCAAACAGTGGAAAAACTAATACATTTGTTGGATTTGACATAATGTCTCTCTTCGCCAATATTCCAAGAGAAGAGACAATCAGCATCATAGAGGAATGAATACCACCTGATATCTGTGATCTGGTGCTGTTTTGTTTGTCACCAACCTGTTTCACCTGGCATGGTAGACATTATGAACAAATGGACAGAGTGGCAATGAGATCCCACTCTCTCTGAGACCAGAAAACATCTTTATGCAAACATCTGTGTAAACTGCCTTAAGCTCCACACAATTCCACTCTTGCTGTTGGCTGCAGTATGTAGACTAAACATTTGTTGTCTTGCTTCATGGAGGAGCAGAGCTGCATAAATTCCATCAGTGTGTTAACAGTCTGCATAAGAACATTCATTTCACACTAGAAGAAGAAAGTGATGGAGCATTTCCTTTCCTGGGTGTAGAGGTTTACAGAACTCCCACTGGCAAAATGGCAAACTGCATCACAAGATCTGCCAGGAACCTATCCCAAACCAACTGGTAGCTACATGCTACCATCATCAGGTTCAGAAGTGTGCCATCCTACATGTGCTGACTGCTCTATCCGACTGCATCAGTTACAAAATCAATATCAAACAAGAATTGATGGAGCTGTGTGATGCCTTCCGATCCAGTGGATATGACAATAAAGCAAAATGAAGAGCTACTAAGTTCAGTAGGATATCAGATATAGAAAATGAAAGAGCAGCTCCCAGTGGTGTTCTTATTTTACATTAAGTGTCTCACTCATTGAGTAGCCCGGGTGCATAACCAAATATGCATAAAAACAGTCTTCTGAGGTGGCCAGAGGATCCAGCGTTCAGTAGAGTCTACTAAGAACACAGTAAAAGAGACACAGTGTGAGTGTGGTGCTGCCTACACTGGGGAAACTGGAAGGCCTGTTAGCAAATGCATAGCAGGGGGCAAAACAATGGATCAGCACTAGCAGTGAACCATCAAGACTGTGGGCAGACTATAAAGTTTCAAGACACCCAAGTACTGGCAAGACAGCCATGATTGTGCACACAAAAAATAATAGAGGCAATCAAAACCCTGAAGCAGCCTGACACACGAACAGTGAAGACAGCTACAGGCTCCCATCATCCTAGCTGCTAGTAATCCCAGTATGATTGGCCAGTTGTGATTGCAGGCCAGCGAGTTTACCAAAGACAGCCACAACCAGCTTAACAAACTGCAATGCACAACTGGTGTTGTCTTTCTACTAACAACAGCATGAAAACGCAATCCCCAGGAGTTTGTTGCAGTTTTGTAGTGGGCTACCAATCGCCAGCAAGTCATGCAGCTCGCAAATAGTTGGCCATACATCTTCTCCCTCTCTCTTTATACTGTCCAATATTATTTTTGGCCCAATACAATCTACTAAATGTGACATTGATGGTCTATTGAAAGTGATAATGCTGATGCACTTACACCCTGGATCATCAATCTTTCCTCTGAGGAAGGCCACTGCAACTTGGCCAAAAACATTGGTACATTTTAGTACTTCAAGTGTTTTTTAAGACAATGTGGCAGTATATCCAGATGCTTTTAGTGTCCTTGTTGTTTTGACAATATACAGCTTTCCACAAACACATGTCATTTCATGTACTCCCACATTGTGGAGGCAGTCAGGCATGTTCATTCTAGGTCAGAGGAAGCCCTTTGTCTTGTGTATTTACATATATAGTGTTATTATGCAACTTAAATCATTCTTCCAAAGGGTTATGACTATGAAGTTGGTCACTCTAGACGCAACAGCCTTATTTATGGAAGTTCATCATAATTATTGAACATCATTGTTTCCCTGAGGAAATGTTGATCACAAGCTCTTACTATCACTGATGTGGAATGTGTGCAAGGACAGAATCTTCATAGCAGCTTGCACTTTGGCTAGGTGGTGGTATAAAGGAGAGTCAAGATATCTGTTCTTGCTTATAGGTTTCCTAGTACCTCTGTGCCCTGGTACATTTTCAGGCCTTCTGTAGATGCACACATCTAAATCCAGGAGGCTGACCTCACTCTCCTCCTCCATGGTGACACTGATTTTTGAATGAATGTTGTTCAGAAAATCAAGGAATTTATGTAGCTCTTTCCTGTTGTGTGACAATACAACAAACATGTCACTCACATAGTAGAGCCAGGAAAATGGTTTTAGTTCTGCATTAATGTTAAGCATGTTCATCAAAATCATCCATAAAAGTGGTAGTGGCTACAAGCAGCATAGGAGATCCCATAGCAACCCCATTATATTCATCATAAATTTCCTCACTATGCTGGTCAGTATTCAGTGACATGCCAGGAACACTCATTGGAAGCAAAACATTTCACTTGGACCTATTCCAATCGGTTTCTAAGATAGAACACATTTAATGTACACTTGTTTTTGGTCTGGTGGCAGGCATGCATATGTCTTACCCACCCAACCTCTTGGACATTTTGTTCTAGCCCAACTTAACTCACTGCATTCAACCTCTTTGATCAGGATGTCTTTCTGCAATTAAACTATCTGATTGAATGTGCAGTTGTCCATGATGTGAGTGGAGTAGTATGAGGGATTGAGAGTATATCAGAGAGAAGCATCAGTTAACTTTGTTTCTACACGTGATGGCTAAAGTGCCACTCATCTACACTAATGAAGAATATGCAGGTCTATTATTGTGGCTTCTGCAATGGTAGTGCTTCTGAAGCTGCCCAAAAATTCCATTGATGCTTTCTGACATGTTGAATTCTTGATCATAGAGTGTTTACTAGAGGCTTCAGCACATTACATGAAACAGGTATTCTTCCAAGTTCAGCACCTTCTTCTGAATGCATAATTCAACAATCTGTGAATGAACAGCAACACATTGTTGAAATGATACAGCATAGTCCCGTTAGTACAGTGATTATGGTAATGATAGTACAATTAAATGGCCACCAAGATTGACAGATCTCATGCCATTAGATTTTTGTTTATGGAGTTGGATAAAGTTTGAGGTGTACAAATGAAGTACATCTATTGTGAACTGTACAACACCTGTAATGTAATGTGTGCAATAATGCTTAGAGGTGAATGTGTTAAAAATCTATTTTTCAGTTGATACTTTGTAAAATGCATGTTGTAATGTTTACTAACTGTTGTTCATGTTTAAACCTCACAATGTATTGAATATACAGAAAATATATGATGGTGTACATTAAATGTGTTCTGTCTTGGAAACCATTCAGAATAGAGCTTACATCCATATTAAGTTATTCATTTCAAATGATCATTCCTGTCATATTCCAGAGTATTGACCATTTCCCCTGGGACATCCTGTACTTAAAATAACTTGACTGCAAGTATAATTCAACCAACTCACATATTTCTGGAGCAATTTCACCTCCATGATCAGCATCACATCTGCTGCTGGGATGTTAGTAAATAAAGATTTGATATTAAAGTTCACCTGTACATCTGTTGTGGATATTTTGACTGTATGTAAATGTCCAAAAAATTTTGAATCTTTTGCAAAAGAGGTAATTTTTCTGACAAGATGCTTCAGTTTCCCTGATAAATGTCTAGCTAAATGGTCATTGGGGATTTAATCCTGTTCACTATTGATCTCGGTGGACACCCTTCTTCATCAACCTTTGATAGATAATATATTCTGGATGAGACATGTGAACGTAGTGTCAAACTCTCAGAAGTGAAGTCTGATAACAGATTTGTCATTTTCCTTATGATCTTGTTTGTCAGATCACATTTGGACTTAAGGTACACTGGTTCCACCAATAGTTGTTTCATCTTCTTGTGGCATTTAACTGTATCTAAAACAACAGTTGCATTCTCCTTCATCCACTTTGGTAATCACAATTAATTCATTTCTCTTCAGTTCATTAAGTACTTTCCCTTCGTCCACTAATACTCTGATGGGGAAAAATTGCAGCATCAAAAAATAATTAATATAGAGTAATGAAATTTAGGAAATACATTTTTCAAGGTACCACATTTAAGAGATTAACATAGCAAGATCACAGGTTAATGTATGCAGGAGCTAAGCCATTGCAAATGTGAAATGCTGGTACTTTAATAACAAATATAACCACTAGAATGTTCAATACAGGCAAGCAAAAATGAATGTGTTGTGCAAGTGCCTGATGTCAGTTTGTGGGATGGAATTCCATGCCTGTTGCAGTTGGTTGGTCAATACAGGGGTGGTTAATGCTGTCTGTCGATGACGCTGGAGTTTTCATCCAATGATGTCCCCGTATGTACTCAATTGGAGACAGATATGGTGATCAAGCAGGCCAAGGCAACATGTCAACACCATGTAGACCATGTTGGGGTTACAACAGTAGTATGTTGCTAAACACCCCTTGAAATGCTGTTCATGATGGCAGCACAACAGATTGAATCACCAGATTGATGCACAGACTTGCAATCAGAGTGCATGGGATAGCCACGAAAGGGCTCCTGCTGTCATATGGGATCACATCTCAGACCATAACTTCAGGTGTAGGTCCAGTGTGTCTAGCCACAGGCAGATTGGTTGCAGGTGCTCTCCTGGCCTCCTCCTAACCAATACATGGCCATCACTGGGACTGTGGAACCAGCTTTCATCAGGAAAGACAGCAGTCCTCTACCCTGCCCTCCAATGAGCTCTTGTTTGACACCATTGAAGTCACAAATGGCAGCGCTCTGAAGTCAGTGGACTGCATGCTAAGGGCATCTGGTTTGGAGCTGTGTATGAAGTATTTAATTTGTAACAATTTGTTGTATCTCGGCAGTACCAATTGCTACACTTAATTGCTGCTGCAGAACATCCAGCTTCTCATTGGCCTGTTACACTACCTCATTCAAACTCAGTGAGGTGTTGATAATGGTATCTTTGTCACCTTAAAGGCATTCTTGACTAACATGAACTCACAGTGTCCAATCTCAAAGGTAACTAATTCTTACTACCATTACAGCATATATGTAAAGCAAACCTGATTTGCATCCTCATAGTGGCATTACTAGAAATACGCCTACCAACTTTTGTTTATGTCACACAACTGTGTTTTGTTGCAATTCTTTTTCCATCAGACAGCCTCTGCCTGATTTTTCGGAAGATAAACCAATTATGCTATTATGGTACTGATCGTGTCTTCTGTTGTTATTCTCTGAGGTTTATTGTAATTCTGTCAGAGACAGTAAAGCACCTGGAAGAGCAGTTACGTGGAATGGATAGTTCCTTGAAAAGAGATTATAAAATGAACATAAACAAAAGTAAAACAAAGGTAATGGAATGTAGTTGAATTAAATGGAGTGATGCTGAAGGGATGAATTTAGGAAATAAGACACTAAAGGTAGTAGAGGTGTTCAGCTATTTGGGAAGCAGAATAAATGATGATGGCTGAAGTAGAGAGCATATAAAATGCAGACTGGAAATAGCAAGGAAAACATATCAAGGGGAATTTGATAACATGTAATACAAGTTTAAGTGTTATGAAGTATTTTCTGAAGGTACTTTTCTGGAGTGCACAAGTGAAACACTAGCGATAAGCAGTACAGACGAGAAGAGAATAGAAGCTTCTGAATGCGTTACTATAAAAGAATGCTGAAAATCAAATAAGTAGATTGTATAACTAATGACGAGGTGCTGAATTGAACTGGGTACAAAAGAAGTGTATGGCACATCTCCACAAAAGGGGGTGGGGGGAGGGGGGGGGGAATCAGCTGATAGAACACATCCTGAGGCATCAAAGAATAATCAATTAAGACCTGTACTCAGTGCTCCTGTAGCTTCTTCACAGAGGTCTACTACCATATGTTTTGGGTCAAAAATTATGTTTTTCCTGTTATGTTTTTCAGTTGCTAACTTCTTTTATGACTCTTTCTGTTTCAAAGTGTTGATACGTGATATCATTGCAGCTTGATTAAACTTCATCCTTTTCACTGTGTCCCAGTCATAATGTGAGAGAGATTTTGTCAGTGAAAAACACAACTTAATTAGGACAGCCCTGATCTAATTTAAGACACTGCATATTTGTTGAATTCTTTCACAGAGATGTGCTTGGCTAAACCTTTTGTCAATCCTCATATCTTTCATTGTTTGCATATGGCATCCAATTCATATAAATTTATGGATAACACCATTGTCACAACCCCAAGAAAAGAAAGCCGGATCACAAAGTAATTAACCTCTTTTCTTGTACAGATTCTCCAGACTTCTGTGGGATGTTTAAACCAACAGAAGCATTTCATATAAGTCTGCAGGCTTCTGTGGTCATTGTCATTGATGATAAAATCATTAAGCCCTGCCATATTCCCCTTCAAACTTCGCTATTTGGCATTTCAGTCCCTCTGCTGGGATCTTCTTCAGGACTTCACTAGTGTACCTGGATGGATTAACACTGTTGATAGATAGTGTCATGTTCACTTATAAAAGGCTAGTTTCCTGTGCTTCTGCAGAAAAGTTGAGGTAGTTGGTAAAAGCCTTTCAGCTGCTACTGGCAACCTGTTGCCTTTGGGTAAATACTAAAAGCAGATACTGGCAGAAAGGTGGAATCCAAAATATTATTGTTGTTGTGCAACCTCAGCTGTTTGCTGTTAACTATCTATGTTCTTCATTTGCTGTGGCTGGATGTTCCATGATGGTTGGTAGCCATGAAGAA
The DNA here is from genome assembly GCF_023864275.1 of Schistocerca cancellata. Taxonomy (NCBI): domain Eukaryota; kingdom Metazoa; phylum Arthropoda; class Insecta; order Orthoptera; family Acrididae; genus Schistocerca; species Schistocerca cancellata. The sequence continues at coordinate 235,700,651 of NC_064629.1, read as the reverse complement.
GGAAGCCTTTTGCCATCATTTCTATTGAAATTGCACTCATTCTTCAATCCATTAAGTACTTCATGGAGTTTCCATCCATAAATATTACTTTCTTTGGCCAGCACACATATGTTCTGCAAATTTACAACCTAGTCACATTCTTCTTGCTGCTCTGCTATTACTGACAGGGTTGGCTTGTTGGAGAAGTAGTTGTTTGATCCTAAAAATGAAAAAAAAATTAGGTTTGTCATATAATTTGCAGCTAATATTACGTCTTTCAATTTTTATGAAATGCTGCATACAGAATGCAGAGCATTATTAGACCAAGATTATTAGCTTGTTCAAATACTATGTTATTGAAACTTCTAGCAGGTTACTAAATGTAATGGCCAGCTGTGGCTGGCATGCTCAACTCTGTTGAACAGTAAGCATGCACATAATAAATAAACTGTTGCTGTTTTTGTTGTGCTCTTTAGTCTAAAGACTGGTTTGATGGAGCTTTCCATGCAAGTCTATCATGTGCAAGCCTCTTCATCTCTGACTGACTACTGCAACCTACACCCATTTCAACCTGCTTACTCTTTTCATGCCTAGGTCTCCTGTATGATTTTCACCACCCACACTTACCTGCATTACCAACTGACTATTGTTTGATGCCTCAGGATGTGTTGTATCAGCTGATCCCCCTCCCCCTTTTTTTTAATGAAGATGTGCCATACATTTCTTTTGTCCCCAACTCAATTCAGCACCTCTTCATTAGTTATTCAATCTACTTATCTCATTTCCAGCATTCTTCTATAGTACCACATCTCAGAAGCTTCTATTCTCTTCTCGTCTGTACTGCTTATCACTCATGTTTCACTTGTGCACTCCAGAAAAATACCTTCAGAAAATACTTCATAACACTTAAACTTATATCGCATGTTATCAAATTCCTCTTGATATGATTTCCTCGCTATTACCACTTTGTGTTTTATATCCTCCCTACTTCAGCCATCATCATGTATTTTGCTCCCCAAATAGCTAAACATTTCTACTACTTTTAATGTCTTATTTCCTAATCTAATCTCTTCAGCATCACTTCATTTAATTCAACTACATTCCATTACTTTTGTTCATATTCATCTTATAATCTCTTTTTAAGACACTATCTATTCCATGTAACTGCTCTTCCAGGTGCTTTGCCATCTATGACAGAATTAAAACATTATTGGGTAAACCTCAAAGTTTTTGTTTCTTCTCCAACTTTAATTCCCTTTAAATATTTCTCCTCGGTTTCCTTTACTGCTTGTTCAGTGTGCATCAGGGATAGGCTAAAACCCTATCTCAGTCACTTCTCAATTACAGCTCGCCTTTCATACCCTTTAACTCTTATAATTACAGTCTAGTTTCTATTTAAGTTGTAAATAACCCTTTGCTCCTTGTACTTCATTGTGCTACCTTCAAAATTTCAAAGAGTGCAGTCCAATGTTTGTTTTCCCTGAGGCCTGAGAGTATTTCCCCTATATCATACATCTCACACAGTTATGTAGAGGTTTTGTCGTGGCTTGCTCTCCCAAGGATCTCAGTAACTGTAAGGGAATGTCATCTACTCCAGGTTTCGACGTCAGGCTTTCAGTGCTCCACCAGATTCTTCTCACAGTATCATATCCCTCATCTCAGCTGTACCTACTTCCTCTTCTATTTCTAAAAGATTGCCCTCAAGTTTGTTTGCCTTATAGGGACCCTTTTTATATTCATTCCACCTTTCAGATATCTCTTCTATTGCTTACTACTGCCTTGGCATTTGTGTTCTTGATATTCATACAGCTGCTTTTCTTTTTTCCTTTTCTTACTATTGAATTCCAGTCACCCATCATAATTAAATTTTCACCTCCCTTAACTGTCTGAATAAATTCCCTTATATCATTACACATTCTTTCAATCTGTTCTACATATGCAGAGCTAAGTGGCACATAAACTTGCACTACTGTGGTGGGTGGTGTTTTTGTGTCTGTTTTGGCAACAATAATTTGTTCACTGTGCTGTTTATAGTAGCATACCTGCATTCCTATTTTCACATTCATTATTAGGCTTACTCCTCAATGACACCTATTCGATTTTGTATTAATAAACCCGTACTGACATGACCAGAAGTACTGTTCTTCCTGCCACAACATTCCACTAATTCCCACTATATCTCACTTTGAACCGTCTGTTTCTCTAATATACCTATCTGATTAAGAATTTAATGTTCCACACTCAAACTTGTAGAATGCCAATTTTTTTTTTACCAATGATGACATCTTCCTGTGTAGTCCGTTCCAGGAGACCTAACCTGGATATCAAAAGAAACTACTATACTCCCCCCCCCCCCTTCCCAACACCCCAACCCCACTCTGGCCAAACATTTTGTCCAGGAGGATGCCATCACAATGCAGAAGAGCTGCATGCCCTCAGGCAAAAAATTATGGCTGTAGTTTCTTCTTGCTTTCAACCATTCATAGTATCAGAGAGTCAAGGCTGTGTTGGCTGATGTTGCAGGGCCAGCACATCCAGTCATCCATACTGTTGGTGCCACAATAAATGAAAATGCTGCTGCCTGTCTTCAGGAACCACTGGTTAGTTTGGCCCCTCCAAAGACACTCTTCTGCTGCAGTTACACTATCTGTATCATTGAGCCATGCAAGCCATCCCACTCAGCAAGGTCCATGGTTCATGAGAGAATAAACAAGTAGAATGTGTTAATTTGTAGATAAAGACCAGTAACAAGAACAGAAGTGTGGAAAGAGAGAAGTGTGGAGCTCATGGAACTGGGGCAGTGAAATAATTTACAGGATGGCAAGGCAGAGGGGCGGACATGATCAAAGATATGTGGAGGAAATGAGTAGCAGAAATTGAACCTAAGAGAACTGCAAGACCAAAGAATGTGCTATAGAGAAGTGTGTACATCTACATCTATACTCCTAGTCACTTAATGGTGTGTGGCAGAGGGTACTTCTAGTACCACTGTTTTATCATCTTTCCCTGTTCCACACATGAATGGCACGTGACAACAATGATTGTTGGTAAATCTCCACATTAGTCCTAATTTGTCAGATTTTCTCATTGTGGTTGCTTTACAAGACATATTTGGAATGAAGTAATATGTTGCCTAACTCTCCCCAGAACATACTCCCATGGAATTTCAATAGTAAACCTCTTCCTGATGCACAATCCCTCTCCTGTAGTGTCAGCTACCATAGTTTGTTGAGCATATCCATAATGCTCTTGCTCCCTGGTATGACTCCCAAACTGATGAGAAATATTAAAGAATTGTTTGCATAAGTGCTTTGTAAGCCACTTCTTTCATGAATGAATTACATTTTGGTAAGATTCTTCCTATGAATCTCATCTGCTTTTCCTACTATTTGTTTTATGTGGTCATTCCACATAAGGTCACTCTGGATGGTTATTTGTGGATATTTTACTATAGTTCCTGTTTCCAGTAATTTGATACCAATAATTTAACTGTACAGTAATTGATTTCTTCACCTATTTATGCGCAGTATGTTACATTTATGAATATAATGAATATATATATGTTACCTTTAGTTACATTCAGAGTTAACTGCCAGTCTCTGCACCATTCGTCAATCATATGCAGGTCTTCCTTCACTTTTCTACAATCTTCTGGCATTGCTACCTTCTCATAGACAACCACATCATCTGGAACCATCCTCATGCAGCTTTTGACATTATCCACCAGATGATTTATATACAGGGTGTATCAAAAAGAATCATCCAATTTGGCACATCTATATTTCTGAAACTAATAAACATAAACATTGAACTTTGTTTTCTGATGAATGTGAAACTCAATATACTCACCTTGAGATGCACAGTATATCAATCCGGTATTCAAATTGAGCCCACACTGCAGCGAGCATATCTTGAGTTACAGCTTCCACAGCTGCTGTTATGCGATGTCTCTGTTCATTCATTGTGGCTGGTAATGGAGGCACATAAACAGATTCTTTACAAACTCCCACAAGAAATAATCACATACAGTCAGATCTGGTGACCTTGGATGCCAGTAATGTAAGGCTGAATTATTTGGTCCAGTGAGACCGATCCATCATTCAGTAATCCTTTGATTTAAAAAATCCCACACTTCCAAATACCAGTGTAGTTGTGCCCCATCCTGTTGATAAATGAAGTCATTTGAATCAGCCTCCAACTATGGGAAAAGAAAGTTCTCAAGCATATCGAGATATGTACTTCCTGTAACAGTGTTCTTGGCAAAGAAAAATGGACCATACACCTTTTCTCGTGAATCTGCAACAAAACACATTAAATTTTGGAGAGTCTCTCTCATATTGTACAACTTCATGTGGTTGTTCTGTACCCCATATTCTCACATTATTATGGTTCACCTTCCCATTTAATTAGAATGTTGCATCGTCACTAAACACTAAGCACGGAAGAAAACTGTCATCCTCCATCTTGACAAGAACAAAATTACAGAACTTCACATGTTGTTGTTTGTCACCTTCACAATGGGTTTGCAGTAGCTGAATTTTGTAAGTTTCATGTGTAAACTTCAATGCAACACATGACATTAGGGGCATACTGAGCTGTTGAGCTGCATGGAGAATGGTTTCTGTGGACTCCTTGTGGAACTATGATGGATGTGTTTGATGTCTGTGTCAGGCACTCGAGACAGCCCAGCAATTTGCCTTTACACAAACAACTTGTTTCTCAGAATTGTTCATGCCATCTGCCATCATCTAGTGCTCTGTACTGTGGGAGGATCCACATCATACCTAGTACAAAAGTCACACTGAACAGTTATTACTGACCCACACTGTGCAAAACATAGAACACAAAGTGCTTTCTGTTGTCCTGACACCATTTTACTAAAACTGAAGGGCATGCATACAGCTGCAACTTAGCGGGATCCATGTAAAACCTGAGAATTTTCTCTTTGCAACAGTATGTTATACACACACATATCTCAAATAACATAATAGTTATGATTTTTTTAAATCAGATGATTCTTTTTGATACACTCTGTATATTGTAAACACTTTCTTAAGGTATTCCTGATATTATGTTACACCTTCCAGTTTTGTTCCATTAAGAGTGACATGTTGTGCTCTATCTGCAAAGAAGTCCTGGATCCAGCCACAAATCTGGTTCTGGTACTCAGTAAGCTCATATTCACTGCTCTATTCATTGCTTGTTTCAGTCACACAATACATTAGGCCCCAATCCCGAATATCAGCTTGTCTTGTGATCCATCTAATTCTGCCCACTGAAAGTTCCCTCCACATTTATGCCACTCTTCACACTTTAGCAGAGTTTACTGGACTATGTAACCTCATGTGCACTGTTTTCTACTTACCTCCCTCAGTCCTGTAACTCTGTAACTACTGTACTTGTATACCAATGCACAACATGTTACTACCTATCCAGAACCTGGGAGAGCTGTCTTTGAAATCATGTTACTGTCCTTTTGCTCTATGACCCTCCTCTGAAACCCTCCCCACCACATAACTCCCTCTCCCAAGTTAGTTCTCCCTATCACTTGTAACTTTTACTGTGTCCAGGACCATTGTTTGTTCTCCCCAGAATTTTCTGTTATTGCATTAATACAACTATAATTTATGTTGAAAATTGTTCTCTTCATGCAATAAACAAGAAGTTAGTAATAATGTTTGAATGAAGATGTTAAGAAATTTCTGTAGCAATTTGTTGAGTGTTATTATGTTGTATGTGGGTAGGTTTTTCTTTTGTACTTGAAGCCAAAACTTCGTACAGACTACTTTTCCTTTCTCAGTTCATTATAAAAGGTGTTATTGTCATCTAAAAATGATGTTTTCAACTTTTAACACATCATCTATGCTGTTTATTTTTAACTGCTTTTTCGTCTGACCACTCACTATTATTGGCTGATTGATTTTTTTATTGGTTCAGTTTTATCATACAGAACAGTTTGTTAATTTCTTGTTTTGTGGATTATTTGTAGAATTAATCATGATGATGTGGAATGAGTCATTTTACATTCACAGTACTCATTCTATGTGAAAATGGTTTTCTTATTGTCTACTTTTTTTAGTGCTGTTGTGAGTTAGTAATTCCTACCCAACACCTTTTACACACTACAAAATCAGAAATTCTTCTATGGAATAGAAGGAGTTGTTAAGGAGAAATTGTTTGTTTTCAGAGTTAACTTTTCTGTCTCTCAAACATTTTATATCGTTGAGTAAGTGGTCAAAGCTTTTGGAAGCAGCATTGTGCACCCTTTTGGTGTTAAAGACCATCTTAATGTGAAGTAATGAATCTCATTTTTTCCTGTGGTATTGCAATTATGTACATCATTGTTCCTCTTGAACTGCAGTGGATTATTTACAACAAACTTCAAAAAATCGTTCAAATGGCTCTGAACACTATGGGACTTAACATCTGTGGTCATCAGCCCCCGAGAACTTAGAACTACTTAAACCTAACCAACCTAAGTACATCACACACATCCATGCCCGAGGCAGGATTCGAACCTGCGACCGTAGCGGCCACGCGGTTCCAGACTGAAGCGCCTAGAACCGCACAGCCACACTGGCCGGCCAACAAACTTCATGAGACAATAAATGTACTGTGAAGCAGTAGTCAAATTTCCTAACTCCTTAAACAGATGTCTACAAGAGACCATGGTTGAGCATCATATATTATTCTTACAGTACATTTTTGAACAATGAAGACTTTCTTTCTTGAAGTTGAGTTACCCCAGAACATTATTCCATATGACATTATTCAGTGAAAATATGCAAAATATATCAACTTACTGATCTTTCACACGCCAAGATTTGAATGATTCTAAGTGCAAATGTGGCTGAAGTTGCTTTAGGAGTTTAAAAATTTGCTTTTTTCAGTTTAAATTCTCATCAGTGACGACACCTAAAAATTTTGGCATTTTCACTCTGGATATTATTTCCTCAGTGTGTTACACTTGTCACTGATGCAGTACCTCTAGATGTGATGAACTAAATATCTTTTGTGGTTTTTGGGATTGAGAGTGAGATGATTTGCAGAAAACCCATCAATAATACTTTTAAGAACATTATTTACCATTTCTTCTGTTGCTTTATATGTGTTTGAATTGATTACAATACTAGTGTCATCTGTAAAAAGGACAAATCCTGGTTGTTGTAAGTTAGACAGTAGGTCATTTGCATATATGAGAAACAATAGTTGACCAGAGACTGAACCTTGTGTAACCCCATAAGTAATTTGTCCCTAGTCAGAAGAATCTCACCTACTTATGTTGGTTGAATTATTAAGTAAAACTTTCTACATTCTTTCAATTACATATGACATTAGCCATAGGATTGTTATACCATTAATTCCATTAAACCTCAGTTTAGTCAAGAGAATATTGTGATTCACACAGTCAAATGCCTTCGATAGGTCACAGAAAATACTAACTGGTGCTATTTTGTTATTTAGTCCTTGTAAAATTTGGTGAGTGTATGTGTAAATGGCCTTCTTAGTTGAGCAACTTTTCTCAGATCCAAACTGTGGTTTACCGATGATATAATTGTTGCTTAGTTGGTACACTATTATACAAAACATGATGTCAAAATTTTGGAAAATGATGTTAGTATTGAAATGGGTTTGTAGTTATTGACGTCTCTCCTATCACCTTTCATATAGTGGAATTTAACAGTGGCATGTATCAACATCTCCGGAAAAATGCTCTGAGTTAGTGATGCATTACATATTCCAGAAAAGGTAGTTCTTATTATAAAGGAACAAGCCTTTAGTACTCTGTTGGAAACCCTATCAAATCTAGATAAACTTTTATTTTTGAGAGAATATATAATTTTCTGAATTTCAGAAGGAGAAGTTAAAGTAACATTCATTTTTACATATTCAGAAATTCTTTCACACAATATAAACAGTTCTTTATTTGAAATGCCTCTGCTTTCATTTTAAATATTGGATATGTATGGTAGCAATTTTTATTTCCTCTGGTATCTTACAGTGTAGTACAACAGCAATGTTTATTATGCTCCTCTCATAGGAGCTTCTTCTGGAATTTTTCTAGATTTTTTGAAAAGAAACTTAACTGTGACACAGGTCAATGATATGATATTACGTCAGAAGAACTTTCTTTGGAGTGGAAATATTTTTGCTACTTTCAGAACATCTTGAAAGAAACCAGTTTCTAAAAAGAGGTTGGAAATTTTTAACAACGCATTTGCTATGTTATTAATACACATTTTAATATGAAGTCAGGTACTTCATTAAGGTCGCTTGACATTTTATTGCTTAATGATTTAATTTTACTTATAATTTCATCAGTATGCATTTCACATAGAGAGACATCCAATATCACTAACTTACTGGTACTGGATAAACATGGAATTGGTCCTTTACAGTTTACTTGAAAGAAATAATGGTCTTCCTGAGATATGAGGTCCTGAACGAGACATTCCACTGAAAATATGCGTCTACTGTTACTACGTACTAGCACACTTTTTTGTAACTATTATGGACTTTAATAGCTAAAGTTCTTTTCCTAATATGTTAGTGCATCTAAACATCTTGAGAATGAGACTTCACAATTAAACTGTTACATTTAACAAAACACAGCAATCTGTTTTTCCACCAATATAGCTTATTTGTGCACAGTTTCTCAAAACAAAGGACATACTATGCATGATGTGTAGCATTCAAGTGCTGAATAATAACTCAGGCAACTAGTATTTCCAGACTGACTGCTCGTTCTAGAATGATTTCAGATTGACTGATTTAGCATGGATGCAGTTCTATATAATATAGCATTGTTTTCCACATTGTTTTAGAAGTTCATTAGTCAAAATAATTAGTGTAATGATATCTGGTTTCTATAACAGTGCAAATTTGTATCTTTTTATGTTTACAAAACTCTGAGAATCAAAAGTTGCAAAAGAAATTTTATGTCATCCTGAAGTCAAATTTAGAACATCAAAATATGCCATGTCACAAAATTTATTTAGAAATGCAGTGTTAAAATTTTACATCAAGAGAAATTGCGCCTGGTGAATTTAATTACACTATTGGAATTCACTGTTGACAATTTGTTTGATGATTGATAAATTATGATTTTCTATAATTGGTATGAAATATGGACTTTTGATGACTAAATGTAGCATTTGTGATAAATTTTATAACATAAATAAAAGCTTATTATAACTTTTAAAGATACCAATTCTTCTTTAATATAGGCTTTTGTAAAGTGAAATCTATTGGATGACCAATTTTCGTAATGTTATGTTTTCATACTGTAGCTCTCAAAAATGTTTTATTATATTATAGACAAATTTGAAAAGTATATATGTTTTCAAAAATACTTTAGTATGTAGCATACTTTGTAGAAGTAATAAAACCTGTACTTAAGATCAGAATCAGAATGAATGTTATCAAAATTGAGATGGACTTGCATCTTTCAATTAATCCAGGGTGGAATCATGAGGCCTAGTTGATTCAGAAATCCCAAAATCTTGGTTTACTGTAACGTGCATCTCAATTTATTTGATGGGTTTCTTATCAAATTGTCATTCTGTGTAATTTTAGCTTGGGTGACTACTCCATCATAGATTCTTTTGGAGATTTAAAATAATCTGCAAATTCTAGGATAACTCCATATCTTCTACAACATTACTGCAGACATCTTTTTCTCCCTCTGGAAATTTTTATGCCTTTACTTTGTTCTTGTGCCTGCATGTTTTTACTTCAATAGGAAATGCTGCATTAAAATAGTAAAGGAAGATGTTCTGAAAAACCATGTCCATACTATCGACATTGTCCTGAATGGAAATTCTTTTCCGATTTTGCCTAATCAGCTACAAATTAAAAATTGTTGTCTTTGTAGAAAATTCTTTTTTTGACTACTTTTCTTCAACTGCTACTACTTCTTATCATCTCTATACGCAGTAGCTGTGCCTCATGATCACTATAACCCATGCTCATTACTACACTTGTGAATTTGTAGCTGGTGTCTGTGATGCATGTCTGCTCAATAATGGAATTTGTGCATTCTGTTGATATTGATGGGCATTATGTTGTGGGGATTGTACTGAATGTGTTGATCATATTTATCAAAGTACCTCTCATACTGATGTCTTTTGAAAAATTGATGTTGAAGTCACCACAAAGATCTGGCTTCATATTTAACATTCAGTAGTACCCTTAGTCTGGCCATGAAGACTGCAGATTTCCACTTGGTGCTCTATACATGTTAATACTTATTAAATTAATTTCTTGCAGTTTAATAATAGAAAGTTTGAAATCTTTATTTATTGAGTCAATAAGGCATTTATTCACACCACAGAACTTTGTCTGCCCTTTTTCAAAGACAGCACTACCACTTTGTTGGGAGAACTCTCTGCTAAAATGATTTGCTAATGTATATCCTTCTATTGACGTTAATTTTACTTCAACATTATGTAGTCGATGTTCAGTAATGAAAATTATATCCACGTTTAGTTGTTTTGGAGTAGTGCTTCCAACATGGTAATTTTATTCTCAAGTGACTTAATATTATGGTGTAATACAACAAAATATGGGCATTTAGACACTTTCGGTGAAAAGATTTATAGTTCTTTATTTAACAGCATTTCTAACACAGCTTTTACCCTAAAAATCTTTGGTGTCTTTGTTGTGTGTGGCTTCTGCTTGCTGATGGCTGTCAATAGGTGAGTTAACTTCTGGAACTTGTAAAAGTTTAGCTTCATTCACCTGTGTACTTTTCAGTTCAATTCACTTCATAATTTGTGTCTCACTGATTACTTGATTGTTTGTTTGTGTCCTTTTCAGTTTAAGCCACTTGGTAATTTGCATGTGACTGATGATTTTATTGTTTGCAACTCATATAAAACACATTGTGATATGCATTTGTTTGCTACTAATATTATATTCCACATTGTTCCTTGAAACAGAAGTACATATTTTATTGACTAGTAATTCCTCTCTTTCTGCATTTGAATTAAGTCCGTGAACCATATGGAATGTTTGCTAGCTGTTTATGTTTTTTATGTCAATATAGGTTTAGGGTAAATGATTCATCAGGTTTCAAAGCACTGTTTATTTACAAGTATATAATGTACAAATGTGAATGATACTAGAAAAGATACACTCACAAAGTTTCTGATACATTCTATAAATATTAAATGTGTGCACCCTTGGCCACTCAGAACACAGCCAAACTGCGATATAGTTTTGTCCATATGTTCACTAGCATGTTTCCATCAGTGTACATCACAGCAGCAATTATGGGTTCCTGCAGTTCTTGCCATGTTGTTGGCATTGGAGGTGCATAAACTTTGTCTGTAATATAACCCTACAGGAAGAAATGACATGGTGATGACTGGTGGGAGGGGGGGGTGGAGGAGGGGGGCCATGGCAACAGAGTAGCATCACCCAGATCAGCATGCACTATCCAGCAATGTGGCAGTTCTCTGTTGAGAAAAGAGTGGACAATTGTTCTCCAGTGAAGTGGAGCTGCATCCTGTTGGAAGATGAAAGACAAGGAGTCAGCAGTCATTTGTGGCAACAACCACAGCTGCACTGTATCTAGGTACACAGAACTTGTCACCATCTGCTCAATCAAAAAAAGGGGCCATATATATTTGTCTTGGATGTGGCATGGAAGACATTCACTTTCCATGAATCCCTTTTCAGTTCCACAAGGACATGCAGCAATTCGGTACCCTGTACTATCACATTGTGATGATTCATATCTCCTGATGGATAGAAAGTAGCATTATTGCTCAGTGCAAAGTCATCATCACCTTCCATAGTTTGGTGCAGTCGGATACGAAACTCCAATCAAGAGGACTTTTTAAATTTGGTGAGTGTATGTATAGTTTCATGTATCACCTGTTTTTTTATGTCATATACTTGTCAATAAACAGTGCTTTGGAACCCAATGAGACATTTAGATTAGCCATGTGTATGTTTTTCAGTGATAAAGTTGTTTGCAGTACTAACTTGGCAGTTGACAGATGCCCAAAATGTTAAATCATGACCATGTGAGATAGTCATAATGCATACATTTGTATGGATTAAATTATTTAAGCACTTTTTCATTTCTGTGGTAACCAGATCATCATATATATATAGTCATTTTTTTTGTTTCAGTGGACTGTTGGGATGGTGCTGATGGTGAACCAGTTATTTACCATGGATACACTCTGACTTCAAAGATTTTATTTAGAGATGTGATCACAGATGCCATAAAACCATATGCATTTCATTCCTCAGAATACCCTCTTATTTTGTCTCTTGAAAATCACTGTAGTGAAAAACAACAAGATGTTCTGGTACAAATTTTAGTGGACGTTTTAGGAGGTAAGGAACTAATCCATCAAATTTTCTTTTGTAGCCTGCTAGGTAAGGAAGAAGAAAATAATTTAAAAAATGGTTTAAGTGAGAGAATATGTTAAAGATAGACAAAGCATTTTCATCAACTCGGGAAACAGAAAATACTGCAAGTAGCACACAGTTATACAAAATAGTAGATAACTTTAGTTTTGAAAGTGGTACGCAAACATGAAAAATGTACAATGTCAAGTGACCTAAACCTGTTGTAGCCAAAGGCTTCTGTCAATTAAGAGCCAGAAGAATATGCACTCTTTGTGTTGTTGTGCTCTTCAGTCCAAAGACTGGTTTGATGCAGCTCTCCATATTGGCCTACCCTCTGCTTGTCTCTTCATCCCTGCATAATTATTGCAAGCTACATCCATATGAACCTGCATAATGTATTCAAGCCTTGATCATCCTGTACAGTTTTTACCGCCCCCACCCCTTCACTCCCCTGGCCACCACACACAGTTACCTCTGTTACCAAACTGATAATCCCATGATGTCTCAGGATGTGTCCTGCCAATTGATCCATTATTTTAGTCAGATTCTGCTATAAATTTCTTTTCTCATTAATTTGGTTCATTACCTCTCCATTAGTTATATGATCTACCCACCTAATCTTCAATATTCTTCTGTAGCACCACATTTCTAAAGCTCATATTCTCTTCTTGTCTGAACTGTTTATTGTCCATGTTTCACTTTGGTACAGGGCTACAATCCAGACAAATACTTTTGGAAAAACCTTGCTGACATTTAAACAAACAATAGATGTTAACAAAGTTTTCTTTTTCAGAAATTTTATAATAATCAAAAGCACCAAGATAATGCATCCGTATTTATATGCTGCAAGCAAGCCTAACACATTTATATATGTTGAATGTACACTGAGTATGAAATCAGCTATCACTGTCAAACTCACATATGAGGTTGCTGCCGTTTCATACAGAACTGCACTGGACGTCTTCAGAGGTGCTCCCGGCAACACTGAATCGTGCCAACTGATGAGTCAGATGTCAAAGAGTGACACAAATACTGTGTAAATTGGGCATGGATGAGTTTACATGTGATCAGCAGAGATAATCCTTATCAGAGATGAAGCTTATGAATTTTTGCCTGTCAAGGATAAAAACTTATCTATTGATTCTGCAGAACCACTGTCCACATATAACTAAATTTCATGGCTTCTTCTTTTTTGTTAAAATTATCCCCAGGGTGATATATTTTGATGGCTTCTCTGTATAGCTGTGGATAATAATTCATCACTGTAGGTAAAATTTTGGTTTCAGAAAACTTCAGTTCATGATTTTCTGACTGAAGGAAATCACTAAATGAAGTTTTCTGAAACCAAAATTTTATTTACAGTAACAAACTAATATCCATGACTATATAGAGAAGCCATCAAAATAGGTAAGCATGGGGATAATTTCAACAGAAAACAAGTAACAATGAAACTTAGTAATATATGGACAGTGGCTCTGAAGAATCGATAGATGAGTTTTTATCCTTGACATTGACAATCGATAGCAAGTATTATCTTTGCTGATCATGTTTAAACTTGATCATACCCATTTTACATAATATTTATTTCACTCTCTGAGGTTCTACTCATGAGTCAGCAAGACCCAACATTGTTAGGGGCACCTATGAAGATGCCCAGTGCAAATCTGGACAAAACATCAGGAATCAAAAATTTTCTTGGATCATGGGCATACAATCCAGAAGACTTACCAGCAACCAAAATGAAAGCCTTCATCGTATTATCATGCAAGAGTTACAAAGATTCTGAATCACTTAATTTGGTAGCTAAGTATTACTTCTTAAGATTTAAAAGCCAGTTTTTCCAAGGATGTAGCCTACATCTACATCCATACTCTGCAAGCCACCTGACGGTGTGTGGCGGAGGGTACCTTGAATACGTCTATCGGTTCTCCCTTCTATTCCAGTCTCGTATTGTTTGCAGAAAGAAGGGCTGTCGGTATGCCTCTGTGTGGGCTTTAATCTCTCTGATTTTATCCTCATGGTCTCTTCACGAGATATATGTAGGAGGGACCAATATACTGCCTGACTCCTCGGTGAAGGTATCTTCTCAAAACTTCAACAAAAGCTCGTACCGAGCTACTGAGCGTCTCTCCTGCAGAGTCTTCCACTGGAGTTTATCTATCATCTCCGTAACGCTTTCGCGACTACTAAATGATCCTGTAACGAAGCGTGCTGCTCTCCATTGGATCTTCTCTATCTCTTCTATCAACACTATCTGGTACAGATCCCACACTGCTGAGCAGTATTCAAGCAGTGGGCGAACAAGTGTACTGTAACCTACTTCCTTTGTTTTTGGATTGCATTTCCTTAGGATTCTTCCAATGAATCTCAGTCTGGCATCTGCTTTACCGACGATCAACTTTATATGATCATTCCATTTTAAATCACTTCTAATGCGTACTCCCAGATAATTTATGGAATTAACTGCTTCCAGTTGCTGACCTGCTATATTGTAGCTAAATGATAACAACAAGACTAAACTGCATTCTACGAGGGGGATCCAATACTTCTAGTACAATAAAAAATGCTCCCTGTTCACAGTGATATACAAATTGCAGATTAAGACATAAAATTAATGATTCTTTGTTGTATAGAATAGAAGTTTCTGTTTAAAGAGAGGTGAAAAAGTGAGAAGCAGAGAGGTGAGATTTATCATCCTCCTGTTTAACTTTTCGCATTAGAAGGGGCATAAATAATTGAATAACTACACAAATGTGAACTTATATGCCACCTGAGATTTGCTACATGATGGGGCAACATTATTAGGAAATCTGAGAAACATTTTTTCAAAACTCGATAAACACAAAAAAAAGTAAATTTTTCAGGAAAGACATTTTTCACATATCACACCAAAATACTTAGACCAGATAATTTATCATTTACATAGCTTTTGTAGGCATGATTTCAATTGTGTGTTTGACTTTTCTAAAATTTCCTTTTTTTTCAGAATAGAGGGACAAAGTTTCCAAGCTTATTCAAAATCATTAAATGTGATGATGGAAATTAAAATTTTTGTTAATATATACATTCAAATTGGTTTCTTCCCATTTTGTATCTTTACCATTAATTACAAAGAAAGCTACTTTATTGTTCATTTTACACAGAATCTCAATAATGTATTGCAATATTACACTTTAGTATCATACTTATCCATAAAAGTTTCACAAGCAGAAGTGCAAAATAGTAAGAAATGCTATTGAAATTCAACACAAAGTACTGGCTACAACAATACAAAATTTAAAATCTATTGATCACTTTCAGTAATGTCCTCATAAAACTCTTTTGCTCCTTCTGGTACATTAAAATGCCACATAAGTTGTACGACATACTTTTTCTTTCCCTTGCTTACCATGTTCTTCTTTTTCAAGGTGGTTGGTTTCCTCACATCCTAGCTGCAGTTTCTGGATTTCCATTCCTCCTCCTCTATAGGACTTCAATTATAAGTGTCTGGTACTGACCATAATACCTTCTTCTTAGACTTTTCATAAGCCATCACTCACTGAGCAGTTATTTTGAAAGGCATTTTAGACTGTATCATTTTTACTGCACTGGACTTGTGATCTTTGGTTTCCCTATCTTTATTTAGTATCTTGGCAATGCCATATTGTTCCAGCACTTTATAGTGTTCAGTCAGTGGAAGAATATCTTCTTTTTTCCGGTCGTCTTTATCCACTGTATTAAACATTCTCTCAGGAATATAGCTGTGACCATGAAAAGGGAAATAATGTACCAGCTAATTAAATGTTCAGCTTTCTAGCATGAAGACCATTAGGTTGCACATGATTATTTTTAATTTGATGGGTACAGAAGTCCGCAAATAAATGAATTTCGGTTGGACAATTTTCTGGCTGGAATGCCCCAGTGTTTCTGAGGAAATCCAGTAGAGCAAAGGCTACTTGGTCGCACCCTTTCAGTCCATCTGTTTCAAGCTAAGTGTAAATAGTAATCCATTCCTTTGTCTGTGCACAAGAATGAATCATAATGCACAAAGTGTATAGCCAAACCTGTCTTGAATAGAATACTAGAATACTTCACCAACAGAGCTTTAGTATTGCTAATTCTGTTGCACAGTTTATCAAAACATGCTTTAAGCATATTTGGTTTTCTGTCTTTCATTATTGCACAGAAATTTTTTGCGTGGAGTTTGTGCAACCTGTGGCTTGTTATTACTTGATTATCTTCCTCCACACCTTGTTCCTTTTGAGAGTCTGTCTTTGAGTACCCCTGATATTGCTTGAAACGTTGCAACACATACAAGTACTGTCTGGCCATCTTTTTTCCCTGTGTTGCACTTTATCAAAACACTATTCTTCTTTGTTGTTTATTTCTTGCTGTTCCTTTTTCCTGACAAAGCTGGCCTGAACTGTACAATAATTAGGAGTTAAATTCTATTATTGGTTCTGGCAGCAATTTTCTTCCAGGAAACTCTCTCTTATTATCATTGACAGTGACATCCTACACCGTTATTCTCCCTTCAGTTCTCTCAGAAGCAAACCACAGTCTCTATTTATTGACTTTTGCTTTAATTGGCTAAGAACAAATATCAAGTTTTACAAAAACTCAGAGTTTTCAAACCTATAACAACAGAAAAATTAGCTTTTCACAAAACCGTTTCAACAGGTTATGCATAGCAACAAGCTTGATTTGTTAGTATAGAAATCTTGATTTTGAACAACTGAGCATGTATCTACTTTTGAGAAAATGCTTCTCAATTCAGAGCTTCACAAGTCATTTCACTCATTTACTATTACAGTAACTCAAACATGTAATATATTGATTGATCTAGAATTAGAGTTGAGAATTTCATAATGTAAATCTTCAGCACTTTCCAAACATTTCAATGTATTGTGCCTCTTGTAGAGGTGCCAGATTATTATGAATAATATGTTACTATCTATTTTCTACCTGAATGTCACCATTTTCTTAGAAGTTGACATTGGTACTGGTTATTTGTATGCTGCAGATATTATATTATTAATGTATAACATAGTAACAGGTTGCATGATCATATTGAACTGGTGTAGTGTTCTTGTGTAAAGAAAAGTAAAGTAAAACCACAGATTTATTCATAGTATTTGTAGAATTAATTATTTGGAAAATACGTTTACCTTTCAGAGAGCTTATATATGGAACCAGTTGATGAAGAAGGAATGCAGTTCCTACCATCTCCTGAAGATCTGAAAAACAGAATAATTGTGAAAGCTAAAAAGTTAAAACCTTCTGATAGAAGTGATGAAGATGATTCTTATAGTGAGGATGATGATATGGAAGATGATGATGAGGACTCCGAAGAAGACTGTAATAATAAGATGGAGACAAAAGGAGCTCAGGTAATGAAGGTATTCAACACTTACACATCCATATTACTAATCTAAGAATTCAGTTTGTGAACGTTATATGTAAGTGTCCCTCTCCCCTATTTCCTTACATATCCCCACCTTCAATCTTTTGTGCAAGGATCATAACACATTTTCTGTTTTTTTGTGTTAAGGGAACAGTGGTTTCTCCTACATTATCCAACATTGTAAATATTTGCCAAGCTGTTCACTTTCATGGCTTTGAGAAGACTTTAACTCAAGGTAAGATAAAGACTACATATTTCAACGTTATGTTGTTGTTAATTCAATAGTGCTTACCTCCGATATAATGTTGGTTGTCGAATATAATTACATTACATGTTATACAGCCTACTACAGAAGAAACTTGACAATGTAAGTTGCAGTATTCAAAAAGATTTAAACTTACTGTCAATAATTAAAGAGAGTTTTATGTAAAAAGTAATCAGTTGGAATTCCTGATGATTATTCAATATCACTTTCAGTTTTTTGAGAGTTTAAACATCACATGGTCTCCAGTAAAATGAGTTCATATATAACATCAATCACACAAACACTTTATCAGTACAGTGAGTGAACGGTTTTCCACAGGTCCTAGTAAAGATTACATTAGATTAGATTAATTATTCATTCCATAGACCCATAAAAGAGGGAATCCTCCTGGGTGTGGAACATGCCAGATAAACACATTACAAAAATGTAATTAGAAAAACTTGAGTTTCATTCATTTTAATGATCCTCAGTCAATAAACAATAAAATTATGTACATGAATTAAATTTAAACTTCTAATATTGAATACTTACATCTGCTTTCATTAAATCCATCATTCAGACATTTGCTAGTGTCTTGGCTATTACAGCCAAGTATTGTCAAAAATTAAAGTAAATTATTCATTTTAATGAAGCTCAGTTAAGAACAGTCAGATTATGTACAACATTTAAAATTAAACTTCCACCATTTACAGACTTAAGACTTACATGCTTTCCATATATCCATCATTCACACAGTAGGTAGTTATTTGGCTGTTACAACCAAGTATTGCCAAAAATTAAAGTATAATAAATTTTCATTAAAATGGTCTACTGCATTTGTTGAGAAATCATGGATGGAATAGGAGGAGTTGGCCACCACAAATTCTTTTAAATTATGTTTAAATTGTGCTCCTGTTTTAAGACATCAGAGATGCACACTTCCCCTTTCTCTCATCTTCTGTACCTTCTGAAAACAAATGCACTGCAGGGAGACTACAATAAAGTTGTGGAACAAGATTTGCTGCATAGACACATTTGCAAGAACTTTAATAGTTTTACCTATTACTGGGAACTAGTTAGGTCCTATCAGGCACCAGCATTTGAATTATAATCTATAATGACAATGTGTGTGTCAGTGTTTTATATGCTTCCTGGTTCTTAGTGAGTAGTGATATGTTTTTAACAATCAGACCTTATTTTATATCAACAGCTCCCCATTTTCATAAGAACTGGCAATTTCAAGACTAATAACGTTTACTATATTTGGTATAATTCATTTCTTTCCAGGGATTTGTAAGGTACATTGGTGATATGTATTTCTACATTAAATTATACCATCTATATTAAATTGTACCAGTACTTTATAAGTGTGAACCCCTCATTTTGGTTTAATATAATTCTTTTTGTTTTGGGTACTCTTCAGCAGACTTTTGAAGCTGTGGTTGTATGCTTGCATAAACTTTTTTATTTCTATTTCCCAAGACAAATCAAAATAAAAATAAAATTTTGAACTATGGCATGGATTTTCCAACAACTCTGCAAGTCCCGTGTAATAAATGATTTATCAGTGATAACAAGAAGTCATTTCATTTTTGCATCATAGTGTTAATGTATCATGTAAGAGAGGGTAATTATACTGGAAGGGAAGATATGGAACCACTTTCTTTGTGGGGAAAGCAGTGATTTGAAAAAAATACAAAATCAACAAAGTCACAGGACATGCTCAAGCTTTTTGTGCAGGTCATCACTGATACTGTCACTACAGTAGTGATAGCCAAAATACAGAAAAGTCAGGTCTGACAATATGCATGGATCTCACCTCTGGGACGCTACAGGTTTTGGACAACGCAATCTTAAGAACTGGAATACAAAACGTATGGACAAGTGATATCAGGGTAAAAGTGAAGACCAAAAATGGAAAAAGATCAGTTTGCAATGGAAATGAACTCAAAAGCCTGTGCTTTAAGAGCTAAGAATGTGTCAGCTTTTGCTGTCTATGGTTGGTGTGTTTATTTTGTGTCTTTATTTTGTAAAGAAACATTTCATGGTACTTCCTTGAAAACAGTTTACTGCTATTATTATTTGTTTGTTTAGGTTTACTTTTACATGGCATTAGTGACAGTATGTGTGTCATTTGATAGGAATCTCTTAGTAATGAACCTAATTTGTATGACTGATAAGTGAGTGAGGTATGCCCTGCTTGTCCAATATAGGTGTTTGTATGAATGAGAATGTGATCACTCCCAACAAAATAATGAAAACATAATAGTTTGTCTCATAAGGTGCAACAAATGAATGCATAAGTTTCACAATCACACAGTTTCTCTGTGTTCTGTCAAAACATTGCATTCCATTTTGTAGGTCTTGCCTCTTGAATTCCATTGTTGTAACATAGTTCACACCCGTTTATTTGCTGTTTTCATTTCTGTGAGACATCTATGTGGTATCTCCCCTACTGCTTTCACTATTCATCACATTTACTTGTGACAGTAATGTATTCTTACCACATGTGTCATATTCTATAACCAAGACTACAGAAAGAGAACAAACATTTCAATGACTGGATGGACAGTTCATAATGGTGTGAAAAATAAGTGAATAAATAAATGGCACAAGAGAGTTTCAAACACTGCTCGCCCACTTGGCACTCCAACGCTATGACCACTTCCCCATGACAATGTTGCTGTTTCAGGCTGTTCAGTACACCGTCTTGCTGTTTTCATGGCTGATCTGTGTTCAGTTTTTGACAACTAATTAATTAACTAATTTATTAACATTTTCTCATATTTTATACACTACTCACTTTTTTGCCATGTTGTGTGGATCTCCAGAAAACTTAAGTAGCTTTGACTTGCATGCACTGTGTTCGTCAAATGTAACTAACCTCAAACTTCCCTCTTTTCCCTAGCCTCTGTTCTGCCTATTTTCACCTCTGTGCTCCTCCCTTTCCCTTCCTCACTGCATTCCTAATGACACTGGGCTATGCCTGTCTCCAGTACAGCTGTGCCTCCTACCTGCTAGCTAATTGCGGAAATGACTCATGATAGCTCTACTCTACAGGTCGTCCACACAAATAGGCTGTCCTTACCAGCCCACCTGACTGAATGCTGCTGCATATTTCAGGACCTCAACTTTCATGCCACAGTCATATCAATGATATGACTGAAGCCGAGTATCCCTTCCAGTTGTGTAAGTCTTGATAGTTACATTTTCCTGAGACATGACAGATATAACAGATGAGGGGACAATGTGGCAAAATATGTATGATCAAATTTGTACCCCATGGTCATGCTCATGTCTAAAAATAAGGTTAAAAAGCCCAAATACATGTTCATAGATACTGTACTTGTCAACAGAAAGTACCTTATCTGTGCAATATATGATTCACCCACAACTGGACAGCTCTCTAGCTTTTAATCTGCTCTCTTAAGTTTTGAATCTTTGCATGGACATGTAATTGTAGTTGGAGATATGAACATAATTTGATAAACAAATTTTCCTCCATATCAAAATTCATGCTGAAATATAACGCTGTTTGAACTTGGGCCTACTCACCATACAGCTGACACTCATGCATTAATCGCTGTATTGACAATCAAATTTCCAAATAGAGTAATTCATACTGATCAGATTTCTGCACCTGGCTTGTTTGCTCATGATGTAACATTTATAACTTACTAATTGCAATGGCCAAAGAACAAATTGCAAGAAATTTTTATGCGCATGAATATATCTGAACTTACAGCTGATGCCTATGATACTACTTGATAAACAAGTACAGGAAATAACCTTGACATAAATAGTGAAGTATCTAATTTCACTAAGAAACCACATAATTTATATCATTAACTCATGCCTCAAAAAACAGTAATAGTGAGGAGAAAACCTGCCCCATGGCTTACAGACCACCTCAAGCACCTTATGAATGTCAGAGATGCAGCACACAGGATATATATATATATAAATGGCACCAAATCTCTGATAATCATCTCAACTACAAGCAACTACCCAAGTTAGTCAACTGTGAGAAATGCAAACCTCAGGTCCGCCCACACCCTAACTGAGGACATTCACAGACTTGCAATCTTGGGGAAAAATGTACGAGGTCTAGGAATAGGCAGACCTAAATTTGCAGCTGAACCATTAGTTTCTATTGAGGATCTAAATAAGTATTTTGCCACTCTGACATCTTTACTTGAGCAGTATAAAACCATTGACTCCCTTAAAGCATCACTTGAGGGTACAAACAAAAAATATTTTTCTGTATCCAATAAGCCCTAACTTTGTCAGGATGCCCAGTGCACAAATTCATCTGGCAGTTAAAAGACACAATAATGTAACAGTGCAAATGATCAGTTTTCTCATTGATCAACTACAGCCCAAAATAATGGACATTGGACATTTTTAACCATTCTCTGACCTACAGCATCTTCCCAACAGCCTGGAAATGGATTCGTAAGAACAGTACCTAAGAAGGAATCTGCCAAACAACCTTCTGACTACAGCCCCATTTGCATTCTATCAGCGTTATCCAAGGCTTTAGAATACATAGTCCATGAGCAACTTACTAGCTATTTAGCAGCAAATAATCTTTTAGAAGAATACCAGTTTCATTTCCAGCAAAATCACAACATGACAACAGGTCATATAAAGTGACTGATGAACTGAAACAAACTATTGACAAACAATAGGAGACTATTATGTGCTTTTCAGATTTCACCAAAACTTTCAACACTGTTGACTTTGAGATTCTACTTACTAAACTCATAAGTCAAGAGCTATTTACTGCTTCCACTCATACCTTACATCTCGCCAGCAGTGTGTAATAATTTGAAGGAAAATGTCACAATGGAAGGATGTAGTATCGGGGCTCCCAATAGGATCAGTATTTAACCCTTTACTTTTCTCATTATACACTATGTGACCAAAAGTATCCAGACACCCCCAAAAACGCAGGTCAGAGAATGGTTAAAAATGTCCAATGTCCATTAGGTGCATTGTGCTGCCACCTACTGCCAGGTACTCCATATCAGTGACCTCAGTAGTCATTAGACATCATGAGAGAGTAGAAAGGGGTGTTCCGTGGAACTCACGGACTTTGAACGTGGTCAGGTGACTGGGTGTTACTTGTGTCATACACTGTACACACGATTTCCACACTCCTAAACATACCTATGTCCACCGTTTCCAATGTGATAGTGAAGTGGAAACAGGTAGGGACCCATGCAGACAAAAGCGTGCAGGCCGACCTCGTCTGTTGACTGACAGAGACCGCCTGTTCATAATGCACGGCCTGTGGCAGAGCAGTTACATGACAATAACATTCCTGTAATGGACTAGCCTGCACAGAGTCCTGAGCTGAATGCTATAGCACACCTGTGGGATGTTTTGGAATGCCGACTTCGTGCATGTCCTTGCCAACTGACATCAATGCCTCTCCTCAGTGCAGCACTCCATAAAGAATGAGCTTCCATTCCCCAAGAAACCTTCCAGCACCTGATTGAACATATGTCTGCAAGAGTGGAAGCTGCCATCAAGGCAAAGGGTAGGCCAACACCATACTGAATTCCAGCATTACCGATGGAGAGCACCATGAACTTGTAAGCCATTTTCAGCCCGGTGTCCGGATACTTTTGATCAGACAGCATGTATCGTTAATGATGTGTCAACTAATCTCTTTCACTGCAGACGTCAACTATATATTGGGTACCTTCAGTTACATCTAAGTGCAAATACAACAAACCTGTGCACAGCCGTCCAGCATGTAAATGCTGATTTACTTGCCTTATCAGTGTGGGTGCAGAAAATAGGTTTAAAACTTAACCCATCTAAAATGCAAGCAATGTTGGTCATTCACAAAAGACATATTACCATGCAGTTCAGAGAATCTCTTCCACTCATAATCCTAAATGGCGCAGGAATAACCTTTTCCTCTTCTGCAAAGAATTTGAGGGTAACTCTGGACCATTACTGAGACTGGACTGAACACACAACTGCAGTCTGTCAGAAGATGTCAGTTTCACTTCAGTCACTACAGAAATATACAGAAGTATATCCTTTTGAGTTTAAAAAGAATCTTGTAGAGTCACTAATACACCCTATACTTGATTATGGTGGTGCTCTTCGCCAAAGACATTCATATGAAAGCTCACATATGCAAAAAATGATGATGAATGCCCATGTGACGTATGCTGTTTCAACCATATCACTCAAGCTTGACAACAATTATCATGGCAATGTGCATATAAGCATGCAGACTATCATGCTCTATGTTTGCTCTATCATGTTCTTGATCATTGCTATCCTTCTTATTCATTTTCAGCTCTTCCACTACTATCTGAACAGCACAGCACGAAATACTCATTCTCAACAAAGCAAAAGCCTTTCTTTGCTGTCACATAACCCTGCCATGTCCCCTAAATCATTTTCTGCATCAGGAACCAAACTTGGAATAATCTTCCTCAAAACAGTGGAGAAATTGAATTCCTTCCTTACTTTGAAAGACAGCTAATTGTCCATCTTTATCACAATAGCCATCTCTCCCAAATAGTAGTCTACAACTCATTCTCACCAATCCCCCTTCCACCACAACTTTTCCCTCCCCTTTATTAGCAGAGTATTTAAATTCTGTTCTTTCCTAACAGCCACTGTCACTGTAGTTTTCTCCTCTTTTTTTATTGCTCTCACTTCTGATAATACTAAACATGGCTTCAAATGTGCTAAACTAATCTATACTGAGAGAAAAAATCACAACAGTAAAAAATAATTAATGTAAAGTAATGAAATTTTGAGAATACATTTGTGTAGGTAACATATTTAAGTGATTAACATTGCAGATTCGCAGGCTAAGCCATTGCAAATGTGAAATGCTGGTACATTAACAACTGGTGGAATCACCATAATGTTGAATGCAAGCATGCAAATGTGCATGCACTGTGTTGTATGGGTGCTGGATGTCAGTTTGTGGGATGGAGTTCCATGAATGTTGCACTTGGCCGGCCAATACAGGGACAGTTAATGTGTTTGTGGATGACATTGGAATTGTCATCCGATGATGTCCCACACGTGCTCAATTGAAGATAGATCTGGTGATCAAGGAGGCTGAGGCGATATGTGGACACTCTGTAGATCATGTTGGGGTACAACAGCAGTATGTGAGTGGGCATTATCTTGTTGGACAATACCTTCTTGGAATGCTGCTCATGAATGGCAGCACAACAGGTCCAATCACCAGACTGATGTACAATTTTGCAGCCAGTGAGCTTGTGATAGCCATGAGAGTGCTCATGATGTCATAGGGGCTTGGTAGTTGTTGGGGATTTGAACATAGATTTCTTGGTTAATTCTCCCTGCAAGGTGGAGTTTGAAAATCTCATGTGCACGTACAACCTTGTTCCCGTGGTTAGCTCGCCCACCAGAACCACAACCTCTTCCAGTACTCTCATTGATAACGTTTTTGTTGATCAGAGTAAAGTCAACCATATTAATATTGAAATGGTTATAAATGGCCTGTCTGACCATGACGGACAACGAGTTACTTTCAACAGCTTGGGAATTCCTCTGAGTGACACCTCACTCAGATGGAAAACAGTAAGGAAAATAAGTGATCATGTCTTCAGCATACTGACTGGACACCTGTTTATCTAGCAGAAACTGCTAATTCAAAATACAATTTATTCACAAATGAGATAGCAGGTATCTTTGAAAGTGTATTTCCAAAAAAGTCATACAGAGTCCAACCTGCTAGGTCTGCAAAAAAACCATGGCTCACTAAGGGCATCATAGCTTCCTGTCAGAGAAAACAACAACTCTACATAGCATCAAAGACTTCTAACAACCCTGCTCAGCTAAAACATTATAAACTCTACTGTAAAATTCTTGCCAATGTAATTAAAAACTCTAAAAGTATGTGTATAGCATCTGAAATTACTAATTCTGAAAATAAAATTAAAACAATCTGGAATGTGATAAAGAGAGAAACAGGGACTGTAAACTACACCAAAGACAAAAATATTGTTTTAACTGTTGACAACTCAGAGATAACTAATAGTGAGGAAATTGCTGAAATCTTTAACCAACATTTTTTAACTGTCCCAACACAGATAGGTTGCCATGGTTCTGTAGATAAAGCTGCCTGTTGTTGTGGTCTTCAGTCCTGAGACTGGTTTGATGCAGCTCTCCATGCTACTCTATCCTGTGCAAGCTTCTTCATCTCCCAGTACCTACTGCAACCTACATCCTTCTGAATCTGCTTAGTGTATTCATCTCTTGGTCTCCCTCTACGATTTTTACCCTCCACGCTGCCCTCCAATGCTAAATTTGTGATCCCTCGATGCCTCAGAACATGTCCTACCAACCGATCCCTTCTTCTAGTCAAGTTGTGCCACAAACTTCTCTTCTCCCCAATCCTATTCAATACCTCCTCATTAGTTACGTGATCTACCCACCTTATCTTCAGCATTCTTCCGTAGCACCACATTTCGAAAGCTTCTATTCTCTTCTTGTCCAAACTAGTTATCGTCCATGTCTCACTTCCATACATGGCTACACTCCATACAAATACTTTCAGAATCGACTTCCTGACACCTAAATCTATATTCGATGTTAACAAATTTCTCTTCTTGAGAAACGCTTTCCTTGCCATTGCCAGTCTACATTTTATATCCTCTCTACTTCGACCATCATCGGTTATTTTACTCCCTAAATAGCAAAACTCCTTTACTACTTTAAGTGTCTCATTTCCTAATCTAATTCCCTCAGCATCACCCGACTTAATTTGACTACATTCCATTATCCTCGTTTTGCTTTTGTTGATGTTCATCTTATATCCTCCTTTCAAGACACTGTCCATTCCGTTCAACTGCTCTTCCAAGTCCTTTGCTGTCTCTGACAGAATTACAATGTCATCGGCGAACCTCAAAGTTTTTACTTCTTCTCCATGAATTTTAATACCTACTCCGAATTTTTCTTTTGTTTCCTTTACTGCTTGCTCAATATACAGATTGAATAACATCAGGGAGAGGCTACAACCCTGTCTCACTCCTTTCCCAACCACTGCTTCCCTTTCATGCCCCTCGACTCTTATAACTGCCATCTGGTTTCTGTACAAATTGTAAATAGCCTTTCGCTCCCTGTATTTTACCCCTGCCACCTTTAGAATTTGAAAGAGAGTATTCCAGTCAACATTGTCAAAAGCTTTCTCTAAGTCTACAAATGCTAGAAACATAGGTTTGCC
The DNA here is from genome assembly GCF_023864275.1 of Schistocerca cancellata. Classification (NCBI taxonomy): domain Eukaryota; kingdom Metazoa; phylum Arthropoda; class Insecta; order Orthoptera; family Acrididae; genus Schistocerca; species Schistocerca cancellata. The sequence continues at coordinate 235,673,444 of NC_064629.1, read as the reverse complement.
TTTTCTTAATCTTTCTTCCAAGATAACTCGTAAGGTCAGTATTGCCTCACGTGTTCCAACATTTCTACGGAATCCAAACTGATCTTCCCCGAGGTCGGCTTCTACCAGTTTTTCCATTCGTCTGTAAAGAATTCGCGTTAGTATTTTGCAGCTGTGACTTATTAAACTGATAGTTCGGTAACTTTCACATCTGTCAACACCTGCTTTCTTTGGGATTGGAATTATTATATTCTTCTTAAAGTCTGAGGGTATTTCGCCTGTCTCATACATCGTGCTCACCAGATGGTAGAGTTTTGTCAGGACTGGCTCTCCCGAGGCCATCAGTAGTTCTAATGGAATGTTGTCTACTCCCGGGGCCTTGTTTTGACTTAGGTCTTTCAGTGCTCTGTCAAACTCTGCACGCAGTATCTTATCTCCCATTTCATCTTCATCTACATCCTCTTCCATTTCCATAATATTGTCCTCAAGTACATCGCCCTTGTATAAACCCTCTATATACTCCTTCCACCTTTCTGCTTTCCCTTCTTTGCTTAGAACTGGGTTGCCATCTGAGCTCTTGATATTCATACAAGTGGTTCTCTTCTCTCCAAAGGTCTCTTTAATTTTCCTGTAGGCAGTATCTATCTTACCCCTAGTGAGACAAGCCTCTACATCCTTACATTTGTCCTCTAGCCATCCCTGCTTAGCCATTTTGCACTTCCTGTCGATTTCATTTTTGAGACGTGTGTATTCCTTTTTGCCTGCTTCATTTACTGCATTTTTATATTTTCTCCTTTCATCAATTAAATTCAATATTTCTTCTGTTACCCAAGGATTTCTATTAGCCCGCGTCTTTTTACCTACTCGATCGTCTGCTGCCTTCACCACTTCATCCCTCAGAGCTACCCATTCTTCTTCTACTGTATTTCTTTCCCCCATTCCTGTCAATTGTTCCCTAATGCTCTCCCTGAAACTCTGTACAACCTCTGGTTCTTTCAGTTTATCCAGGTCCCATCTCCTTAAATTCCCACCTTTTTGCAGTTTCTTTAGTTTCAATCTGCAGTTCATAACCAATAGATTGTGGTCAGAATCTACATCTGCCCCAGGAAATGTCTTACAATTTAAAACCTGGTTCCTAAATCTCTGTCTTACCATTATATAATCTATCTGAAACCTGTCAGTATCTCCAGGCTTCTTCCATGTATACAGCCTCCTTTCATGATTCTTGAACCAAGTGTTAGCTATGATTAAGTTATGCTCTGTGCAAAATTCTACAAGGCGGCTTCCTCTTTCATTCCTTCTCCCTAATCCATATTCACCTACTATGTTTCCTTCTCTCCCTTTTCCTACTGACGAATTCCAGTCACCCATGACTATTAAATTTTCATCTCCCTTCACTACCTGAACAATTTCTTTTATCTCGTCATACATTTCATCTATTTCTTCATCATCTGCAGAGCTAGTTGGCATATAAACTTGTACTACTGTAGTAGGCATGGGCTTTGTGTCTATCTTGGCCACAACAATGCGTTCACTATGCTGTTTGTAGTAGCTAACCCGCACTCCTATTTTTTTATTCATTATTAAACCTACTCCTGCATTACCCCTATTTGATTTTGTATTTATAACCCTGTAATCACCTGACCAAAAGTCTTGTTCCTCCTGCCATCGAACTTCACTAATTCCCACTATATCTAACTTTAACCTATCCATCTCCCTTTTTAAATTTTCTAACCTACCTGCCCGATTAAGTGATCTGACATTCCACGCTCCGATCCGTAGAACGCCAGTTTTCTTTCTCCTGATAACTACGTCCTCTTGAGTAGTCCCCGCTCGGAGATCCGAATGGGGGACTATTTTACCTCCGGAATATTTTACCCAAGAGGACGCCATCATCATTTAATCATACAGTAGAGCTGCATGTCCTCGGGAAAAATTACGGCTGTAGTTTCCCCTTGCTTTCAGCCGTTCGCAGTACCAGCACAGCAAGGCCATTTTGGTTAATGTTACAAGGCCAGATCAGTCAATCATCCAGACTGTTGCCCCTGCAACTACTGAAAAGGCTGCTGCCCCTCTTCAGGAACCACATGTTTGTCTGACCTCTCAACAGATACCCCTCCGTTGTGGTTGCACCTACGGTACGGCCATCTGTATCGCTGAGGCACGCAAGCCTCCCCACCAACGGCAAGGTCCATGGTTCATGGGGGGAGGAAAGCTGCCTGTATAATGAAAAATAATTTTCCAGAACCTTTCAGTCAAATAAGTGTGCTTCCCGTTACTGCCAATGAAATCAAAAAAATCATACAGTCTTTGAAAAATAAACATTCTGCTGGTATCGACAATATTTCAACCAAGCTGTTGAAGGCTTGCTGTAGTGAAGTGACCGAAGTTTTGTCTCACATCTGCAACACATCCATGCAACAAGGAGTGTTTCCAGACAGAATGAAATACTCTGTTGTCAGGCCCCTGTACAAAGCAGGGGATGCTACAAATGTGTCAAACTATCGCCCTATCTCTCTATTAACAACATTTTCAAAAATCCTAGAAAAAGCTCTGTACAACAGGATTGTGGCACACCTTGGTGACCTGAACATCATTAACAGTCAGCAGTTTGGTTTTCAGAAGGGAGTTTCAATAGATAACGCAATTTTCTCATTCACAAATGATGTTGTAGAGTCTATAAACAGCAAGAGGCTGCCAATTGGTGTCTTATGCGACCTATCAAAGGTGTTCGACTGTGTAGATCACCAGATACTCTTCAAGAATGCCTGTCATTATGGAATTACAGGACCTGTAGGGAACTGGTTAAAATTGTACCTCGAAGATAGGAAGTAGAAGATTATTCTAGATGTTTCAGATAGTGTATCACAATATATAGTGGACTCTGAGTGGGGACTTGTGCAGCATGGAGTGCCACAGGGATCAGTGCATGGGCCCTTGCTGTTCCTCATATATGTTAATGACCTGCCTTTATCCATCACTAAGAAGTGTAAATTTACAATGTTCGCTGATGATACGAGCATTGTGGTGGATAATGTGTCAACTACTGACTTAGAATCCGAGGTCAATGATATCCTTAAAGAAGTTCTGGGTTGGTTTAGTATTAACTCCCTTTCAATAAACCTGAAAAAAACCAATTTTATCCAGTTCCAGACAACCCACAAAAACCCAAAAGAAATAGTTATCACACAGAATGATCAGATGATAAAGCAAGTGTACTTATCAAAATTCCTAGGCGTATACGTGGACAGTAGGCTGAACTGGGAACATCACGTTCTTCAAACACTAAAACGGCTGACATCGGCAACATTTGCTCTACGAATTTTGTCACGCTTCAATGACATTATCATCTCAAAGTCAGCTTACTTTGGCTATTTTCATTCAGTCATGTGTTATGGCATCATCTTCTGGGGCAATACACCTGCCACAAAGAAAATCCTCACAGCAAAAAAAAAAGAGCAATAAGAATCATTTGTGGTGTATCCCCATGAACCTCATGTCGAAATCTTTTTAAACGACTTGAAATACTGACAGCAACATCTCAGTACATATATTCACTGATGTGCTTCATAATAAATAACCCCACTCTGTATGAAACGAATTGCCTACATCATGAACATAACACCAGAAGAAAAGAGGATTTCCACTGTGAGTTAAAGAACTTGACACTTATTCAGAAAGGGGTAAAGTACGCTGGAACGAAAATTTTCAATTCCCTACCCAACAGCATCAAAAGTATAAGGAGTAGTACATCAGTATTTAAACGTAGCTTGAAAAAATTATTTACTTGAGACCTCACTTTATTCACTAGAGGAATTCTTTCAGAGAAATAAGTAAAACCCAGATTGGAAAGATGTTTTTAAATTTTTTGACACTGTTTACTGTTAAACTAATGTAATAATGCCCTAATGCAAAAATTCCTGTTTTTCTCATTTCCATTTTTGGGTCACTTTTAAACCCAAAGTGGGAAGTTTTGATTACTGTTCAAGGTTAAAATAGATGCAATAAAGCCCTAAATATGAAACTGCTATCTTCACATTTATGTTGACTAGTTTTTTAAGCTAATAAGTACGACTTTTGTGCACCGTTATTAATACTATAACAATGTCTTTATTCTATGTATTTTATTATGTACATTGACACGTTCCACATGTGAGTGACTTGCTCACATGTACAGATCTATGGAACAAGTATATAAATATAAATAAAAATAAATAAATACAAAATACCCCAGGTGATAATTACAGGTGTAGATCCAGTGTGTCTAGCACGTGGACAGGTTAACTGCAGGCCCTCAACTCACCTCCTTCTAACCAACACACAGCCATCACTGACACCAAAGAAGAACCAGCTTTCATCAGAAAACACAGCAGACGTCCACCCTGCCCTCCAGTGAGCTCTTGCTGGACGCTGCTAAAGTCCCAAATGGCCTAGATTTGGGTTTAGTGGAATGCTCCGAACTGTCCTTGAAGTAACTGATTTGTAACAGTGCATTGTGTCAGTGTGGAGACATTTGCTGCCCTAATTGCTGATGGAGATGTAGTACAACGCACCATAGCCGTATGTTGAACACAGTGTTCTTCCCTCTTGGTAGTGCCATGCGGCCATCAGGAGCCCAATCTTCTGCAACCATACATTCTCATAACCACTGGTGCCAGCAACCATATACAGTGGCTACATTCCTTCCAAGTCTATCTCCAATATCACAGAAGGTGCATCCGACTTCTCATAGCTTTATTGCGTGACCTCATTCAAACTCAGTGAGGTGATGATAATGGCATCTTTGTCACATGATGGGCAGTCTTGACTAATATCTACTCATCAGGTCCAGTCTCAAAAGCAACTAATTCTCATAATCATTACAGCATGTATTTAAAGCAAACTTGATTTGCATCATTATAGTAGCACTGCTAGCACTACTCTTATGCGACTGGTGAGAAATTTGAACAGACGTCTTCTTTCAGATATAGAAATGTACCTACCAACTTTCATTTATGTCAACCAATTTTTCTCGATGTTTCGACTTTTTTTCTGTCGGTGTATATCAATCGTAATGCCCTTTACTGTTATTATTGTTATTATTATTATTATTATTATTATTATTACTGTAGAAATAATAAATGGTGGATCAGTTGCAGAATGGAAGGTTTATTAAAACCACTTTGCACTGGTTTTAATATTTGTAAAAATTTCTTCTTCAGAAGGAAACATTGACAACTGAATCACACGTGATGGCAGAGAGATGTTAAAATATAGCTGAAAAGCATGAGTTAAATATAAAATGTCACCTCCACAATAATTAAAATGTGCAAAACATGGTTGTTATCATTTGGGATTTCCTCATCAATGTACAGCTAGTGCATTAATCATGTACACACTGCTTGCGCTAAAGAAAGATAGGGCATTAGCAATAGGCATAAGGATGGTGTGTGATAGTACCTCTGCCACAACATGTAATCCAGTTAGCAATATTTCCTTCTGAACGTATGTTGTTATAAACATTGAAACCATAGTAATGGGGTTTTAAGAAGCCTTCCATTTTGCAACTGATTGGCCATTTGTTGTTTCTACAAAAAGATTTCATCCTACATTGGCTGCTCCAACCATATACAAAATTTTAAAATTATTATTATTATTATCATTATTATTAGTGTCAATTACTATTGTTGTGAATATTTTTGTAATATCTTTGTCATGTGTTTTTCCTGGCCACATGTAAGGGAGGGCCTTAAGGCCCTAATCTGGTCAGCCTAAATAAGCAATTAATAAATAAAACTGAATTTTTAAATCTGGTATGTGTTACATATTTGAAAAAACATGAAAAATGGACACATTTGTGTCCTGTCATCACTGAAGCAAGCAGGGACTCTGAGTTGTAATACAATTGGTAATATTGGTTTGAAGAGTGTGGGTAATGATCACAAAGAAATACTGACCGGAGTGGAACACTTCAGGGAAGACATGATGGTATGAAATTGAAATAAATATATAGCTCCATCTATCAGATTAAAACAGATGTTTTTGTGTTTATTTAAATTTTTATTCCTTACCTTAAAAGGGAAAAGTCATTTAAAAAAATAGCTGTGTGTAAGTCTCTCACCTTCAGATTTTGTTATCATTACTTAGCAAACTAAGTTGAGACCAAGTGCTCAATTTTTTGCAGTGTTACTTCATTACTCTTTTCTAGGTCTCTTGATGTACAATGCATTGAGGTAATTTTATATATTTTACAGGTAAATGCTATCAGATGTCATCATTTAATGAAAGAAAAGCCATGAAATTAATTCAGAAAAGTGGTCCTGAATTTGTGAAACACAATCTTATTCAGCTTAGCCGCATATATCCTTCTGGTAGACGAGCAATGTCATCCAATTACAAGCCAATTCCATTTTGGAATGTTGGGTGTCAAATTGGTAAGTTCATACATTTTTTACTGATATTAGTTTTAATGCAGATTAGCTGTTGGTACGTTAACCCTTACTGACTCTTCAACTTTTGGACATAATTAAACCTGATAGTACTTCACACAGTTTTGTCAGAATACATGCATAAAAACTTTATGATGCAATCTGGATAGAAATTGCTAATAAAAGCAAGGAAGTGTTAGTTGGGTAAGTAAGTTCATTGTGTATTCTACAGACGATGTGCATTGTTGCAATTACGACCTTAAACAGAAGACTTGTCACTTTTTTCTTTAAATTGCACACCACATATGTCCTGCTGGGTAGTACCATCCATCAAGCTAATTACATATGTCAGAAACAAATAAGTGTCATCTTAGTCAGGTATCAGTCTTCATAATTGGCTATTGTATAAATGGTAGCTCTGGTTGTGTTCTTCAATTCCAGCTTATTACCCACATATGTACCACTCGTCCAGCTATTATCTGACCTAATATTTACCCCAGTTTCCCCTCATTCAGTTGAACATCTGTGTCAATGACACAGGGTCATACAACAAATTATAATATATGTAGAACCTTTTAAATGAAACATATCTGAATAGAAAACTTTGAACTGTGGAAAGACAGAATGAAAAAAACTGAAAAATAATGAGAACACACTAGTGGTGACTGAATCAGTAAAATTACAGACTAACAACCTGACCTTATTTTGCAAATTTGGGTATGACCCAACATTTCCTGCTCTTTTCAATTTACAGCTTAAAAATCACAAAATGGAATGTTTGCATAATGGATGCACTATCCCTGTTGGTAACTCAGAACAGGAATCCACAAATACATCTTATAATGCATTGGGTAATAGGATACTGAGGGAAACCAACATTTGTAGTGATGAAGAACTGTGATATACTGAAACGCTTTCTAAGATTAAATTAAGAAAGGAGTACTATTTTGCAACACTGATATGAATTTTCTTCCAAAATTTGGAAAACAGAAGAAATTATTGCGACAAAAGAGCCATATACAAATCTTTGAGTTACAAAAAATGAGATTCTTAGACGAAAATGTAGTTGATACAGAACATTACAGAATTTATAAAGGGAAATCAGCTGTAAGATTAATAGAAAACATGCCATTGTTTGGAACAGCATTTTGTGTAAACAAAAAAATTGTCAATAGTATGAAATTCCGTGTCACTGTGGAAAGAAGTATATTGGTCAAACTATTCAAACTATTCAGGACTGGTGTGTGGAACATCATCAGCACACTCGGTTGTTCCAGCCTGAGAAGTCGGCAGTGACGGAACATTGCCTTAACGAAGGACACAGGATGATGTATGACAAGACACAATTGATCTCTCCTGCTTCTCACTATTGGGAATGTGTTCTTAAAGAAGCCATTGAAATTACATTATCCAATAATATTATTAACAGGGATAAAGTTTTTCCTCTAAGTAAGATGTGAAATCCAATTTTGTCTGACATTAAACAACAACAGCGCACACTCCGCTGTAGAGTGAAAATCTCATTCTGTGAACAACAGTCTTCTTTTCGATCATGGTATTCTTCCAACTAGTGCTGTTGCGATTTATCATTTCTGCCATGTTCCCCCCTGGCATGCTGCGTGTCTACTTGCGGCCAGGAGGCACTGCCCATCATCTCACGCACGCGCGGTGCTCTGTTTCATGGTGTAAAAAGGTTTCCGTCGTTGTGGCTGGAATTCAGTTCCGGCGAGTCAGTGCACTAGCATTAACTCACCTGAAGATGGCAGCCAGCAGCTCCTCCAAAATATTGTGTCTGGACAATGACATGATCCGGCTGCAAACACGTGAAGAATATCAATAGTATGACAGATTTTAATTTAGAATCAGAAAGAATGTTCATGTTAACAATAAAGTGGATGAATAAAAACTATAACTGCATAAATTGCTGTGCACATATAATTGAAAATAATAGAAATGTGCATAAAGTAAATCAATTGTAGGCTCTTTCAAAATGATGGAACACAGCAGTCAGTCAACCTTTTCTTTCAGGTTTTATTAAGCAAATATAGATATCGTCTAGAGCCTAGCCATTATCAGTGCACTATATTATGGTATCAATGCGTGTCCTAGTAGGGTGGTCCGCTGTTCGAACTTCTGTCACAGTTCGTTCAAGACTACTGTATAATGCATTGATACTAGAATATAACAGATTGATAATGGCTAGGCACTAGCCAAAATCTAGATCTGCTTAATAAAACCTGAAAGTAAAAGATGACTGACAGCTGTGGTCCATCATTTTGAAAGTCATATCATAGTCACTGAGTGCATCCACATTCCTAATGGAAAGTAACTTGATGGTTAATTGTAGGATCTTTTGGAATCTGCAATTTCCAACATACCTAAAAACTGTGTTAAAATACTTTCTAGTGATTTCAGTTACCAGGTTGGTAAAAAAATCGAAATTTAAGAATATTGTAGGAGAATATCCAGCACATTTATGAATGAACATAAATGGTGAAAGGCTGAACATAAGTAAAATGTTCCAGTTAAAACTGATGTCCACACATTTTCACAAACTATCAAGAAAAATCAAAACTTTGATATGTCCAAATCCAAATCTGGGAGAATTTAACTGGTTTACTTAGCCATAACCAAAAGGAATATCAAGGAAGTTATTAATGTTAAAGTGGTCAGAATTTGGGAATTTGATTCAGATTATTATATCTGTAAGGATAAAGCTTGATTTCTTCCTTGTGAAATAAAAGAAAAACCCAGAACCATTAGCAACAAACAGAATATAGACATATTTAGAAAAGAAATTGAGACAATGGAAACAGTTGACTGGGATGAATAAAAAGATCTGGTGGAATGAAGAGTGTGTAGAAGCACTAGAGCAAAGAGCTCAGAAATGGAGAAACTGGTGATGTTCAGAAAAAGAAGGACACTTTGAACAGTTCAGCAACAAAAAAAAGAAACATCCAAAGTAATCTGGAAAATCAAAAAAACCTCTGAAAATTCTCAGCTTATAGAAATACAAGATGATTTTAGCAACAATATTGGTAGAAAACTTTACTAAATTTTTAAACATGTACTTAAAAGTCATCAGGCTCCAACTATTTCTTTCAAAGATGAAAATAGCAAAATATAATTGAATAACATGAAAAAATGATAAATATTAGCAACATTTCACAAGTAAGTAGATATACTGTAGCATCAGTATAGAACTTCCCAGCTCATTAAATAAAGGTGTGAATCAGTTCTGAGACACAACACATACAAGTATTATCCCAAGTGCTCATTTTTGGGCTAGTTATTTTCTTTGTATCTAACTGTGTAGCCCCCAAATATTACTCTGTTTGCCATAAAGGAATGAAAGTGTGCAAATTAAACAAGTTTCAGTGTGAAATTTCCTAGCAGATCAAAATTAAGTGACAAAATGGGACTCCAACCATAAACGTAGCCTTTCATGGGCAATAATCTTATCAAATGCACTATCAGGCATGACTCATGGCATGTCTTCAAAGTGTTTATGCTGCTGGTACATTGCTCCTGCTTTCCAAAGTTGACAGATACTCTCCTGCATATTTTGCTGGATTAACACTTCCAGAAGAGGAGATGTCAAGGAAATACTTCATAGCCAGAGTCTAGTGGATGTTTCCAGGATTAATCTTTTTTTGTGCTGTTTAGTGTGTTCTGTGTTGATACTTCCTGGGAGATCAAACCTATATATCAAACTGGGACTCAATCCTGGAACCTTGCCTTTCACTGGTAAGTGTTTTATAGACTGAGCTATCCAGGCATGATCCAGAATCTGTTTTGTCATACATCTCTCCTACTTTCCAGCCTCCACAGAAGTTCTTCTTCACACCTTGTTGGATTAGCACAGCTGGAAGAGAGGATATCACAGGAAAATGGTTTAGTCACAGCCTAGAGAGTGTTTCATTCTGCAGCATGGTATCTGCTGTTCTGAAACTACCTAATAAATCAAAGCTGAAATGGCTGGTTGTGAGTTGTACCTTGATATGTAAATCAGTCTCATGAATTGTAGGGTACTAGTTTCAAGTCCCAGTGTAGCATACAGTTTTAATCTGGAAAATCGAAAGAACCTCTGAAAATTCTCAGCTTATAGAAATACAAGATGATTTTAGCAACAATATTGGTAGAAAATTTTACTAATTTTTAAACATGTACTTAAAAGTCATCAGGCTCCAACTATTTCTTTCAAAGATGAAAATAGCAAAATATAATTGAATAACATGAAAAAATGATAAATATTAGTAACATTTCACAAGTAAGTAGACACTGTACTGTAGAGTGAACCATCAGTCCTGAAAATAACTCTTACACTGTGGCCATGTGAAATGGTTTTAACTAAGAGTGATTGTCCAATGATGAATGCAGAACTTTAACCTTCCATTAATCATCTGAGATATAAATATCCTAGATCAACAAACCAGTTATGACTTCACTTCCCACATAAGGTACATATATCATAAAATTTACTTCTGCATAACCTACAAATGATTTCATGTAGCTTAACAATAGTTCAGAAACCATGTCACAAGGTTACTTTTCATTGCTACCTTAGCATAAGTTACAGCTATCTGTGGACTTGAAATTTTATTGTGGAAAGCAAAAATTATAAATAACATTTAATTTTGCTATGGTACTTAGCTTCTTTGTTGGCAATTTTAGGTAGTTTGCAAATGCTTTCGAAATCTCTCATCTAGTAGTCCAGAATTTTTATAGGTGACCATTAAAACACTATTCTGCAAAGGATACATTTTGTTTTTCTTTTATTTTTTCTTCTAGGCACATTTCCTTAAAAAAATTTATGGAAATAGTCACAGCATCAATTTTTCACAAATAACTGAGTTACTAATGAGCTGATGTCTATATGCATGACAAAATAACAACTGGGACACTAAATCTCCTACAGTTTATGTACTTTCTGCCTATTTCTAATCTATGGTTCATGTGTGAACATTTGAGAAGGAAAAACTTTTCTAATTACTAACAGTTTTCTAAACAAAAGTTAATTACAGTGAAACCACAATTTAAATGTAACAAAAGTGCAGTTTCTGTTTACTAAATTAAATTCTCATTTATAATCAAAGATTCGAGAAATGATGTGTTCATTTACCTTATTATTTTTAAATGTATGACTTTCAATTAACGATGTTCATGAAAACAAATTTTGCAATTATATTCAGAAGATATTTAATTAAGTGTCAAACAAAAAAAATTTTGCTTGGTATCTTTTAAACACACATTTTGACAATGTCAAAGAGTTACGTATTTCTCATTTTGTATTTAGAAGAATATATAAAAGAAAATACATTACTATTTTTCTTTTTTATTATGTCTGTTTATTCCGTATGGTGCAAAATCATCCAATTTATTGGGAAAATTACATTTTTGTTAGCAATGAAATTTTACTAAATGCCTTCTGTGAAAAGTACCTAGAAAAAATATGTGGGAACCCCACTCATGATGGAAATATATTGGATCTAATGTCAACAAACAGACCTGACTTTAATCATCCAATTAATTGCAAAAATTACATTTTGTTAGCGATGGGTGTGATAAGACAGCATGCAAAATTTTACTAAATGCATTCTCTGAAAAGAACCTAGAACAGATAGGTGGGTACCCCACTCATAATGGAAGTATATTGGATCTTATGTCAACAAATAGACCTGACCTCTTCAAGGATGTCCACATCAAAACTGGTATCAGTGACCATAATGCAGTTGTGGCTACAATGATTACCGAAGTACAAAAGACAACTAAAACAAGCAGAAAGATATGTATGTTCAATAAACCAGATAAAAAAAATCAATAGTGTCAGATGTCAACGAGGAACTTGAAACTTTCAGCAAAGGTCAGGAGTATGAAGAAGAACTCTAGCTCAAGTTTAAAAGAATAGTTGTCCATGCACTGGATGGATATGTACCCAGTAGAACAGTTAATAATGGCAGGGAATCTCTATAGTATACAGCCACTTTAAATAAATTTCTAAAGGAACAAAGAGTACTGCATAATAGGTGTAAAACACAGTATACAGACACTTTAAATAAATTTCTAAAGGAACAAAGAGTACTGCATAATAGGTGTAAAACAAAGCTTAGGGCTATAGATAGGGATACTGAATGAAATCCATTTGGCTGTCAATAGAACAATGCAAGATGCTTTCAGTGACTACCGTAGCAGAATATTGTTAAGTGATCTTTTGTAGAACCCAAAGAATTCTCATTGTATGTACAGGCTGTTAGTGGCACCAAAGTTGGGAGTCCCTAGTGAATGAGACAGAAACTGGAATTGAAGGTAGCAAAGCAAAAGCTAAAATGCTTAACTGTATTTTCAAGTTTTCCTTTACAAATGAAAACCCAGGAGAATTGCGCCAATTTAGTCTTTGTACCACTGAATTATTTCTGTCAGTGGTGTTGAGAAACAGCTGAAATCATTAAAACTGAACAAAGCTCCAAGTCCCAATGGAATTCCTCTCAGATTCTATACTGAATTTGTGGCTGAGTTAGCCCCTCTTCTAACTATAGCTGATTGTAGATCCCTCAAACTAAAAACCATGCACAGTTCTTGGAAAAAGGCACAGGTCACACCCATCTACAAGGAGGGTAGTAGAACTGATCCACAGAACTACCATCCAAATCCTTGGTGTCAATTTGTTGTAGAATCTTGGAACATATTCTGAGCTTAAACATAATGAGGTATCTTGAATAGAATAACCGTATCAATGCTGACCAGCATGGATTTTGGAAACATTTATCATGTGAAATCCAACTCACACCTTTCTAATGTGACATCCTGAAAGCAATGAGTCAAGGAAGTCAGGTAGATGAAGTATTTCTCAATTTCCATAAAGCATTTGACTCAGTACCACACCTACACTTATTGTGAAAAGTACAATTATATGGGATACCAAGTGAAATTTATCACTGGATTCAGGACATTTAGGTAAGGAGGACACAGCATGTTATCTTGGATGGAGCATCATAGTCAGATGTAGAAGTAACTTCAGGTGGGCCCAGGGAAATATGTTGGGACTCTTGCTGTTCATTGTATATTAATGACCTCACATACAATATTAATAGTAAAAATCAGACTTTTTGCAGATGATGTAGTTGTCCATAATGAAGTACTATCGGAGAGAAGCTGCGTAAATATTCAGTTAGATCTTGATAAGGTTGCAATGTGGTGCAGAGATTGGCAGCTTGTTCTAAATTTTCAGAAATGTAAAATTTTACACTTCACAAAATGAAAAAAATGTAGTATCCTATGACTATATCAACAAGTCACTGTTGGAATCAGCAAACTCATACGAATACCTGGGTGTAACACTTTGTAGGGATATGTAATGGAATGATTGCATAGGTTCAGTCATGGGTAAAGCAGGAGATAGACTTCCATTTATTGGTAGAATTGTGGGGAAGTGCCATCAGCCTATAAAAGAGACTGCTAACAAATCACTCATGTGATTGGTTCTAGAGTATGTGGACATGTACCAGATGGCAGTAACAGGGGATATTGAATGTATACAGAGAAGGGCAGCATGAATAGTCACACGTTTGTTCAGTCCATGGGAGAGTTTCATAGAGATGCTGAAGGAACTGAACTGGCAGACTCAAGAAGACAGATGTAAACTGTCCCGAGGAAGTCTGTTGACAAAGTTTCAAGAACCAGCTTTAAATGATTACTCCAGGGGTATACTATAATGCTCTACTTATTGCTCACTAAGAGATCATAAGGAAAAGATTGTTTGCATCAAGGAAATACTCTGCATAAAGGAAATAACACAGTTTCAGAGACATTACACGTCTCATACAGATATGATTTTGTGTATATAGACTGAAGTTGTGAGTGACAATTTGTACCAAGGATAGGAGTCAAACCTGGGTCTCCTGCTTACAAGACAGGTGTGTTAGCCACTAAGCCACCTTGGCACAGCAGTTTAAGCAGAGTGGGGCAGCAGTGAGAATTTGGATCAAGGAGGGAGGTATGCCAGGGTAATCCATATACCGGGTGATCAAAAAGTCAGTATAAATTTGAAAACTTAATAAACCACGGAATAATGTAGATAGAGAGGTAAAAATTGACACACGTGCTTGGAATGACATGAGGTTTTATTAGAACAAAAAAAAAGTTCACAAAATGTCTGACAGATGGTGCTGGACAGCAAAACGTCAGTGACTGCGCATGACTATCGTGTATAAAAGGAGCTGTAATGAGAGAGAGAATCAGATGCGCCAGCAGTCGCAGCATGTTGACATTACCTGAAAAGGTGCTTTTGTGAAGCTGTATTATCAGAATGGGGAATGTGCTAGTTCAGCGTTACGATCCTATCATCATAGGAAGGGGATTCAAACGGGTAAGAGTCCGTTGACAAATGCAGCTGTGGATTGAATGATTTCGAAGTTCGAAGCCAAGGGTTGTTTAGATGATAGACCCCATAGTGGCCAATTGAGCACAAGGTGTAATGCTGCTGAGACAGTTCAGGAAGAAATGGAGACTGTAGCGGGTTCGTGTATGCACGGGGAATCAGCGCTCGTGCAGTCACACGTCACACCGCATTCCATACACTACTGTTTGGTTGGCACTTAGGCGTACCCTCTGATGCTATCCATACAAAATCCATCGGCATCATGAACTGTTACCTGGTGATTTAGTGAAGCGGAGGGCATTTGCGGTGTGGGTGTTTCAAAAGATGGTGGAAGATGACGATTGGTTGAGTAACATGTTGTGGACCAACGAAGCTCATTTCACGCTCTGAGGGTCTTTCAACGCCCACAACTGCAGAATTTGGGATACCGAAAATCCTAGAACAGTCGTGGAAACTCCATTGCACGACGAGAAAGTCATGGTATTGGTTGGATTTACCACATCTACCATTATCGGGCCTTTTTTCTTTGAGGAAATGCATGATTCTGGTTTTGTAACTGCTACCGTGATGGGTGAGAGGTACGCCGATATGTTACAGAATCGCATCATCCCCAGCCTGGTTGATAAACACCTGCTAGAACGCACGATGTTTATGCAGGATGGCGCTCCACCCCATATTGCTAGACGCGTGAAAGATCTCTTGCGCACATCGTTTGGTGATGATCGTGTGCTCAGCCGCCACTTTCGCCATCCTTGGCTTCCCAGGTCCCCAGACTTCAGTCCGTGCGATTATTGGCTTTGGGATTACCTGAAGTCGCAAGTGTATCGTGATCAACCGACATCTCTAGGGATGCTGAAAAACAACATCTGACGCCAATGCCTCACCATAACTCCAGACATGCTTTACAGTGCTGTTCACAACATTATTCCTCGACTACAGCTATTGTTGAGGAATGATGGTGGACATATTGAGCATTTCCTGTAAGGAACATCATCTTTGCTTTGTCTTACTTTGTTATGCTAGTTATTGCTATTCTGATCAGATGAAGTGCTATCTGTCAGACATTTTTTGAACTTTTGTATTTTTTTGGTTCTAATAAAGCCCCATGTCATTCCAAGCATGTGTGTCAATTTGTACCTCTATCTAAATTATTCCGTGATTTATTCAGTTTTCAAATTTACACTGACTTTTTGATCACCCGGTACTTGTGTGAACTGCTGTGGCAAAGTAGCTTAGTGGCTAATGCACCTGCCTAGTAAGTGGGAGACTCAGGTTCGACTCCCAGCCTTGGTACAAATTTTCATTTGCTATTTCAGTCTATATACATAAAATCATATCTGTATGAGACCAGGTGTCATTTCATTGTATAAGTACCTGCACCTGGGGTTCAGGCTGGTTTCACCATTTACGTTTAATTCTGAGGTGCTGTTCCAGAGCGTAGAGAGCCTCAACAATTCTGTTCATATGTAATGGGGAATTTAAAGTAGACTGGGGTGTCAGAGAGAATTTGGATCTAGAAGCAAGAGATTCCAGGATAATCCATGCAGTTGTGTGAACTGCTGTGCCAACGTGGCTTAGTGGCCAACGCAACTGTCTAGTAAGCAGGAGATCCAGGTTTGATTCCCGGCATTGGTACAAATTTTCACTCGCCTCTTGAGTCTATATACATAGCTGCATAAAGAAAATCTACTTGCAGTTATGTTTGTCTTACATTAAAATGAATCAAAGGTCCCCACCAACCTCAGACTTTCCAAATTTTCTGTTTTACTTTATTGGAATTTCATCCCTGCACCCCACATGAATGGGGTAGGCTGGCTACAGAACAATTTGTTGCTCTATAGCAAAGCAAGTTTGTAAAACATAGTTTCAGAATATTACATATGAGAAAATGGGAATGCTTTAAGAATGAATGATGAAACCTAAGTTGACTCATCAACTGTAACATCTTCAGGTTTACATGAGAATGAAACTATAGCTGAAACAAGTTTGTCATAAGGAAGAAGCACTACTAATTAAACTATTTGCAGTTTGCCTGGAATCATTCATAATAAAGTGTCATATTATGATGCATTCTATGCTGCAGGCCTTGCCAAAAAGAAAATAATTATACATTTTTAAAATTATTTAAGAAGTGGTCATACAATGATGATATTAACAGTACTTATCATCTTTTAAAACCATGTTGATGGAATAAGACATTTTACTGCAGTAAGTGTAGAAGAAGGACTTATACCACAGAGCAGGCTGTTCCAACATTGCCCCATCTGCACTCATCAGCTCACCTACAGGGAGGTGCATGTTGTTTAAGCTACCAATCAGATGGCTTTATTGCACACACTCTGCACACATGCAGGCCACAGTAGAATCATTTTGCAGTCAACTTCAAATGCCGGTTCTTTAAATTTCCTCAATAGTATTTCACAAAAAGTATGTTGTTTTCCTTCCAGGGATTCCCATTTGAGTTCATGAAGCACCTCAATAATACTCGCATATTGATTGAACCTACCAGTAATAAATTAAGTGGCCTCCTCTGAACTGCTTCAATGTCTTCCTTTAATCTGACCCGGAGGAGATCAAAAAGAAACACTAAAAAATGAAGCACACTAGAGTCTTTAGGGATGAACCACACTTTCCAAAAATCCTCCCAATAAATTGAAGTTGACCATTTGCCTTTCTCACTACAATTGTTATGCGTTCATTCCATTTCATGTCACTTTGCAATGTTATGCCTAGATATTTAATTGATGTGAGTGTGTCAAGCAGTGTACTACTAATGCTGTATTCAAACATTAGTTAATTGTTTTTCCTGCTCATCTGCATTAAACTATTTTTTTCTAGATTTAGAGCAAGCTGCCATTCATCACACCAACTATAAAGTTTGTCTATTTCATCTTGCATCCTCTTACGGTCACTCAATGATGACACCTTCCCACACACCACAGTATCATCGTCAAACAGACAAAGATTGCTGTGCACCCTGTTGGTCAGATCATTTATGTATAGAGAGAATAAGTGATTTCCTATCACACTTCCCTGGGGAACTCTTGACAATATCCTTGACAATATCCTTGTCTCTGACAAACACTCACCTTTGAGGACAATGTACTGGGTTCTATTACATAAGGAGTCTTCAAGTAACTCACAATTCCGGGGAACATGTTCTGTATGCTCACACATTCATTAACAGTCTGCAATAGGACACCATGTGAAACACTTTCTGGAAATTTGGGAATATGGAATCTACCTGTTGGCCTTTATCCATTATTTTCAGGATATCATGTGAGAAAAGGGCAAGTTGAGTTTCTCACAATCAATGCATTCTGTCAAGCAACAATCTTGATATGCTGATAAGACAAACCAAAGGTTGAGTTTAATTATGCCTACCTATTTTGGTTATTGCTTAGGGAACTTGGTGGTTGCAACAGTAAATTTTACTGCAGAAAGGCTACATTCAGGGTGTAATAAGATTTTTTTAGTTTGTAAGATGTACTGAGAGTGCAAAAATAATTCATAAATGGAATTTTATTTTGGATGACATACTTTATACCATGTTATATCTGAATCTGTGGTATTTTGGACTGCAGTATATCAGCCTTCTTCTGTACTATCTAAAAATTCTGCATAAATTATCAGTTGGATCTTGATATGATTTCAAAAGTTGCACAAAAATTGCCAATGATGTCTCCTACAGGCGATTAACTTCACTGGTTTTAGATTTTTGCTTTTTGCAGTTGCCCTTAACTATCAGAGTGCGGGAAAGCCAATGTTTCACAATGAAGCCAAATTCCGACAGAATGGTGCCTGTGGATATGTACTGAAACCTATGTATCTCAGGAAGGATGTTGGATATGATCCTGAAATGGTTTACAGTGGAAGGTGAGTGTCACAGATACAGTAAAATTTGTGAAAACTGCTGCATAGAGAAGGATACATGTGACTGAAACATATTTTATAACATAAGTTAGGCACATGACAATAAACAGATGATTATAATTACTGAACTGTACATGATCTTTTACTCTGAGAATTCAGGATATGTGAAGCCACCATAGGGTAAGGTGGGGTAAATCTGGCCTAGTAATTTCTTGTGGCTATAAAATCCTTATCTGAGGTCGGATCTTAATGTTATATATGTTAAATTATAGGTAATATAAAGGAGCAGCTGTTCGCAAAATATTTTTTTTATACCATCAATAGTTTTTGAGATATCTGTATTTTAAGAAACGTCCATTTTTGCCATTTGCAGAAATGGTGGGGTAAATCCAACCCCCTATTTGTTTTGCTGATTTTACACAAAATAGTTCTAAATGAACAGTTTTTTTGGGAAATAATGATAAGCAATTACTTTTTTTACATAAATGAACAAAATGTATTCAGAAAAGTAACAATGTTTAGAGTACTAAATGTACTGAAAGTTAAATGAATGTAAAGCGACGAGCGACAGCTCGTAAAGACATTCCCATTTGCATTGCAGCAACTCCTCGGCAAATATCGTTTTGATTGTGGTTTGTCATTTTTCGTTTTTAATTTCATACCTTTTCCTAAAAATAAACAAAAATTCAGTTTGTTTATATAAATAAATAATTCCTTACATATAAATGTTACAAAATATTTGGTCTGATTTACCCCACCATGCCATGTTTCATTTAACACACATAGAAACAATTTACATGACATTTCCAACAAAAACAACACATACACTGAATAGGTCACTAAATGCACTACAAAAATCACTTACCATTTGTTTTGCAATCATTTCATTTAATAAGGTAAATCTAGTGATGCAATTTGCACAAAAATTAAATTGAAATCATCTAAAACACACTTGTTGTCTTTTGGGTGTCTAAATGTCAAATGCGGCAAAGCTGTCAAGGTGACATTTTCATTAGTCGACGTCTTTGGAGACAGTCACGCCAAAGAAATTTCTCAAGAACTGCAAGTAAATAGTAAATCAACGACAGTCACAGGCATGGTTAAACCAGGTGCTGGTTTCAAAGAAGTGACGAAAAACATCGTAAAATATAACTATGACAAGCAGGACAGTGTTGAAATCTGCGCAGGAGCTAAAGACGTTTACGAAAACAATGCTATGAAAATGTATAAACAGCTCTTGACTCTTTTGATAGTACTGTCAAATACAAACATTTTACTGGTGAACTTTACCCACAGGCATGATTTACCTGAATGGTCATGTGTGAATAAGGAAATTCACAGAATTAATGCGAAACTTAAAAGTAGTTGTAGGCTATTCAGCAATGTGAAATTAATTCACTCAAGCACACTTGACAGAGAATGTTTTACAAAATATGGGCTTCACCTTAACAGAAATGGAAAGGCCAGGTTAGGAAACTTAATAAGGGAAGCAATTAAATCCAATTACAAAGTGACAGCCACTGAACTGGGATGGTATAAATCTCCAATAGCAGAAACACCAGCAAAAACAGGAGAAGCATGCAAATGGACCATCCAAAAAACAGTAGCAACAGAGGAACCTACTACTGAACCAACATTAGCAGCAGCAGAACTAACAACAGAAGCAATAGTTACAGCATCAAAAACCAACCAACCAGAATCATTAGCAGTCACAGCAACATCAGAAGCAGTAGTTCCAACATCAGTAACCAAGCAACCAGAATCACTGGCATTCACTGCAACAGAATACAGCAGCAGCAGTGGTGATAGGAGCAGTCATCATACCAGAAGAAGGCAGCCACCCTTGAGAAGCCAGGATTTTTGCTGGGACAAATAACAGGGAAAGAGATAAATGCTTGCAAGCAGAGGAATCTACAACAAGGATTTTTGGTACCCGGCCTCTGTTACAAGACTAACATAAGGCAGATACCTTCAGATACACCAACTTCCAAGTCTAACTGGCAACAGACTCACCTCCACTGTCATCAACAGAAGAATAACCATGCCACCAGCTCATTTAAAGGATTTTTTTAGCATCAGGTCTAAAGGGAAAGGCACCACCAAGATAAGTGAAAACAAATGCCTAACAGTGTTTCACCAAAACATTCAAGCCATAAAGAACAAAGCATAACAGCTATAAGTAGAATTGGAAAATTTTGATAGCCAAATTTTGTGTATCACAGAACACTGGTGCAAAGGGAAGGAAATTGAACATATTGCATTAGCCTCATTTGACCTTGCATGTTACTATAGCAGAATCTCAATGAATGATAGAGGTTCATGTATCCATGTAAAAAAAAGGTATGTCATTTAAAGTTAGATATGATCTTTTAGATCTAGGTGAGGACAAGCATTTCAAACTTTCTGCTGTTGAAATAATAGGACCTGGCATAGCAAAAAAATTAGTCATATTTTGTGTGTACCGCTCTCCCAGTGGAGACATTGATATATTCTTCTCAAAACTGAATCAAAGCTTAGACAAGGTTTCTGGACCAAAAACAAATGTAATTATCTGTGGTGACTTAAACATTAATATGATGAAGCCTGATAAGGCTAGCAACATATATATGAATATTCTAAGTTGTTATGGAATATCCTCCCTTGTTAATTGTCCAACTAGAATAACGAAAGAATCCTCCTCATCTATAGATCATGTAGCTACAGATATTGATAGTAAAAAATGTCATATTGTTGTCCAAAACCTGGGCCTATCAGACCACCTCTGCCAGATCTTAAAAACTAACATTCATGTAGAAACTCCTCCTAAACTTTGTACATACAAAAGAATGTTTTCCAAATCAGCCCTGTATCAGTTTAAATCCCAGCTAGAATATGAAGATTGGAGGGAAGTCTATGCAGAAACCAATGCAAATCAGAAATTTATCAAGTTCATGTCAATTTTTTAACTCAGATTTGAAGAGATGTTTCCCAAAACTCTTTATCAAATTAAAACTACAAAGAGAAATCAATGGGTGACTACAGGTATCAAAAAATCCTCAGAAACTCTTAGATATCTCAACTCCATAAAAAATAATCAATCTAACCCAGAAGTTCTGCAATTCTACAAAAAGTACAGGAAAATATACAGAAAGGTGTTGCTAGCCACAAAAAAACTTTCAAACAACAAAATATTACTTGAAGCTGAAAACAAGAGCAAAGCAGCCTGGAACATTGTCAAACAGGAAACATCTAACTCTGCTAAAAAGGACCTCAATTCACACATTAAAAACAAAGCTGTACCAGTAGGTAACCCTAAAAAAATTATCTGATTTTGTAAACTCATATTTCAGTAGTATTGCAAAAAAAAATTACAGCAGAAATTTCCAGATATGTATGATTTACCTACTCAGAACCAGCCAACAAACTCAATGGTGCTCTTGCCAACTACAGAAAGGGAAGTGGCACTAGTAGTACACCAACTAAAAAATAAAACTTCAGTAGGACTTGATGAAATCCCTGTCTGTGTAATTAAAGATTGTATAGACTCCATAAAGGGCCCATTAACAGACATAATTAATGAATCTTTCAAATCTGGATACTTTCTGGAGTACCTAAAACAAGCAAAAGTTATACCTATTCTTAAAAACGGAGATGTGGAAAATGCAGAGAACTACAGGCCGATCTCTATACTGTCTATCATTTCTAAAATAATAGAAATACTAGTCAAAAAGAGACTGCTAAATTACCTGAATAAATATAATCTTCTTTCCAATGACCAATTTGGTTTTAGGCCCAGAAAAGGCACACAATCTGCTGTAGCACAGTTCACTAAAGCGATTTTAGAAGCACTGGACAAAGGTGAAAATGTAAGTGGTATCTTTTTAGACTTGTCGAAGGCCTTTGATACAGTTGACCACAAAATCTTACTTCATAAATTAGGGCAAATAGGAATAAGAGGTGTGACAAAGAAGTGGTTCAAATCATACTTGGAAAACAGAGTTCAACGAGTTGAGATATCACAAGTTTCAAACAATTCCCTTATAAAACACCTGTCTGACCCAGAAAATGTGATTATAGGTGTCCCACAGGGAAGTGTATTAGGCCCAATATTGTTTCTTATATACATTAACGACTTCCCACAAAGTATCAGACATGGAGAAAAAATACTTTTTGCTGATGACAGCAACATAGTAATAACAGCTGAAAATCCAACACAACTGTCAGAAAGAGCAAACGAGGCTCTCAATGACGTCTACAACTGGTCATTAAAAAATAAAGTAACACTAAATGTAAAGAAAACTAACTATATTAACTTCCAATTGAACAAAAAACACAATGCCACTAGAATAAAAGTTAATAATAATGAATTAGAATGTGTAACAAGTACCAAATTCTTAGGGACGAATGTAGACAGCCAACTGAAATGGACAAACCATGTCAACATTTTGGCAAAGAAATTATCCACAGCATGCTATGCTCTTAGAATCCTTGCACTGGTATGCAATAATACCTGTCTTAAAATAACATATTACGGATATCTACACTCAGTCCTCAGCTATGGGATCATGTTTTGGGGAACAAGTGTCAGTGACATACAAACTGTGTTCAAAGTACAAAAAAGAGCCATAAGGATAATAACAAACAGCAACAACAGGGCCCACTGTCTAGAATTATTTAGAAAGCTAGGAATTCTAACTGTTTCTTGTGAGTATATCTTTCAGAACATAATGTTCATTAAGAAAAATCTCAACATGTACAATACAAACAGCCTAATACATGACCATGAAACAAGAGCTCGTCACCACCTCCATCTAGATAGAAAGAACAAGGCAAAGACGCAAAAAAGTATATTTTATAATGGGATAAAGCTGTATAACAAATTACCACAAGAAATTAAAGAAATAAATGAGCCCCTCACTTTCAGACAAAAGCTTAAAACCTTTTTAGTAAGTAAAAGTTGTTATACTGTAAAAGAATATTTAACATAGATGTAGATTATTAGCAACATACGACATTATCACCAAAATATTATGTAATTTAAATGTGTGTATGACTAGTTATAAAAAATACACAAAATATGAGAAACCTGTTTCATTGTAAATGTAAATGTGTGCTCATGTGTTGTAAACTGACGACATCCATACAATATTTATTGTTCCACAGATGAATAAATAAATAAATAAATAAAATAAATAAATTATTTTGAAGGCTCTATATGGTAATACTAATGCAAATTCACTCCACTTTGCCATTTCTCACAAATAGAGGGTCATTGGGTTTACCCGTCCGCTCGGATTTACCCCACCTTACCATATAGTTCATGGTATAAAGCCAAAGGGGTCATGGTTATTGGAAGACTATGACAAATATGGTGCTAACCAAATTCATCCCAGACCATTTTCATTGAGCAAGGGAAGCAATGATGCCTGTTGTTCTACTAAGATATCTTCCACATTCTTAACCCAATGTGGATAGGCATTATTCTTGTGAAATATTGCATTTGGAATTGGTGGAGTGGAGTACCTCAGAATCTGAAACCTCTCTGATGTAATGGTGTTACCACTTATATCAGGCAGGCACACTTGCTGTCTGTTTAAATTGCTTATATATACCATGACCGCCTTCACAATGCATGACAAAGGGTAATTCATACCAATATTAGCAGTTTTCTGTCATGTACCATTCACATACTGAGGAAAGGAAAAACAACTATCTATATGCCTCTGTATGTGTGTTAATCTATTTTATCTTATTCTCATGATTCATATGGTGGTGGCAGCAGAATGTTCACACAGCCTTCTTGAAATACAGGTTCTCCAAATTTATGTGACAGTGTTTCATGAGAACTGTGCCATCTTTCTTCTGATAACTCTCATTTCTAAGTTCTCCAAGCATTGCTGTTACACTTTCATATGGGTTATACTGTTGTGATAAATTGTAGAAGGAGTCCCCAATGAAGTATTATTTTACTTTATTTTTGAATATTTTGGGATTTTGAATTCCTTTGCACCAGAATATAAACTTCCATTCTAAACTCTTGAGAGGGGTGCATCATCCTGTAGACCCACTGGATGTATTGATGAATCACTGAATGTACTTATACTTATGTCCAGTGAAGTTGTTAGAAGCAGTGTGGAAGAACACATCTTCTGGCACCAGGTTATATGGCCAAACACTCAAGATAGATTTAAGGGTTGCCACAGACCACCATGGCCTCACATGTCAACCAACCAATGTTAACAGCAAGCCCTCTGGTGTACCTTATTGATGGTGACTCGCCACTATGTACTTTTCTCCTGGACTGTGTATTGAACTTTGTTGATACTTACTGATGACATTTGGCTAGCACACAGATTTGCCTGTTCGACTAAAGTCGAACTGTCTTCACTCACTATTCAACTGACTGTTGTGTTTACAGAGAATGAATTGATGGCATACAGGTGCACTGAAAGGATGGTTTGTATTCCAGTGCTTCACAGTCAAACCTATAAACAGTGTTCACCTGCAAAATGTGAGAGTCATTTAACAAACTTCCAGAGTACTCTATCTTCCAAGAGATTCCCACCTCAAGAAATCCTTTGTTTTGCGTATTCCCAGAAGAGCAGGAACTATTACTTTCTGTGATTTGTTTGTACATAATTTGTGTTTAATAATATCTGTGTTGTTGAAGAAGCAGTCTTACCACACGTTTTTCTATATGGATTATTTCTACTTCTAGTGTTGTGTTTGTGAACTGTTGTGTCCATCCTCACTTCACTCTTATTATTAACCAAAAATACCATTAGGGAATTGATAAATTGGAATGTAAGCATAAGAATTCCTAGCTCCTTGGAGAGGTTTCTGCAAGATGTTTGGTTATCAACTTTACACAATAGTCTTATAGCATATTTCTTTAGAATAAATACTTTGTTCATATTAGATGCAACTTCCCACAATATTATGACATAGAGCAGAATGGAGTGAAAGTATGCAAAAGATGCTAACAACCCTGTCTGCAGGTCAACACAGTGACAGAGATTTCTAAGTGCAAAGCATGTAGAACTGAGCTTCTGCTTAAATTTTCCACATGCTGTTGTCACTTCAGTTTATCATCCATTTGATGGGCCATTTTTGTCTCCATGTTTTCAGCCTTTGTTAGGAAGAATTCACTGAATTTAGTAGCCAATGTTTTGAACTTACTGTCTTGTTGCTACCTTCATCTGAGAATACAATATCATTTCTCCTGAGAAGTTTATTCATTTCATGCCTAAGAATGTTCCAAGTTGACCTTACTTTGTTCGTGGGATTTTGAATTTTTTGTGCACAGTACATGGTTTTGATTCCACTTGTTAAGCATCTTCTTTCTTGACTTCAACTATAAATGTCTCTCACCTGTCATAAAGGAAAATTATTTTCTTAATGTAAAAATCTGTTTAGGACAGAATGAAATTTCTTATCTACTGTGTTTCCCTGGTATACTTCTTCCCATTCTTCACACCTTAAATTCTCTCTGAATAATGTAACTGAGTCATCATTTACAATTCTGTGAAATTTTCCTTTTTTTTTCTTCATTAAACTTAAATTATGGGGAAACTTTATTGATGTCATTTGACCATCATGGTCAGATAAACAATTTATTATGTTGTTCACAAGTATTTCATTAATTACAGTTCCATTTAGAAACACAATATCAATTGCTGTTGCAATATGTCATTCTGATTTCATTGGGAATGTTCCTGTGGTGGTTAAATCAAGTCTGGACATAGGATCAGAACTATTTGAGATGAAATCTGTATTGAGATCTCCACTTTCCAGTTATTTCTACTGAGTCTTATTTGTAACCCCATACATTCACGTTGCCTACTCTTCACCAGTCAATTGGCACAGTGCAAATCAGGGATGTAACTTCAGCTTATGAAAACATTGGTGAAAGTTGGTGTCAATACTATTATTGCTAATCCTCAGTTCCTCTGACATCACTATCAGAGACAATATTTGATCCTGTACAAGTACCCATTACATTTGCTTCCTGTCTGTCATAACGCTTAGCAATAGTGTTGAGCCCAAATGTGGCACACCATCATCAACTGTTTCCTTTCCATCCTAAAACATTTGAAACATTCATAAACATATTGTCTTCTCACAGCTTCTGTTCTGTATACTTGCACCAACATTATACACATCTGCGTTACCCTACCTGTCCGCCCCGATAGCTGAATGGTCAGCATGATGGACAGCCATCCTAAGGGGCCCGGTTTTGATTCCCAGCTGGGTCAAAGATTTTCTCCACTTAGGGACTGGGTGTTGTGTTGTCTTCATTATCATTTCATCCCCATCTGGCATGCAGGTCGCCCAATGTGGTGTCGAATGTAATAAGACCTGCACCAAGGTGGCCGGACCTGCCCCATAAGGGGCCTCCTGGCCAATGACACCAAATGCTCATTTCCATTTTCCATTGCCCTACCTTCCCAACAAAACTTGTATTATTGTATTACTCAATTGCATTTTGATGCAAGTCCTAGCAGTCACTGAGTGCAGCAGTGAAAAACAATTTTAGCGTACTGTGTTCAAGAAACTGTCATTTAGAAATGAAATCAGTTTATTAAGCTTTGTAATTGTACCTTCACCAGATCACAGTATGCAAGTAGCCACAAAGCTGTAATTTTCTTATGATTAGTATTTCTTGGTACATATGCCATTTCAAAATGCCTACTTCTGTCCAAAACCTGATGCTGGGTATATTCAAGACAATATATGTGACTGTTTGTCAGTATTGAAAAAGATATTACTCAACAGCACTTAAACATAATTTTTCATGTCAAAATATTGTGTATGTTCTCCAAGGACTGAATAACTGATGAAACACCTTCACTGTGATGAAGAAACAGGGTTGAGGAATGGCAGTCACCAGTGAAAAATGTATGAATTTCACAGATGTTAACATCAACAACAGAAAGGGTAAAGGTAGCAACTCACTGCATAGTTGAGACATTGATCAATAGACAAGCACACGAACAAGACTGAAATAGTTGTTAAGCTTTCAACAGTGTCCTTCCTGAGAGGAAAAAGACTAAAAAAACATTTTTGGCTACAGCATAATATATTTTTATTATATTTCATATGGCTAATAGAATACAGCAGTAAGTAAGTAATAACACAAATAACGTATAAAAACAATGAATGGTCAATATGTTACAGGCAACAAACAATTATTAGATCTAAAAAAGGAAGTAAAACACAAAATACACAAAAATACATAGAAATTATAGTAATAGTATCTAATAATAGGTTTTTCAGAAGGAAAAGAGTAGACCAGACTCATGGTTGTATGTCCAAGTCCCTCAGCCAGCCAGAAGCATCTCCCTCCAGGGGGTGCAGCTCCTGCATTGTGCCAGGGAATCTCCTCGTAGGGCAGTCCATTGCGATATGATGTAGAGTTTGTGGATTCCCACAATTGCAGTTGGGTGAGTCAGTCTGTCCCCATTTGTGCTTCCAGTAATTACATCTACCATAGCCTGTTCGGATATGATTTAAAGTTGTCCAAGATTTTCTGGGAAGACCGAAGCTCTCAAGCCGTACGGTTGGGTCCGAGACTAAGTTAAGGTGATCAGGGTTAGACATATCCCATTCCCGACGCCAGGCTTCGTCGATATCATAATTGTCCTCGATCAGCTGTTGCCCTAATCTCCATGATGGTTTACGGGACTTGAGCCTGTGGCTGGGATTCTTGCAGTCTTCGTGTAAGGGTAGGTCATGGTTGTTAGCGCACTTTTGCCATTCCCTTTTCAGTGCAGATCTTCGCCTTAGATGAGGTGGGGCTATGTTAGCCAGTACCGGGAGCCATTGGTGGGGCGTTGGTTTAATAGTGCCTGAGATGAGCCTCATGGTGTCGTTTAGCTGGGTGTCCACTGTTGCTGTATGAGTGCTGTTTAGCCAGACCGGAGTGCAGTATTCAGCCACCGAATATACTAGTGCAAGAGCAGATGTTCTGAGAACTGTGACGCTTGCTCCCCAGCTACGTCCAGTGAGTTTGTGTAGGACATTATTTCTGGTTTTGATTTTTGCTGCGCATTTGTATAAATGCTCCTTGTATGTCAGAGATTGGTCCAATGTAATTCCCAGATACTTTAGGAGGGGATTGTAGTTAAGCAGCTGGCCTCTGAACTCTACGTGGGTTGCATAGTTTGCCTGTCTGTTGATGAGGTGGAAACAGGAGACTTGGGTTTTAGAAGTATTAGGCCTGAGCCTCCATGTTCCGAAATATTCATCCATTTTGATAAGGTCTTCCTCAATGATTCTTTCGGAATTGTGGAAGTCTTGATGTTGATATGTGAGAGCAATATCGTCTGCATAGATAAACTTCTTAGAAGATGTCTCTGGTAGGTCTGATGTATATATATTAAAAAGTAATGGAGCTAGCATGGATCCTTGGGGCAGGCCATCATTTAACCTATATTTCTTGCTTATCTCTCCATCTAGGTGTACTTCAAAAAATCTATTTGAAAGCATATTATTGATTAGGGTAGCAGTTTTCTTGCAAGGAATAATGCGTTGGAGTTTAAGAATCATTGCCTCCCTCCACACTGTGTCATATGCTGACGATAGATCTATGAACACGGCGACTGTCTTTTTCTTCCTTTGAAATCCACTCTCAATATGTGTGGTAAGAGATAATACTTGATCACAGCAGCTCCGACCGGGTCTAAATCCAGCTTGTTCAATAGGAATGAAATTCTCAGCAATGGGTTTTATTCTGTTGAGAATAAGTCTCTCCAATAGTTTGTAGCATACACTTAGAAGAGCTATAGGTCTATAGTCCTCTGGGAGCTTTCCATCTTTGCCAGGCTTAAGAATGGCGACGATCTTGGTTTGTTTAGATAGTGGTGGTAGTGTTTCTGATTGTTGGATGTCATTGTAAAACTGAGTTAGCCACAATAGATCTCGAGGTCCTAGGTGCCGTAAGAACTCAGGGTAGACCTCATCTAAACCAGCCGCTTTACCCATTTTCATTTCTTTCAGTGCTACTGTGATCTCTAGGATGGTAAAGGTTTTTGAGAAATTGTTGTTGGGTGTGGATTGTCGGAGCTTGGTTCTCAGTTCTTTCTTTACTTTCATAGTCTTATCCTTGTTGCTGCATGGTGTTTTTCTTGTAAGGTTAACTATTCTATTTGCTACCTCATAATGAGCTGCTGTAATGAAGCTCCTCTGTCTCTCTCTCTCTCTCTCTCTCTCTCTCTCTCTCTCTCTCTCTCTCTGTGTGTGTGTGTGTGTGTGTGTGTGTGTGTGTGTGTGAACTGACACTTCCAGAAACTTAGTGATGACTTTTCCACTGTTAGTACTCCACAGGACTTTTCACTGTTGTATAGACGGTATTATTATGGAAATATTGGAAAACTGTCATAAGTGATTACTCATAGCCTTGAAATACACAAATTTAGTACCAGTAGAGATCTTTACACAATTCATTAACTTCACCTTAACTGGCATGGAAAAATCCATTTAGTGACCTCAGTTTGTAATGTCATGAAAAATTTTAGCACCAATGTGAACTCAAGACAGTCATGTTTGAACAAAGAGTGCACCACATTGCAAGAAAATCATAGGAAAGGCAGTGAACATAGACAGACCACATTAGACATCTGGCTGGTGAAAAACCTGATAAAGCTGCTTATGGACAGACAGTCCTTCAGTGTATGGGAACAGATCATATTGCAAAAATGGGTAGCAAAAAATACCTTTCCCAGACCTTCAACTAAGTTGTGCTTTTACAGAAAACCATGTAATTACTTCTGTAAATAAAAAACTGGAACTTTGCCACCAAAATAATTGAGTCATCTGCAGTAAGATCAGTGATGTTACAGTCAATGTCCATGAGCAAGAAAGTAAAGATTGTGACCATATTCTGTGTTTTAGTGATCATCGTGGTACTTCTGGCATAGAAAAACTTGTGATAAATAACTATAACTTGGTATGTTAACTCTGTGTAAAGTATGAAGAAAGAGGTTGTGTTGCTATTTGTGTTAAAAAAATGTCACAAATAGTGCAATTAATGTACAAAACTTTTGTTTAGAATGGCATTTCTAAGTGCCTGCCATAGAATTGTTGTTAACCAGAAAATTTAATGTCCACATACAATCTTGCTTCTATAGTCAGTTTCCACACTGGAATAACTCTATGTACAAGCACATTGTGCTGTAACTGCTAGGCAAGTGTTGAATCATGTCTCTGACCAAGATAGACAACAATTCTCTATTAACAGTACAAGTGGTAATGAGAATGAAAGTGGTCTCCATTGGGAAGTAACAAGGACAACTGATGATGAAATTATCCAAACTTTCCAATCATGTGTAGAAGACATAAACTGGAGGCCTATGTATAATGCAGACAATGCTAATTCGAAGTACATTTTCTTAAGTAATGGAGTCTCACTAATATCTAAAAGTACCTTCCAAAAAGGATATATAAGGTCCAAACTGAAGAATCCATCAATCAGCCATGGATCACCACCAGTACAAAGACTTCTTGCAAAAGAAAATGAGAGCTGTACATCACATAAAAAAATTTAGACAACACCATACAGTAAAATCACTATAAAATATTGTAAAATACTAAGTAAAGTTATTGAGAAGTCTAAAAGTTTGGATTTAAGCTTCAAAACTAATAAATCTAATAACACAAATGAACACAATATGGGAGGTGATAAGGAGTAAGACTTGTGCAGTATGTCCCTCTAGGACTGAAAACATTGTTCTAAACGCTGAAGGTAAATAAGTACACTATTAAGAGACAAGCAAAAATCCTTAATTAGCATTTTTAAGTGAGTTTGCCAAGAAAAAATAACGTCATGGCTCTTTAGAAAAGACCATTAAAACTGTGAAAGAAGATTTCCCCAATTCTATAGTACAGACAGGTATAGTCCCTGTAACAGTACAAGAAGTAAGGTAAATGATCACTTCCTTAAAAAGCAAAATCTCAAGAGGTGTCAACAATTTTTCAAGCAAACAGGAAAAACCAATTTGGCTTCAGAAGTGATACATTTCATGATCTTTCTTAAGGTTCCTGACTGTGTCAATCATATAATACTTGTACAGGAAGCATGCCACTATGGCATCAGAGGACAATTAGGTAACTGGCTAAAGTCCTGTCTACAGGGGGCTCTGAGCACTATGGGACTTAACAGCTATGGTCATCAGTCCCCTAGAACTTAGAACTACTTAAACCTAACTAACCTAAGGACATCACTCACATCCATGCCCGAGGCAGGATTCAAACCTGCGACCGTAGCAGTCCCACGGTTCCGGACTGCAGCTCCTAGAACCGCACGGCCACCACGGCCGGCCCTGTCTACAGGACAGACAACAGAAAGTAGTGTTAAATGGAAACAACATGCAGATAGGAGAGATAGATTACGACTATGGAATGATACATTATAGAGTGCCACAACATTCTGACCTTGGCCCCTACTATTTCTTATATACGTCGGTGACCTATCTCTGCCCCCCTACAAAGCAAGAAAATTCATAATTTTGCGGATGACACAACCATGTTGATATACAATAAAACATCCACTGACTTAAGAGTTTAATATCAGCCAATTACTTACAGACATCCTGAAATGGTTCACAGCAAACTCTGTGGTAATAATCTTCAGCAAAACCAGTTACACTCAGTTGCATTTTGATCAAAAAGGTGCACAGGAGGCTATTATCACACATGAGAGCCATCAAATACTGAGGGTGTACTGCTGAAAATTCTTAGGTCTCTATATGCGAGGAGGGATTAAATATAAATGGCATTTTTGTTCCCAAAGATCAATAGTTGGTAGGACTGGCCCTGCGCTTCTGCTATGCTTAGGCAGGACCGTTAGAAGTGAGGACAGCATGCTGTTAGATATTTGCCACCATTTCGTCAGTAACATCAGTAACGAGCAACAGGTGCACCCTTCCATTGCGCAATGCCTAATTATCAAATTTCTTGCTTGTGAAGAAGTTACAGTGGCAGAAATTTGCCACAGATTGACTGCACAGTTCAGTGGTAAAACATTATCAAGGACATGTGTGTTTGCCTGGCATAAAGAGTTCAAGGAAGGACAAGAACATGTCAAAAATCAGTATCACAATCGCTGTTCTCGGACCAGCATTACAGACAAAAACATTCGTGTGGTTAAAGACATTATTGACAACAATCAATGAGTGAGAGTATCAGAAATAGCACAAAAGTTGGAATCAGTTATGGAAGCTGTCAAGCAATCATCACGAATGAACTGCAGCACTGCAAAGTGAGTTTCAGATGGGTTCCTAAATTTTTGACCAAAAATCTGCGGTTGAGACGTTTGGAGGTCTGTCAGAGGCTTACAGCAAAGTTTGCAGAAGAAGGTGCATTTTTGAGATGGATTGTAACCTTCAACAAAACATGGGTTCACCACTACACTCCAGAATCCAAACAAGCCAGTAAGGGGTGGCGGAGAAAAAGGGAGACAGCACCAGTGAAAGCCAAAGCTCAACTGTTATCTGGCAAAGTTCTTTCAACCATTCTTTTGACCAGTAAGGCACTTTGCTGATTGATTTTTTGCATGAGCAATGCATAATCAATGCTGCTTACTGCTGCAAACTGTTGAACAAGGCGAGAGTTGAGTATCACCGAAAAAGACGAGACCAATCGATTCGACAGGTCATCCTTCTCCAGAACAACGCACGACCCCATACTGCAGCTCTAACTGTCTCCAAGCTTCAGGAAATGCACAGGATTACACTTGATCATCCTCCTTATTGCCTGGACTTTGCAATTTCCATTTATTTGGAGTGCTTAAAGGAGCTCTAGGAGGGTGACCATTTGAAGATGATGAGAATGTGGAAGATTTCGTGTGCAACTGGCTGGTGAAATGGCCCAGTTATATTTATGATGAGGGCACCAAAAAGCTGCCCATACACTGGGACAAATGCATTTCCAAAGTGGGACACTATGTGGAAAAATAAATTATAATTGACTTGAGTTTTTCAATAAATGAATTTAAATAAAAAATAAAATCCCATTTATATTTGATCTGCCCTCATAGATAACAAGCTTAACAGGGAATGCCTCATCCTCTAAACCTCGAAAAGCTCAGCAACATCCGGCATCAGGATAATCTCCATAATTGGCTACTTCCATTTTATTAACAAATCTTTGCATTGTGAAAGCATTTGAGTGAGTAGTGTTTGGATTGTCTCCAAGCACCTCATGTTGTAATCTCTTCAAGGAAGTTGGGATACTAGCCACCACCTCACAAGATCTCTTTTTGATCATGACATTCATGTTTCACAATTCTTCTCACTCTAAAATGAAAGAGTCACATCACCATCACAACATGAGAAGCAAATGTGATGTACACTGCAACCAGAAAAGTTTGACTCTGGTGCAAAAATGTGCAAAACATACGAGCACAAAAATCTTCAGCTCACTTCCAAGTGATATTAAGTCCTTACAAGGTCATAATTGATTATTAAAAAAAAGCTGAAGAGGTTTTTGCTGGAAAAAATTTCTATTCTGTGGATGAATTGTATAACAGAGACACATAAGACAATATCCCATATTTTTCTGTGTTTTCCCATTGTAATATCTCTAACTGTTTTAATTATACCTTATTAATCACATTGCTTTTGTTCTGTAAGTCATGAAAATGGTCTTTGTACATTATAAATCCAATTATATGTTTAGGAAATATATGAAATTTGTATTTTAATCTCTGTGCATAATCATTGATCAGCATTTTTTTAGTGTTAATTTACATTTTTAACTGCTGCATTATATTGTTGATGACATGAATATAATAATGAATTAAATGTTTTGACTCATTCCACACCCACACACAATCACACAATAATGGACTTGTGGAATATGTATCATAATAAATAAAACAAGAATTTTAAACTAATAAGAACATCAAAACCACAAGTAGTTACAAATTCTTTCTTGTGCTCTAACATATTTCAAACACTTTCCTTTACTGCACATGTTTGTCCACTTACTTCACTTTCATAGTTATAACTGTAAAAAGTCAAAGTATGATGCATAAAGATATGTTCTGTTTCACAATCAAATTCGTTAATGATAGTGGTGTACTTATCAGAGAAATTCATAAATATGCATACATACAAAACTGCTTGTTTTCATCACATACATTTTGAGATCATAGTAATTAGTTAATTTTGTGCTTTCTTAACATATTTCTAATCTTTTTCAGCAAACCCAAATACCTCACACTGACTGTCATAAGTGGGCAGCACATTCCTAAGCCTGGCCAAGACTCAGAAGGAGAAATAGTTGATCCCTATGTCAAAGTAAAAATACTGGGACATCCTCTTGATATTCAGAAACAAAAAACAGATCCTGTAAGAGACAATGGTATGCCTATTAATTTTTTATTGGCAGAAAAACATCAGACTGGAATGTATATCTGAATATGTCTCATATTTTGTAGTCTGTGCCTATATAAAGACATTTTGTTCATAGGTTTCAATCCAAGGTGGGACTGTAGAATGTATTTTGTGGTAAGAATGCCTGAGCTTGCTATGGTGCAGTTCATTGTGAAGGATATGAATAGTACAGGAAAAGATGCATTTCTTGGAAGTTATGCACTCCCGTTTAACAGCGTAACGGAAGGTAGGGAACTCCATTCAAATATTACAGCTTTATAATTGTGTAACATTGGTGTACTAGATAGCAGGGAGAGTAATCTCTGGTTTTTTTCAAAATACATTCTAGTTCTTCAAATAATTCTCATTTTTATTTCTTGAAACCAACAATTAATATATTACAAATTCTTTTAAAAAATTCTCAAACATTCAAATGAAGTAAATTTTAATAAATACTAAACACAAATTTTGCCTCAAGTTATTTAGATAGTTTTGGTAAAACAGGATGTGTTGTTGTTGAGGTCTTCAGTCCAAAGAGTGGTTTGCTGCAGCTCTCCATGCTATGCTATCCTGTACAAGCCTTTTAATCTCCGAGCAACTACAGTAACCTACATCCCTCTGAATCTGCTTACTGTATTCATCTCTTGGTCTCCCTCTACAATTTTTACCCCCCGTGCTTCCCTCCAGTACTAAATTGATGATCCCTTATTGATTCAGAATGTGTCCTACCAACCAATCCCTTCTTTTAGTCAGGTTGTACTAGAAGTTTCTCTTCTCCCCAATTCTACTCGTTGCCTCCTCATTAGTTACATGATCTACCCATCTAATCTTCAGCATTCTTCTGTAGCACCACATTTCAAAAGCTTCTTTTCTCTTCTTATCTAAACTGTTTATCATCCATGTTTCACTTCCATAGAGGGCTACACTCCATATAAATACTTTCAGAAAAGACTTCCTGACACTTAAATCTGTACTTGATTTTAGCAAATTTCTCTTCCTCAGAAATGCTATTCTTGCCATTGACAGTCTACATTTTGTATCCTCCCTACTTCGAGCATCATCAGTTATTTTGCTGCCCAAATAGCAAAACTCATCTACTACTTTAAGTGTCTCATTTCCTAATCTAATTCCCTCAACATCACCTGATTTAATTCGACTACATTCCATTATTCTCAGTTTTCTTTTGTTGATGTTAATTTTATATCCTCTTTTCAAGATACTGTTAATTCTGTTCAACTGCTCTTCCAAGTCCTTTGCTGTCTCTGACAGAATTACAATGTCACTGGCAATCCTCGAAGTTTTTATTTTTTTCTCCCTTGGCTTTAATTCCTACTCCAAATTTTTCTTTTGTCTTCTTTACTGCTTGCTCAGTATGTAGATTTAATAACATCGAGGATAAGCTACAACCCTGTCTCACTCCCTTCTCAACCACTGCTTCTCTTTCATGCCCTCGACCCTTATAAGTGCCATTTGGTTTCAATACAAGCTATAAATAGCCTCTTGCTCCATGTATTTTACCTCTGCCACTTTTAGAATTTGAAAGAGGGTATTCCAATCAACATTGTCAAAAGCTTTCTCTAAGTCTACAAATGCTACAAACATACCTTTGCCTTTTTTTTAAACCTATCTTCTATGAGAAGTCATAGGGTCAGTATTTCCTTGCGTGCTCCTACATTTCTCCGGAATCCAAACACATCTTACCGAAGGTTCGATTTCCATTCTTCTGTGAAAGATTCATGTTAATATTTTCCATCTGTGTCATATTAAATTGATAGTTTGGTAATTTTCACACATGTCAGCACCTGATTTCTTTGGAATTGGGATTATTATATTGTTCTTGAAGTCTGAGGGGTTCCACCTGTCTCATACATCTTGCTCACCAGATGGAAGAGTTTTGTCAGGGCTGGTTCTCCCAAGGCTATCAGTAGCTCTAACAGAATGTTGTCTATTCCCTGGGACTTGTTTCAACTTACGTCTTTCAGTGCTTTGTCAAATTCTTCGTACAGTATCATATATCCAATCTCTATCATATCTCCCTTCTCATCTTCCCCTACATTCTCTTCCATTTCCATAATATTGCCCTCAAGTACATCTCTCTTGTACAGACCCTGTAGATACTTCTTCCATGTTCCTGCTTTCTCTTCTTTGCTTAGGACTGGTTTTACACCTGAGCTCTTGATATTCATACAGGTGGTTCTCTTTTATCCAAAGGTCACTCTAATTTTCCTGTAGGCAGTATCAATTTTACCCCTACTGATACATGCTTCTACATCCTTACATTTGTCCTCTAGCCATTCCTGGTTAGAAATTGTGCACTTCCTCTCAATTTCACTTTTTAGATGTTTGTATTCTCTTTCTCCCGCTTCATTTATTGCATTTTTATATTTTCTCCTTTCCTTGATTAAATTCAATACCTCTTGCATTACCCAAGGATATCTATTAGCCCTTGGCATTTTACCTACTTGATCCTCTGATGCCTTCACTATTTCAGCTCTCAAAGCAACCCGTTCTTCTTCTACTGTATTCCTTTCCCCTGTTCTTGTCAATCGTTCCCTAATGCTCCCTCTGAAACCCTCCAGGACCTCTGGTTCTTTCAGTTTATCCAGGTCCCATCTCCTTAAAGTCCTATCTTTTTGCAGTTTCTTCAGTTTTGATCTGCAGTTCTTAACCAATAAATTGAGATCAGAGTCCACAACTACCCTTGCAAATGTCTTACAATTTAAAATTTGGTTCCTAAATCTCTGTCTAAGCATTATATAATCAATCTGAAACCTTCTGGTGTATCCAGGTCTCTTCCACATATACAACTTTCTCTCGGCGATTCTTAAGCCAAGTGTTAGCTCTGATTAAATTATGCTCTGTTCAAACTTTGACCAGGCGGCTTCCTCTTTCATTCCTTTTCCCCAGTCCATATTCACCTACTATTTTCCCTTCTCTTCCTTTTCCTACTATCAAATTCCAGTCTCCCATGACTGTTAAATTTTCAGCTCCCTTAACTATCTGAATAATTTCCTTTATCTCATCATGCATTTCCTCAATATTCTCCTCATCTGCAGAGCTGATTGGCATATGAACTTGTACTACTGTGGTGGCCGTGGGCTTTGTGTCTCTCTTCGCTACAATAATGCATTCGCTATGCTGCTTATAGTAGCTATCCATGTACCTATTTTTTTACTCATTATTAAACCTACTCCTGTATTACCCATATTTAATTTTGCATTTGTAACTCTTTGTTCACCTGATCAAAAGTCCTGTTCCTCCTGCCACCAAACTCCACTAATTCCCATTATACCTAACTTAAACCTATCCGGTATCCTTTTTAAAGGATCTGACATTCTGTGCTCCAATCCATAGAACCCCAGTTTTGTTTCTCCTGATAATGACATCCTCCTGAGTAGTCCCTGACCAGAGATCCAAATGGAGGACTATTTTATCTCTGGAATATTTTATGCAAGAGGATGCCATCATCATTTAACCACACAGTAGAGCTGCACATCCCTGGGAAAAATTACAGCTGTAGTTTCCCTTTGCTCTCAGCTGTTCACAGTACCAACATAGCAAGACTGTTTTGGTTGATGTTATAAGGCCAGACTGTTGCCCCTGCAACTACTGAAAAGGCTGCTGCCCCACTTCAGGAATCACATGTTTGTCTGGCCTCTCAACAGATATCCCTCCACTGTGGTTGCACCTATGGTATGACTATCTGTATCAGTGAGGCATGCAAGCCTCCCCACCAATGGCAAGGTTCATGGTTCACTAAAACTATAATTTCCAGCAACTAACTTCTTGTGTTATTCACCAGTGCAGACTAAAAATATATTTATGTGGTAGCAAGGTAGTGTGGTCAGTTGTCAAAATGTTTTATGAAACATTTGTTATCTTGACTGTAATACCTCTGACTGTTGCAAGACTGTAAATAATTTAAGGAATGAAGGAAGCAATGCATGAAGCAGTAGTGCCACTGACTCATTGGAAGGCACATAAATGAGACTGAGAACTCTGCTAGATTTCAGACAAATCAATTTTCAGTGTTAACTGCATCTACAGCTACATACATACTCTGAAAACCACTTTACGATGCATAGGGAGAGTACCATGTTTCACTGATGGTCATTTCCTCTCCTATTCCAGTCACAAGTAGAGAAAGCAAAATATAACTGTCTAAAAGTGTCTGTACAATCCCTAATTTCTTGCATCTTATCTCCATGGTCCTTATTCAAAATGTACATTAGTGAAAGTAGAATTATTCTGCAGTTGGCCTCAAATGCTGGTTCTCTAAATCTGGGCAATAATGCCTTGCAGAAATAGCATTGTGTTCTCATCAGACATTCCCATTTGAGTTCATGGAGCATCTCCGTAATAGTTGCATACTGATCAAACCTATCAGTAACAAATTATCAGCCTGCCTCTGAATTTCTTTGATGTCTTCCTTTAATCTGACCTGGTGGAGATCCCAAACACTCAAACAGTACTCAAGAATAGATCACACTAGTGTTCTATACACTGTCTTGTTATACACCCTCCTGAAATTCTCCCAATAAAACAAGCATTCACCTTCCCTACTACCAAACTGACATTCTCATTCCACTTCATATTGCTTTGCAATGTTACGTGTAGATATTTAATCAAAATAACTGTATCAAGCTGCACCCCACTAATGTTAAATTTGAATGTCACAGGACTGTTTTCCCTACTCATCTGCATTAACTTACATTTTTCTAAGTCATTTTGTATATTTCTACAGCCACTTAATGATGACACCTTCCTGTACACCACAGTGCCATCACCAAACAGCCATAAATTGCTGCTCACCCTGTCCATACGTAGAGTACATATGCTTGTGTTGCCTAGGTTGTTTGACTATGCTGCAGAAGTTTTGCTGGGAAGCCGTTACACATTATCTGTTCAGATCTGTTCCCTCCCCATGTGAGTTCCATATATTTGGAGCCCTGAAAAGACATTTATGTCCATCAGTTTGCTTCGGATGAAGAGGTGCATGTCTGGGTACGATCATGGTTCCTTAGGCAACCGCAAACATTTTTCATGAAGGCACTGACCATCTAGTCTCACAGTGGGATAAATGCAGGAACAATTATGGTGATTACTTTTGAAATAATAAACAGTTTACTTATTTTTTCCATCTGTCTTGGTTTCATTAGATTGCCCCCTTATAGATGGCATTATATTTACCTAATTTGTATAGTTGAAATGAAATGCTAATCATTTGCATAGCCAAGCAAGTATTAAACTTTATGTCAGTTTGATAATTGTTGCATGCTGCCTTCATAATTGTGTTATTTTAATGGCTGACAGTGCATTTACACAAATCGTAAATAATTTGCAATGTTCATCTAATGAGCAACAAAGATAAACATATCATTGATGAATACTACAATATCAGTAGGTGTTCACTTCAAGCACAGTACTGTGACTGAGCAGGTCTAAACACAGCATTAAATATCAGCTGCCACCATCACATTTGTTAAATGCAAGACATTGAGTGAATGAGTGTATATAAAGTCTGCTTAGAATATATCTTATAAAAATAGATCAGTATCCGGTCTGTATACTTGTGAGAGGAAAGAGAGAAAAAAGAATAGTAAAATAATGACCAATATTCACTCTGAACAGGCAAATCTGTTGAACATTTGCAACCACAATCCAGCATCTAACCAAAATTCAATGTTGTCACTTATTTTGGTCATATGCACCAACAAATTTTGATGCAAACAAAAATAAAAAAAATAAAAATATTACGTGTCTAGTATTGACCCCAAGACTCCAAACCTGTGTAGCTCTCTCATTATTACAAAAACTGATTCCAGTTTAATGGATGGTAAAGTCATCTTGTCGATTTTATGAGTGTGATACCTTCCCAATCAGTTATTTCTCTGATTCCCATCCCTGACCGTGCACCATCCCTTATTATCTGAAACCAAATCCCACTTCCCTTCAACATTGTGTAGGAGTGAAACATTATTTTATGTATTATTTATTTTTATTTGTTTATTTTCATGTTGCATAGATCCTTGAGGTGAGTGTATCACTAGGATGTAGAACTTTTCAGATTATTTCAGTAATAACCATATCTAAATGGTCATGTGGCTTACAAGCTAAAGCATATATAAAAAGATACATTAGGTTCAAGTGTTTAAACACTAACAGAGATTATAGTAGTAATAATGAATCCACAAACAAATGATTGTAAACAGTACTTACATAGTCTTTCCAGAATTACAGATCTATCATAAACTAAAAGATAATGAAACTTTTTGTAGTTGTTTGTTTAAATTTCCATTCAATTTATTTTTACCATTTTTCAGCATGTATGGTTACAAAACAAAATAGAATCATAGAAAGTATTCCATGTCATTCTGGGAATTCACAACTCCATACCATGACACACCACTCAGCCAAAGCTATTGGGAACTGTTGGTGCTAGATAGCGTAACTTGCCTTTGCTAAGTGCTAGTGCCACTACTACCATCTAATAAGAGACAACTTGGCGGTATATTGTCTGAGGTTTCTGTGGTGGTTTTCAGTCTGTATATTTTATTCATTCAGTAATGGTATATTCTAACAAAGAGGCATTTCATAGCCTATGATATCTGGAGAATGTGACCAGAATTATATGGAAGCAGAAACAGTTTATCCAGTGAAATATCAAAGTCTTCTGCACTAGCGATGAAATGTTTTTTGGTCACTAGAGGCACACATTTGCAATGAGGCCAACTGCAGCTGACCCACAATTGTAATTAGTATGTCAAAAGATGTTTTAAAGATGACAGATGTGCAGATATTCTTGCTGCAGTAAATCTCAGTCCATCTCTTTCTACATGAAGAGTGACATATGACTTGACGATGAGAAGAAGTACTGTGTGGACAATTCTCGTTGTTTATGTCCATATCACTTCCATGTTCATCGTGAATGAAGATAATTTACAGACAAGAATCAGTTGCTGCTCTTGGTTTCTAAATCAAAACCTGGAGTTCACAACTATCATGCTTTGGACTAATGAAGCCACTTTCAAATCTAATGATGATGTAAATATCCATTATCTTCTGTGCTAGTCAGAAGGAAATGCTCTCTGGCTACGGAAGCAAAACAACCATCAAATCTGGAGCACAAATAGATAGTTTAGACTCATTCATGATAAAGTTACTGGAAATTAGTCTTTTGAGGACCTATTAAATGATGAGTGTTACTAGCAAAGTAGGTAGTAGTTGTTCTGCTAGCAACACTGTTTTTAATGTGGTTGCAGGAAGATAGTTATCCAGCATATTCTCCTTGGTGGTAAGGCATTCCTTGAATCAAAATGTTCTTATTTAGTGGATCGATAGAAGAGAGCAAATGAGTTGGCCACAGTTATCAAATTCAATTCCCCATGATTATATCTTTTTCGGGTGCATTGAAAACATTGTCTATCAGCAGCATCCTACAGTGTGATATGGTACGAAAGATAAAATTAGGGAAGCATGCTAGTCATTCCCAGATGCTCTGGAATACTTAAAGTGTACAAAGTGGAGCACAGCTGTGCTTACAGCAAGGCAGGAAGCATTTTGAACACCTATTACCATAAACCAAAACAGAGAAATGCAATACTTTCTAACAACTTTTAAGAAGTGTCAAAACTGCAAATATCAAAGCTGCATGCATAAGACAAAGATTTTCCTTATTGCAACACTGAATAGTGTATTTATTACCCTATGAACTTTCTTTTTCTCTCCTTAAGCATTATTCAAATCATCAGCTCCAGAAAGTTTCTTAATGATAAAACTGCAAAAATTAGATCAAAAACAACATTTTGGACTAAAAATGTTCAGTTTTTA
Organism: Schistocerca cancellata; assembly: GCF_023864275.1. Lineage (NCBI taxonomy): Eukaryota > Metazoa > Arthropoda > Insecta > Orthoptera > Acrididae > Schistocerca > Schistocerca cancellata. The sequence goes on along the minus strand of NC_064629.1, from coordinate 235,630,626 downwards.
TAACTCTCTCCAACAGCAATAGTTATGTTTCCCATGTTCTCCTTTGAAATGCTGAAGAAGAACTTGTTTTCTCCATTTTCTAGTACCTTCCAGGCAATGTAGATTTCACCATTCTGTGTGCCCTTATCAGTTTGCTTAAAATGTATTTTGGCTGAAAATTGGATGCTTCATTTCCATGAAAAAGTTCTTATATGATAGGTTTGATGTCTGGTGCTTCCTGTAGTTTGCAGTTTTTGCCATCCAAGAAAGTGTTCCTAATTAATTTACTGTGTGTTAGACTTGTGTTGGTGCGGAAACTGAAATGAGATTGTGGGGTCAAAGATAATAAAAGACACAGCTTTGATAGTGATTTTATCTGCATCATCTGAATGCATAAAATTTCTGCTCTCTCTTATATAATCCTCACCCCTGCCCTTCCTCTGTTATGCCAGACATTTCTCCTAAGAGTTTTCAGGTGCCTTTTCTCTGAGGTAGGGGTGGAACATTACATGTACTTCTGTAGTCTCCCTAAAATTATTCATCAGTCATAAACCAAAAGGTAATTAAACTTTCCAGAGTACTCATAATAAAAGTTGAAGAATTGTCTCAATGCTCTTTTAATTTTGCTTCTATTTTGTTTCACTGTGATATAAGAAAAAGATTTAACTTATTAATGCATCTTATAAAACTTGTAGTTTCAGATTGCAAATTTTTTAAAACCAATTTAGGTATGTATATAGGATGATTTATTTTCATTAGCACTGATCAAATTTACGAAAAATTTTTTGTAAAAAAAAGTATTCCAACTTTACTAGATATACGATAGCAATTCATTCTTGTCTTTCTTATTACCCTCACAGATTACTTTCAGATTGCAATGCAAATCCACAGTTTAAACATTCATAATGATAAAGCAGATATCAATGTATGGCATAGATATGTAATGACAAGTTCAGTGACATCTCAAGAGACAGCAACACACTTCATAAATTACATAATGAAACCAGAAAGAAAATTATTTGCACACAATAGAGATGCTGTAATAATGTATCTGTTGGATAAAGTACTTGTACCTTGTTGCATCTACTCAAAGCAGGGATATCATGTCACACCTTTCTCCTAAATACTCACTGAAAAGACAGCAGGCATTATAGACCTCCTTTTAGTTTCTGTGGTTTGAATTTTTTGGTGGTGTGGGTTATCAGGCCACAGCCCTCGAGTGTCCTGGTGGGCTGCCAGCTTATGGCCTTGATACCTGACAAGGTTTTATTTCAGAATAAGACCACACTGAATTAATTTTTGTAGCCCAGTTTTTAATTTCAATCCAAAATCATATGCTAATTTAGTGTCTTGTAATCAAATATATGCTTGGTATTACTGTGTGCACAATCCTACAACTAATACTGTTTTATTTTCAGGATACAGGCATGTTTACTTAATGGATTATGAGCTGAATTATGTTTCACCTGCTTCACTTTTCGTACATGTGTCCATTAAAGAGGCCACGTAGAAATGCAAATACTGAATTCAACTATAGCACACAGTGAGAGCAACATGCAGTGAAATATATTGCATTTCATAAATATAAGATATAGTTGTACTGGCACATTAAGTTGTATGTGTTGAATGCAGATGCTGCTTTCTAAAACTGATGACAGTCATTTCTTCTTACACTGAGTGTACCAGCTAGTAGACATAGAAAGCCTTATGGATATTTCAAAATGTTGTAGTGCGCTTGGAAATTTTTATATACATTTTGAAGTGTACTATAATTATTTCTTTGTACACATGTCTGATTTTCTGGGCAGCTACTGCAGTTCATACTCTTGTTATTCTGCAGGCTTTTGTATGTTTTGTACTGATATAAAACTCCTCATTTTGTAAAAAAAAATTGTAATGATATTTATGTAGAATTTTCCAAAATAAAGAATATGTAAAAGTTTTGTAAGGATCTATTTTGTACATTTGTATTGCTTTCAATAATAAAAATGTAAATTTATGGAAAATCTCATTAAAACAATGTAACAACAATGTTTTTACCAAGTATTCAAACAAGATTCCCAATCATTTTCCATTGTTCTAGTGACCTATGACAGACATTTGCTGGAAGAGAGGCAAGTTTATTTGTTTATTCATCTATGAGATCTTGTGGTTACATACACTCCTGGAAATTGAAATAAGAACACCGTGAATTCATTGTCCCAGGAAGGGGAAACTTTATTGACACATTCCTGGGGCCAGGTACATCACATGATCACACTGACAGAACCACAGGCACATAGACACAGGCAACAGAGCATGCACAATGTCGGCACTAGTACAGTGTATATCCACCTTTCGCAGCAATGCAGGCTGCTATTCTCCCATGGAGACGATCGTAGAGATGCTGGATGTAGTCCTGTGGAACGGCTTGCCATGCCATTTCCACCTGGCACCTCAGTTGGACCAGCGTTTGTGCTGGACGTGCAGACCGCGTGAGACGACGCTTCATCCAGTCCCAAACATGCTCAATGGGGGACAGATCCGGAGATCTTGCTGGCCAGGGTAGTTGCCTTACACCTTCTAGAGCACGTTGGGTGGCACGGGATACATGCGGACGTGCATTGTCCTGTTGGAACAGCAAGTTCCCTTGCCGGTCTACGAATGGTAGGACGATGGGTTCGATGACGGTTTGGATGTACCGTGCACTATTCAGTGTCCCCTCGACGATCACCAGTGGTGTACGGCCAGTGTAGGAGATCGCTCCCCACACCATGATGCCGAGTGTTGGCCCTGTGTGCCTCGGTCGTATGCAGTCCTGATTGTGGCGCTCACCTGCACGGCGCCAAACACGCATACGACCATCATTGGCACCAAGGCAGAAGCGACTCTCATCGTTGAAGACGACACGTCTCCATTCGTCCCTCCATTCACGCCTGTCGCGACACCACTGGAGGCGGGCTGCACGATGTTGGGGCGTGAGCGGAAGACGGCCTAACGGTGTGCGGGACCGTAGCCCAGCTTCATGGAGACGGTTGCGAATGGTCCTCGCCGATACCCCAGGAGCAACAGTGTCCCTAATTTGCTGGGAAGTGGCGGTGCGGTCCCCTACGGCACTGCGTGGGATCCTGCGGTCTTGGCGTGCATCCGTGCGTCGCTGCGGTCCGGTCCCAGGTCGACGGGCACGTGCACCTTCCGCCGACCACTGGCGACAACATCGATGTATTGTGGAGACCTCACGCCCCACGTGTTGAGCAATTCGGCGGTACGTCCACCCGGCCTCCCGCATGCCCACTATACGCCCTCGCTCAAAGTCCGTCAACTGCACATACGGTTCACGTCCACGCTGTCGCGGCATGCTACCAGTGTTAAAGACTGCGATGGAGCTCCGTATGCCACGGCAAACTGGCTGACACTGACGGCGGCGGTGCACAAATGCTGCACAGCTAGCGCCATTCGACGGCCAACACCGCAGTTCCTGGTGTGTCCGCTGTGCCGTGCGTGTGATCATTGCTTGTACAGCCCTCTCGCAGTGTCCGGAGCAAGTATGGTGGGTCTGACACACCGGTGTCAATGTGTTCTTTTTTCCATTTGCAGGAGTGTAGAATGTACAGTAAAATGCTGAACATCTTTTATCACAATACTGTTCTACCATTACAAAACATCATAAATACTTACAGTTACAATACATTTTATTGGTACATTATTATTAGTACTGGTTCAGTGGTTACAATTCTACTACTGTTTCAATGCACAATACTCGTACATTATTGTTGGTATTGGTACATTACTATTTTTCAAAGAATTCTTTCAGTCTGTAGAAGCAATGGTCAATTACTGCAGCTTTAAATCCTGCAATGCTGTTTACTTACCATTTGTTATTCAGTAATTTTTTAAATATATTTTTTGCAAGATGCAGAACTACATTTTGGCAGAGCTTAGTTTTTTTTCAGTGTATATAGAGATCCGTTCTTTGGCCTGTAGTATGTGTGCAAATCTTCATTTTTGAAGAAGAATGTGAGATTTTCAATTGCATACTGTTTTATGAATACTACAGTTCTTCACACCTGACAGACTTGTTAGCACAGGTCAGTCTGGTCACGACCATAGCTGGTCACCCAGGTCACCTGCTCTATCAGCGTACAGTTACTTTGTGTGGGGAGCCCTGAAGTCTAAGGTGAATGACAACAGCCCTCACAGTCTTCAAGAATTGGAGCAGAATATTTTGTAAGAGAGTGCAGCAATTCCAGCAGTCCAGCTTTGAACTGTCTTAAACCACTTGCTGACCAGGACCCAAAAGTGCCACGAGATGAATGGTGGTCACATTCAACACATGTTATAGTAAGGTTAGTACTGTATTTCCTTTCTTCTGCTGTGTTTCTGTGTACCTTGGAACTCTGTTCTTCAGGACACTTTTATTTGCCCCACCCTGCATATTTTGCACATTTGTTCCCTAGGATGATATTCCATAACTGATTATACTGTAGAATGTACACATATGCACAGTATTTTCTCAAGCACATGAGCTACAGAATTTTGTGTTTGATATATATTCTTTGAGCTCGTCTTTCATTTTTATATTGCTTTATTTGGGTTTCTGTTTACATGGAAACGAATATGGTTTTAAAAAATATTTATGGTTAATTTTTTGTTTTCTGTCTACTTGCATAAATGTGTGGATGACTCTTCCGCTTTGTCTCTGTGCTGTCTTATGATGTATCACTGATAAGAATTTTCCTGTCATCTGCAAATTATATTGCCTCTTCACATTTGACACTTTAGGGAAATCATTGATATACAGAATGGGGCAAATAAATGTGTCCTGAGGAACAGAATTCCAGTGTACAAAGAAACACAGAAGAGGAAAGGAAATAGAGTATTAATCTCACTATAGCAGATGTTGAGAGTGGCCACCATTCACCTCCTGGCACTTTTGGGTCCTGGTCAGAAAGTTGCTGAAGGTGGATCAGAGCTGGACTGCTGAAATTTATGCACTCTTATCCAAAATGTTTTATTCACTAAGGTACAAAAAAGGCTAAGTGAAAAGAAAAAGAAGCAAGAGAGCTCATTGCAGTGGCTTTTTCAAAACTATGGGGCTTCTAACAGGCACATGTTAATACATTTTACAGTCAGTCAATAGAAAGAAAAAGCATAGACCAGTGCCCAACAAACAGGTGTACACAGAAGCTTGTGGCCAAATCCAGTCACCATTTACATTTGAATAGAGAAAACGAATTTAAAACCAAAAATGGTGTACTGTACTATGGAATCAAATTATACAATAAACTTCCACAACAACTTAAAAATACTGTGCTACAGACTGAAAATTTCATTCTGAAAACATCCCCAGGCTTTGGCTATACCATGTCCCTGGATTATCATTTCTTCAGAATTGCTAGTCTTGCAAATTTCACAGAATAGCTTCTGTGAAGTATGGAATGTACAAGATGATGTACTGTTGGAAGTGAAGCTGTGACGATGGTTTGTCAGTCGTGCTTGGGTAGCTCAGTTGGCAGAGCACTTGCCCACTAAAGGCAAAGGTCCTGAGTTTGAGTCTTGGGCTGGCACACAGTTTTAATCTTCCAGTAAGTTTCATATCAGCCCACACTCTGCTGCAGAGTGAATACTATCTAGGATTAGCTAAAATGACAAGCAAACTGATTAGACAAATGTTATTTCCAGATGATTCACTGTTACATTTATGAGACACTTCATGACAATGATAAAATAGACTCATAAACTGAATAAACATGTAGCACAAGACACAAAATACTGTATAGAGGTTTTTGTGTGTCTTTAAACTATAGGTATTTGTGTACATTTAAACTGTGTGCATTTGTCTATATTTAAACTATGTAAATATTTTGACAACATTCATTCAATCTGTGGATGGATAAATAAAAAGTAAATTTCCCCGGAGATAAACATTTCCTCTCAGCAGCTAAGGTACATAACTTTTAAATATTTTCTTGTCACCTTTTTTAAGCAGAAATATGTTTCTGCCTTCCACAACTTTTTGTTTAATATAAGTGAACACCGCCAATGGCCTTGTCACAGTGGTAACACCAGTTCTCGTCAGATCACCAGAGTGAAGTGCTGTCGGGCTGGGTTAGCACTTGGATGGGTGACCATCCGGTCTGCCGAGCGCTGTTGGCAAGCGACATGCACTCAGCCCTAGTGAGGCAAACTGAGAAGCTACTTGATTGAGAGGTAGTGGCTCTAGTCTTGGAAACTGACATGTGGCTGGGAGAGCAGTGTGCTGGCCACATGCCCGTCCATATCTGCATCCAGTGACGCCTATGAGCTGAGGATGAGACAGAGGCCGGTCAGTACCATAGGGCCTTCATGGCCTGTTCAGGAGGAATTTAGTTATAAGTGAACACCACTGTTACAATAGTAGTCTATTGCAGATTCTTATCACTACATTCACTGAATTGAAACATCTGGGCATGTTTATTGCCAACAGATCTAATAACAGTTCCCTTCATGAGTGCCATGTCTAACCAACAGCTCAAGGTAATTTTGATAAATGCAATTAGGATAATGTTACAAGAGTCTTTGTCCCTACTTCCCATTCTAAGTACTTGAGTTGCCCAGTCTATAACGGGATGAGTGAAAATATCCTCATGTCACTATAGCACAATCAGGGAATTTACATATAATGCTTTCCGTGCTTTCCCTTGGGTGACTGGTAAAAACAACTGACTGCTGTCTTTGATAACTTTTGTCTTACATCTTTCCTCAGATTTTCTCACGTTATGACTCAATATTTATCTAATTAACTTTACTGAGTTTTGACAGTATAAATCTGCAATGTGATCATTAGTGTGCAGCCTATCTTTCCAGCTGGAATTTAAGATTTAGATGTTCTTTATTTCTGGTTTAAATAACCTTTCTGTACCAGGTATTACATGTATATCACTGTCATTCGAAAGCTGTAGTAATTCTGGGACATTATCTACAATGGTTGTGCTGTTGAATATATTGAGTTGATGATTATACTGCACTGTGACCACAATGTACAGCAGCACCAGCATATCAGTGCCTATGAACATCTTCTATTCACCAGTTCCTCATTTAATCACTTACACAGCAGCATGTCATGGATTAAAATTCCGTATTACTAACAACCCATTTCTCCTAATTCAATTGTTTTGTGCCATTCAGACTCACTCATTCGCTGATATTCAGATCATTTTGAGGTCAAGACACAGTTTCACTCGTATTCATACCTACACTTGACATGACAACTACTCCCTGGCTGAGTGTAGTGTAACACTGACCTAATTAAACAGGAGATTGTGATGCTGGGCAAGTCATTTCTCTGCAGACACTTTTCTACACATTCATTTGGTCTGTTATTTCTGGGTATGTAATTTTCACAAACATTAGCATATTATGCATGGAAAGGATGTTTACACAATAGATTGGTCTATGTATGAGTGTCATGTGGGAGTTATGGTTTAGTATTTCATTGGGACAGCAAATTTCCTTTGGTAAGCAGTGATTTGGCACAAATCATTATCTTGTATATCTATACTCCACAACCACAAAAGGGTACGTAGAGCACCAGCATCATTTTCCTCCATTCCTGTTGCGTCAGTAGATGGTACATGGGAAGAAAGACTCAGTATGCCTATGCCTCTGTATGAACCTGAATTTCTTTAATTTTGGTGTCACACTCATTGTGCAAGATCTATGTTTTAAGAAACAGTCCACTACCTGTTCAAAAGCATCCAGACACCTATTAGTGGACATTAATATGGGGTGTGTCCACCTTTTGCCTCTATGATGGCTTGAACTCTGCTGGGGGAACTGTCAGTGAGGTATATGAAGTGGTAGCTCATTATTCATTAACAGCCAAAGCTAAAGAAGGTAGTGATCTTAGATTCTGGGGTGTGGAGAGAAGCTGACATTCCAACTCATCCCAAAGGTATTCCATTGGGTTCAGGTTGGGACTCTGGACAGGCCAGTACATTTTTCAGGAATGTCATTGTCGACAAACCATTGCTTCACAGATGCTGCTTTATGACAAGGTGCATTGTCATGCTGATACAACCAATCATTGCCTCCAAACTGTTTCTCTACTATATGCGCTACACAATTCTGTAAAATATGTTCATGGTCCTCCACATTTGGTGTTTTCTTACATGCAATAAGGGGACCACAACCTAGCCACAAAAACACATCACACCATAACACCATCTCCTCTGTAGCCCTACTTCACTGTAGGCAGTACACATGATGGCATATACCATTTTCCAGGCAGTTACCAAACCGAAATCCTTCCATTAGACTGTGTTAGGGTAAAGCGTGATTTGTCACTCCAAACCACTCATTTCCAGTAATCCACTGTCCAGCAGTGTTTGGCTTTACACCACTTCAAGTTTCACTTATCACTGACTACAGAAATGTGTTGCTTATGAGAAGCTGCTAGACCACTATATCTTATTCTTTTTAATTCATTACATACAGTCTTTGTGTTAGCTGGACTACTGGTAGCACTTTGTAACTCACAAGTGATTTCTTCTGTTGATTTCATGGGATTTTTTACTACCACCTTCTGCAGTTCCTTATGGTCCATGTCTACCAGACATAAGGTCTACCTGCTCTCGGCTTATCTTCCCAATAACATCACCAACAGTCGATTCAGGCTGCTTTAGAGGAGTTGAAATGTCTTTAATGGATCTGTTGCTTAGGTGACATCCAGTTACTAGTCCACGTTCGAAGTCGCTAAGCCATCCTGACTGACCCATTTTGCTGTTACTGCTTTCTGCTGACAACACAACATTACTCAACAGCCAGCCAGTGTGGCCGTGCGGTTCTAGGCCCTTCAGTCTGGAACCGCATGACCGCTACGGTGGCAGGTTCGAATCCTGCCTCGGGTATGGATGTGTGTGATGTCCTTAGGTTAGTTAACTTTAAGTAGTTCTAAGTTCTAGGGGACTGATGACCACAGATGTTAAGTCCCATAGTGCTCAGAGCCATTTGAACCATCACTCAACAACACAATACTTCTGTCCTGGTTTATTTGTAGTCTCAGTACTCCAGTGCTTTCAATGCACCATTCACACTTCGGGTCATTTGACCTCTCGTTTTGGTATGTTAGCACTTTTGTCAGACTTTTTTTTAAAAATCATTTCTTTTGCTGCATCATTTCAAACACACAGCATGTCCAGCCACCACTGTCTGTCGCCAGAGCACATGGTTGGCCAAATTGGCGATTAGTCTGTTCTCAGACTGCTGCGGGGTTACTGGTATGTAAGGCTGGCGTGCAGTTTGTCTAAAAGAATCCCTCAGCAGTCAGATTCAGGCAAGCTCATGCAGCTCTCTAGTGGGAAAGTGCCGTGGGAGGCGCAGAACGAGTGCGAGTGCCTGTTCTGCACTTTTTGGAGAAACGCGATGTGATTAGTGGCAGCATTGCCCCATTCTATGCATGCATGCCAAATTTAAAAGAACATGAAATCCCCAAGATTGATGAAGTTTAACAGAAACTCTAAATTTACCGCGAATTTCAACGTGAGATCCTTTCAATAGTTTCCACAGCGAAACTGTATGGCAGAACATCCAAAGACATGCTGGTCATATGTGAAGTACGCAAGTGGCAAGACACAATCAATACATTCACTGTGCGATGTTGTTGTTGTTGTGGTCTTTAGTCTGAAGACTGGTTTGATGCAGTTCTCCATACTACTCTACCTGTGCGAGCCTCCAAATAACTACTGCAACCTACATCTTTCAGAATCTGCTTACTGTATTCACCTCTTGGTTTCCCTCTACAATTTTTACCCCCCCCCCCCTCCCCCGCCACACAGTTCGCTCAAATACTAAATTGGAGATTCCTTGATGTCTCAGAATGTGTCCTATCAACTGATCCCTTCTTTTGGTCAAGTTGTGTCACAAACCTCTTGTCTACTTGTCTACCCAATTCTATTCAGTACTTACTCTTTCGTTACATAATCGACCCATCTAATCTTCAGCATTCTTTTGTAACACCACATGTCGAAAGCTTCTATTCTCTTTTTATCTAAACTGTTTGTTGTCCATGTTTCACTTCCATACATGGTTACAATCCAGACAAATGCCCTCAGAAAAGACTTCCTAATACTTAAGTCTATATTCGATGTTATAAGATTTCTCCTCTTCAGAAATGCTGTTCTTGCCATTGCCAGTCCATATTTTATATCCTCTCTACTTCGACCATCATCAATTATTTTTCTGTCCAAATAGCAAAACTCATCTACTACTTTCAGTGTCTCATTTCCTTATCTAATTCCTTCAGCATCGCCTGATTTAATACGACTACATTTTGTTCTGGCATAACCACAATCGCTGGAACTAATATTACCAGAAAACAAGAGAAGGCAGTGAGGAAACGTCGGCCAATGTTGCGTGGAATTGGACCGCGCTGCGCCAGGAGTGACATCTGAAAAAGTGAATATAAGCGCCGCTACTGCCAACCTACGGGCTCAGATCGCCTCAGTGTACTGACGTTAGTAGAACGTATTTGCAGAGTGTGGTACAAGACCAATTCAAATGGTTCAAATGGCTCTGAGCACTATGGGACTTAACATCTGTGGTCATCAGTCCCCTAGAACTTAGAACTACTTAAACCTAACTAACATAAGGACATCACACACATCCATGCCCGAGGCAGGATTCGAACTTGCGACCGTAGCAGTCGCGCGGTTCCAGACTGAGCGCCTAGAACCGCTAGACCACCGCGGCCGGCAGCGATGGTAATGTTACTAATGACAGTTACTAAATACTGTTTTCTGAAATTCCTTCTCCAAAGAAGACGAAGCAAATATTCCAGAATTCGAATCAAGAACTGCTGCCAACACGAGTAACTTAGAAGTAGATATCCCCAGTTTAGCAAAGCAGCTTAAATCACTTAATAAAGGTAGTCCTTCGGTCCAGACAGCATACCAATTAGATTCCTTTCAGAGTATGTTGAGATAATAACTTAAGAGTTATATACGAGGTATGTCCACAAAGTAATATCCGTTTGGTTATATAAAACAAACGTGTACAGATACAAAAAAAATATTTATCGTACAAAAATCTACAGTTAAACTACTTTTCTACATAGCTTCCGAAATTTTGTAGGCACTTATCATAGCGTGGGAAAGGTTTTTGTATGCCTTCTGCATAGAAGGTTGCCGCCTGTGTATTCAACCATGTGGTAACATGTTCTTTCAGCTCGTCATCATCGTTGAAGTGTTGACCACCAAGGACAGATTTTAGGTGTAAGCAATCAATCACCAAAATGCCTTTTCTGTCCCAAAAAACGATGCACATGACTTTTCGTCGTGTCAAGATTTGCTTGGGCTTAACCTTCGTTGGGGATGAAGTGTGCCTCCATTCCACTGATTGCCGTTTTGTTTCAGGGGTGTCGTACGATACCCAAGTTTCATCTACCGTGACTATCCGAGAAAGAAAACCACCGCTTTCTTCCTTGTAGCATGTCAAAAACCGAAGGGCACTGCCCATCCGTTGTTTTTTGTGTTGTTCAATAAGAATTTTGGGTACCCAACGTGAGCAAATTTTTCGTAATTTCAGTTTTTCCGTAACAATTTCATGAATTAGTGATCGTGAGATCTGCGGAACTTCCATAGCAAGGGCACTAAGTGTAAACTTACGGTTGTGTTTAATCTTCTCTTCAATTGTGTGAACCAGTTCATCAGTAACCACATACGGGCGTCCACTTCATTCTTCATTGTGCACTTGATCACGTCCTTCATTGAACAGTCTGACCCACCTTCTAACCATTGAATCACTCATAGCATTTTGTCCGTAAACCTCACAGATATGCCGATGAATTTCCTTTGGTTTAACTTTCTTTGCATTTAGAAAACTAATCACAGATCTGATTTCACACGCAGCGGCTGACGTTATAAAGAAGCATTACAAAGCACACGTCGGCAGCAGCGATCTGCAAATGGCGTTATATTATGTTATGTTATGTTATGTTAACAGGGGACCTAGAAACGACGGAGAGTCTCCGACCCCGCCGCAGCCGCAGTGGTCCACAACCCCACGACGACTACCGCAGTCCATTTCATCCCTCCACCGCCCCACACCGAACCCAGAGTTATTGTGCGGTTCGGCCCCCGATGGACCCCCAGGGAACGTCTCACACCAGACGAGTGTAACCACTATGTTTGCGTGGTAGAGTAATGGTGGTGTACACGTACATGGAGAACTTGTTTGTGCAGCAATCGCCAACATAGTGTAGCTGAGGCGGAATAAGGGGAACCATCCCGCATTTGCCGAGGCAGATTGAAAACCGCCTAAAAACCATCCACAGACTGGCCGGCTCACCGGACCTCGACACAAATCCGCCGGACTGATTCGTGCCGGGGACTAGCGCTCTTTCCTGTGTTAGACCGCACGGCCAACCGGGCGGGCATGAAAATGGGGTACATGTCTTCTCCTTGAGTCAGAATAACTGCCGCGCATGTTCGGAACTGCGATCGTAGCTCTGCCGCGGATAGAAATAGAAACAGAACTTACTTTGTGGACGACCCTCGTATATATAATAGCTTAACAATGATATACAACCACTCATTCGACGAAAGTTCCGTGCCTAACAACTGGAAAGTTGTACAGATCACACCAATGCTCAACAAAGGAAATAGGAGTAATCTGCTGAATTACAGATCCCATATCACTGACATCGATTTGCAGTAGGATTCTGGAACACATACTCTGTTCGAACATTATGAATGACATCGAAGAATACGATCTGTTGACACACAGTCAGCACGGATTCAGAAAATATCGTTCTTAGGAAACACAACTACTTCCTTATTCTCATGAAGTAATGAGTGCAATCGATAGGGACCTCAGATTGGTTCCATATTTCCTGTTACGGCGTAAACTCAAGCGCCAGCACGCCAGTCGGGAACGATAGATCTGAGACAGGTGTGATAAGATGTCAGCCAATTGCACGCCCACCGACCGCTCTCCAGGATGACAACGCGACAGCAGCGGCCCCTATGCGACAGATCGCGGCCCAGTTGAAGAGCAGCTTCAAGATTAGGCACTTGTATATACTTCTATGCAACACAGACTTGGGAACCGTTTATACTGAAGAACATTGCTTATTTTACATGTCGCCCTTTGCTTGTGACACATCTGTGTATCTCACAAAAAAAAGGGTTCAAATGGCTCGGAGCACTATGGGACTTAACTGCTGAAGTCATCAGTACCCTAGAACTTAGAACTACTTAAACCTAACTAACCTAAGGACATCACACACATCCATGCCCGAGGCAGGATTCGAACCTGCGACCGTAACGGTAGCACAGTTCCAGACTGTAGCGCCTAGAACCGCTCGGCCTCTTCAGCCGGCCGTACTTCACAAAGTTAAGTATTGTATTTGTTCATTTTGCAATAAAACTCATTAATACGATTTGTCTGAATGGTGTCTAGCGATCCGACAAAAGCAGGTTTCCTAGACACCCCATAATTGACGATTAGGTTGGCTTTAACATTTCCAGTTTCCCAAAAGGTTCGTGATACCGTTCCTCATAAGCGACTACTAATGACATTGCGAGTCTGTGGAGTATCGTCTCAATTGTGAGACTGTATCTGTGATTCCCTGTCAGAAACGTCATAGTTCGTAGCAGTAGTGTAGGCGCCTCGGTGGTCCCGGTCGCCTACGGTGGATTGGATGCCGAGCAGTGACCTCACCAGTTGTCTGGATGCTAGGAAATGACTGTGGACGCGTCAGAAACTCCAAAGGAACATTATTAATTCGTGACACGTTTATTCCTGCCGAGTACAATGTGGCCCACGTAACACAGGCTGGCTGAGCTTGGTGATATCAACGACCTTCCCCGAGTCCTCGCTGACTCGGAGCGATGACACCAGCTCTGGGCCGCACCAGTCTTGCTAGCACAGCGTTGGAATGCCCTTACTTCGGCCGCGAGTGGCTAGCAGCGCCCAGCTGGCGAGCCGGCTCGGCGGCGGACAGCAGGCCGCTGCGCGTAGGAGGCTCCGGGTTGGAGTCCCGGCCGGCGCTGTCGGCACGAGAAGCGTTCTCGTAGTGCGGAGTGTACTCTATCCCACCACGTCTTCTTCCCTGCTCCTCCTGGTGGCTCGTCCGCGGTGGCCGGGCGGAATGGGCTGCAGTCCCCCAGCGTCGTCGGCTCACCCGGTTGTGACGGCGGATGCACAGGGCCTAGGCCCCGCACGATCTCGACGACGATAGTCTGCCGCGATGTCTGCTAATCTTGGGTTGATGATTGACAGTGGCAGCAGAGAGGACCAGAGCAGGCACTGTCCCCTCACGTCTGCTGCTGGATGGGCTGCCCTTACTGCAACATCTCCTTAATAAAGATTAACATGTCGAACAGCGAGCTGATCGCTACGCAGCGTCCCAGTACACATCTAACTGCAAGTCTAACTGCGAGTGCCTTGTTGCTATCAAAGCTGGCATACTTAAAGGAAGCCCGAGCGATGTCCTGGCGTCATGATCGTTTGTAATGAACGCATTCGCTCCACTTATACTGCTGATTTTTCTGTTGTACTCACCCCTTAGGTGTTCTTGTGACAGAGTTGCGTGTTGTTACGGCAGACATACGCGGAGTTATGAAATGCAGTACAGCTGACGTTATACCTCTGTCTTACACTCTACGAAAGTCTCTGTCTAACACAAACCCACGTGCTAAGCAATTTCTTTCGCCTGTTGTGTGTAACCAGGTCACTGCCCCTGCGTGACGACACATTCCGATACATGTGCAATCCTCTTACCTCTTGGCTAACCTACTGCTTCTGGCTCTCGGCATAGGCAACGAAACTTTGACGATATTCCACGTTTCCAACTCTTTACTATTCTGTGACACTACACATCCCCCTCCTTTAAGAAAATTCGTCCTGAATTTTACAATTCTGGACTTACTGGTTGTGCATGCCATACTTCCTTATACTCTACAGGTATCTTACAACTACTCCTTCAACACTGTCAAACTTTTCTTATCCGCTAATAATCTATTCACACTTAATACTGATTCCAATCTTATCATTGGTTATCTATTTGTATTACGTTACACTATTTCCGATCCATCCCATAGGTATTTGATGTACGGTTGTTATTACAGAATGAGACATCTTTTTCCGTATACAAAAGTAAGTTGCACAAATAAACACTAGAACTAAGATTATGCTAGTCGTTGACACACCAAATATAATTGTGTTTTGCTTACATTTCTCCCGATATTGCTGCACATGCTGCAAAAGTTGATTAACTGAGATCTCCTCTTTTTCTGAGATAATCAGGCTATCTAAAGATTGTAGCAATGTGGGATCCAAGGACTCGTTAATAAACGGTAGGTTCTGGCGAGGCAATATGTGTGGTGGTTCCTCTGGATAATACAAGATAGGCTGTGTCACGTTAATCATTGTTGTACCCGTGAAAGTAGCTGGTAGGTGAAAATGCTTCCCCACTATTTCACATCCAGTGCCATTAATCAATAACCCACTGCCCTGCCATTCAAGCTTTGATATATCTGTCAATCTACCATTTCTGTAACAAGTGGCAACTACAGTCTCTAGTTCGAACACAAAGTAAATCCAATGTTTCCCAACTTTCTGAAATTTCGGTCCCGGAAGTAACACGTTTTCGCATTCTAAGGTTCCCATATTCCCCAAGAACAACTGCATCTCATACGAATGATTGTGGGTTGCCACCTCCTTTGCTGGACAAATAACAACACTTACCCTGAAACAGTCTGTCAAATCTTTCGCAGACATTACCACATGAGCACTCCTCGGTCTTGACACTAACAACACTTCCCGAGTTTGCACTTGCACCCACTTCCCAAGTGCACCCCATCTAATTGGATACGGGTGTACTGTATAACACTGGTGCCACGAATTGATACCCATCACTGGTATTTGCACTTCTACGTGTATACTCGCCTGATCCGTAATTACTCTCACTTTAGACATGCGATAGAATAACGGTAAATTCCACTTCGCCAGAGGCACGACATGACGCACTCCTTCCGAGAATTCTTTCTGCGCTTTCAGCAACGCCTTCAGCATCTGATCTGGACCTAACAAAGTGGCATTCAATTGCCCATGCACTGCGTGATGCATAGCTTCATATAACGCTTCCAATTCTACACGCGCATCATCCACCCTGTCTGCTAATGCCCTCAATAAAGCTGCTACTTGTATTTTCCCGTGTATTCGGCTCAATCTCGCCTGTATAGCCTTTATATCCCCATTCAACACTTTCCTGGTATTTGATGCATACCGTTCCAGGTCTGGCGTCAACTCCCGCACTGTTCTAGTGACATTCAATATCCCCTGCTGCATGTTACCTATACGTGTCGTATGCCAATCCACTTTCGACTTTGTCTCCTCCACCAAATCCTGCACCTCCCCCACCGTACTATTTAAGTTCGTTATATCTTCCCCATGCGCGGTTCCAAACACTGTTTTCAGCAATTTTCCCCCTGCATCCAACCATCCTCGTTTCCTGCGAACGAGCGTTTGCGGGACCACTTCCGTTACTTGTTGCAGCTGCCTTCTCAACTTTTCGTATGAGAGCTTCAATTCCTGATACTCATTCCATATGTCTTCAAACAACCCCTCCTTCTCCGTGGCCGCCTGTAGTGCCTTAAACCTATCCTGTAGTGTCCGTATATCATTCCTCACTCCCCATATATTATACGTGAACGCAATTGTCCACCTGCGGCTTGACAGTACCACATCTAATTGTCTTGCAAACAAAATTCCCTTATCTAGTGGTGGCACCTGCACCACGTCTCCTCTGCAACAGTATAGCAGTACCAGACTGACGAAAAGTTTCCCGGGCCACATCCTCGCACAGCACCTGAAGGAAAAGGAAGCCATGCCAATCGCTCCCTTCCTTACCACGTCTAAAACACACAAATGACAAGTAAAAACTACACATACCCTATTACCTAATAACAATAAATACGACATGTTCCTCCCCGAGGACACTTAATCTACTTATCCCTAGACCTAAGTGCGTAAGGAACGTTCCTCTGCTGTTCTTTTAGCTTTGGTACCCTCACATCCTTTGTTACTGCTGGAGGAATCTGCGATAACGCATCCACTGCGCCCTTAAACGGCTTAATCCTACTCACATGAACTACTGACGACTTGGTTGGTAACTGCAACTTCACGATCACTGGAGACACTATTTCATTTACCTGATATGGTCCAGAATATTTCGTCAAAAACTTCTTCGTTTTACCCTTTGAAACATAAGGATTAGCCAACAATACCCACTGACCAACTCTGTATTGCGGCAGTTTACCTGTTCTTTGCCCAATACTCTCTTGTTTCTCCAAAGCTTTAGTATTAGCACACCATACCCTTTGCCAAATCTCTCTCAATTTCTTGGCGAAATTCTTCACTGACTCATCCGGTGAACCTACCTGAGGTTTGAGCAGATCAAATGGTGATGGCATTTTCCGACCATAAATTACCTCATACGGAGTTAGCCCCGTTCCTGTATGAACTTTCGCGTTATATGCGCTTGTCAACAGACTTAAATACACATCCCAATCTGTGTGTTCTGAATTTATGTAATGACTAATCATCTTAACTAACGTCGTATGAACCCGTTCTGTTCGTCCATTCGACTGAGGATGAAATGGGCTTGTCCGCAATTTCTTAACTTTCAATAAACGGCATAACTACTTCATCAGCTCCGACATAAAGTTACTTCCCTGATCTGTAATTATAGTATCAGGCACACCATGCTTCAGCAACCAGTTATTTACTAAGGCTTGCGCAACAGTGATTGCCTTGTGATCTGGAATAGCTACCATTACCAGGTATCGGGAAAAATGATCTAATATTGTTAATACGTATCGATTACCCGCTTGGGTCTTGTTAAATGCTCCGATTACGTCTAATCCGATGAATGCGAACGGACGATCCGCTTCAAGTAGTCTCCGTAACTGAATTTTCTGATGACTTAAATCTGCTCTCTGCGCACACGGTATACAATTTTCCACATACTGCTCTACATCATTGCGACGTGTCTTCCACCAAAACCTTTCAGCTACCCATCTATCAGTCGTTCTTTTGCCACCATGACCCGACAATACATGGTTTGTTTCAACACTTCTTCCCTCAGCGACTCCGGTACTACGACGCGTAGTCCGCACTTCGTCTTCCTGCAAAGCAACCCATCCTGCATTTCAAACTGCGGTTGCGTTCTGAACAATTGACACTCTCTGTCAGTGGCTTGCGCCTTTATCCACTCCTTCTGACTTATGCCCACAACTTGTACAGCTGCTATTTTTCTACTAAGCGCATCTGCATTCATATGTTTCACCCTTGGTTTGTGAATTACCTTGTAGTCAAATTCACTTAGTTTCAGTGCCCATCTCGTTAAACGACTCGAAGGATCTTTCAACTTCAACAACCACTGCAATGCTGCGTGATCTGTAATCACCTTGAACTTACGCCCATATAAATAACAGCGAAAATAGTTGAAAATAGTTGAATAATTCTTCTTTGCCTTATTCAGTTGCCTGGAAGCATAAGCCACTGGATGTTCCTGTCCATTAACCCTCTGAGAAAGAATACAACCTACAGCAACATTACTATCATCAAAAGATAGTATGAACTCTTGTTCGAAATCAGGAAGTATCAACACTTGGTCTGATGTTAGTATCTGTTTGAGCTTCTCGAATGCCTCCTGACACTGTGCTGTCCATTCAAACTTAACACCTTTCTTTAACAATCTCGTTAATGGATGTGCAATTTCCGCGAACCCCTTTACATATCATCTGTAGTAATTACATAAACCGACATATTGCTGAGCTTGTTTAGTGGTCTGTGGTACTGGAAAACCACGCACAGCCGACGTTAGACGAGGATCCGTTCTTACCCCATCCTGACTAATAATATGCCTAAGATAAGTCACTTGCGTCTGAGCAAATTGACATTTCTCGACATTAAGCGTAAGATCTGCCGCTCTTAGCCTACTAAATACTTTGTTCAGTCGTTCCACATGCTCTTCTATATTACGCGAAAACAATATCATCGAGGTATACCATAGCAATCTTCGGTTTCAGTCCCCGAAGCACAGCATCTAACAGACGCTGGAAAGTAGCAGGAGCGTTTTTCAACCCAAATGGCATTCTGCGATACTGAAAGTGACCAAGGCTTGTTGTAAAGGCCGTCTTCGGTCTATCCTCGGGACTTACTTCTATCTGATGGTATCCACTCTTTAGATCTAGTGTCGAAAAATATGTACACCGACCTGGGTTGTCCAATGTTTCCGTGATGTTCGGTATTGGATACGCATCTATTACAGTTCGTGCGTTCAAAAAACGATAGTCACAACAAAACCTATACTTTTTAGTACCGTCCAATGACTTCTTAGGAACTACCACTATGTTGGCAGACCACGGGCTTTCTCTGTTCTCTATGATACCGTCCCTTAGCTGTTGATTAATAAATTCTTCCACTAGTGGTTGTAGGTGTTTCGCTATCCTGTATGGTTTTCTATATATCGGTGGACTATCGCCAGTCGGTGTACGGTGCTGTGTAATAGGAGTTGCTGGTAATGGACCTTCTGAATTAAACAAATCTAAATACTCTAATAACAAAGCTTCCATAGCTTTCCGATCACCATTCTCCAAATGACGAATCTTATCACGTAGTACAGATGCCTTGACGGTTTGCTTGACATTATAATCACCTTGGGATTCACCTCTATCCTCATCGTCGAGTATTTCCAAACTTGCTACCACTAAACCCTTTGGGAGATCCACTTCATCTGCCCAAAAATTATCTACACTGACCGGAATCATTAGTTCCCCATTTATCTCCGTTACGCGCGCAATGCTCCTCCTAATAAAACAATGCATTTCATCCAATGCTTCAGTGCTCTGCAGTGGCTCCACCACACATAGTCTCTGCTGTGGTACATCGGTACCTACTGACAACCAAACTAACTTCCCTGTACCCGAAGGCACTTTGACATGCGTAATCATCTTTAATGCCCTTGTATGCGGTTCAATTGGTGACATCTTAGCAACGGATGCACCTCGCGACGTAGAAACATTTACAGCTGTTGTACCCATTGAAAACAAGTTTCCACTAAGTTCAACTGTACGCTGTGAAAGACTAATTTTGGCATGGTGTTTATCGAGGAATTCCAGTCCGAGAATCACAGAATACCCTTGTCCCATAGTTGGCAACACTTCCATTTGCTCTCCGAACTCTACAGTTCCAATCTTAAAAACGAGCTGTGTTGTACCCAATGATTGCAACTCATTATTTCCTACTCCATGTAATCTAAACCTAGGAGTACCTAGTCTTCTCCTACCCACGAGGTCCAGACTAGCAACAGATACATGTGCCCCTGTATCAATCAAAAACTTGTATCTGTTATTCCTTACAACACCCATCAAGCAACAATCCGTCTCTGTACTAATTGTATACATGGAAGAACCCTGGAGATACTAGAAGATATCACATAGATTATATAATGGTAAGACAGAGGTTTAGGAACCAGGTTTTAAATTGTAAGGCATTTCCGGGGGCAGATGTGGACTCTGACCACAATCTATTGGTTATGAACTGTAGATTAAAACTGAAGAAACTGCAAAAAGTTGGGAATTTGAGGAAATGGGACCTGGATAAACTGAAAGAACCAGAGGTTGTACAGGGTTTCAGGGAGAGCATAAGGGAACAATTGACAGGAATGGGGGAAAGAAATACAGTAGAAGAAGAATGGGTAGCTTTGAGGGATGAAATAGTGAAGGCTACAGAGGATCAAATAGGTAAAAAGACGAGGGCTAGTAGAAACCCTTGGGTAACAGAAGAAATATTGAATTTAATTGATGAAAGGAGAAAATATAAAAATGCAGTAAACGAAGCAGGCAAAAAGGAATACAAACGTCTCAAAAATGAGATCGACAGGAAGTGCAAAATGGCTAAGCAAGGATGGCTAGAGGACAAATGTGTGGATGTAGAGGCTTATCTCACTAGGGGTAAGATAGATACTGCCTAAAGGAAAATTAAAGAGACCTTTGGAGAAAGGAGAACCACTTGAATGAATATCAAGAGCTTTGATGGAAACCCAGTTCTAAGCAAAGAAGGGAAAGCAAAAGGTGGAAGGAATATATAGAGGGTCTATACAAGGGCGATGTACTTGAAGACAGTATTATGGAAATGGAAGAGGATGTAGATGAAGATCTACGTCTACATTTATACTCCGCAAGCCACCTAACGGTGTGTGGCGGAGGGCACTTTACGTGCCACTGTCATTACCTCCCTTTTCTGTTCCAGTCGGGTATGGTTCGCGGGAAGAACGACTGTCTGAAAGCCTCCGTGCGCGATCGAATCTCTCTAATTTTACATTCGTGATCTCCTCGGGAGGTATAAGTAGGGGGAAGCAATATATTCGATACCTCATCCAGAAACGCACCCTCTCGAAACCTGGCGAGCAAGCTACACCGCGATGCAGAGCGCCTCTCTTGCAGAGTCTGCCACTTGAGTTTGCTAAACATCTCCGTAATGCTATCACGGTTACCAAATAACCCTGTGACGAAACGCGCCGCTCTTCTTTGGATCTTCTCTATCTCCTACGTCAACCCGATCTGGTACGAATCCCACACTGATGAGCAATACTCAAGTATAGGTCGAACGAGTGTTTTGTAAGCCACCTCCTTTGTTGATGGACTACATTTTCTAAGGACTCTCCCAATGAATCTCAACCTGGTACCCGCCTTACCAACAATTAATTTTATGTGATCATTCCACTTCAAATCGTTCCGCACGCATACTCCCAGATATTTTACAGAAGTAACTGCTACCAGTGTTTGTTCCGCTATCATATAATCATACAATAAAGGATCCTTCTTTCTATGTATTCGCAATACATTACATTTTTCTATGTTAAGGGTCAGTTGCCACTCCCTGCACCAAGTGCCTATCCGCTGCAGATCTTCCTGCATTTCGCTACAATTTTCTAATGCTGCAACTTCTCTGTATACTACAGCATCATCCGCGAAAAGTCGGACGGAACTTCCGACACTATCTACCAGGTCATTTATATATATTGTGAAAAGCAATGGTCCCATAACACTCCCCTGTGGCACGCCAGAGGTTACTTTAACGTCTGTAGACGTCTCTCCATTGATAACAACATGCTGTGTTCTGTTTGCTAAAAACTCTTCAATCCAGCCACACAGCTGGTCTGATATTCCGTAGGCTCTTACTTTGTTTATCAGGCGACAGTACGGAACTGTATCGAATGCCTTCCGGAAGTCAAGGAAAATAGCATCTACCTGGGAGCCTGTATCTAATATTTTCTGGGTTTCATGAACAAATAAAGCGAGTTGGGTCTCACACGATCGCTGTTTCCGGAATCCATGTTGATTCCTACAGAGTAGATTCTGGGTTTCCAAAAACGACATGATACGCGAGCAAAAAACATGTTCTAAAATTCTACAACAGATCGACGTCAGAGATATAGGTCTACAGTTTTGCGCATCTGCTCGACGACCCTTCTTGAAGACTGGGACTACCTGTGCTCTTTTTCAATCATGTGGAACCTTCTGTTCCTCTAGAGACTTGCGGTACACGGCTGTTAGAAGGGGGGGGGCAAGTTCTTTTGCGTACTCTGTATAGAATCGAATTGGTATCCCGTCAGGTCCAGTGGACTTTCCTCTGTTGAGTGATTCCAGTTGCTTTTCTATTCCCTGGACACTTATTTCGATGTCAGCCATTTTTTCGTTCGTGCGAGGATTTAGAGAAGGAACTGCCATGCGGTCTTCCTCTGTGAAACAGCTTTGGAAAAAGGTGGTTAGTATTTCAGCTTTACGCGTGTCATCCTCTGTTTCAATGCCATCATCATCCCGGAGTGTCTGGATATGCTGTTTCGAGCCACTTACTGATTTAACGTAAGACCAGAACTTCCTAGGATTTTCTGTCAAGTCGGTACATAGAATTTTACTTTCGAATTCACTGAACGCTTCACGCATAGCCCTCCTTACGCTAACTTTGACATCGTTTAGCTTCTGTTTGTCTGAGAGGTTTTGGCTGCGTTTAAACTTGGAGTGAAGCTCTCTTTGCTTTCGCAGTAGTTTCCTAACTTTGTTGTTGAACCACGGTGGGTTTTTCCCGTCCCTCACAGTTTTACTCGGCACGTACTTGTCTAAAACGCATTTTACGATTGCCTCGAACTTTTTCCATAAACACTCAACATTGTCAGTGTCGGAACAGAAATTTTGGTTTTGATTTGTTAGGTAGTCTGAAATCTGCCTTCTATTACTCTTGCTAAACAGATAAACCTTCCTCCCTTTTTTTATATTCCTATTTACTTCCATATTCAGGGATGCTGCAACGGCCTTATGATCACTGATTCCCTGTTCTACACTTACAGAGTCGAAAAGTTCGGGTATGTTTGTTATCAGTAGGTCCAAGATGTTATCTCCACGAGTCGGTTCTCTGTTTAGTTGCTCGAGGTAATTTTCGGATAGTGCACTCAGTATAATGTCACTCGATGCTCTGTCCCTACCACCCGTCCTAAACATCTGAGTGTCCCAGTCTATATCTGGTAAATTGAAATCTCCACCTAAGACTATAACATGCTGAGAAAATGTATGTGAAATGTATTCCAAATTTTCTCT
This sequence comes from Schistocerca cancellata, assembly GCF_023864275.1. NCBI lineage: Eukaryota > Metazoa > Arthropoda > Insecta > Orthoptera > Acrididae > Schistocerca > Schistocerca cancellata. Next base: position 235,607,026 of record NC_064629.1, on the reverse strand, counting down.
CAGTTGTTCTGCCACTAACGCTGCTGAGTCGGGAGGTCGGTAAAAGGAGCCAACTATTAACCTAGCTCGGTTGTTGAGTGTAACCTCCACCCATAATATTTCACAGGAACTATCCACTTCTACCTCACTACAGGATAAACTACTACTAACAGCGACAAACACGCCACCACCGGTTGCATGCAATCTATCCTTTCTAAACACCGTCTGTGCCTTTGTAAAAATTTCGGCAGAATTTATCTCTGGCTTCAGCCAGCTTTCTGTACCTATAACGATTTCAGCTTCGGTGCTTTCTATCAGCGCTTGAAGTTCCGGTACTTTAACAATGCAACTTCGACAGTTTACAATTACAATACCGATTGCTGCTTGGTCCCCGCATGTCCTGACTTTGCCAAGGCTGTTGCCCTTTCTGTACTTGCCCGAGGCCATCTAACCTAAAAAACCGCCCAGTCCACGCCACACAACCCCTGCTACCCGTGTAGCCGCTTGCTGCGTGTAGTGGACTCCTGACCTATCCAGCGGAACCCGAAACCCCACCACCCTATGACGCAAGTCGAGGAATCTGCAGCCCACACGGTCGCAGAACCGTCTCAGCTTCTGATTCAGACCCTCCACTCGGCTCTGTCCCAAAGGTCCGCAGTCAGTCCTGTCGACGATGCTGCAGATGGTGAGCTCTGCTTTCATCCTGCTAGCGAGACTGGCAGTCTTCTCCAAATCAGATAGCCGCCGGAAGCCAGAGAGGATTTCCTCCGATCCATAGCGACACACATCATTGGTGCCGACATGCGCGACCACCTGCAGATGGGTGCACCCTGTACCCTTCATGGCATCCGGAAGGACCCTTTCCACATCTGGAATGACTCCCCCCGGTATGCACACGGAGTGCACATTGGTTTTCTTCCCCTCTCTTGCTGCCATATCCCTAAGGGGCCCCATTACGCGCCTGACGTTGGAGCTCCCAACTACCAGTAAGCCCACCCTCTGCGACCACCCGGATCTTGCAGACTGAGGGGCAACCTCTGGAACAGGACATGCAGCCATGTCCGGCCGAAGATCAGTATCAGCCTGAGACAGAGCCTGAAACTGATTCATCAGACAAACTGGAGAGGCTTTCCGTTCAGCCCTCCGGAATGTCTTTCGCCCCCTGCCACACCTCGAGACGACCTCCCACTCTACCACATGTGAGGGATCAGCCTCAATGTGGGCAGTATCCCTGGCAGCCACAGTCGTAGTCCGATCGGGGGATGCGTGGGACGAGCTGGCCGTCCCCGACAAACCCCCATCCGGACCCCCACAGTGATGCCCACTGGCAACAGCCTCAAGCTGTGTGACCGAAGCCAACACTGCCTGAAGCTGGGAGCGAAGGGATGCCAACTCAGCCTGCATCCGAACACAGCAGTTGCAGTCCCTATCCATGCTAAAAACTGTTGTGCAAAGAACGTCTGAACTAATCTACAGAGAGTACAAACAATTCGAAACAAAAAAAATGGTTCAAATGGCTCTGAGCACTATGGGCCTCAACATCTTAGGTCATAAGTCCCCTAGAACGTAGAACTACTTAAACCTAACTAACCTAAGGACATCACACACCCCCATGCCCGAGGCAGGATTCGAACCTGCGACCGTAGCAGTCCCGCGGTTCCGGACTGCAGCGCCCGAACCGCACGGCCACCGCGGCCGGCAATTCGACACAAAATTTAAACGGTTATTAAAATACAAGATTGCCTAATAGATGCAGTAATGCTGCTACTTGCACACTGCTGACACACTGCTCGGCGGCGAAGGAGACTGCGCGATGGAACTATGGAACTATGGAACAAATACTATAATACGCCAGAAATTAATGAATTAAACAATGCAAGTACCAAAAACACGCAAAGGAATTAAGAATTAAACTATGTAACAAATAAGTGAGCTAAGAGTATACGACTTGCTGCTGCAGCTGCTTATCCAACGGCGGCAGGGAGCACACTCCCAGATGAAATGGGATATATGATATTGTGTGAAGAGTTTGACAGAGCACTGAAAGACCTGAGTCGAAACAAGGCCCCCGGAGTAGACAACATTCCATTAGAACTACTGACAGCCTTGGGAGAGCCAGTCCTGACAAAACTCTATCATCTGGTGATCAAGATGTATGAGACAGGCGAAATACCCTCAGACATCAAGAAAAATATAATAATTCCAATCCCTAAGAAATCAGGTGTTGACAGGTGTGACATCTTCAAGATGTGATGTTCTGCACCAGATTTAATAACTGCTGAAGCAGTTTGTGAAGTGTACTGCAAGGAAAGTGCACCAGGAAGGCTGGAGTAGTTTAGAGTCCACGGCGAAATGGAATAACTCATGCTAGTTCCTATGTCATCTGCAAACCAAATTACAGCTCTTTCTTTCCTTCTCTCTCTCTCTCTCTCTCTCTCTCTCTCTCTCTCTCTCTTCCTTCCTCTCTCTTCCTTTTTCTTTGTATGCAACGGTTTTCTTTTAAAGTGTTGCGAGTCACCCTGCTACTAGTTGTGTGACATCGTCAATTTGTGTATGTGAAATAGCTTTCGCGTCCGCCTTATGTCCCCTAAATCATGATCATGTGACCGGAAATTAATTATTTATTAACTTCAGCAGTATTTCTGGGTCGATTCCCTGTCAGGCATTTGCTTTGGAAGGAAGGCGTCTCATGTGCGCCGGTATTCGTCTGGTTGGTTCATGCATACAGAGCACTTGAGTTTGTTGTGGACGCCGACAGGAAGTGTGCTTAGGATTAGCGCATGCACAAGCTACTTTTCAGGTCCTTGCCCGTTTGGCGCGTCCCGGCAGCCGATGTGGGCCCTGGGACGCACGACAGGAGCAGACTGCGCGGGTAGCGAGACGCGACAAAGTTTTTCAGATATGTTTAAGCGATCTGTGATGGTGTAATTACGTGGTTCCTTACTCGATCGGAATAAAAAAAGTGCAGCAATTGTTTAAATATTCAACACACTGCAATCAATTTCCTAACAAATTATTTTAATAAACTATATTCCATACCCCACCTTGTATTCCATAATTTTTTTAAATAAACAATATTCCACACATTTTCTAAATTTTTTAAACATTATTCCATACACTGAGATCGATGAATCAATATTTCCAGAAGGTGTAGGGGGAGCAAGGAAAACTGAGGGACATCGATTTTGGTTCAAATGGCTCTGAGCACTATGGGACTTAACAGCTGAGGTCATCAGTCCCATAGAAACTAGAGCTACTTAAAACTAAGTAACCTAAGGACATCACACACATCCATGCCCGAGGCAGGATTCGAACCTGCGACGGTAGCGGTCGAGACTGATGACCATAGATGTTAAGTCCCATAGTGCTCAGAGCCATTTGAACCATTTGACCCGTAGCGGTAGCGTGGCTCCAGACTGAAGCGCCTAGAACCGCTTGGCCACTTCGGCCAGCGACATCGACTTAATTAATCGGTTAATTAGTCAATCAAACTGGTAAAGTGGTAGAGGCGGGGGATTCGAATAGCTTAATGCATCACGTGAATAATGAAAGTGGCACAATCGAGCTATTTCTAGCCAATTTTTCCAATCAATTTAATTAATTAGTAAACTAATTTGATATAAGAAGTGGTGCCGGGTTTCTGAGAAAGTTGAGATGGGGTGGGGGTGACGTGGAAAACCACTTAACCAAACAATTATTTAAGGATCTGTCAATCAAAAGGACAGATTATCCTCAGGGGGTCATAATCGTCTTAGCGGAACAATGGGTTATGGACCTGTCAGTCAAAAGAGAACAATTGGTTCGCCCTGAATCTATACTTGCCTCTTAAGTAGGCAACTCGCAGTGTGGGGTGATGCTCTCTTTTCTCAACCACTGAAACACACACAGGCGGATACAACTACGTGTTTGGCGTGCACAGTTTACATCTGTAAATTATATCGTCCCAATTTTGAAATTTTAATAAGTCCTTAATAGCAGCTCATTGCAAAGAAAGCTCGTAGAAAGAATTCAGCAAGTATCAAACAAAATAAATATTATTGTTTACAATATAACTGCTGTAATACAGATGCCCTGTTATTTGTATCGCTTTTGTTCTTACTAAATAACAGAGGTTGGCCTATTTATTGATACGTTTTCCCATCATAATAAACATTCTTAATCTGACTTTTTGCTGTGTTAGAATTAAGTAGGCGGATCAGAAAAATCAATAACAGTTTCCTTACAGACCTATAGCAATCTGATACTCGTGTCGAAACAGTACGGGCGCCCGATTAGTAGTTAACGCGCGAGCGGACCATTAACTCAAATTATCTCGCGTGAGAGATCTCCGACACAGTTCTGGTTTCGAACATATGAAAATATGTTTTCTTAAGATTTCATTCGCATAATGTATTCACCCAGCTTCAGTAACTAAAACATTCCCCGCATGTCGAAAACTTCGTAACGCCGTGAGAAACCCCCTTTCGTAAACTGTCCTTATGTCGTCTTAATAATTTGTTGCAGCAGATAAAACTATAACAAAACGTAGTGTAGCTCTTCCAGAATACACTGTGCAATTTCCATATTTATAAAGTGAACAGTTTGCCCGTTTGCGCGAGTTGAATGAGATGTAAGGTTACGCGTGCGGCCCGAGTGGCCGAGCGGTTCTAGGCGCTTCAGTCTGCAACCGCGCGACCGCTACGGTCGCAGGTTCGAATCCTGCCTCGGGCATGGATGTGTGTGATGTCCTTAGGTTAGTTAGGTTTAAGTAGTCCTAAGTTCTAGGGGACTGATGACCTCAGATGTTAAGTCCCATAGTGCCCAGAGCCATTTTTTGTTACGCGTGTGTTACGTGCGAGACGTGGCAACTCTCTCCATGCCTCCTCGTACTCCTGCCGAAGTGTCAATCCTAAAATAATTTTGGACAGATTATAGGAAGCGCCAGGTGCACGGGAGTACCAGAAGAAGTCTCGTCGGTGGCAGCTTGCAGGTCCGCGTCGCCCTGTTGTGTGATATTTAACAAGGTTCTTTCCTCACTTCTTGTGCCGAGGCACTGCTTCTAACCGTGTACTTTCAAACAACGCGGCGGAAACGTGTGGCAACGGGTCTGCTGCTGCTGTGACCGTTCCACCTTAAGGTGGAGTCACACTTGACGGAACGTCACCGTCACATCCGTCACGTCAAAACATTTTCGTCTGTAGTTCAAATGGTGGCATTCACACACGCCGTCAACGGAACGTCATCGACATGTCACGTCACGTCAGCGTCACTTCAAGATTTCTAGGAAAGAATCTTTCGGAGGGCCATAGTGTCGCTTACTTGGCAAGTAGCTGTTACATTAAGTACACAGTGTGAACTAATACGGAAGTATCTCCCACTGGCTTACAGCGAAATGGTCTTAATAGGCACAGGAAGAAAACAGTAAGTTAAGGTACTTTATTCTATACACTGAGGGAATACATTGCAAAATAAACGATACATATCTTGTTCAGTGTGCAGTGGAGTAGCGACAAGAAAAACCTGGAGTAAAGCTGATGCGGCATGCAGAAGTTTGAAACAGGATTCGTAATAAATTACTGACGAACAGCAGATAGGAGAAGTATATGTAAACATAGTTGAAGTACACTAAAACGGCCCGTATAAGACATACCGTAGGCAAACCATCAGCTTCTCTCGAAATGATGTTAGACGCCTAAATCTTGAATTTATCGTCGTAATTATTATCTGTAACTTGCTTAACAGGTAAAAGCCGCGCGGGATTAGCCGAGCGGTCAAGACGCTGCAGTCATGGACTGTGCGGCTGGTCCCGGCGGAGGTTCGAGTCCTCCCTCGGGCGTGGGTGTGTGTGTCTGTCCTTAGGATAATTTAGGTTAAGTAGTGTGTAAGCGTAGGGACTGATGACCTTAGCAGCTAAGTCCCATAAGATTTCACACACATTTGAACATTTTTTTGAACAGGTAAAAACTGTTGTTTAGACATTCTGAAATATTTATAGAACGACGACTCCTCTACCAGCTCCTTAGAAGGAGTGTGGAACTCCCCTTCTCAGTCTCGATTTTTTAACATTTTCCTAACCCAGACTCTTTTTGGTCTCTGTTCCTCATCATCAGGTGTAGCAGCAATCATTGCAAACTGATTTAAACTAAATTTCGGCATTTTATGAGGATCTACCGTGAACTAAGAAACAGCGCCTCAAGTGAGTATTTTATGAACCAGCTGTAGCGCTTGTCGATAATAGAAATAGTAACCTCAAACTGAGATTCGGTCACATGATCACTCCTCGACTGAGTGCAGATACTTCCATCATGAGCGCCGTTTGCAATTTTCGCAATAATTTCATGTAAATATTTATGATAAAACATATATAAATCTTCGCAGTCGTTTGCCAAACATCTTAATAAAATCGCTTACACACTACCAAACCTCTTAATAAAATCACTTATACACTATTTCAAAAGTTTTAAACAAATCTCAAACATGTCAAACGTCACATCCAGCACTTGTGTCAAAACACTAACTTAACGTAGTTTATAAATCACAGTTACAATTAAATACACATCGAAAGCTATAAAATGTTGATGGCGGAAACTCATGCTGATAAAATAATTAGTGTCTCAACGGAGAATTCCGTAGTTATGGCACTATTTACGTAATAGTGGAAATTATTTACATTCTCCTTTATTTGTTTAATCATAAAAGTAATCAGCTCATTTCATTGCAGTCATTATCCTCTTTCATCTGGCGTATCACAAGTATGACTTTTGTGATAGGTTCAGTTGTTACAATTTATTATAAACAATAATGGTAATAATGTTAATAACGTTTTAACTGTTGAAGCTCCAGATGTAGATTTACGTTCAATGAGCTCGACCCATTGCCGTGGTTCCATCTCCCAAGGAACTTGAACAGCGGTGACGTGGCGCAAGAACGATGCTCCCTCGGAAGAGGAGGATCGTCTACATCTACATCTACATACATACTCCGCAAACCACCGTACGGTGCATGACAGATGTACCTTTTACCACTAATAGTGATTTCCTTTCCTGTTCCACTCGCAAGCAGAGCGAGGGAAAAACGACAGTCTAAAGGCCTTCAAAAAATGGTTCAAATGGCTCTGAGCACTATGGGACTTAACTTCTGAAGTCATCAGTCCCCTACAACTTAGAACTACTTAAACCCAACTAACCTAAAGACATCACACACATCCATGCTCGAGGCAGGATTCGAACCTGCGACCGTAGTGGTCGCGCGGTTCCAGACTGTAGCGCGTAGAACCGCTCGGCCACCCCAGCCGGCTAAAGGTCTTCGCACAAGCCCTAATTTGTCGCATCTTATCTTCACCGCCCTTATGCGAAATGTACTTTTGCGGCAGTAGAATCATTCTGCGTTGCCCTCAAACAAAAGTTCTCTAAATTTACGCGACAGTGCCTTGCGGAAAAAAAGCATAATCTTCCCTCCAAGGAGTCCCATTTGAGTTCCCGAAACATCTTCGTAATACTTGTGTGCTGATCGAGCCTACCGGTAACAATTCTAACAGCACATACCTGAATAGTTTCGATGTCTTCCTTTAATCTAACCTCATGGTTTCCCAAACACTAGAACAGTATTCTACAATGGGTTGCATTAGCTTTCCATACGCCGTGTCCTTTATGCATGAATTACACCTTCCCAAAACTCTTCCCATAAAACGAAGTCGACCATTCGCCTTCCCTGCTACCAACCTGTCGTGCTGATTCCATTTCATATCGCTTTGTAACGTGTCACCTATATAATTAACCGGTGTGACTGTGTTAAGCTGCACCCGACTAATGCTGTATTCGAACGTTACCGGATGGTTTTCCTACACATCGGCATTAAGTTACATTTCTGTGCATTTATAGGAATCTGCCATTCATCACACCGCAACCCATGTAACCAGGAAGCCAACTAACAGTGGAAGAGAGAGAAGCAACAACCAAAATGCCCTCCACAGCCCCCAAGAAACCGACAGGGGATGCCTGTCATCTGGAGAACGACGGAGTGCTTTGTGAAATGTGATAGAAGAACTGAAGTTATTGTAATAGTAGTAGACATGGATTTGGTAGTAGATGTAGTTTTTATTTATAACAGAAATAGCTTATTATTATTATTACTATTATTATTATTATTATTATTAATAGTAGAAATAGTCATGGCGATGGGAGGCAGTATTATGTAGGATAATTAAGTAATAATGTATATAGCATAATTTCTCTAAGAATCAATACAGCCTGTGTTTAAATTTAGGTAACGGGGAGCAACGGAATGAATAAATATCTAAATGTTTAGCAAATTTGAGTAACACGCCGGAGCGCCAAAGAAATTGATATAGGCATGCGTATTCAAATACAGAGATATGTACAGGCAGAATACGACGCTGCGGTGGGCAACGTATACAGGGTGAGTCACCTAACATTACCGCTGGATATATTTCGTAAACCACATCAAATACTGACGAATCGATTCCACAGACCGAACGTGAGGGGAGGAGCTAGTGTAATTGGTTAATACAAACCATTAAAAAATGCACGAAAGTATGTTTTTTAATACAAACCTACCTTTTTTAAATGGAACCCCGTTAGTTTTGTTAGCACATCTGAACATATAGACAAATACGTAATCAGTGCCGTTTTTTGCATTGTAAAATGTTAATTACATCCGGAGATATTGTAACCTAAATTTGACGCTTGAGTACCACTCCTCCGCTGTTCGATCGTGTGTATCGGAGAGCACCGAATTACGAAGGGATCCAAAGGGAACGGTGATGGACCTTAGGTACAGAAGAGACTGGAACAGCACATTACGTCCACATGCTAACACCTTTTTATTGGTCTTTTTCACTGACGCACATGTACATTGCCATGAGGGGTGAGGTACACTTTCGACGAGCGTTTCATAGGACGTGGAGGACGCATAAATTGGCCAGCCCGTTCTCCTTATCTTACACCTCTGGACTTCTTTCTGTGCGGTACGTTAAAGGAGAATGTGTACCGTGATGTGCCTACAACCCCAGAGGATATGAAACAACGTATTGTGGCAGCCTGCGGCGACATTACACTAGATGTACTGCGGCGTGTACGACATTCATTATGCCAGAGATTGCAATTGTGTGCAGCAAATGATGGCCACCACATTGAACATCTATTGGCCTGACATGTCGGGACACACTCTATTCCACTCCGTAATTGAAAACGGAAACCACGTGTGTACGTGTACCTCACCCATCATGGTAATGTACATGTGCGTCAGTGAAAAAGACCAATAAAAAGTTGTTAGCATGTGGACGTAATGTGCTGTTCCAGTCTCTTCTGTACCTAAGGTCCATCACCGTTCCCTTTGGATCCCTACGTAATTCGGTGCTCTCCGATACACACGATCGAACAGCGGAGGAGTGGTACTCAAGCGTCAACTTTAGGTTACAATATCTCCGGATGTAATTAACATTTTACAATGCAACAAACGGCACTGATTACGTATTTGTCTATATGCTCAGATGTGCTAACAAAACTAACGGGGTTCCATTTAAAAAAATGTAGGTTTGTATTAAAAAACATACTTCCGTGCATTTTTTTATGGTTTGTATTAACCAATTACACTAGCCCCTCCCCTCACGTTAGGTCTGTGGAATCGATTCGTCAGTATTTGATGTGGTTTACGAAATATATCCAGCGGTAACGTTAGGTGACTCACCCTGTATATAAGACACTAACTGTCCGGCGCATTTGTTAAATCGGTTACCGCTGCTACAATGGTAGGTTATCAAGATTTAAGTGAGTTTGAACGTGGTGTTATAGTCGGCGCACGAGCGATGGGACACAGCACCTCCGAGGTAGCCATGAGGGGGGGATTTTCCCGTACAACCATTTCACGAGTGTACCGTGAATATCAGGAATCTGGTAAAATATCAAATCTCCGACATCGCTGCGGCCGGAAAAAGATCCTGCAACAACGGGACCAACGACGACTGACGAGAATCGTTCAGCGTGACCGAAGTGAAACCCTTCCGCAAATTGCTGCAGACTTCAATGATGCGCCATCAACAAGTGTCAGCGTGCGAACCATTCAACGAAACATCATCGACATGGGCTTTCGTAGCCGAACACCCACCCGTGTGCCCTTGATGACAGCATGACACAAAGCTCTACGCCTTACCTGGGCCCGTCAACACCGACATTGGACTGCTGATGACTGGAAACATATTGTCTGGTCGGACGAGTCTCGTTTCAAATTGTATCGAGCGGATGGACATGTATGGGTATGGAATTTATCAACACTGCATGTCAGCAGGGAACTGTTCAAGCTGGTGGAGGCTCTGTAATGGTGTGGTGCATGTGCAGTTGGAGTGATATGGGACCCCTCATACGTCTAGATATGACTATGACATGTCACACGTACGTAAGCCTCCTCTCTGATAACCTGTGTCCATTCATGTACATTGCGCATTCCGACGGACTTGGGCAATTCCAGCAAGAAAATGTGACACCCCACACGTCCAGAATTGCTACAGAGTGGCTCCAGGAACACTCTTCTGAGTTTAAACACTTCCGCTGACCACCAAACTCAATGTTAATAATTGGGATACCTTGCAACATGCTGTTCAGAAGAGATCTCCACCCCCTCGTACTTTTACGGATTTAGGGACAGCCCTGCAGCATTCATGGTGTCAGTTCCCTCCAGCACTACTTCAGCCATTAGTCGAGTCCATGCCACGTCGCGTTGCCGCACTTCTGCTAGCTCCCTGGGGTCCTACACGATATGAGGCAGGTGTACCAGTTTCTTTGGATCTTCAGTGTAGTATGTGCAAAATATAAATTTATGTTATGAACATAAATATGGATGCTACCTTTTTAATTCAATGATTCAAAATTACTTCCTCGTAGTATTAAATTAAAAGATTCCAATGAATTATGAAATAAAGAAAGACAGAAAATATTCACAAAAGAAATTCATTCATATTCCAGTAATGTTAGGTTGAAACTGAAAATAAGAAAAAAATGAAATACGAAAAAGAGTCAGACGATTGACAATATCCTGTTGGGTACTGACAACAAATACCAACAAAAAAATGCCACATTAATTGAAGTGGAGGAATGTGTAATAAACTTCGGAAAATATATATTCATCTTCGATGTGAATATTTTGTTTTCTTGAAAAACTACACATCTGGATTTGTAACATTACTTTCGTGCTTTGTATTTTTTAATGGAGACTGGCATAACTAATGTTTAACAAAATATGTTTTGAAGCTACATAAAGCGTAACCCAATGCGAGCATAGGACTAGATGAAGATGTGAAATCTGCCAACATCAACCTAAATTTTGCCAATTGCATTCTATTTTAACATCCTGACTGAACCAGGGGTAGTCCTTGTCGGTCCAGTTTGGCACATTATTGAGCAGCCACGCAGACTGGACTGCAGAATTCGTAGCTCTGTGACAGCATTTTGCGCTTGCCGTAGAGTACAGGAAGCACCAAATTCCTAAAGGCGACATCTTTGCAGTCTTGAAATTTCACACCTTTAATCTTTTTATGATTTGTGCATTTGGGCTCATAGATTAAGTATGTACTGACACACCTACAGTACAGCTTGGAGGTGTTGTCCAGGGTTTATGATACTAAGTGTGCCTTGTAACACTGAATGTTCAGTCAGCAAGCCACCACAGGTCTTCAGAAACAGACAGTTAACTACTGTCGTGATTCCATTGCACAGAAAATTGAAGGGGCGTCCTTGTGGGGACTGGTGACAAATGACGGACACGTACAGACACGCTGCTGCCATGTCTATGTTGTGCTGGGAATTTGTGTCCCAGGTTGTTATACCGATACCTTTCTGCATCTTGTTAAACGCTATACGAGGAAGTGAGGGACAAAGAATTGGGGCACTATTTTGGCACTGTTTTGCTAGTTATCTCGACTACAGAAGAATGCTTAATCTGTGGACGGAAAAAATTTTGAATATTCCAAGGGAGACAAGTACCCCCCCCCCCTTGCCAAACCCCCTCTCCCTCGTAAACACCTATGTAATGGACCCTCCTTCAATGAAATCTGGGGAAAATTTGCCTTTTCCGATAAAAATCCCAGAATTTACTTTGAAGTCTGAAGTGTATGAATTTAAAACTGCATATTTGAATGTTTTGAACATTTATATCAACATAGCTTTCCAATAAAGAGTCATCATAGTTTACATAAGTTTTCTCTTGTATTTTTCAGTCATTTTCACTTTTTTAAAACAGTGACTCATTCCTAAGATAGCTTTGCCATCGCTGTGCATTTTTTTTTTAATTTGTGATGAAGGATAATGACTGACATTGGTTTGAAGCATCATTTTCGTACTGTAGCATATTGGAGGTAGGACTTTACCGATAGTTCGTGTATTGAGATCAGGCAGGACGAGCTCGACAGTTGACCATCCAACAGATGCGGGTACACTGACTCAGATGGTAGACATCTGCCTGATGCCCAAAGGCGTTATTAAAACGGTATTACAATAGTAAACATTTACTTTCCACAAAATACAACAGTTGATGCTTTGACATTCAGAGAGACAGCACAGGTACGGTTGGCGGTAGTTTACCACTGTGGAATGCACCAGTCAACACTCACTATGCAGTGAGCAACATGTCAGCTCAGCAGCATCATCATCATCGCAAGGTTGGTCACCTAGTCTATGTTAGTGCTCACCTGTGTCTGTGCCATGTGAGGGGTTGGGTTGGGTTGGGTTGTTTGGAGGAAGAAACCAAACAGCGAGGTCATCGGTCTCATCGGATTAGGGAAGGACGGGGACGGAAGTCGACCGTACACTTTCAAAGGAACCATCCCGGCATCTGCCTGGAGCGATTTAGGGAAATCACGGAAAACCTATATCAGGATGGCCGGACGTGGGATTGAACCGTCGTCCTCTCGAATGCGAGTCCAGTGTGCTAACCACTGCGCCACCTCGCTTGGTGCTATTCGAGGCTGCACGTGATTTCCGCGAGACGATGGCCAAAGCACCACGACCCTGTCATAGACTGCTCACAGGGAAGTTGTCTGCGAGTTCTGCTCAGAGTACATGAAGTTATGCAGAGAATTGCCATGGCCTCTTGTCACGAGAGAGACTCTGGTACCATTGAAGCGTGCCACAGTAAGCTTCAGTGGCTCGCCCACATGATGACGGATGACGATCTGCTCCCAGACACTGCCTCAAGAAGGCCTGGTGGATGGTGACGGCCACAGCTTGCCATCAGCCCTGAGTCAGTAGTTGAGGCTGCAGCTCACAGTGACCAAGTCCCTCCAGACAGAACTTGCTGCCTCATAGAAGCTTGAAGGCGACTAGGAAAGCAGAATGTCAACTGACATAGGCCTACCCTCTTGGCAGGATGGCTGCAAACTGCACTGTACTCCATCAGAGGATGAGAAGTTTTTATACAGGAAGAACTTGTGTCTGTGCCCTGCTATGGTGAGGCAGCAATGACATCATTTGTCTCGGTTTTCCCATTTGGTCAGCTCTCTTGGTCACTCCATCTTGTAGGCGCTCTTTCTGTCATATCAGTAAACTGAATAGTTACTCTTGCACCTGACTGAAGGTTACTTGTGATGCTTTGTGCAGTAACCATTATGACGATATCCCTCCATTGCCATGATGTCATTCTGCTACTTTGCTGGATCAGGTGCTCAGCTTGTTCCGGGAGTTGCAATAGCTTCCGTGTTTGCTGCTGCTCCATCAGTGGTCCTTTCTCGCTGGCATTCCACCAGGCTATTGACTCGTGGGACTCGTGCTGCTCTGCGTCTGGCATGCCAGGAAAGAATTTTGAAATTTTTCTGCTTGCTTCAAGTTTACTACTCTGCTGTGCAAATGTAATATCAGTTAATACAGCATTTGAAAGAAAGAAAAAACATAAAGATTAAACATAAAACACAAAACAGCATTTTCTACCAGGGAATAAAAACTGTACAATAATTCTTGGGTTTTTAAAGTACTGATATTTATGCTGTAAACTTGATTTCTGCATATACTATTTAAATTTTATAGAAAATACATTGCATTTGCATTCCAAAGAAGCAGTGTTTGATGCGCCAGGACATCGCCATCCACGACCATCCATTAAATTTACAACTCGATGTCCCATTTTGCATTTGATTCTTTTCATCTAGTGATGGTCTCTTCTAGTTTCTTTGAAGTAAACTGGTCATCTGTTACTGTAAATATATTTACCAATCAGTTATACTCATCAAAAATAACACTGATAATTACTGCACAAACAGCTCTGTCCAGGACCATGGAACAAGATCTAGACTGAACGTACATGTAACAAGACAGATTAAACATAAAACACAAAACAGCATTTTCTACCAGGGAATAAAAACTGTACAATAAATATCTAAAGTAGATTAAAAATTGCGAAAAAAACTTATTTAAAAAGGGCAGATAAAAATACTTAGAAGCAATACATTCTATATATTGAAGGATTACTTAGATATCACAGAGTAGGGATTTGGCAAAAAATACAAGTACATAATAATAACGATAACAAAATGTCTATCATCCCAGATAACACTTTCACAATATATTTTTCCTTCTGTTTTCCTTTCCTGGAAAACTTACTCCAATAGCTATGCAGTGTATAATACACCTTATCCTCGTCTGAACTCAGCCGCGCGGGAATAGCCGAGCGGTCTGAGGCGCTGTGCGGCTGGTCCAGGCGGAGGTTCGAGTCCTCCCTCGGGCATGGGTGTGTGTGTTTGTCCTTAGGATAATTTAGGTTTAAGTAGTGTGTAAGCTTATGGACTGATGACCTTAGCAGTTAAGTCCCATAAGATTTCACACACATTTTTTTCTTCTGAACTCAACTTCTCACTCATCATAGAGCGATGCTGACTCAGTTTTTCAAATTATGAAACAACGCGTGTATAGAGTGTGTAATGTGTGCAGTGGCTTGGAATGAGGAATAAACATTGTAGCATTAGCCTTTAACATCTTTAAATAACTTATTTGTAAAACAGTATTGTATACTACGGGTAAATCGAATGAGGTAGCATTATTTTAAATAGAGCGGTCTTGTATTCGGGAGAATGGAGGCTCCAGTCTTCATACGACCATTCTGATTTAGTTGTTTCGTGGTTTTCATAAAATGCCTCAGGTAAATGCCAGGATGGTTCCTACTATAAGACCACAGGTGACTATCTGTCCCATCCTTGTCATACTGGACCTATACATCTGTTAACTTCTTTGCATTTGAATTACTTTACTTTCGTTGTTCTTAAATTGTAATGCTACATCTCCAGTATCTTTGTAAAAGAGAATTATAGATAAATAAAGCTTTTACAACTAGTACTACCACTGTCAGCCGCTGTGGTCAAGCCGCTGTGGTCTTCGTGATAACGAGTCAAGAACTTCATCGCACACTCATATCTTTGGTTTTTGTGGTCCTCCGTTAGGAGTTTCGGGACCCAACGGGAGCACAATTTTCTAAACTTCAGGTGTTCAGAAACAATGTTGTAAAGCACTGATCTCGACACGTCAGGAAATTCGTTTGAGAGACCTGTTATTGTGGCCGGCCGAGGTGGCCGAGCGGTTCTAGTCGCTACAGTCCGGAAC
This sequence comes from Schistocerca cancellata, assembly GCF_023864275.1. Taxonomy (NCBI): domain Eukaryota; kingdom Metazoa; phylum Arthropoda; class Insecta; order Orthoptera; family Acrididae; genus Schistocerca; species Schistocerca cancellata. The sequence continues at coordinate 235,591,472 of NC_064629.1, read as the reverse complement.
GACGCGGGCGCTACGGTCGCAGGTTCGAATCCTGCTTCGGGCATGGATGTGTGTGATATCCTTAGGTTAGTTAGGTTTAAGTAGTTCTAAGTCTAGGGGACTGATGACCTCAGATTCTAAGTCCCATAGTGCTTAGAACCAGTACTACCACTTCTGCTACTAGATTCTTGACCACTGGTAATGGCTTTCATGTTCTCGCGTTTTTCACGGCGTCAGTGAAGTCATTAAAAGCATGAATATTTTGGAAATATTTTTACCGTTTGTATGCCACCAAAATTCACATCACAAGGTAGGTAGGTACCACAAAGAAACTTGTGGTTACGTCCGGTAGCAAGAAAATATTGATTTGTTACTACATAATTACTCACTGACAGCCTAATGCTGTAAAATATAAGCCGAGTAATGTGATAATCTGGTCAGTAAAATATTTGAGATTCCAATTGTCTTGTGCATCAGTATTACATTTGGAGTCACGAATGATGGCGGTCGAGTTTAGGCTTATTTTGCGCACCTACGTCAAAAAAAAAAAAAAAATTGTTCAAATGGCTCTGAGCACTATGGGACTTAACTTCTAAGGTCATCAGTCCCCCAGAACTTAGAACTACTTAAACCTAACTAACCTAAGGACATCACACACATCCATGCCCGAGGCAGGATTCGAACCTGCGACCGTAGCGGTCGCGCTGTTCCAGACTGTAGCGCCTAGAACCGCTCGGCCACACCGGCCGGCGCACCTACGTCAGGTATTCTCTGACAGCCAATGAGCGTTCAGTATGTTCTGAGAGTTTTGTTGTGAATGCTGTAGCTAATGTGAGCATTAAACGTGATCGTATCGAGTTGTTTAGTGACTATCGATTCCATTTGTTGCGAATGTCATCGTTGATTGTGGTGATAAGTAATAAATTCTGTGTAAGCAAGCGGGAGTCATAATTTGCAGGATATACGGTTTCTTCTAGCGGAAAGCACACTCACGCGCATACCGCAACTGTCGCTTGGAATCGTCAACAACGCAATCCCCGTCCGTACCTCGACATGCGCGAACCACCATCGTTCTTGCATCGGGCAGTGAATCGTGGGGCAGACCAAGGTTGAACGCACAGAAAGAGAGATACTTATTTGTTTTCATTATTGGACTGCAGTTTTTCAGTGTGTTGGTTTAGATAGACACTACCAAGTTATGTCAACTGTTACTAGGGAGTCGAGTTACATATGCATAAAACGGATTTGCAAAATGTAATCGTTTTGGTCACTGTAGCATTCACAATCTTAATTAATTATAGCTTCTTCACTATTATGAGCGTCAGAAATTTCTCATGGACTGTTAAATAAATGTATCCTCCAGATTTCTCCATACAAACCCTGTAAGTCCAAAATTTGATTTAGAAGTGTTGATCCACTGCGATTTGCGGCACATCAACACTGACACATTATGACCACGTGTTCACTACTTAACACAGCCTGCTCGCAGCTGACTAGTCTGTTGTTCACAGTTAGTTGTCGCTTATACGCCGGGAATAAAATCAATCTCAAAACTTTTTTGGCGATAGGTGTGTCTCCCGCCAAACGCATCCAGCTCGCCCCTGCAAGCGCCCTAGAGCCATCAATAAAGCTTCCCTTATTTCGTCAGTAAAGATACAGCTTATCAGTTCCCAGTAATGTGAAACGGAGTGGTAGCCGTAGCCAGGGGACTCTCAACATAGGATCTTCGTGTCAAAAATCAACCAACCAGAAGCATATCAAAAGTATCATTTTAGCAAATACGAGGGCTGGAACTTTAATAGTGTCATCACTTCTGTCTCTATGCTGTGCATTTTTGGAACACAACCTACGTCCAGCTTAGAGACAGAAGTGATGAAACCTTCTGCACGACCAGACCATCATTTTTCAGGATAATGCTCAAGAACGTACAGTGCAAGCTGTTACTGATTTGTTTGACTGACGGGGCTGCTAAGTGCTATATACTACACTCCCCTGACTTAAGTCCTCGTGACTTCAACTCGATTTCTAAAGTAAGGGAAACACTTCACGGCATTCGCTTCAGAGCTGCTACAAAGTCATCGGGCAATAGACCGCACCGCTCGAACTGTCAACACAACTGGCACTGCTAAGAGTATCCTACGACTTCCACATCGCTGGCAACGGGTTATACACAATGCTGGTGCCTACTTCGAAGGTCAGTAAAACTGTGAAACACGTATCTATTTTGTACGAGCTGTAAATAAATAGTTGCCACAATTAAAGTTCCAACCCTAGTAAATTACAAGCTGTATAAGCTTTTTAAAAACATTGAAAGGAAAACCATTTCTATACTTTTTTGTTTATGGCAGCTACTGTACATTGATGTATAATGAAGAGCAGATCTCGTTTGCTTCTTATAAATTATGAATCATATAAAAGAGAGAAAGGGCTATCTAAAAGTCGAGAAAATATCCTTTTCTAGGAACTGTGTCTTTATTATGATCGTATTTCTCATTTTCCTGCTTTCAGTGAAGCGAACTGATTGATTGTGTCACTGAACTCAAGTATAGCAAGTCTGTCTTATTATGTGGAATCTGACAGTCTACTTTGACCAAAACTATGTATTAGGTACATTTTATCATCAGTAATTTGCTGAAACTACTTCCACAAAATGAACAGAGTTTAGCCGTCTATAGGAACTATGATTAAAAATGGACTTTAATATTATAAATTCTTTTTTATTCAGACAGCAAATCGCACCAATCGAAACTCGAGTAATAAACGTATACGCTGGAGGGGCTGGAAGTTACACATGCTCTCCACCTGTTTTGTTTGCTTCCTCCACTGTTGCATCTGACTCCAGTTCTCAGTAGAAAGAGGATGTATTCTGTTAAAACAGAGCCAGCTTTCCGACATTTAGGATCATACAATGCCGTAGTGAAGTAGCAGCAAGAACAATGTTGAACATGAGCGATCTGTGTGGGCGGCAGCTGTGCGAAGCAAGCGCAATGGTTCCACATAAAATACCGTTCATGATAAACTTCTGTTCTACAGAAGTTATTTCTTTATGATGCTACTTGAACGAAATGTCATTGTGGTTCAAATGGCTCTGAGCACTATGCGACTGAACTTCTGAGGTCATAGTCGCCTAGAACTTAGAACTACTTAAACCTAACTAACCTAAGGACATCACACACATCCATGCCCGACGCAGGATTCGAACCTGCGACCGTAGCGGTCGCTCGGTTCCAGACTGTAGCGCCTAGAACCGCACGGCCACTCCGGCCTGCTAAATGCCATTGTGACAGCAGCGTGCGTTTGCAGTTTCGGGCATAGGGAAAGAATTCCTTTCGTAGGCAGAAGAAAGGAGCACGAGGATAGGAGAACACACGTACCCGTCTCGGTTATTTTCTAAATTGTCCTGCATTAGGCTTTTTTCCGAGCATTTTGTACCTTTTTGCGCCTGCGCCCTTGATGGAGGCTTACCATGCCACTGCCTCACTGCCTCGGTACGGCCCTGCGACGAAGGAAAATAATAATTAACGAAAATATACTTTTTGTGCATATAAAGTATACGCGAGCTGAAAAGCAATGCCTCCGAATTTTTTTTGTGAAAACTCTTAAATCTTTCTAAATAAGACGTACTTTATTAACATTCTACATGTTTATTGTATTTTTTAAAAATTTTGTGATATGGTACACTTCAGCATCACCAGCCTTCCGCCGTCTAACTGTGTTGGTGAGCCAGTAAATAGAAACCATAGGGCAGTGACACTGCGTCACCGCAATACACTTGGAGGTGTGGCGTTGGGACTTGGAGTCCCATACCACCCTGCAACGGTGACCATACTCTTCTGTCCGGCATAAAAACGTAGTCCGACATGGGCAGTAGGATTGGAAAGTCGTGGACGTGGAATGGAGGGCTAGTCCTGGAAAAGGAGGCAGCAGTGGTGGGTGTGCCAGGCCCAGCGCTAGTCCTGTTCGGAAGCCCATTCCTCTAGGATGGTCAGCGGAACCGGATGGCGATGCTAGCGACGTGGATGTGTAGTCCCAACGTGGCGTAGCCCATGTACAGTGTCTCGTAGGACAGCCACTTTCTCATAGAGCCGCCGCGCGTTGTTGGGTATCGTCTCCTTGAGGGGGCGATATCTGCTTCCTCATGGAGAGTCACAATCCGCGTGAGTGGCGGGGCGTGCAGGCTCCACCTGAGAACGCTGTTCTGCAGGCACTGCAACGTCCGCATCCTGGTGGCACTAATCGTGTCCCATGCAGTGGAGCCATACGTCAGGGCAGGCAGGATAACGGCCCGGTTGATACGGAGCTTGGTAGGCAGGTTAAGTTCCCTACTGCGGAAGAGGCGGCTGGTCAGCCTCTGCCCTTTGTTGGCGACATACTCGGCATGACAGTGGAAGAGCAGCTTGTGGTTCATCCGGACCCCGAGATAGGTGGTCGTACATGTTTACTCTTCATCTCTACATAGAGGGAGATCAAAAAGTCAGTATAAATTTGAAAACTTAATAAACCACGGGATAATGTAGATAGAGAGGTAAAAATTGGCACACATACTTGGAATGACATGGGATTTTATTAGAACAAAAAAAAAAAAACAAAGTTCACAAAATGTCCGACAGATGGTGCTGGACAGCAAAATGTCACCGACAATCGTGTATAAAAGGGGCTGTAATGAGAGAGAGAACCAGACTGTCCTATCACACACACCCACACCCTTAAGTACCTTGGCGTCACCTTCGACTGTCGCCTCTCCTGGACCCCCCATCTCCGGACAATCCAAGCCAAGGCATGCTCCCGACTCCGTCTCCTCAAGCTCCTTTCCGGCCGTACGTGGGGTCTGGACCCCTCCACCATCCTCCACACCTATAAATCCCTCATCCGCCCTATCCTCTGTTACGCCCATCCTGCCTGGATCTCCACCCCGCCTACCTTTTACAAATCCCTTCAGATCCTTGAACGCCATGCTCTCCGCCTCGCCTATCGCATCCGTCTCCCCTCCCCCACGCAGATCCTGTACGACCTCATTCCATTCCCCCACTTCCTCCTTTTCCTTGAAAGGATACGGATCCTCTACACCTCCCGTAAACTCGATCCTCCTCACCCGCTTGTTTCCCCCATCCTCTCCCACCCCCACCCGCTGCCGCACCTTTATTCCCATGTCCCACCTGCTCTCCATCTCTCCACCCTCCTTACCCTCTCCCAAGGTGGCTTCCGCCAGCTCCCCCTCCCTGATGATGCCCTCCTCCCCTCTATCTATCCCTCCTACCAACTTTGATCCTCCCTCCCTCTTCCTATGTTTCTCTTTTGGGCACCCTCCCTCCCATCTCTCCCCCTTCCCTCCCTCCTCCATTTCTCCCCACTCCTCCCCCGGGCTTCCCCTCCCCTGTCCCTCTACTCCTCCTCCCATCTCCTCAGCCATTGGCATCTCTGTTCTCCTCTCTCCCCCCCCTCCCCCGCCCTTCTTCCCCTCCCGGCAGGTCCCCGGACTCGCACACGCTACGTGGACATTCGCGCGCCAGAGATCATCGCCATTAGTGTCTCGTGTGTGCCGTCGTGTTTAGTGTTCAGTGTTCACCGTCACACTCCATCGTTCACTCGTGCCATCGACATCTTCAGTGCTTATGCGTCATGTCAACAGTTTGTAGTGTGGATTGTCATCAAGTGTGAACGGCTTCATGTTTTTCATGTTCATGTGTCTACTGTTTTTTCCTTGCCGTTTTGTTCCAACTCACGTGTCTTCTCTGTTTTACCATTGTAATGTCTTGGGCTGAAGAGCGGCGTATTGTGCTGCTGCCAGCCTACCTGTTTTTATACGGGTATTAAAATCACAATAAAGAAAAAAAAAGAGAGAGAGAGAGAGAGAACCAGATGCGCCAGCAGTCGCAGCATGATGACGTTACCTGAAAAGGCGCTTTTCGTGAAGCTGTATTATAAGAATGGGGAATGTGCTAGTTCAGCATTACGATCCTACCGCCATAGGAAGGGGATTCGAACGGCTAATGGTCCGTTGACAAATGCAGCTGTGCTGAGAATGATTTCGGAGTTCGAAGCCATGGGTTGTTTAGATGATAGACCCCGTAGTGGCCGACCGAGCACAAGGCGTACTGCTGCTGAGACAGTTCAGGAAGAAATGGAGACTGAAGTGGGTTCGTCTATGCACGGGGAAGTCAGCGCTCGTTCAATCGCACGTCGCACCGGCATTCCATACACTACTGTTTGGTTGGCACTGAGGCGTTCCCTCCGATGCTATCCGTACAAAATCCATCGGCATCATGAACTGTTACCTGGCGATTTAGTGAAGCGAAGGGCATTTGCGGTGTGGGCGTTTCAAAAGATGGCGGAAGATGACGATTGGTTGGGTAACGTGTAGTGGACCGACGAAACTCATTTCACGCTCCTAGGGTCTGTCAACGCCCACAACTGCAGAATTTGGGCTACCGAAAATCCTAGAACAGTCGTGGAAACCCCATTGCACGACGAGAAAGTCACGGTATGGGTTGGATTTACCACATCTACCGTTATCGGGCCTTTGTTCTTCGAGGAAATGCGTGATTCTGGTTTTGTAACTGCTACCGTGACGGGTGAGAGGTACGCCGATATGTTACAGAATCGCATCATCCCCAGCCTGGCTGATAAACACCTGCTGGAACGTACGATGTTTATGCAGGATGGCGCTCCACCCCATATTGCTAGACGCGTGCAAGCTCTCTTGCGCGCGTCGTTTGGTGATGATCGTGTGCTCAGCCGCCACTTTCGTCATGCTTGGCCTCCCAGGTCCCCACACCTCAGTCCGTGCGATTATTGGCTTTGGGGTTACCTGAAGTTGCAAGTGTATCGTGATCGAGCGACATCTCTAGGGATGCTGAAAGACAACATCCGACGCCTATGCCTCACCATAACTCCGGACATGCTTTACAGTGCTGTACACAACATTATTCATCGACTACAGCTATTGTTGAGGAATGATGGTGGACTTATTGAGCATTTCCTGTGAAGAACATCATCTTTGCTCTGTCTTACTTTGTTATGCTTATTATTGCTATTCTGATCAGATGAAGCGCCATCTGTCGGGCATTTTTTGAACTTTTGTATTTTTTGGTTCTAATAAAACCCCATGTCAGTTCAAGCATGTGTGTCAATTTGTACCTCTCTATCTACATTATTCCGTGATTTATTCAGTTTTCAAATTTATGCTGACTTTTTGATCACCCGGTATTTATTTCTCATCATAGTCACCGTGGCGACGAACACATTTCTCCCGACGAGAGACCAGTTCGTTGACACCGCAATTGTAGAATGTTTGACTTTGTTGACAGAGCCGCAAACTGACCTCTGCTTGCACCGCTTCATCTCTGTCAAGGTGAAGTCATGGAAGGTGTTCCTTACGTTTTGGATGCAGATGAAACTGGGATGACGTTACACACTGTCATGTTAAACGTTACAGTGCGGTGCCCTCTAGCGGCAGAGGGTTGCAACTTGTATCAGCGAAGCAGGAAAGTTTTTTTTTTTTCTTTATTGTGATTTTAAACACCTTATACAAAGGTGGGCTGTCAGCAGCACAGTACGCCGCTCTTCAGCCTTGAGTTTGACAATAAGTAGTACATATAGGTGGCACAGAGAATACAATCAAAACGGCGGGCAAAAAATGTAGACACTAAAAAACAAAACAAAAAAACATGGAGCCGTTCACGCTGGACGAGAAACATCACGAACACTAGTTGACACGGCGCACATAACATGGATGATGGCGACAGCACACGTGAACAGTGGGGGCGTGACGGCGAACAAACACTAAACACAAACGAAGGCACACACACGAGACACTGATGGTGAAGATCTCTGGCGCGCGAATGTTCACTGAGCGTGTGTGAGTCCGGGGACCTGCCAAGAGAGGAGGCGATAGGCGAGGCGGAGAGCATGGCGTTCAAGGATTTGGAGGGATTTATAAACGGTAGGGGGGGGGGGGGGGGGGGCGGAGATCCAGGCCGGATGGGCGTAACAAAGGATAGGGCGGATGAGGGATTTATAGGTGTGGAGGATGGTGGAGGGGTCCAGACCCTACGTACAGCCGGAAAGGAGCTTGAGGAGACGGAGTCGGGAGCATGCCTTGGCTTGGATTGTCCGGAGATGGGGAGTCCAGGAGAGGCGACGATTGAGGGTGACGCCAAGGTACTTAAGGGTGGGAGTGAGGGCGATAGGACGGCCATAGATGGTGAGATAGAAATCAAGGAGGCGGAAGGAAGGGGTGGTTTTGCCTACAGTGATCGCCTGGGTTTTGGAGGGATTGACCTTGAGCAACCACTGGTTGCACCAAGCGATGAACCGGTCAAGATGGGATTGGAGAAGGTGTTGGGAGCGCAGCAGGGTGGGGGCAAGGGCAAGGAAGGCGGTGTCATCGGCAAACTGGAGAAGGTTGACGGGGGGTGACGGCGGTGGCATGTCCGCCGTGTACAAAAGGTACAGAAGGGGGGAGAGGACGGAGCCTTGGGGCACACCGGCGGAGGGGAAAAGGTGTCGGAATCTGTGTTATGGATGGTGACATAGGAAGGACGGCGGGAGAGAAAGGAGCCGGTCAGACGGACGTAGTTAATGGGAAGGGCGAAGGTTTGGAGCTTGAAGAGGAGACTAAAGCGGGAAAGTCGATCGACTAATATGTATGACATGTAACTGCTCAATCGATACTGAGAACAGAATACAAATTTCGGAGGCATTACTTTCCTGCAGGCCCTCGTAGCAGGAGGAGTACATAATTATATTTTGTACGTGATTTGGGGGAATGTACAGTGTGAATTTTGTACACAGGGCAGTCACCTCTGCGAGCAACAATGGCTCTAAGCCGACTGGGCACCTAATTGAACTCAGCTTGGATAATAGATACAGGCTTGTTATGCCATGCTGCTTCAGCTCTATGCCAGAACTGCGGAACGGGAAGATACATGAATGGCAGTGTGAATCTGACTCTTTGGATACGGTGCGAAGTTTTCATTCTATATTTCCGAACTTCAGGGATAGATTGAAACTGAAGCACATCAACTACAGTTTGGGAATGATACACTTTTTAACAGGGCATGGCCCAATCCCGGTTGCTTAAAAAAGAATTGAAAAGCGCACCGCAAATATTTGTGACAGTATAATTACCTGACGTAGTCAGTTTATAGGAGGCGATCCTCAAGAGTAGTGTTGTAGTCTCCTTTTGGAAAACTTTTTTATTTCCCAAGACCGCAAGGAAGGATGCAACGATTACTAGTTTCGACCAGTTAGGTGGCCATTTTCAGATCACGTAAGAGAAAACAATGTCTACATCGGTTATTAAAGCGAGATGTTTGTCACAATCATGTTCCAAACTCAAAAATTTTAGTTACAATTTATGCACACTACGCATCATTAATTCTGGGGTATAACAGATACATCGTACAGGGCGCGTTCAAAAAGCAGTAGGACTGATTTTATTACAAATAATTTACTGCACATATCGGTACGAATAGTCTTCTAAGTAGGATCCTTGTGCTTCGACACACCGAGTATAACGTATCTGCCAATCCGCGAACGCCTTCTGGAAATCTCTGGCTGGAATGAAGCTGAGAGTCTTCGTTACCGCCGCTTGGACGTCTTCGATGGAGTCGAAACGTTGCCCCTTCATGTCCCGTTTCAGGCGAGGGAAGAAAATGAAGTTCGTCAGCGACAGGTCTGGGCTGTAGGCGAGGCGAGACAACGTGGCAACACCGTACTGAGCCAGCCGCCCCCGCACTGACAGTGCGGTGTGGCACAGCTCATTGTTGCGGTGGAGTTTGCAGGAACGGACGATGTCCGGTCACACGCGACTGACTCGTTTTTACAACCTCTTGAGCACTTCCGCGTAAAACTGTGCATTCACAGTTTGCCCAGAGGGTAAAAACTTCTTATATCTCACCATTGACATCAGTACACACACACACATTGTTTCAAAATTTACAGAAAAACAATAACTACAGACACAGTAATACCTTCTTGCTCACAACAACCCATAGCTCACAAACATGCAGCTTTCCACTCAATGGTACACCGTCTCATCTATCCCCATGTCCAGAGATGATTTTAAAGCAGAGTTAGATACAATAAAACTTATTGCCACAGCCAATGGCTACAATCCAGTTCTTATTGACCACATCTTGCACAGGAAACAAAAACGGAAAATTATACCCCTCCTCTATGCCCCACCTGCTTCCCCATCCACAGTCTGCAAGAAATGGTGTACACTACCATTTCTAGGTCAGGTATCACAGATTGTAGCCAAAGCACTGAAGTCCTGCACGTATAGGCTTTCCCACTATGTCAGGAACACGACAGCCCAGTGTGTTTTTAATAGCAAAGACAAGATCCAGTTATTAGCCAACAGTGGGGTATACAAAATCACCTGTTCTGATTGTGACAAATTTTACATTGGTCAGTCAGGCAGAGACATATCAACTAGGCTGGCTGAACATGAACGCAGCTGGAGGTTGCAGAATTCAGACTCTGCATTTGCTGAGAATTTACTGAGTGAGGGTCACAACTACCAGCCAGTGTCCCATGTACTTCACTTAGCAAACAAAGGCCATAAACTCAACCTGCTGGAAGCCCTGGAAATTAACAAACATCTTGCTCACAGTCCAGATCTCATCCTAAATGACCAGACACAGCTCAACACTTCCCCTCTCCTAAACTTCATATAATCATCTTTGTTGTTCATTACTTACCACACTCTGTCTTCCTACATGTTCCCATTTTCCTGTATTCATTAAGTTGTTTTGTTTTGTTGAAGTTGTCTTTGTATTCCACATAGACTGTAGTTTCAATAGTTAAGGCTTTCTTTTAACTGGTACTTATATTACTGTCCATATTTAACACCCCTTGTAGTTGTCTCATCAAATACTGTTCATATTTTACTTTTCTCATTTACTTAATGAAAACTGTTACACAGCCACTGCTTTGATTACAATGTTAACGTTAAAATGCAGTACCACCACACTCTCAAACTGTAGGTTCCCTCAAACACCTTCATTTTCCTGCATTTATTTATTTCTGTTTATCCTATTGATATTGCTTAACTTCCTTATGTATTCTGTATTTACATTGATAACTGTCTCTTCTTTTAATTGTGAGTCGTGCTTCGGTAGCTCAGATGGTAGAGCACTTGCCCGCGAAAGGCAAAGGTCCCGAGTTCGAGTCTCGGTCGGGCACACTGTTTTAATCTGCCAGGAAGTTTCATATCAGCGCACACTCTGCTGTAGAGTGAAAATTTCATTCTAGAAACATCCCCCAGGCTGTGGCTAAGCCATGTCTCCGCAATATCCTCTCTTTCAGGAGTGCTAGTTCTGCAAGGTTCGCGGGAGAGCTTCTGTAAAGTTTGGAAGGTAGGAGACGAGATACTGGCAGAAGTAAAGCTGTGAGTACCGGGTGTGAGTCGTGCTTCGGTAGCTCAGTTGGTAGAGCACTTGCCCGCGAAAGGTAAAGGTCCCGAGTTCGAGTCTCGGTCGGGCACACAGTTTTAATCTGCCAGGAAGTATTATAATGTTGTTCTACCAAGAACCGATGGAAGATTCTGTTAATAGGGTAAAAACTCCTTGCGGATAACAACACGATGATCAAAAAAGATCAGAAGAATGGTTTTCGGCCTGGGCTTCCTCATCTGTGCCTGCTCTGGACGAGGAGACGTGTGCGTGTGCGATTCCGAATTTAGGCGTTTCATCTCCGGATCGTACTGGAAACACCAGGTTTCGTCTATGATAACCGCGTTATCGGGAAAATGTGGGTTTTCTCGAATACAGTACATAATTTCTGTTGAAATTTGCACATGATTCGCTTTTTATTCACCAGTTAAGAACCTTGGCATATACATCGCACAAATTTTCCTCATCGCCAAATCTTCTTTCTTGGTGGTGTGAATGGTTCTGTTAAGAAGGCTTAACTGCTCACCATGTCAACCTGCAACCGACGATCTGAGTCCAGAAGCTGTTTCACTTTTGTGACATTTTCGTCGACCCTTGCTGTTGACGGGCGACCGGCACGTGGGTCATCCGTGACGAGCTCTCTCCATCCCCAGAAAAAACTTGTGCCATTCAGCGGTTCGTGGCAACATCTACGAAGATGTGGTTGAGCATATCGAAGGTTTACGTACCTGTTTTCCCAAGTTTGAAGCAAAACTTCAAGGAGTAGCGCTGCTCGAGATTACGATGCATGCTGCGCGTGGGACACTACTCCATAGCGTTTCACGATAAACGGGTGCTCACCCTCCACAGACTCACACGCAGCTGTGGAGGGTCATGTTCTGTTCGTGAAGGTCCCTCCACCACGATCAGCTGGTCGGCCTCCCCTCTGTCGCTTTTCCTGGCCTACAGAAAATCAGTCCTACTACTTTTTGATCGCATCAGCTAGTGATGTAATGAGGTAACTTAAGAAGCCATCTTGTCTGTTGACAGTATCTGAAGAAGCTATCCAGCTCAAGCTCTCTATTTCTCTCTCTACATCTACATCTACATCTACATTTATACTTCTCAAGCCATCCAACGGTGTGTGGCGGAGGGCACTTTACGTGCCACTGTCATTACCTCCGTTTCCTGTTCCAGTCGCGTATGGTTCGCTGGAAGAACGACTGCCGGAAAGCCTACGTGCTCGCTCGAATCTCTCTAATTTTACACTCGTGATCTCCTCGGGAGGTATAAGTAGGGGGGCCGGCCGAAGTGGCCGTGCGGTTCTAGGCGCTGCAGTCTGGAACCGCGAGACCGCTACGGTCGCAGGTTCGAATCCTGCCTCAGGCATGGATGTGTGTGATGTCCTTAGGTTAGTTAGGCTTAACTAGTTCTGAGTTCTAGGGGACTAATGACCTGAGAAGTTGAGTCCCATAGTGCTCGGAGCCATTTGATTTTAAGTAGGGGGAAGCAATAGATTCGATACCTCATCCAGAAACGCACCCTCTCGAAACCTGGACAGCAAGTTACACCGCGATGCAGAGTGCCTCCCTTGCAGAGTCTGCCAGATGCTAAATATCTTCGTAACGCTATCACGCTTACCAAATAATCCTGTGACGAAACGCGCCGCTCTTCTTTGGATCTTCTCTATCTCCTCCGTCAACCCGATCTGGTACGGATCCCACACTGATGAGCAATGCTCAAGTATAGGCCGAACGAGTGTTTTGTAAGCCACCTCCTTTGTTGATGGACTACATTTTCTAAGGACTCTCCCAATGAATCTCATCCTGGCACCTGCTTTAAATGGTTCAAATGGCTCTGAGCACTATGGGACTTTACTTCTGAGGTCATCAGTCCCCTAAAACTTAGAACTACTTAAACCTAACTCTACCTAAGGACATCACACACATCCATGCCCGAGGCAGGATCCGAACCTGCGGCCTAGCGATAGCACGGTGCCAGACTGTAGCGCCTAGAACAGCTTGGCCACTCCGGCCGGCCACCCGCCTTACCAACAATTAATTTTATGTGATCATTCTACTTCAAATCGTTCCGTACGCATACTCCCATACGCGAGCAAAAAACATGTTCTAAAATTCTACAACATATCGATGTCAGAGATATAGGCCTATAGTTTTGCGCATCTGCTCGACGACCCTTCTTGAAAACTGGAACTACCTGTGCTCTTTTCAAATCATTTGGAACCTTCCGTTCCTCTAGAGACTTGCGGTACACGGCTGTTAGAAGGCGGGCAAGTTCTATCGCGTACTCTGTGTAGAATCGAATTGGTATCCCGTCAGATCCAGTTTACTTTCCTCTGTTGAGTGATTTCAGTTGCTTTTCTGTTCCTTGGACACTTAATTCGATGTCAGCCATTTTTCGTTCGTGCGAGGATTTAGAGAAGGAACTGCAGTGCGGTCTTCCTCTGTGAAACAGCTTTGGAAAAAGGGGTTTAGTATTTCAGCTTTACGCGTGTCATCCTCTGTTTCAATGCCATTATCATCCCAGAGTGTCTGGATATGCTCTTTCGATCCACTTACTGATTTAACGTACTACCAGAACTTCCTAGGATTTTCTGTCAAGTCGGTACATAGAATTTTACTTTCGAATTCACTGAACGCTTCACGCATAGCCCTCCGTACACAAACTTTTACATCGTTTAGCTTCTGTTTGTCTGGGTGGTTTTGGCTGCGTTTAAATTTGCAGTGAAGCTCTCTTTGCTTTCGCTGTAGTTTCCTAACTTTGTTGGTGAGCCACGGTGGGTTTTTCCCATCTCTCACAGTTTTATTCGGCACGTACTTGTCTAAAACGCATTTTACGATTGCCTTGAACTTTTTCCATAAACACTCAACATTGTCAGTGTCGGAACAGAAATTTTCGTTTTGATCTGTTAGGTAGTCTGAAATCTGCCTCCTATGTACTCTTGCTAAACAGATAAACCTTCCTCCCTTTCTTTTATATTCCTATTTACTTCCATATTCAGGGATGCTGCAACGGCCTTATGATCACTGATTCCCTGTTCTGCGCTTACAGAGTCGAAAAGTTCAGGTCTAATTGTTATCAGTAGGTCCAAGATGTTATCTCCACGAGTCGGTTCTCTCTTTAATTGCTCGAGGTAATTTTCGGATATATAATGTCACTCGATGCTCTGTCCCTACACATCTCTCTCTCTCTCTCTCTCTCTCTATCATGTGGCAGTCCTACCACCAGGTGTAAGTCTTTTTACGCAGGCCATTTAGGCGACTTGTGTGTTCCTGATAATGAAACGATGGTGAGGACGTCACAACACCCATTACCGAGCGGAGAAAATCTCCGATCCGGCCGGGAATCAAAGCCGGGCGCCTTCCGTTAGCCATCTACCGCGCTAACCCCACAGCTACTGACGTAGACACAGCCGAAGGTCGATACTTGGAGAAATGCACGATACACACTGTGCTGTCTTACAATAAATTTATTCACTACCGGTTTCGATCGTGAACCACCTTCACGTTGCTGGCACAAAAATGAAAACAAAGTGTAAACTATGAATCTCAACACATCATCAGAATTATTCGTCGGAAAAATTAAGTGTTCTTACGAAAAATGTTTATTGTAACAACTTCACATAGTATACGTGCTGTTTAACCAGGAAAGTATACGCTACTGCTGTCTTGAAAACGCAAGAAAATTGTTATTCAACGCTGGAATACTAGGCTTAACCAAGCATAAAATAACGCTGAAAATGTGAAAGAGCAGTAAGTGCACAGAGCAATACGTGCACAGCACTGTTGCTCAGGCATAACAAGGCCCAGTAGGCTAACACACAAGAGTTGATTAAAGAAGCTACAAGCCAGAGTCAAAGTTCATAAGCGAAAGAAAAAGTTACAAAATATGTGTACATTAAAGTACAGTCACAGAGAGACATACATTCACTCAAAATACAATGAAAGAAATACAATACAAGAAGATACAGTTGTACATGATTTTTAATTCCATACAATATTATGTAATGTAATAGTCACATGATACTATTATAATGTCATGTGATATTATAATATTACATGATAAAAACAAACCAGCCATTTCGTGAAAACTACCACATATGGAAATATACACAGCCATGTACAATGCTATGTAATATAACAGTCACATGATGCTATTGTAATGTCACATGATATTATAATGTCACTTGATAAAAACAACTATGACCAGTTGGGAAGAATTGCAACGTATGAAAATATATGTGGACATGTAATGTTGAACAATTAAACGAGGAAATCCAACTACTACAAATCATTCACGCTAGCAGCAGAAAAATAAATCGAACATCAAATCCATAACAGAGGCTCGAGGGTATAAATAGTATAGCAAAATGAGGAAATGCATACCTGACACAAAATTGTGTAATACAATAATAATATGATACTATTAAAGTATCCAGTGATATTATGTCACATAATAACAACAAACCATTTGGTGAGAACTACAATGTGAAAAAACTATACATGGATACGTAATGCTGAAACGTTATAAGAGTGGATACCACTAAAAACAAAAAGCATAAAAACAAAGCAACAGCCAAACTAATTGAAACATTAAGTCCATATCAGAACTTTGAGAATACATGTAGTGCAATCAACTGAGATACCCATCCAGGCTAACATCACTTCTAATGGGGTCATACAAAAACTGTAGTTACTCGTTTTATTACATGTGTGACCCTACTATCAATCACTAACCAATTTTACTGAACTACTTTACCAACAATCTGAGCCTGGCATATGCCAAAAACACTTACATTATCCAACAGGATCAGTATGAAAACCCTAACAGTGAATATTGTAGCTACACTTCTTGAGTTTAGAACTGTACACATGATTGCGACAAAGCATATTACTTTAATAACTGATGTATACACTGCTTTCTGTTACGTGATGTGAAGATGGCTATTTAACTGTTCAAAACTAGTTATCCTAGGTGTTCTCCCTTGAGGACTTGGGAAATAAAAAGTTTTTCAAAAGAAGGCTACAACACTTCACGATTTTAGTCAGTGAAATTCAGATAATTTTGTGCTGCAGTATCCGAACTACAGTGTGGATAACACGGCATAAACACCTAATGCTACCATGGAAGAAACAGTGATAGATACAGAGCTATGGAGTGAAGCTGACAGAATCCACACAAGTTATGAAAACGGATGTACGTATGAATGTATGTACGTATTTTCCACATCTCCTCCCTAACCACGGAACCAATTTCAACCAAACTTGGTACACAAATCATCCACTCACTGCAAAGAATCACTGCGGGGGTACAGAGGCGCCGACTTATAAAAAATATTGGAGGCGTCTTGCCCCGGAAAAATTTTCTACATTTTAGGTGAGAAATAGTGAGTTTTAAAGATTTTTTAAGCATTTTAGAGTCATATAATCAACATTAGAACCCCAAAAACTGGACTCTCGATAACTCGACACTCCGGGAAACTCGAAAAGCCTGACAAAATTTTTGGCTTTGAAAAAAGAAAGAAAACATAAACACGCATGGTATTTTCGTAAAAAGCTAATTTAATTTACAGTAATAATTATCCTTATAGACTATTACAGAGCAGTGAATATATAGCTCTGAAAAGACTGAAATTATATTTAAATAAACCTTAAACTATCATTAAAAGAATAAAACATAAAATATTGCTGTTGCACAGCAATAGCACTTTGATTAATAAGTGAAATAGCTAATTTAAGCTTACTCTGAATAAGGCTCAGGATTCATTAAATAAAAACAATATCTCAAAGTTAATGCTTTAATACAGTTAATAAAGTTAATACAGTATGCCTAATACTTTCAGTCAAAAAGTATGTAAATAGCGGGTTTTAGTTGGGTCTTATACCCTAAAATATTTAAGTATTTGAAAATAACTAATACAGTATTATAGTAATATAGTAATGCAGCACTAAATTAGTGCTAATATTTCGAAACTTAAAATTTAACATTATGTATGTATTTAATTCTCTATTTTATAAAGATTTTTAATATTGCTCTAAGTGCCGTTATTAGGGCTAGAGTGTCTTTAAAAAGGTGAAAATGGCGACCGTCTGACTGGATTACTGGATATAAAGTCGTTAATGACTGGTCGGATATCCAATTCATCCAAAACATCTCGGTGGGCATGAGGAACAACCAAGTTGTTCAATCGTTTCTCTCCCATTGTTGATCAGAGATATGACTTCAGGCGTCTAAGGGCGCTAAATGACCGTTCTGCTGTTGCTGTCGTGATTGGAACTACTTGGAGAAGCTTAATGCACTACACTAATTCGCATAACATTTCTCCAATTGCAGGCTCTTGTGTAATGTACTTTCTTACATCACGCATGTTTTATAAGACCAGTTGTTTTCTATTAGCCATATCGGCTAACATACTCAAGTTTAAGCGCAGTCTCTCAATGTCTAGGTCATTTTTGAAAAACGCAGTTGATTTTTCCAAATTTGTTTCACCTCTGTTTACTAAAAGCAAGCACTCTTGTTCAACTGCAATGACCTGCGTGAGTCCAGTTGAAGCAAACCGCACAGTAACGCAACACTGCACCGTTTCACTAACTTCAATGTAAATAACTTTGTGGTATTCTTTGGGGTTTTGAAAGTGTGCGATGAACTGGCTTCATTGTTTTCATACTTCTTTGGCATACTTCGATTCCGAGGAAGCGAAGGATCATCAACTTGTGAAGGTTTTTCTTTTAAACACAATTCCCAAAAGTGTTCAAAACTATCACGCCCTCCATCCAATATACAAAGCAAGCCCTCATATATGTTTTCCAGATCAGCAACGCTTAGATGAGGGCATTGACTTTTTTCATTGACATCCTCTACTGGGTTCATTGCATGGCAATAAAGACATAAAAAGAAATAAGTCTTGGACTGTAACATTGACTCAAGGTAGCCTGCGCATTTGTAGCGTGCCTCTATTTTGTCCTCTGCAGAAAATGTTTCAAAAAGCTCTAGAAGTTCTTCAAAGTTTTTCAGTATTCTCAAGATGCTAGAAGCTTGCTTAGTCCATCGAGTCAGGCAAAGGGGTCGTAGACCAGCTCGGTCGTTGGTGCTCTCACGGCATATGCTTCTGAAAAGTCCCATCCTTTTGTTAGATTCCCTTACGGTGTTTATTAAGTCCTTGGCTAAAGCCATAATATCCCTCATAGACGTAAGATGGCGAAGACTGCCTACAACAGCCAAGTCTAAATTGTGAGCTGTGCAGTGCACATAACATGCTTTTGGTTTTATATCCAAAACTAACCTAACTTTTTTAGTCCTTTGAACTTACCGCTCATAATCGAGTCACCATCATAGCACTGTCCTCTTAAGTTATCCATTGACAAATCAAGGCGAGCAAAAACGCCTTTTAAAATACTAAACAGCGTTTGTGATTCAGTGTTGTGGGTCTCTTATAAGCCAATAAAGTCTTCATTGATGATTAAGGAATCATCAGCAGTACGAATACAAAATGACACTTGCTCGTGAATCGAAGAATCACTTGTTTAGTCAACCATGATAGAAAAATGATCCGTCTTCTTGGTTGAAGCCAATACCTTTCCCAACACAGACTTTCCTAGTAGACCAATGATCTCGTTTTGAATATCGTGGGACGTCCACTTATACCCCGAACGCCCTAACCAATCTTTAAACTCAGGTATATCACTCTTTTGGAGTTCCAACAATTGAGAAAAATTTGAGTTTACATCTTCGCGCCCTCTAATTGCTAGTCCTTGTCGGCATAGGAATTGCAAGGTAGTAAAAATAGTCTCAAGAGCTAAATGGCCTTTCTTCATATCACTATCCAACTTTTCATTCGATTCAGAGGCCACATTTCAGTTAGTGGTAGTATTTAGTTTCAGAACAACTTCTTTAAGCGTAAACTTATTTTCATGAAGACGGAATTTTTCCAAAGCCGTTTTCCAGTTAGAAAACCCTATGGAAGTAAATGCATCTTCTTTTTTTGAAGAAAATGGTTCAAATGGCTCTGAGCAATATGGGACTTAACATCTGAGGTCATCAGTCCCCTAGAACTTAGAACTACTTGAACCTAACTAACCTAAAGACATCACACACATCCATGCCCGAGGCAGGTTTCGAACCTGCGACCGTAGCGGTCGTGCGGTTCCAGACTGAAGCGCCTAGAACCGCTCGGCCACACCGGCCGGCGAAGAAAATTGTAATAGATTTTTAGCGTCAGCCTCCTTGCAGGTTTTGCAAAAAACTTTCTTGGTAGATGCTTCATATTCTAGCCATGTATATTTGATCAACCAAGACTTCTGAAATGATCTTCCCTAACCGGATTGTACGGGTTTCGGCTGTGAACGGTTGTCGCCTGATGACGACGAAGCAATTGACGACACAATAATTGTTGGAGGTTGACTTGCAGTATCATCAACTTCCAAGCGCGCCTTTTTGGTAACAAATTTATCCATTGCAAACTTAATTCACAATACACTAAGAGAATAAAGTAAACGAATAAAATATAGTCGTATAAAGTAGTCCACTAGACACTAAAGCCGTAACACTAAACATGTCTGCAGCATGCACTGAACGAAACTATCCACACTGAATGACTGCGACAGCAGGGTGGGCTTTATAGAGCCGCGGTGTCGTAATGTCTTGAAGCATCAAGGCGACGCGAGGCGGAGGGTTCCAGGAGCTTTTGCTGCAGTCCTTTTGATGTCGCCGCGGCCGCAGCACTGGCCCGCCGGCGCCCGACTTTACCCGAAGGTTCGCGTACTGGGACAAGTTTTAAGTGCGCTCGCAGCACCGTACCTCTATCATGATTCACAACACTCGTTTTAAGTTAACCTGCTTACTACCATTATAATTATTTGTTTTAACTCAATACTGAATGTATTTTAAAGGGTAACTATCGTCAAACAAGGAAAATAAAAAATTCTAACATAATTTTGTGATTTTACAAAGTATAATACACTCCTGGAAATTGAAATAAGAACACCGTGAATTCATTGTCCCAGGAAGGGGAAACTTTATTGACACATTCCTGGGGTCAGATACATGATCACACTGACAGAACCACAGGCACATAGACACAGGCAACAGAGCATGCACAATGTCGGCACTAGTACAGTGTATATCCACCTTTCGCAGCAATGCAGGCTGCTATTCTCCCATGGAGACGATCGTAGAGATGCTGGATGTAGTCCTGTGGAACGGCTTGCCATGCCATTTCCACCTGGCGCCTCAGTTGGACCAACGTTCGTGCTGGACGTGCAGACCGCGTGAGACGACGCTTCATCCAGTCCCAAACATGCTCAATGGGGGACAGATCCGGAGATCTTGCTGGCCAGGGTAGTTGTCTTACACCTTCTAGAGCACGTTGGGTGGCACGGGATACATGCGGACGTGCATTGTCCTGTTGGAACAGCAAGTTCCCTTGCCGGTCTAGGAATGGTAGAACGATGGGTTCGATGACGGTTTGGATGTACCGTGCACTATTCAGTGTCCCCTCGACGATCACCAGTGGTGTACGGCCAGTGTAGGAGATCGCTCCCCACACCATGATGCCGGGTGTTGGCCCTGTGTGCCTCGGTCGTATGCAGTCCTGATTGTGGCGCTCACCTGCACGGCGCCAAACACGCATACGACCATCATTGGCACCAAGGCAGAAGCGACTCTCATCGCTGAAGACGACACGTCTCCATTCGTCCCTCCATTCACGCCTGTCGCGGCACCACTGGAGGCGGGCTGCACGATGTTGGGGCGTGAGCGGAAGACGGCCTAACGGTGTGCGGGACCGTAGCCCAGCTTCATGGAGACGGTTGCGAATGGTCCTCGCCGATACCCCAGGAGCAACAGTGTCCCTAATTTGCTGGGAAGTGGCGGTGTGGTCCCCTACGGCACTGCGTGGGATCCTGCGGTCTTGGCGTGCATCCGTGCGTCGCTGCGGTCCGGTCCCAGGTCGACGGGCACGTGCACCTTCCGCCGACCACTGGCGACAACATCGATGTACTGTGGAGACCTCACGCCCCACGTGTTGAGCAATTCGGCGGTACGTCCACCCGGCCTCCCGCATGCCCACTATACGCCCTCGCTCAAAGTCCGTCAACTGCACATACGGTTCACGTCCACGCTGTCGCGGCATGCTACCAGTGTTAAAGACTGCGATGGAGCTCCGTATGCCACGGCAAACTGGCTGACACTGACGGCGGCGGTGCACAAATGCTGCGCAGCTAGCGCCATTCGACGGCCAACACCGCGGTTCCTGGTGTGTCCGCTGTGCCGTGCGTGTGATCATTGCTTGTACAGCCCTCTCGCAGTGTCCGGAGCAAGTATGGTGGGTCTGACACACCGGTGTCAATGTGTTCTTTTTTCCATTTCCAGGAGTGTATAAGCAATAATTTTCTTAAATTATTGGTGGGCTCCGCCCCCCCCCCCCCCCAAACGAGTTTTTGAGGGGGCTCAGGCCCCCTCAGGCCCCACGGAGTCGGCACCTGTGTGGGGGTAAGAACCATCCATCATCGGGTGGGATGGGCGTGAAACAGCAGTGTAACCAATGACGCGAGAATACCCATACTTTAGTGGCCCAGTGTTTGAGAATGAGAGCATATAGATGCTTGCAACAAACTTTACACATAATTTCAAACCTTTACGAAACTTTTTCTCGCTGACGATCCCAATAAAATGGTGAAAAGAAAGAAGTTTATTGCTTACTAAATTTTCGCTGTTCATGCAGTAAAACTGCCGAATGAAGCATGGCGTTCTAATTTGTTACATGTCTACCAGTAACTGTATTTGTGACACATTTTTGCAGACAATATTCACCTATAGCACTGCATGTACTAGAAAAATTTCATCTTTGTACCACAGTTAGTCCAGGAGATATGACGTCATCAACACTGAGATATGTCAGAAACTATCACATCATGTGTGACGTTTTAATTTATTATTTCATTACTACTGACTCTATTCGCCAGTCCGCAACCGCGCTGCTGCTTCGGTAGCAGGTTCGAATCCTGCCTCGGGCATGGATGTGTGTGATGTCCTTAGGTTAGTTAGGTTTAAGTAGTTCTAAGTCTAGGGGACTGATGACCTAGGATGTTAAGTCCCGTAGAGCTTGAAGCCATCTGAACCATTTGAACTCTATTCACAACACATTTCGCAGACAATAACACTGGATGTGACTGCGCAATTACAAGTTTGGAATGCGCATAGTTCAGGAGATACGATATCATAACACTGAACTGCGTGAAAATGAAACAGCAGGGCGACATTCGCTAGGCATAGAGGTGAAATATGTGTACAAATACGTGTGAAATATGTTAAATATGTGTGAAATGTAGTGTTCATAAAGTCTTGGAACACTTTCAATTATTTATTTCACAAGAACTTCACATTGTACAGATGTCATACATATTGCATTTTGAAGAGAAACTCTGATTGTTTTTTTTTTTTTTTTTTTTTTTTTTTTACAAACATTCGATATGTGAACTATGAGTGACCCGGAGACGTCAATATGGTAATCCAATTCTTGCCATACCAGTCCCATCATGGCAACGTCGACTGTGACAGTCGCTTCCCGTATTCTCTCCTGGAGCTCTGTTACATCACGTGGTAGAGGCGGTACATGCACCAGATCTTTAATGTGTCCTCACAGAAGAAAGTCACACGGAGTGAGATCTGGTGATCTGGGGGACCATTCCATAAACAGCTGTCCCCTTCTGTAGCACGGCCGATCCATCGATGCGGCAGCTCCGTGTTCACGTACCCACGAACTTCACGATGAAAATGGGTGGAGCCCCATCCTACTGAAAGACGAACGGAGAGTCCGATTGCATTTGAGGCATCGGCCATTACAGCAACACGTCCAAGTAGGAATATCCAGTGCTATCGGCGAAGAATAATAGCCCGCACAGTTTTCGACGTGACAAGGTACAAAAAACATTTACCTTTGGGGAATCACGCTCAAATTCAATGCATTTGTGTGGATGCTTTGTACCCCAGATTCGACGATTATGCCTGTTCACTTTCCCATTAGTGTGAAAAGTGGCTTCGTCGCAAAAAATTAAGTGATTAAGAATGCCATCCCCATCCTAATTCTATTACTGCAACTGCGCGAACAAAACTCAAAACGCTTGTCTTTGTCGTCGTCAGTGAGCTTCTGCACTGGCTCCAATTTGAATGGTTTCATAGACAGCTTATGTCGCAGAACTTTCCACACTGTCACTGGAGCCATTTCGTGTTCACAGGATGCACGACTCGCCGATTTCTTTGGACTCATGAATGTCTCTGGTACGTGCTCCGCATTCATTTCACCATGGAGGTAAGAATAAGGGGAGATGGCGCTACGTATCCCAGCCGTACTACGTTTTGAAGCCATGGGGGCGTGGCTCGCTACTATGACACTCTGACCAAAACTTGCCAGTGTGCATCATCTTGTTTGCAATACGTACTGGGACATTTCAGTTACGTTACACTACTGGGAAACACTGTTCATTACCACCAATATTTACTGAAATACGGTACACAGAATGGCAAATCTACACAGTGTCCTGTTTAGGCCTATACTTTACGCCAGTTAATGTAGTGTTAGCTTTTAATTTGGTACATGATGAAGACAAAGTGAGTTACTCAACACTTCGATTATCGACGATACGTACGTATTATACTGAAATGTGAACTTGAAAACTAAGAATTTAATTCTTTGAATTAACATACCTTTTGGAAATGTTTTGGGTGTGTAGGGAAAACTGATGGTACAGCATTTTCTCGGAGCCTTACTGTTGAAAGGGAAGTTCGGTCTATGTCCTCTTCTCGGAAATGCTGAGAACATATAGTGCTCCATTTAGACGCACGGCAATTCTTCATCCTCACGGCATTCTCCCACAGAGCTTTCCGACTTTCATTTTTAGGAAATCTAAAATCATACAGGAGAAAAACACGCTATAGTACAAGTACCGATGTAGCACACGTTCATTCACAATGAAGTTGTAAAATCACACTTAACGAGACAACTTACACATGAAATGTTATTCCCTTCGATTTCGCATCACAATCAGAACGATTCGTACATCCGAACACCACACAAGTCACCATAATAGCGCAAAATCCTTCCAAAAGCGAGCGACAAGCCTATGCACACAAGCTTACAGCAGCAATGTTTTGGTCGGATTGAGATGGCTACCCTCGGCTTCACATAGCTTCACAGCTGTGACGTCACGGCGTCTCCCTCTATTCTTACCTCCATGCATTTCACTCACACTGGGAAGTACGTTTCTCTTTGCCGCGCACAAGCAAACTGTCTTAAAGAATTTGTTGTGCTAGTGGTAAATGGCCTTCCTTGTTGGTGGTTTCTTACCGTACTGGTTCTAAACATCCGTTGAACAGCTGTAGCACACTTGTTTTTGTCGAACTCACAACACACAGAAAGCTCGCTCCACACCTGAATTTGCGACTAGCGCTGACTATTGGCAAATTAACAAACTACGCTGTGGCGGTATACACGAAAAAAAAACTTGCAGGATTTCTCTCCAAAATGACATATGTATGATATCAGTACAATGTTTGGTTCTTGGGCAATAAATAATTGAAAGTGTTCCCGCACTTTATGTACACCCTGTATTTGACATGAGAGTGTGGGGGAAAAGACACGGGTAAAAAGCTTAACCTAAACCCCTGGGACGATTTCATTCAAATTTGGTACACATATTAATTACAATCTGTTAAGAAATACCGTTGGTTTAAGAACCACCAGCCTCCTATTGGGGTGAGCGTGGTATCGTGTATAAAGAGGTGATGGACAGAGGGAGAGGAGAGGAGGAGATGGACACAAAAAAGGAAAGAGGAGGAGTTAATTGGGGAGAGGGGGAAGAGGAGATGCACGGAGAGAGGGGGGAGAGAAGATGGATAGGGAGAGGGGGGAGGAGGTGACTGATGAAGAGAGGGGGAGGAGGTAATGGAATTAGAGGGAGGGGGAGAAGATGGGCAGAGGGGGGAAGAGCAGATTGACAGAGAATGGTAGGAGGAAGAGATGGACAGAGAGAGGCAGGAGGAGATGGACAGAGAGTGGACGAAGAGGAGGTGGACAGAGAGAAGGGGAAGGAAGATAGACTGGAATAAATACGTACCCAGGCAACACTATGTATTCAGCTAGTATCAAATAAGATATCTTCAACTGAAATGAGTAGATATCACCAAAATCTTAGAAGTGCAAGACTAGATTTAAGTCAACAGAGGATGGGAGGAGTAATATCAGAGAAGTTATCACAGGAAGAAGAGCGCAGCGTCATGGATCCATATGACGTTAGAATAAGACCTGCCGGTAGCACCGAACTATCTCTACAACCTCCTGCAGCTCCGAGATCACATGTGTCGAAGGTCGCGAACCGCAGACACTTCCTCTGGGTCTCAGTCAGGAGACGGTCACGTTTTACAGCCGTAGGCATCCTCCAGGATGCCGATCCAGTCCTGGAACTTGAAGAGAAAACCAATCACTTAGACATTCCAGAAGCCCAGGAAGTCCACAAACCATACGATGAATATTTCCATTATTTATTTTCGTATGTAGTAGTTGTAGAAAATAGTTGTAGACGTTTAGATGGATCTGAAAGACCCTTTGGTGGCTGAGTCCTGCCAGGAATCTATATTAGTACAGGTGGTGGTAGAAGTAGTGTAGTGAGCATTTACGGACTTGCAAGACTCGACGCAAGAGGCAGCCACTGGTCACATACAGTGAAACTATACGAAGAAGAGCTGCAGGTTTTAGATTTTTATCATGTTATATCGTTACTTGTTGCTTTATTTCCTAAATTCAATTCAGTATATGCTATTTTATACATTACCTATATAATTTGTAATTGAGTTCTTTTGTAAAATGACAAAATTAATATTATGTATAGTTACGACCTGCCGTATTTCCTAATGATCGGGTCAATTTAGTGAAAAAAATTCATCAATCGTAGTGGCTGGAGAGTGCGCCTCTGCCTGTCTCTTGGCAACCCACGACCAGATGTTTCCAGTACATGAGAGATCTGAAGAACATGCTGGCCAGGCAGCTGTCGAACACACTCTGTATCAACAACATGTGCAAAACATTGTCTTAAGTTATCTACAGTACTGGCCATTAAAATTGCTACACCACAAAGATAACTTGTTACAGACGCGAAATTTAACCGACAGGAAGAAGATGCTGTGTTATGCAAATGATTAGCTTTTCAGATCATTCACACAAGGTTGGCGCCGGTGGCGACACCTTCAACGTACTGACATGAGGAAAGTTTCCAACCGATTTCTCATACACAAACACCAGTTGACCGGCATTGCCTGGTGAAAAGTTGTTGTGATGCCTCGTGTAAGGAGGAAAAATGCGTACCATCGCGTTTCCGACTTTCATAAAGGTCGGATTGTAGCCTATCGCGATTGCGGTTTATCGTATCGCGACATTGCTGCTCGCGTTGGTCGAGATCCAATGACTGTTAGCAGAATATGGAATCGGTGGGTTCAGGAGGGTAATACGGAACGCCGTGCTGGATCCCAACGGCCTCGTATCACTAGCAGTCAAGATGACAGGCATCTTATCCGCATGGCTGTAACAGATCGTGCACCCACGTCTCGATCCCTGAGTCAACAAATGGGGACGTTTGCAACACAACAACCATCTGCATGAACAGACCGACGACGTTTGCAGCAGCATGGACTACCAGCTCGGGTACCATGGCTGCGGTTACCCTTGACGCTTCATCACAGACAGGAGTACTCAACGACGAACCTGGGTGCACGAATGGCAAAACGTCATTTTTTCGGATGAATCCAAGTTCTGTTTACAGCATCATGATGGTCGCATCCGTCTTTGGCGACATCGCGGTGAACGCACATTGGAAGCGTATATTCGTCATCGCCATACTGGCGTATCACCCGGCGTGATGGTATGGGGATCCATTGGTTACACGTCTCGGTCACCTCTTGTTCGCACTGACGGCACTTTGAACAGTGGACGTTACATTTCAGATGTGTTACGAGCCGTGGCTCTACCCTTCATTCGATCCCTGCAAAACCCTACATTTCAGCAGGATAATGCACGACCGCATGTTGCAGGTTCTATACGGGCCTTTCTGGATTCAGAAAATGTTCGAATGCTGCCCTGGCCAGCACATTCTCCAGATCTCTCACCAATTGAAAACGTTTGGTCAATAGTGGCCGAGCAACTGGCTCGTCACAATACGCCAGTCACTACTCTTGATGAACTGTGGTATCGTGTTGAAGCTGCATGGGCAGCTGTACCTGTACACGCCATCCAAGCTCTGTTTGACTCAATGTCCAGGCGTATCAAGGCCGTTATTACGGCCAGAGGTGGTTGTTCTGCGTACTGATTTCTCAGGATATATGCACTCAAATTGCGTGAAAATATAATCACATGTCAGTTCTAGTATAATATATTTGTCCAATGAATACCCGTTTATCATCTGCATTTCTTCTTGGTGTAGCAATTTTAATGGCCAGTAATGTATATCTACATCTACATCACTGTTCTGCATTTCACACTTAAGTGCCCGGCAGAGGGTTCTACCAGCCTCCTTCAGACTATTTCTGTACCGTTCCACTCCAAAATAGCGCATGGGAAAAATGAAGACTTGAATCTTTCGTTAAGAGTTCCGATTTCCCTGATTTTATTACGATTGTCACTTTTCCCTATGTAGGTTAGCGACAGTAAAATACTTTCACATTCAGAAGAGAAAGATGGTGATCGAAATTTCGTGAAAAGTGCTCGCTGCCTGTTGCATCTTCTAAGTGTTCTCCCATTAAAACGCATTCTTTAGTTTGCCTTCCCCTCAACACTGTCTTATGATCGTTCCACTTTAAGTTGCTCATACTTGTAATTTCTAGGTATTTAGATGAACTGACGGCCTTCATCTTTGTATGATTTACTGTGTAACCTAAATTTAACGGATTTCTTTTCGTAGTCTTGAGTATTCAGAGATAATAGCTACTTTTCGCACCATACATATATCTTGTCTAAGTCATTTTGCATTTGAGTTTGACCTTCTGATGAATTTACGAGACAGTAAATGACAGCATCATCTGCAAACAATCTAAGAGGGCTGCTCATATTGTCTCCTAAATCGTTTATACAAACTAGGAACAGCAGAGGGTCTATAACACACCCTTAGGGAACGCCAGATATCACTCTTGTTTTACTGGATTACTCAAGACAGAAAATCACGAATCCATCGGCACAACTGAGACAATACTCCATGGGCACGTAATTTGTTTAGAAGCCACTTGTGAGTAACTCTGTAAAAGGCCTTCTGGAAATCTAGAAATATGGAATCAGTCTGAGATCCCTTGTCAATAGTACTCATTACTTCATGCGAATAAAGAGCTATTTGTGTTTCACAAGAACGATATATTCTGAATCAGTGCTGACTATTTGTCAAAAGATCGTTACCTTTGAGGTAATTCATAATGTTCGAACACAGTATATACTCCAAAAGCCTACAGCAAACCGATGTCAGTGATCTGGGGTCTGTAATTCAGCGGATTACTCCTATGTCCCTTCTTGAGTATTGGTGTGACTTGTGCAGCTCTCCAGTCTTTTGGTACGGATCTTTCGTCGAGCGAGTGGTTATACGTGATTGTTAAGTATGGAGCTATTGTATCGGCATACTCTGAAAGGTACCTCATTGGTATGCTGTCTGTGACTGGAAGACTTGCCTTTATTAAGCACTTTAAGCTGTTTCGCTACACCGAGGATATCTGCTTCTAAGTTATCCATACTGACAATTGTTCTGGATTCGAGTTCTGGAATATTTACTTCGTCTTCTTTGGCTGTGTTTAATAACTCCGGTTTAATGGCGCTGTCATCGGCAATATTACAATTGTTATCGAGCAGTGAAGGCGTTGATTGTATCTTGTCGATGGTATACATATGACCAGAATATCTTTGTATTTTCTATCAGATTTAGAGGCGGAGTTTCGTTGTGGAAACTCTTAAAAATATCTTGCATCGAAGTCGGTGCTATGTTTCGAGCTTCAGTAAATCTGGGGGATTTACTGAAGCTGGGGATTTTATGTTCCTTTAAATTTGGCCTGCTTTTTTCTTGCTTCTCCAACAGTGCTCTAACCTGATTTGTGTAGCTGGGGGGGGGGGGGGGAATCAGTACCGTCTCTTATTAGTTTATTCGGTATAAATCTCTCAATTGCCTCAGAAACCATTTCCTTGAATTTAACCCACATGTGGTGTATACTTACGCAGTTAGTTGGGAAGGAGTGGAGACTGTCTCTTAGAAGAGTATCAAGCGAATTTTTATCTGACTTTTTGAATAGATATGTTTTGCGTTTACTTTTGCTGGATTTAGATGTTGCGGAGGTCAGTCTAACTACAGTGACCTTTTGGTCACTAATCCTTGTATCCGTCATGATGCTCCCTATCTGCTCAGTATTATTTTTTGCTAAGAGGTCAAGTATGTCATTTATATTTCGAGTGAGCTCCTGAACTAATTGCTTAAAATAATTTTTGGAGGAAGCATTTAGTACAAATTTTGATGAAGTTTTATACCTACCACCGGCTGTGAACATGTATTTTCGCCAGCATATCGAGGACAGGTTGAAATTACAACCAACTGTAATTGTATGTGTGGGTTACCTATTTGAAAGTTTTCTTTTAACTGTTCAGCAACTGAATCACCTGAGTCGGAGGGTCGGTAAGAGGAATCACTTGTTACTGTATTCCGGTTGTCAAGTACAACCTCTACCCATGCTAACTCAGAGGAACTATCTACTTAAAGTGATTCTTCAGTTTCTCCCGGCGTGTTTCTTGCTCGAACAGTCCACGGGTGTACTGCCGGTCCATAGTGTCCAACGGGCACAATATTTCGGTGATCAGACATGTCGCCATCGTCAGGTGCGCTGACGAATTGAGCTCCTGAGGGTGGGCGGACGTCTTAAATCCCCTCCCCTAGCGAGGCGTTCTCTCCGCGGTCCGCGCCCGCACGTCATATGTCGGTGAGACGCTGGCGTCGGCGTCTGTGGTGGCGTCAGTGTAATTGCCTCGTCCGCCCTAGTCGCCCGTTCGTTTCCTTTGTTGAGCGTCTTTTTAATTAGGCTCAATGCCGGTTCCCATGCCCTGCTGAAGTTGTAGCCGCAATCTCGGTTGATGAGTCCGTCCCTGGTACGAATTTCGATAGCCTCTCTAACGACGTTGTCTCGGTATTTAGATGTATGTGCCAGGACCCTGGTATTTTGGTAGTCCATTTCGTGATTTTCGGACAAACAGTGCCCTGCGACCGCCGACTTGTTCGGGTACCCAAGTCGAGTGTGCCTCTGATGTTGTCGGCAACGATCTTCGATGGTGCGCACTGTCTCTCCAATATAAGGCTTCTCACACTGGCACCGAATCTGGCATATGCCGGTCTTCCGCAAACCGATATCGTCTTTGACACTTCCCAATCATGCTCGCGTTTTATTTGGTGGGCAAAAGACAGTTCCTACTCGGTGCTTCCTCAATATTCGTCCTATTTTCCCCAATAGTGCTCCAGTGTACGGTATATAGGCGGTGGCTATCTCTTTCCCCGTAACTTCTTCCGTCTCCACACGCTGTACTGTAGAGGTGGGGTGGAGAGCGCGTCTGATCTGCCATTCCGAGTACCCGTTTTTCCGGAATACAGCTTTGAGGTGTTCCAGTTCTTGGGGCAGACACTCTGCGTCACTGATGGTGCACGCCTTGTGTACCAGAGTTTTAGCACCTCATTCCTCTGCGCAGGGTGGTGGCAGCTATCGGCTTGCAAATACAGGTCGGAGTACGTTTTCTTCCTGTATACCTCGTGGCCCAGGGTGCCATCCGCTCTTCTTTTGACCATGACATCCAGAAATGGTAATCTTCCTTCTGCTTCGGTCTCCATAGTGAATTTGATGTTCGGATGTATGGAGTTCAGGTGTGTAAAAAAGTCTAGGAGCTTGTCTCTTCCAGGGGGCCAGATCACGAACGTGTCATCCACATAACGTTGAAAACAAGTAGGTTTCCATTTGGATGACGCCAAAGCTTCCTCCACGAAGTACTCCATATAGAAATTCGCGACCACAGGCGAGAGTGGGCTCCCTACTGCGACTCCTTCTGTTTGTTCATAGTATTCTACATTAAAGAGAAAATACTTGGAGGTCAGAATGTGCTTGGAAAGGTAGGTCGTCTTCTCGTCAAATTTCTGTGCAATAAGCTCAACTGACTCTCGAAGAGGCACCCTGGTGAATAATGAAACAACGTCAAAACTCACCAGGATATCTGAGTCTTTCTGCTTGAAGTTGTCGAGACATTTTACGAAATCCCCAGAATTACGAACGTGATGACGGCATTTCCCCACACAAGGGCTTAGTAATTCTTCCAGGTATTTGGCCAGCAAATATGTAGGTGCCCTAATGTTGCTGACAATTGGGCGTAACGGCACCCCTTCTTTGTGGACTTTAAGGAGTCCCTAAAGTCTTGGCGGTACTGGCCTTTGAGGTGTCAATTTTTTGGCGACACCCTCTGCTAAATCTTCGCCCTTGAGAAGAGCTCTAGTCCTGTTCCCCACCTTCTTCGTGGGGTCAGCGTTGATCTTCCTGTAAGATTCGTCATTTAGCAGGCTCCGCATCTTCTCATTGAAGTCCTTATGGGAAAGAAGAACCGTTGCATTGCCTTTGACAGCCGGTAAGACAACATGCCCAGGGCTCTGTCTCAGGTCTCGAATGGCTGCCCTCTCCCTGCTGGTAATATTCGACTTGATCGGTTTAGTTCTCGTCAGAGCACGGCAGGTTTCCTGGCATACATCTTCAGCTGCTTCAGGTGGTAGTCGTACAGCAACCTGTTCAACTGCACTGACAATGTCCGCTACCGGCGTGAACCTAGGTGTGGGAGCAAAATTAAGTCCCTTCTCTAGAACAGAAATTGCTTCCCCAGTCAGCTCAATGTCTGTGAGATTGATGACCGTCTTGCGTGGAGCCTCCAGCGATTGTTTGTCAGAGAGACGATCACATGAACAGCGCGTAGTATGCTCATGATGTAAGTGTGTAACATTTAGGCGTCTGGAGCGGGCGCAAAATGTCCGATTGGTTGAAATGAAGTAGGAAGGAGTAAAGTGCCGAAATTTCGACGCAGTTTGATGGTAGGCCCTTTGCGATTGGCAGAGATTGTTTCCACAAGATGAGGTTTGATAAAGCCATGACGTGAAACATGAAAGGACCCAGGGGGATGGGGGGGGGGGGGGGCAGTTTTGCTACAAGAGACACAAGACCGGAAATTTCGTGGACTCTCTTCTAAACCAGCGTCAAGTGCAGAATGAGGCACATCACGCTCTGTACGACGTACTAGAGGAGTTTTGTGTGAACACTGCCTTCACTTTGGCTGACATTCAGCTAGATACTGGCTGTAGCGTCGTTGAGCTCCAACAGCGGAGAAACGAAACAGCCACGTAGTTAATTGTTCCTGCAAGAACTGAGTGGGCAGTGTAATATGCACGCTGCTCCATCCATGCACGTGCATATAGCCATATTTCAAGAGTAGGGATGAGTGCATGTTTTCTCGCCTAACGAGAAACATAGGACAGTTCCTGCTGATAAAATCAGCAAAGATTTTGATTAGCTTTTATAGGACTTTCAGAGGACGAGAGCAGCCATGCAGCCAACAGCTCATTGCAGCTAAGCTAAATACTGCTAGCAGAGGCGTAAACTTGTTGGTTCACCAGCTCGCGACCACTGTGAACTCGAGCAACCTTGAGTAATCTTCGGCTCAGCTTGTCACAAAAACTAGCCATCCTCTGTAGACTTGATTGTCATCCTAAATAGTAACGAACTTAGAACCAGAATCGGATGATTTGTCGTAATATTGGCCAACTTCACGATGTAGTAGTAAGAATAATTTTGTAGAGAACCTTCTGGTTAAAATTTGATATTGTTGTGTTTAGTGTCATGTTATTTCGATTAAACGGGACGTAATGCGTTATCTTGACAACTGTCCTAACATTGTTATGTTACAGCCTATGTAAATTCGTGCACTTGTTTGACAATAATAGTGAATCAAAAACAATTTGTATACTGCTAAACACCATTGTGCTCTGTCATAGAATAAGGGTCCACTCCTTACCCCCGTCATTTATTATATAGACGCTAACGTACTCACAGGATGTTTTTGCTAATGTCTGTCGTCAGAGAAAAGGTGTGGAGTGTCAGATAATGACGACCCTGCCAGGATGGCAACTGGTCTGCCAGGATTGCAATTAGTCAAATTAGAAAGAGTAATTAAAATTTGGTATTGAGATTTTTTTGCATGGTAACTCAGGGTACGTGTCGGCATAGTGCTCAGAATACTGTAAATGCGTGATCCACAGACTAGAAAAAGTTGTATTAACGAGTAAAGAAACAGTTTGGTGTTTGTGTAAAAGTAACTTGTGCATGACCTTGCTGGCGCGTGCGAAGTTATTCACGGCGTTGTTGAGTTGGTTAGAATGTCCACAAACAGTGAACGGCGTTGCTAATGAAGTGTTAATAGTATAAGAAACTTTCTATGATATTTTGGAGACGTATAAGGTCATATGACTTCATGTTGACTAGAGCTCAGGCTCGTACAAATCGAGAAAGACAGAGGTTAGTTAGACTGTCTGAGATGGCGAAAGGACGGAGATCATCGCATAAAGGGCAAACTGAATATCTTGATAGGATAGAAATTGACGTACAACAAAAAGTATCGAGCACAAGTCACGATACCGAACGGAGGGATAATGCAGAGGGAATGGTGGCAGTTTCGTGATTGGTATCGCAGTATGAGACCGCACGAAACCGAGCAGATGACAGATCTAGTGAGTCAGAAGTAGAATCAGAGAACGAGCAACTTCGCTACGTTGAACTAAATGTTGTAATTCTGAATCAAACGGGAGAGTTTCCTACGGAAAGAATGTGTGTAAGCGAACGTCAAAATTTACACCAAATGGTGACAGGTGACGATGGCGAAGAGCCTGAAAATGTGTTCGAAATATTGAAGCAACTCACTACTGTTGACAAGCAAACAAGTGAAACGATGAGATCAGAGTTAGCAGACTTAAAAACAGAAGCAAATGCAGGGTTAGCAGACTTAAAAACACAAACAAACGCAGGGTTATCGGCCACAAATGCTGCTTTAAATGATCTCAAATTTGGAACCAATGCTTGGTTAGAAAAAGTACGCAAAGATCAGCAAAAGTTGCGAACGGAAGATAATGAACAGTTTACTGAAATCCGGAAAGAGGCGAGAGACTAACGAGAACTAATTCAATCGCTTATGGCTGATCAGAAAAAGATGCGTACTGACATTGGCCAGGTGTAGGATGCAGTGTTTAATATCAACCAAAGAGTTGATAATTTAGCATGCAAGGCGTCTGTTACGGCGCAACAAATCGTGGAAGAACTCAATGTCAGAAAACGTGTCACGCGAGCAGCATTAAAAAGATTTGATATACGCATTGTCAACATCGTCACGAAAAATCAGCAGCAGTATGAACAGCTTCGTACAGAACTGAAGCAGTGTACTGAGAACCGTACAGAAAGCAGTAGTGAGGCGACGGAATCGGTAGTATCATCCGACATAGTGGTGGAAAAAATCCAGAGGTAACCAAGTCAGTTATGCAATCTTCCCTGGCAGTTGCGGAAACACAAAAAAGTCATGAGATTCCACTTGTAGGTCCACAAGATGTTACGTCAGTATTTCCGAACCGAAACAGAAGCAAATGGGAGGAGTACAGTTGAGACAGGTGAGCGAAGCAGACAATGGTGCGAGAAGCGGTAACTGCGCGCGTACCAACCGAGCGGCAGCCGACCCTCCGAAAGTACGCTAATGACGCGATAACAGAGCAAGTTACAGCGACACATGTACCAAACTCTGAATTTACGAGCTATAGTACAAGAAGTCACATTCCGCACGTCAATATGAAGCGAATACAAAGACAAAACACTGGTCCAGTAACGGGAAATTTAAACGTGTCTTTCAGTCCGATACACAAGGAACGATACGGTTTAGATAACTTCACACCACTGCGTAGATGCGATGCTAGATGGGACTCAAATATGTCATCTCAGATTCCAAATGTGGTAGGACGAATAAAGGAAAACATGACGCACTTGAAGGGAACGAAAAATGTTGCTAACATACGATCGCCATATGGTGCAATAGAAAAATTTGACAATGATCACTTTTTGACTGTCAGAAAATTCCAATATTACAAAGAAAGCGGGAAAGGCTTACACCCCGCACGTTTATCCATCAATTCCAGATCGGTTTGCTAGAGCATTGGCCACTTAGCTATAAACTTGACTTCATTTGTGGTCATATGGAAGGCGCAATAGCGGAAACCATGCAAAGAGTCGCTGCAAGCTGTCAGTCGTATGAACAATTAAAGTCGGCATTCTTGGAGAGATACTGGTTCACGGGAACCCAAAATAGGATAAAATATGAATTTTTAGAGAAGGAGTCATTCGAAAATTCGAGAGACAAGAAGCCAGTTAGAGTTTTTGAAGAAATGACGAAAAAGAATCAGTGTTTAGACAATCCATACAGTGATGGGGAACTGATACGTATGTACACAATGAAGTTACTCTTGTGTTATCATCAATCGTTGGTTGGCAGAGCAGGAGATAATATACAGGCATTGAAAGGGAACCTGAATTCATCTTCAGTGAAGATGATGCGAAGAAACAACGTGCAGTGAGAGAAACCAATGGTAGGGGGAATAACAGCAACCGATTGGCCTTTAATAATGCTTACAATGGCAATAATAATGTTGGGAAAGGTAATCGTTTTGGGAAGAATAGTAATCGCCCATGGGATAATAATAGCTATGGTTTTGGCAACTCACAGAGATCAAACAATAACTATGGCTTTGGTGAGCCGCGGAATTACAATAATGGCTTTGGTCCCCGAAACTATGGTGGTAAGTATAATTCGCGATATGATCACCGTTCAAACGAAGCAGCAAGGTTTAGAGGTTTTCCACCACAAAGCCCAAGTTATTCAGGTGGAAATGGAATACTTAGAACGCAGAAAGGTTGGGAGAATCAGACTTCAGCATGACAACACACGCGAATGAACCGATACAGGCAGTCGAATTGAGGCCACCTAGCCCTGGTAAAAGACAGAATTGACGAGATGAACGGTACGAAGACCCGTCACAAGTGATTCAATCGCCAAATGAAGTTGATTTTATAATTAAACATGTAAGTAGACTTAGCTTTGATCAGCAAGATTCTGAAGTAGGTTAAAGGGAAGATCAGATACAAGCACCAGCATGCTGGGAGACAATTGAGTGGGAATCGACCGATGATGAGGAGCAAGAGTTGTTAACAGTTAGTATAGACAGCTGTACAGAAACTGATGATGACCAAATTGTGAAGGGTGTAGTTCATTTATACGAAACCGAGAGAGAAATGGTATGCCAAGAGGATAATGCACCATTGGTTACACCAGTACTGACACCCGAGCCAGATGGCATATATAGGACAGGAACGTATGAAGAAGTAATAGAGGTGTTTGATAAATATGATGGGCAAATAACTTCATCCCAGAGCATTCAGATGACAGGTGTTAAAAGTAATGAGGAGAATAAATTGATGGTAGTAAACCAATGGGAAATGCAGGCCCAACACATTGACAGGTTAACATATAACTCGATAGAGGAGGCATTAATGCATGAAAATGAAACTAAAGCTCTTCATGAGGTGCAACCGATCGTTTGGGTTGAGGTAGGTGGCACGATTATAGATACCATCCTTGATACTGTAAGCGAAATGACG
This sequence comes from Schistocerca cancellata, assembly GCF_023864275.1. Lineage (NCBI taxonomy): Eukaryota > Metazoa > Arthropoda > Insecta > Orthoptera > Acrididae > Schistocerca > Schistocerca cancellata. Next base: position 235,554,327 of record NC_064629.1, on the reverse strand, counting down.
GCGATTACGGAAGTACGGAAGAATTTTTTGAGAAATGTAGAAATGTAACGCTGAGCATGCGCTACCAGTGTTACGGACGAAACGTGTTAAAGTCAGCGGACCGGTCATGGGTGCGTCAGCGGTGATTACTAGGCAAACGCGTGTAACTTTTTCATCCCAGGGGCATGAAATAGAAGCGGACATGGTAGTTGTGCCGAAACTTTCTGTACCCATAATCAGTGGAGCCGATTTCATGTGTCAGAATCGTGTTACGCTCAATATGGACGAAGGGTATATGATGCTCGGGAGATACGTCTTACTTTTGAAGAAAACTCAGACATGAAGAGATGTCAGGTGATTAGAAAAAAACTCAATAAGCAACTGGATCTGTATCAATCGGAGGAGGGACACCCACGGTATAGGTGGGCGAGAGAAACAATACATGCAGATGACGAAGTAATGGTGGAAATTCATCAAGAAATAGATAGTATGTTGCGAGAAGTAAGGGATATTTCAGGTACAGACAAAGCCAAATTAGGAGCAGTATTAAGGCAAAATGCCGAGGTGTTTCTACAAAAACCCAGACGCATTAAAAATTTTCAGTACGAATTCAAGGTTAATGATCATAGGCCATTTAGCGTACCGCCTTAAACTACTCCACTGTGTTACCGAAGACATGTATTTTTAGAATTACACAAGATGCTAGATGATGACATTATTGAAACTTCAACCTCAACATACAACAGTCCCTTGAAAATTGTAGATAAGAAAGATGGAAGTATTAGGTTAGTCACTGATGCAAGACAGATAAATTCCGTTATCATCCCTGAGATCGATCGTCCAGAAAAATTGGAAAATCTTTTACAAAAATTCTTTGGGGTTAAGATTTTCTCTTCCCTTCATTTGAGGGCTAGTTTTTGGCAAACAGAACTAACACCTGAATGTAGGAAGTATACGGCTTTTATCGCATCTGGACGAAATTATTAGTTCAAAAGGCTCCCTTTCGGACTGAACATATCCTCTGCTGCCTTTATAAGAGGTTTAGGAACTGTATTGGATAAAGAGCTCCAACAGCGTCTCACCTGTTATGTCGATGACATATTAGTAGGTGAACCATCATGGAAACTTCGTAATGAGGTCCTCTATAAATTGCTAAAGACATTAAAAGAGTATGGAGTAGCTGTGAACATAATGAAATCCAGTTTTGGGAATAAAAAGGTCGAGTTTTTAGGCCATGTTATCACTGAGCAAGGAATTGAACCTAACCCTAGCAAATTACAAGCAATACAGAACATAGGCACTCCATACAATAGAAAGACATTGCGTGGGTTCTTGGGACTCATTAACTTCTATAGAAGGTTCATTTAGATAGAATTCCTTGCTACCCCACGTTGATGTGCGTGGACTGGTAATAAGATGCCCTGGGTGTGGGATGCCCAAGCAGGACAGGAGTTCCAACAACTAAAAAAGTCACTGGTAAAGGCACCAATTTTAGCTCATCCTGATTTGACGAAGGAATTCTGTATGGGAACCGACAGTGCTAAAACAGGCTTGGGTGTGGTACTCTTTCAACAATATGAAGAAGACGGACAGCGGATAAGAAAGACGACAGCTTTCGCTAGTCGAGTACTTATTAAATGTGAAAACAATTATTCGATCACAGAGTTAAGAAGCCTTGGCAATAGTATGCGGGTTTCGTAGATTCAGATACTTTTTGTTTGGTCGAAAAACCAATGCGCTGACTGACCATAAGGCATTATAATTTATGTTAAGTGCAAAACTATTGCCAGGAAGATTAGGTCGGTGGATGTTAAGTCTGCAGGAATATGATTTTCGAGTCACCTATGTGCACGGGCCATCAAATATCATAGCTGATATCCTTTCCCGATTGCCAGAAGGAGTTAACGAAAGCAGAGTGAGTAATACAGAAGAAGACCAAGTAGCCATGTATTACTTGAGAAATGTGCCATTTGAAAATTACGTTACCAATACCTTAAAACAGTTAGGCAGGGAACAAGATAAAGACCCAGATCTCGCCAGGGTTAAAGGTAAGTGGAAAAACTGTGAATCAAGGGACATTGGACAATTCTGTCTCATAAAGGACAATGTCTTATTGTACAGAGGTAATCGAGATATAAGTTTATGGGTTGCATGTATACCACAGGAACCGATAAATAAGTACATTTGGTACACTCATTTGAATAACAGTCATTTTGGTCCTAAGAAATGTTTTTTTTAATTAAAGATATCTTGTTGCTTCGCAAATATGGAGCAAAGAATCAGACACGTTCTGGCTAAATGTAAGATATGCCAGAGAGCTAAACATGTAATCTTTCAAACGAGACCACCAATGTTCTCTATTATTCTGGAGAAATTGAGATACATAGCAGCAACAGATCTCATGGGTCCATTACCTCGTACACAGAGAGGTCATGTATTTATTTTCGTGGTCCTAGAATTAACGTCGAAATACGTGATGTTTACTCCCTTGAAGAAAGCAACAAGGAGCAGTATAAGCAAAGTGCTGAGACAAGATTTCCTTCGACAAGTTGGTCAGGTCGATAAAATGCTGTCAGACAATGGACCACAATACCGTTCAGTACAATGGCAAAACACGCTGCGCCGGCATAAAATCAAACCTATTTATATTTCCAAATATATGCCAAGCGCCAACCCAGCTGAATGGATGGTGAAGGATTTCGGAACCCTCTGTCGTTTGTATTGTAGTAAACCGCATAATACATGGGGCAGACATTTGTCTGACTTCCAGAATGTTATAAACAAAATGCCACATAGCAGTACGTTATTATCTCCAATCGCTGTTCTCAAAAATAAACTGTCATCTGATAACATCTGAGAAATAATTAAATTTCCACCAGTACCCAGAGTACAACATCAACATCTAGTAAAATTGGCACTGAGCAATTTGAAGACTGCGGCGTCAAATAGAAAGAACCAAGAACCGAGCAGACAAAACGGCAACCTCATGAGTGTTTTCACTAGGACAAAAGGTACTTGTGGAAACCCACCATCTCTCTAATAGCCTCAAGTTCTTTTCGATGTACAAAGGCCCTATAGAAGTAAGTAAAGTGGTCCATGATAATGCAGTCGAACTGATTAACCCAAAAATAGGAAAATCATTGGGCTTGCACCATGTGAGTCACCTAAAATTGTATAAAAGGTAAAACAACAAATACTAACTCCACAAGAAAACTTAGTTGTATTAAATATCTAGAGTCCAATAAGAGCAAAATCTAGAAGTCAAAGAGTAGGAAAGCTAAAAAAAGCACACAAATAAAACTTTAATGTGTACTTATCTCATTAAAATAAATAGAACAACTTTCTCAGTAGATTAAAAGGATAATTGTGAAGGAAAAACAGTAAAGTGAGAACTAAAGCAACTCCTCTGCAAACGAAATGTGTTCTGGGGAAAGAGTAGAAAGTAAGGAGGAAGACAGAGATCAGAATGTGGATAGTTTCACGAAATAGTAGTAGATTCTCTCTTAAAATGTAGTGTAAAGTAGAAAGAAGTTGACTTTTGTGGACTAAAGGAAGCCAAGAAGTAGGAAGGAAGTAAAGAATTAGGTAAGAAGGAGATTTTCATTTCTGGTTTGTTCCATTGAGGACGGTGAACATATAGTTGAGGAGATATTTTGCGGGAAAATGAGAAGCATATATGATTTGTGAAAGTTACCATTAGTTGATATTAAAATGGAGATATGGGGAAATCAGTATAAAAGATCGTTGTTGTTGTTATTGTGGTCTTCAGTCCTGAGACTGCTTTGATGCAACTCTCCATGCTACTCTATCCTGTGCAAGCTTCTTCACCTCCCAGTACCTACTGCAACCTACATCCTTCTGAATCTGCTTAGTGTATTCATCTCTTGGTCTCCCTCTACGATTTTTACCCTCCACGCTGCCCTCGAATACTAAATTGGTGATCCCTTGATGCCTCAGAACATGTCCTACCAACCGATCCCTTCTTCTGGTCAAGTTGTGCCACAAACTTCTCTTCTCCCCAATCCTATTCAATACTTCCTCATTAGTTACGTGATCTACCCATCTAATCTTCAGCATTCTTCTGTAGCACCACATTTCAAAAGCTTCTATTCTCTTCTTGTCCAAACTATTTACCGTCCATGTTTCACTTCCATACATGGCTACACTCCATACAAATAATTTCAGAAATGACTTCCTGACACTTAAATCTATTCTCGATGTTAACAAATTTCTCTTCTTCAGAAACGCTTTCCTTGCCATTGCCAGTCTACATTTAATATCCTCTCTACTTCGACCATCATCAGTTATTTTGCTCCCCAAATAGCAAAACTCCTTTACTACTTTAAGTGTCTCATTTTCTAATCTAATTCCCTCAGCATCACCCGACTTAATTCGACTACATTCCATTATCCTCGTTTTGCTTTTGTTGATGTTCATCTTATATCCTCCCTTCAAGACACCATCCATTCCGTTCAACTGCTCTTCCAAGACCTTTGCTGTCTCTGACAGAATTACAATGTCATCGGCGAACCTCAAAGTTTTTATTTCTTCTCCATGGATTTTAATACCTACTCCAAATTTTTCTTTTGTTTCCTTTACTGCTTGCTCAATATACAGATTGAATAAAATCGGGGAGAGGCTACAACCCTGTCTCACTCCCTTCCCAACCACTGCTTCCCTTTCATTTCCCTCGACTCTTATAACTGCCATCTGGTTTCTGTACAAATTGTATATGGCCTTTCGCTCCCTGTATTTTACCCCTGCCACCTTTAGAATTTGAAATAGAGTATTCCAGTCAACATTGTCAAAAGCTTTCTCTAAGTCTACAAATGCTAGAAACGTAGGTTTGCCTTTCCTTAATCTTTCTTCTAAGATAAGTCGTAAGGTCAGTATTGACTCACGTGTTCCAGTATTTCTACGGAATCCAAACTGATCTTCCCCGAGGTCGGCTTCTACTAGTTTTTCCATTTGTTTGTAAAGAATTCGTGTTAGTACTTTGCAGCTGTGGCTTATTAAGCTGATTGTTCGGTAATTTTCACATCTGTCAACACCTGCTTTCTTTGGGATTGGAATTATTATATTCTTCTTGAAGTCTGAGGGTATTTCGCCTGTTTCATACATCTTGCTCACCAGATGGTAGAGTTTTGTCAGGACTGGCTCTCCCAAGGCCGTCAGTAGTTCCAATGGAATGTTGTCTACTCCGGGGGCCTTGTTTCGACTCAGGTCTTTCAGTGCTGTGTCAAACTCTTCACGCAGTATCGTATCTCCCATTTCATCTTCATCTACATCCTCTTCCATTTCCATAATATTCTCCTCAAGTGCATCGCCCTTGTATAGACCCTCTATATACTCCTTCCACCTTTCTGCTTTCCCTTCTTTGCTTAGAACTGGGTTTCCATCTGAGCTCTTGATGTTCATACGAGTGGTTCTCTTATCTCCAAAGGTCTCTTTAATTTTCCTGTAGGCAGTATCTATCTTACCCCTAGTGAGATAAGCCTCTACATCCTTACATTTGTCCTCTAGCCATCCCTGCTTAGCCATTTTGCCCTTCCTGTCGATCTCATTTTTGAGACGTTTGTATTCTTTTTTGCCTGCTTCATTTACTGCATTTTTATATTTTCTCCTTTCATCAGTTAAATTCAATATTTCTTCTGTTACCCAAGGATTTCTACTAGCCCTCGTCTTTTTACCTACTTGATCCTCTGCTGCCTTCACTACTTCATTCCTCAAAGCTACCCATTCTTCTTCTACTGTATTTCTTTCCCCCATTCCTGTCAATTGTTCGCTTATGCTCTCCCTGAAACTCTGTACAACCTCTGGTTCTTTCAGTTTATCCAGGTCCCATCTCCTTAAATTCCCACCTTTTTGCAGTTTCTTCAGTTTTAATCTACAGGTCATAACCAATAGATTGTGGTCAGAGTCCACATCTGCCCCTGGAACTGTCTTACAATTTAAAACCTGGTTCCTAAATCTCTGTCTTACCATTTTATAATCTATCTGATACCTTTTAGTATCTCCAGGGTTCTTCCATGTATACAACCTTCTATCATGATTCTTAAACCAAGTGTTAGCTATGATTAAGTTGTGCTCTGTGCAAAATTCTACCAGGCGGCTTCCTCTTTCATTTCTTATCCCCAATCCATATTCACCTACTACGTTTCCTTCTCTCCCTTTTCCTACACTCGAATTCCAGTCACCCATGACTATTAAATTTTCGTCTCCCTTCACTATCTGAATAATTTCTTTTATTTCATCATACATTTCTTCAATTTCTTCGTCATCTGCAGAGCTAGTTGGCATATAAACTTGTACTACTGTGGTAGGTGTGGGCTTCGTATCTATCTTGGCCACAAAAATGCGTTCACTATGCTGTCTGTAGTAGCTTACCCGCATTCCTATTTTCCTATTCATTATTAAACCTACTCCTGCATTACCCCTATTTGACTTTGTGTTTATAACCCTGTAGTCACCTGACCAGAAGTCTTGTTCCTCCTGCCACCGAACTTCACTAATTCCCACTATATCTAACTTTAAGGTAGATATTAAGAGAGAGAATTGGATTATTAAGCAAAGCGAGAAACATGTTATTTCGTGGAAGGAGGTAGGCAGAGGTACGCGAGTTTAACCCGGGGAGGGTTTCAATAAGGAAGAGTATAATGGGGGAAGAAAGGAATAAAAAAGTTTATTGTTTAGAAGAAGGAGAAAGGGATAAGTATAACTGGGAAGAGTGAGCTCTAGAACAAAGCAATAGAACAGTAGAGAAAGTTTTTGGGGAAAAAAGGTTGGGAGATATATTGCATTTTGAAGTTCTATTACAGCTAACGCCGAAAAGAAGAGATTGAAGAGAAAAAGATGCTGGAGTCAGAGTCAAGGTGCGAAGTTTTCATGATAATATGAAGTACCTGTAGTCAGAAAAACGAAAAAGAACTTACTAACACGCTAACCTTCATCACCATCAATTTCACTCCTACTATCCATCGTGATGAAGATGAGGAGACCATAATCTTTATACTACGAAAAAAGAATATGTTTACATAGAATGGGGATAAAAGATGTAAAATTATGAAGAAGGCAGAAAGAATAATCTTTTGTATAATTTAAATAAGGTATTTTGTAAAGTCTCTTAATAATTTATTGTTTGTAAAGCTTATAATGTATTTTATGGGAGTAAGCGTTATGATAAGATACGTAATAAAATAAACTGGACGATAGAAGGAATTTTATGGTCCAGGGAAGGGAGTGAGACAGGGTTGTAGCCTCTCCTCGATGTTATTCAATCTGTATATTGAGCAACCAGTAAAGGAAACAAAAGAGAAATTCGGAGTAGGTATTAACATTCATGGAGAAGAAATAAAAACTTTGAGGTTCGCCGATGACATTGTAATTCTGTCAGACAGAGCAAAGGACTTGGAAGAACAGTTGAACGTAATGGACAATGTCTTGAGAGGAGGATATAAGATGAACATCAACAAAATCAAAACGAGGATAATGGAAAGTAGTCGAATTAAGTCGGGTGATGCTGAGGGAATTAGATTAGGAAATGAGACACTTAAAGTAGTAAAGGAGTTTTGCTATTTGGGGAGCAAAATAACTGATGATGGTCGAAGTAGAGAGGATATAAAATGTAGACTGGCAATGGCAAGGACAGCGTTTCTGAAGAAGAGAAATTTGTTAACATCGAGTATAGATTTAAGTGTCAGGAACTCGTTTCTGAAAGTATTTGTGTAGAGTGTAGCCATGTATGGAAGTGTAACATGGACGATAAATAGTCTGGAAAAGAAGAGAATAGAAGCTTTCGAAATGTGGTGCTACAGAAGAATGCTGAAGATAAGATGGGTTGATCACATAACTAATGAGGAGGTATTGAAGAGAATTGGAGAGAAGAGGAGTTTGTGGCACAACTTGACAAGAAGAAGGGATCGGTTGGTAGAACATGTTCTAAGGTATCAAGGGATCACAAATTCAGCATTGGAGGGCAGCGTGGAGGGTATAAATCATAGAGGGAGACCAAGAGATGAATACACTAAGCAGTTTCAGAAGGATGTAGGTTGCAGTAGGTACTGGCAGATGAATAAGCTTGCACAGGATAGACTAGCATGGAGAGCTGCATCAAACCAGTCTCAGGACTGAAGACCACAACAACAACAATAACAACCGTCTCACAAAGGGCACAGTACATAATGCACAAAGTAGCACGTATGGGCTTCACACAACATAAACTTCCATTGCATGCTGTGAGAACATAACATAAAGCATTTTTTTCAGCAATTGTGGGATTCGCTGCGAGTGTATGGGCGCATCAGCTGCGCCATAAACGCTGCAGAAACATCCTGAGATGGGTACAGAGAAGTGTACCCCATTGGCTAACGAGTGCCTTCATAACGACTCCAACTGAAGCATTACTGGTTATAATAAGAATCGAAACTGTGGATGTAACCATGAGATACCAGGCTGCAAGGTACTGGTTAAAATTCGAAAATCAGGAAAAGATATGTGATATTACTGGAATAAGAGTAGATAACAAGTTAGGCCTGCAGAACTGGAAAATACATAAGTGGCAGCGTCAATGGGATTCAGTAGATACAGGGCGTAGGGCCTATTCAACATTTCTCTACATCAGGGAAAAAATAAAACGGAAACACATAAAGTCCAGTAGGGGACTGATACACTTCTTAAGAGGCGACGGGCCATATCCCGTATACTTAAGAAGAATCAAGACGTGCACCGCTGAGTTAGGAGATTGTGGCCATGTGGGAACCTTAGACCATATTATAATGCAGTGTCCACGTTATGTTGTGGATAGGATAACAAGAACAACAAATGTTACTATGGAAGAAATTATAACAGTTGCCACCGTAGCCAATAAGATATCTGCAATAGAGGTGAGTAGGTATTACCATAATCCAGAAAGTGTAATAGCAGCGTCTGAGATGGCAGCATACATGGGTGACAGAAACACTATAAACTAGTATACTGTAAGAACGAGATCTACTAGTATAGCTGAGAAACATTCACAACCTCCACACCACACGTCCCAACTGACGCAAATCGAAGGTGCTATCTCTGGGTCTCGCTTAGCGGAAGATCACGAGTTACAGCTGCAGGTATCTTACAGGACGCCGACTCACCTCTGGAACAAGAAGACAGCATAAGTGATGACTCTCAAGAAGAATAGAACAGTTTGAATAACTGAGATATGTTTCATGCTTAGTGGAGTCAGTAGTATTAGTAGTAGTTGTAGATGTAGACGTGTTGTAGCTGGAACAGGTGAACATAAAGTTCATGTCTTTGGAGTTTGGTGGCCAGCGGAAGTGTTCCTGGAGTCACTCTGTAGCAATTCGTGACGTGTGGGGCGTCGCATTGTCCTGCTGGAACTGCCCAAGTCTGTCGGAATGCACAATGGACATTAATGAATGCAGGTGGTCAGACAGGATGCTTACGTACGTGTCACCAGTCTACAGTCGTATCTAGACATATCAAGGGTCCCATATCACTCCAACTGCACACGCCCCACACCATTACAGAGCCTCAACCAGCTTGAACAGTCCCCTGCTGACATGCAGGGTCCATGGATTCAAAGAGGTTGCCGCCATACCCGTACACGTCTATCCGCTCTATACAATTTGAAACGAGACGTCGGATCAGGCAAAATGTTTCCATTCATCGACAGTCCACTGTCGATGTAGACGGGCCCAGCTTTGCGTCGTGCACTCATCAAGTGTACACGAGTGGGCCTCCGGCTCCGAAAGCCCATATCGATCATGTTTCGTTAAATGGTTCGCACGCTGACACTTGTTGATGGCCCAGCATTGAAATCTGCAGCAATTTGCGGAAGGTTTGCACTTATGTCAAGCTGAACGTTTCTCTTCAGTGTCGTTGGCCCCGTTCTTGCAGGATCTTTTTCCGTCCGTAGCGGTGTCTGAGATTTGATGTTTTACAGGATTCCTGATATTCACGGTACATTCATGAAATGGTCGTACTGGAAAATCCCTACTTCATCGCTACCTCAGAGATGCTGTGTCCCATCGCTCGTACGCCGTACGCTCGTACGCCGTACACCACATTCAAACTCACTCAAATCTTGATAAACTGCCATTGTAGCAGCAGTGACCGATCTAACAACTGCGCCGGACACTTGTTGGCTTATAAAGTCGTTGCCGACCGCAGCGCCGTGTTCTGCCTGTTTATATAACTCTGTATTTGAATACGCATGCCTATACCAGTTTCTTCGGCGCATCAAGGTAGTTGGATAAGAAAAAATTTGTTGTGCCCTGAGTGTTTCCAGGAAGCAAGATTTCCATAGTTCATACCAGAGTAGTACTTTGTAGTCGTAGCATAGCGAGCGTTTATGGGTATGGCAAGACTCAAAGCAAATTCCGAGACAGCGATTAAGTAAATAGCGCTCAGCATAGACGTTGATGACAGTAGGATAAAAGTAAACTTTCTTTCATTGTATTTAAATTTTTCTTATATTATAAAAAAGCTACTTGTATGTGTTTATGTATGAAAATGTATTGGTGGCGGGAAAGCTAATGGTAGCGGCCCCTAGGCACGGGCAACTCGGTGAGGAGTTACAAAACACCGAGTCGAAGAAGCCCAAAAGTGACATAATTAATAAAATTTCCATCAAAATTCAGAGACAATTAAAAAATAATTTACAAGTAGAGCGCAGGTCATAGTAATGTAGCAACAATGGTTCAAATGGCTCTGAGCACTATGGGACTCAGCATCTGAGGTCATCAGTCCCCTAGAACTTAGAACTACTTAAACCTAACTAACCTAAGGGCATCACACACATCCATGCCCGAGGCAGGATTCGAACCTGCGACCGCAACAGTCGCCCGGTTCCGGACTGAAGTGCCTAGCACCGCTCGGCCACCGAGACCGACAATGTAGCAACAGTTTAAAAATATATCCTTGGGAAGTTCATTAATGACTGATATGTCTGCGTTGTAAGGCAGATGGAACTGGCATTCCTCCATGCCGCCGAGCAAACCTTCTGTTACTAAAATGTTATACGCTGCTTCTTCTTCACGATGTAACAACATTTCTCTGACTACTTTGCGCTACCTGAGTACTCTTCCCAATAATATACAGTCTTCCTCCTGCTCCCTAACTTCCAGAATGTCAAAATTAATAACCTTTTAGATCGAACACTGCACTGCTTATTTGGTCTTCAATGCATCCGCTACTACATGTCGCTCCACACATACCCTCGCCTAGCAAAATGTTCCTCGCGTCGCGCCAATGAACCACACACCATATTGCTCTCGTCTAGGAGTAACTGTAGTACACCCAGACGTGCAACAGACTGTAGAAGTAAATTCAAATCTTTTCGAAACTTTTTCTCGCTTTCACCCCACAAAAAACGTAAAGCGAGAAAGTTTGTCGCTTACTACATTTCTGATATTGGTTTGGTAAAAGTTCCGCATCAGACGTGAGATTTTAATTTATTATTTCATTGGCCAGAAAGTTTGCAGAACTTATCAACGTGTACCGCTGGAAGGGCCTATACAATTATGTTGTTGTACGACGCACGGTCCAGTAGATATGGCGTGGTAAATATTGAGTAGCGGAAAAATCTGCTTTTCTTAAAAGCCTAAATAATTCTCCATTTCAATAGCATTAAATTTTCATTGAATTAAAAAAAGGTTGTTAGAAAGTAGTTCTCACATCACTCTGTCATGAATAGTTGTCAAATTATAAAAAATACCACTTTCATTTTTTACGTTTTGACGCGCACTGCCCAGCGCCTGCTGCGTCCTGTGGCCCGCATCGGACAGGGGAAGACACCAGCGTATTCCACAGCAAGTTGCGGAAAATTTCCGCACCTAAGAAAATTTAGATTTACACACTGACGATTTGTCCGCCCGACTTGGTGTGAGCACGCCGTTGCCCTTGGCTCGTCGCCTCGATTCAGCCGCGTTTGACTATTTCATAACTGGCGTTCTAGCAACGCGGCTGCAGAGGGAGGGGTGGGGGTAAACTCGCCAGGCAGTGCTGCGCTTGTCGTTTGTTAGTGCTTTGTGATTGTTGAATCAACTGCATTTTCTGTTTCGTGTTAAAGAATTTTGTGCTGTTTTCTGCGGCAAAAATGGACTTTGACGTGGAAGTTTTTATTGTTGAAGTACAATTTTGGATTCAGGGGATAAGGATTACAGCAACAAGCCGGACAAACGTAATGTTTGGAAAGAAATGTTTAAAAAATTTGTCCCTGATATCGGAAAGGAAACTGCATCGGCGAAAAATGAAACTGTATCGGTGAAAAATGAATGTGGTATGTAATATTTCCTCTATTACTTATTAGAAACATTTTATGTCTTGTTCATTTGCCAAGCGCTAACAAAATAATCTGCGAATTTGTCTCGAACATTCGCGGCATAGCGGCTTCTAGATATGGTGCTCCGTACGTCTTCTAGAGCAATTATTTCTAAAGTTTCGTCTAACTTGAATCCATCTCTTTTGCGAACAAAGTTGTGCAGAATGCGACGTGCTATAATTATTACTGAACAGAAGTCCTCCGTCACATTTAAATGGCGATGAAATATTCGCCATTTGTTGGATAAGATTCCAAAACTGCGGCACGCCCTCGATAATGTGTAATTATAAACTTTTCTCTTCTCTGTCAAACTGTGTGGACATTGCATATTGTCTTCAAGAGCAAATGATTCATCCCAGACAAAGCAAAATGGTAGAGGCTTACCTTATTCAGACAAAAGTTCGATGCCTTGGCAAGTTTATATTGTTACCTTTCATTATTTTAGAAAGGTTACTAGCATTTGTAGACTTAGAGAAAGCTTTCGACAATGTTGACTGGAATACTCTCTTTCAAATTCTGAAGGTGGCAGGGATAAAATACAGGGAGCGAAAAGCTATTTACAATTTGTACGGAAACCATGTGGCAATTATAAAGAGTCGGGGGACATGGAAGGGAAGCAGTGGTTGGGAAGGGAGTGAGACAGGGTTGTAGCCTCTCCCCGATATTATTCAATCTGTATATTGAGCAAGCAGTAAAGGAAACAACAGAAAAATTCGGGGTAGGTATTAAAATCCATGGAGAAGAAATAAAAACTTTAAGGTTCGCTGATGACATTGTAATTCTGTCAGACACAGCAAAGGACTTACAAGAGTAGTTGAATGGACAGTGTCTTGAAAGGAGGATACAAGATGAGCACCCACTAAAAGCAAAACGAGGATAATGGAATGTAGTCGAATTAAGTCGGGTGATGCTGGTGGAATTAGATTAGGAAATGAGACATGTAAAGTAGTAAAGGAGTTTTGCTATTTGGGGAGCAAAATAACTGATGATGGTCGAAGTAGAGAGGATATAAAAAGTAGACTGGCAATGGGAAGGAAGCGTTTCTGAAGAAGAGAAATTTGTTAACATCGGGTATAGATTTAAGTGTCAGGAAGTCGTTTCTGAAAGTATTTATATGGATTGTAGCCATGTATGGAAGTGAAACATGGACGATAAATAGTTTTGACAAAAAGAGAATAGAAGCTTTCGAAATGCGTTGCTACAGAAGAATGCAGAAGATCAGATGGGTAGATCACTTAACTAATAAGGAGGTATTGAATAGAATTGGGGAGAAGAGGAGTTTGTGGCACAACTTGACTAGAAGAAGGGATCTTTGGTAGGACGTGTTCTGAGGCATCAAGGGATCACCAATTTAGTATTGGAGGGCAGTGTGGAGGGTAAAAATCGTAGAGGGAGACCAAGAGATGAATACACTAAGCAGATTCAGAAGGATGTAGGCTGCAGTACGTACTGGGAGATGAAGCAGCTCGCACAGGATAGAGTAGCATGGAGAGCTGCATCAAACCAGTCTCAGGACTGAAGACCACAACAACAACAACAACTGTTTTGATAACTTTCTGAGTCTCCATCTTTTCCGTATGACCCTACGTCTATGAATGTAAAGTAATAGCGCTACAAACTACTGGCAACACCACTGATAAAAATGTCTGCAGTTGTGGTATAAAGAGCTACTGTGTTCAGGTTTAACTCTCCGTTGCTCGCGCGGATGACACTCGTCATCCACATGACTTTCCCGTTCAATTTTGTCTGACAGGGCTGGATTGAGTTCGCGCCATTTTGAGTACCTTTCTGTTAACTCTCCGGCTGTCATTGTTGCCTTTCAGTTACGAAAGATACATTGTTTATGAAAAATTATTATAGTCTGTAGGACAATTGTCATCCGCGCGAGCTCTGCTGCCACAATCTGAAACAAATTAAGTCTGTATTACTTTATTGCTTTCCTAGATTCAATCGATCTTTCATGTGCGTAAATTTAGACGTACTGAAACTGATTGCAGTTACCTTCTATGTTACCGTATTCTCTTTATTTTTAAATTGTGGAAGAAATGTCAAAGGCAGAAAACCTCGGACACAGTTTAGTAGAGATCCTAATGTGCCCGCATCTCGTGGTCGTGCGGTAGCGTTCTCGCTTCCCACGCCCGGGTTCCCGGGTTCGATTCCCGGCGGGGTCAGGGATTTTCTCTGCCTCGTGATGGCTGGGTGTTGTGTGCTGTCCTTAGGTTAGTTAGGTTTAAGTAGTTCTAAGTTCTAGGGGACTTATGACCACAGCAGTTGAGTCCCATAGTGCTCAGAGCCATTTGAACCATTTTTTTTTATCCTAATGTATCGCTGGAATGGTTCAATGAGCTCAGTGATGAAGATGCTCACAGTGATAGCGCTGACTCAGAGACTGAGGATTCTGTTCATGAAAGAGGTCATGATTCAGGAACAGAACAATAAGTGTCCGAAAATGATGAATATGAATCACAGGACGAAGTTACTCAAGAGGATGCATTTTTTTAGTGATAGATGGAATAGCTAAACGGAGGAAAAATAAATAACCTACCAGAGTCAAAAGCAGATCTTGTAATTTTATTACGCATTTGCCTGGATCAAAAAATCAAGCTCGTATAAAAAAGACAGTAATAGAAATTCGGAATTTGTTCTTGGATGAAAACATAATAAGCATTATAGCAACATGCACTAATATATACATCAATTAAGTTCGTTGTAACGCCTCTGTGGAAAGGGACGCTAAAGAAGCAGATGCGATAGAGATCAGAGCTTTCATTGGTTCGTTATATCAGTGTGGATGTTTGAGATGTTCTAGGAATAGCATATCGAAATTGTTGGATAACTCAAAGGGAAACGGACTTGAATCATGTTGTTTATGTTTAAGTGAAAACCGATTCAGGTTTCTGTTGAGATGTCTGAGGTTTGATAATATCTGTGATAGGGGTGTTCGCAGAGTTTGACAAGTTGGCTGCTATCAGAGCTATAAACTAGGTACTTGAACTATTCACGAACAATTACCAAAAATATTTTTGACCTAGTGAATTTCTTACTGTTGACGAAGAGCTTTTGGCATTTAGAGGAAACTGCCAGTTCAGGCAATATATTCCTAGCAAACCTGCAAAGTATGGGTTAAAAGTTTTGGTTGATTTAAAAACAGCTTACACTTTGAATTTAGAACAGTACTTCGGTGAGCAACAAGAGGGACCATGTAATGCCAGTAATTCAGCTGAAGATATTGTTCTTCGAATGGTCAAACTGTTTCAAACGTTATACTGTGTACAAATATTAAATGTATTACATTTAGATTTAATAAAAAAATAATAAAACCAGTCATAAAGACCGTTCAAAGTATACAAATAGACAGCTTGCTTTGTGGATAACACCAGTCATCCGCACGAGTGATTATGTCACGAATTTTCGCGCGAGTAGCGAAGGGTAGTTCTTATATGCTTTCTGTCAACCGCAGCAAGATAGTTCGGAAAATCAGCGTGCATTTCAAACTTCTCTGCTACATTAATCCAGCGCTCTTCCGATGCCAATGGCAGGAATATGCTTTGTAGGTTATCCTACATTTCCTGAGAAGTTTCTCACACAATTTTGGATATAGTGGAAATACCACATTTGAAGGAATAATGCAGCTCTGTAAATGTACAGCCTGTAGCAAGGTACCGGAAATAAGATACTTTTGTTTTATTGCAGCCACACAGTTACAGAAGTCGAAGAACATTCGTGACTGTTACGTAAGCGAACTCAATGGGAGAAAAGTCTCAAAAAGGGATTCTTCTGACGAGTCAAACAAAAAATATGTATATTTTGATATGATAACGTTGTTATCACCTGCAATTGCCACTAAACCAGCAGAGATGGAAAAAGCTGTTGCTCATACTGATGTGGCAAACGATTCTGCTGTAGAGGATGGCGTTGCCTCCAGTTCTCTCAAGAGAAAAAGGACGACAGAAGAGGAGGAATCGTTTCAGCTACTTGTAGCATACATTAAGAGAAAAAGTTCATCAAACGCTGAAGCAGACGACCCTGATAAGCATTTTTTACTCTCATTATTAGATGATTCGAAATCTGTACCACTGCATTTGAAGGTGGACGCTAAATTTGAAATAATGTCAGTTTTGAGGAAGCACGACAGGTCTTACAGTTCACTAGAAAACTGCAATTTTCAAATCACTTCACATTTATATCAGTACCTGTGTATTCAAATGTATCCATAAATGTTCTTGCATCCAATCCATGTCCAAGTACATCTAATCGCGATGCCACACTTTCACCTACACCAATATGAAAACGTCGGTTCATTGTATTTTAATATTACAAATTGCAACAAATTACTATGAAACCTACATTAAAAATAAATGTATGTGTAATATAACCACTTTATTTACCGAAAAGTAATCATTATCCTTTCCTCTGGTGATACACTGTTCCTCATTTGCGTACCTTCCTTTGTTAGATTAGCCCACAGCACAGCACATAATTCATCAAAAGATGTCACAGACATTGTGAAGTAGTTAAGGAATTTTGCAGAGTTTTCCGTCAATTCTGTATAAATCGTAAAAAAATTTCCGTGTTTCTCTCGAGTAGTTAACGTTGGATGACTCCAGTACTTTCGTTGATGTCGGTGGCGTCTGTATTTTCTTTTCAATCACAAAACAAAAGCAACACTTGCTAGCCAGAATCGACTTCATAACTGGCTCGCAGAAACCACAGAGCTTCTGCTGCTCGGTTCGGTCGCTTGTCTGGCGGTACAACAGCGCGACTGAACAACGTGTGATGGTAGGGCATTGCAGCTATTGAACCGCGCGTCTGAATCGCAGTAAAGAAGTTGGCCAACGGCGCGCGGCAACTCAGAGCCAACGGAACTGTTAGCCTTGGTTGCTGTTGGAACTGCCGGCGGTAACATCAAAGCGTTGGCGGTGGGCTAGTGTGGACGCCGGATCGAATGTCGTTGCAACTGGCGTGTATTTATTCTGTTTCAAAATAGTGGCGTGTGGAATGGAATACGGAGACAGCATTTTATCGTGAATGGGAATACTTATGGGATCCTACGAACTGCGAATATAAACACAAATTGAAAAGCAGTATAAAATGCTACCAGACGAAGTGGCCAATTGTATGCATTTTAATCACTTTCAGATGTCTTGACCAGACTTTTTATAATTTCCAAAATCGCCTTGCGCGTTTTCGATATTTCCTCATTTTCTAGGGATATAAAACACAATACAAAACTGGTATCAAAAGGTATGGAAATATCTTGCATTTCAGCACTGATTAGAGACATAGCATAATGAGCAGAATATGGCTTTCTAGCTTGCTAGTGTTATGTCAATCATATAAAATTGTTCGTTAGATACATTGTATCTCATCAACATTCCCAAGCACGAGACAAGTGCAAACTGCTACCAAGGTACAAACTGGAATCCAAGTGAACTAAACGGATAGGCGGCGCTGGATACGTGGTATACGCTGCATTTGTTTGTTTACAACTAAATTTTCATCGCTACAACATATACAACAATTTCATAGGCAAGGAATTCATAGAAATCACTTTACGGTGTTTTACAGAGAAGTATTGCTTTACAAAATAATGCATAACAGATCTTTTGAAAGGTCAAAAATGACACACTGGAAGAGGCTGCTGAGTGGCGATAGGGTACATGAGGCTAACTGTTAACAAACAACGCAGCTCTGCAAAAAAATATTTTTTGAAAGTCGTTTGAAATTCGATAACTAACTTTTATGTACTTTTCAGCTCTGATTTCAAAAATGCAATCCATTTTTTTGTATCACGTCAAGTTTACTCACAAAAAAGGGAGTATTTTTGGGTATAATTACAAAATTTAAGCAATTTATTACATTTTTTCCAACGTTATAAAATTTTATTTTATTTGAAAATCATGTTCTAAACTACAATTCTAATACACTTCCATTTCTCTTTAAGCTCAAAAGTCCTTATAATAACGCTTTCACTTTCTGTCGAAGCTTCTTTTATTTCTTTTCCGGCTGTGGACTCGTTGAGGATCATCTCTTTTTATCGTCCAGCAGTAGTCCGCCATCATTTTGACGTTCCATCTTCCTTGATATCTTCTTTCCATTTCTTTGATGTCTTAGTGGAATCATTCGCCCTGCTCTTCGCTTACATCACCAAGGTTTGCAGGGAAGTAGTCAAGATGCGAGTGAAGAAAATGAACTTCAATGCTCATGTTACAGCCCAGCTTCTTAAAGTTGTCCAGCATGTCTGCGACAATTCTCTTGTAGTTTGGATCTCTTTTGTTTCCTAGGAAACCGGTAACAACTAATTTAAAAGATGTCCATGCTGCCTTTTCTTTTGTTTCCATTTTGTCCACGAAGTTAGGATCTGTCATTAGTTTTCTAATTTGTGGTCCGTCAAAGATTCCTTGCTTTAGCTTTGCCTCGGATAAACCAGGAAACTGTCCACAAAGATATCTGAAACACTCCCCTTCTTTTGGCAATGCCTTAACAAATTGTTTCCTCAGCCACAACTTAATGTTAAGTGGTGGAACTAATACCTTTTTGGGGTCCACAAAACTTTTCCTCTCAACACTTTTAACCCCTACCTGTAAGGTTTTTCTCAAGGGCCAAGCTTTTTTACGTAGTGTTGCTTTCTGTCTCTACTATCCCATTCACAGAGAAAGCACGGGGATTTTGTATAGCCACTTTGTTGAGCAAGCAGCATTGAAATCACTTTTAAATCACCACATAGTGTCCATTTGTGGTCTGAACAGCAGAGTTTGCTTAAAACCAGTTCAAGGTTTTCGTAATATTCTTTTAAGTGAACCGAGTGTCCAGCTGGTATAGAAGCATACTTATTGCCAATGTGTAGAAATGCTGCTTTAAGGCTTCTTTTTGAAGAATCAATAAAAAGTCTCGACTCATTAGGAGCATATTCTATTTTGAAACGTGCCATAAGTCCAGGAACACCACTGCAAAACACCATGTCACCTACTTGATAGAAGAAAGGTACAAACTCCTTTTCCGTCGATCGATACCAAGAAAAGGATGTACCCGGAGCCAACATGTTTATCTTTCAATCTAGATCCTCAAACCTCTGCCGATTATTTAGAAAGGCCTAGGTCTCTAATTAAATCGTTCAGTTCAGATTGTGAGAATGCAATGGGATCGGTTGTGCCAGGATGGTACCAACTCTGTCTTCTTCACTATCACCTTACTGAGCCAATGGCTCGTGATCATCTATATCATCCAAAGAATCTGGAGGAGAGGGTATTGGTACTTCAGGTCCATGAGGAACAGGGCGAATGGCTGATTGAATGTTAGGGTAAGAAATATCCTTTTTGGTTTTCAAATTGAAACCTCGTACGCTGCAAGAGCAATAACAGCAGTCATCACTATGATTTTTGGGCTCCCTCCAAACCACTGGTATTCCAAAACCTAAGGACTGCTTTTTACGTTGAAACCATTGCCTCAGTTCTTCAACACACACTGAACAAACTTTGTGTGGGACCTAACGCTTATCTTGATCGCCTAACTTAATACCAAAATAGGCGAAATATACTTTTTCAACAAAATCGGAAATGTTTATTTGTTGCTTTTTAACGGTATAGTTACCACAAATGTAGCAGAAGCAATCTGGCGAGTTTATACATCCTCTGGTAGCCATTGTCCACTGTCCATAAAACAACTTCATAACACAAGAAAACAGTCTCTACTTTATAGCACTAGTAACGACAACACGTGAACAGCACAGAGTGAAGAGGTACTGTGAACTGAAGGACAACAGCAGAAGCTCACTGCTTGGCGATGGCGGGGGAAGGGGCAGCGCGACGGACAGGCACTGATATGAAAATACTGCTATTTTCTCCCAATTACTCTTTATTTTACGTATATCTAGTATAAAAACGGATAAATAACGGTTTATGGAAATCCTAAAAACCAAAATTCAAATTCATTAGAGTGCTGAAATATCGAAAAAACGCTAAAACTAGACAAGCAGTTTGTGAAATAAATGTACGCGGTAGAATTTTTTCACTATTTTTCCCGAAATCAGCGTTAAAATACTATACAAATCACTTAATAAATTTGAAACAATTTTTATGTCGCAGACCTGTGCAATTTTTGGCAAGTTACAGCGTATAAATTGTTAGAATCAGTAAAAGTTCGTAAATACTATTTTATAAGAATTTACAAAGTATAGAAATACAACTCGAGGCATGTAGCACTTACATATGAAGAACGGGTCGCGCCCATGCATTGCCTTTTACGCCAATGGGAGCAAATGCGTAAGCGCCATAGACAAAATTCAAACAATGTGAGAAGGGGCAAATTTGGAACGCCACGCGTCAGTTCCATTAACAGTATATCGCAGCCATCCCAGACTGCACATTCGGGAGGACGACGGTTCAATCCCGTCTCCGGCCATCCTGATTTAGGTTTTCCGTGATTTCCCTAAATCGCTGCAGGCAAATGCCGGGATGGTTCCTTTGAAAGGGCACGGCCGATTTCCTTCCCCATCCTTCTCTCACCCGAGCTTGCGCTCCGTCTCTAATGACCTCGTTGTCGACGGGACGTTAAACACTAATCTCCTCCTCCTCCTCCTCCTCCAGACTGCATATCTAATTTCTAATTAAAAGCCCTAAACCCCCCAAACATCAGTTCAACTAAAGCTACATCCAAAATAAAATGATGTAAAAGCCAGTGAAATATTACTACTAATGGTACATTGGCAATTCTGCTACCTTGCATAACTTGTTCCCTTTCACTTACGTTACACATCATAATTTGTTTCTAGGAATCAAAGATAATTCTTTCAGAAAGAGGTACAACTATATAACAAACTATAAGCTGTAATTGTTCGTATGACAAGTGACGAAACATTAATAAAAATTAAAAATTGTAGAGACTAGTAGAAGTGGGAAGGGAACAGGTTCAACTGGCACACTTAAAATAACGTATACAAGATCTTCTGTGGTTCTGTGACCACAGAATTATTTTCTGTAATTAACAAGCATTGTAAAACGCCATCAAGCAATTAAAAAGCGGGTGGGGGTGGGGATGGGGGAGGAGGATGAAGGGGTAAACAAGATTAATCTCGACAAATTGAAAAAACCCTCAGCGGCCTCTTCCAGCGTATTATTTTCGATCTTCAAAAAGAGCTGTTACGCATTGTTTTGTAAAGTAATACCTGGTTGTAAAACATTGTAAAGTGATTTGCATGAATTGTGTACTGATGAAATTGTTTTATACGATGTAACGATGAAAAAGAAGTTGTAAAGAATCAAATGCAGCGTGTACCGCGTATCCAGGGCCACCTTGCGGTTTCGTCCGTTTGTTCCTTGGTAGCAGTCTGAACTTGTCTCGTGATTGACAATTTTGACGAGATGCAATGTATCCATCGAATAATTTTGTATGCTTGACATAAGACTGATAAGCTAGAAAGCCATCTTCTGCTCTCATTATACTATGTCTCTAATCAGTGGCGAATTGTAACATATTTTCATATCTTTTGATACCAGTTTTGTGCCGCTTTTTATAGTCTCTGAAAATAACGGAATATGGAAAAGCGTAAGGCGTTCTCGGAAATAATAGAAAGTGTAGTCAGGACTTCAGAAAATTATTAAAAGTACAAACTGAAAAGATTAGACGCTTGAACGGATTGGAAGGAAGAAAGTGAGCTGTCAGAAAGTAATGTGCACGATGTGAAAAAGGAAATTAATATTTTAGTGGCATCTTTTCGCCTTGAACAACAAAGAAAAACAAAGAAAACATGGGTTGGTTCTGATGAAGTCTACAAATCGACATGTTTTGCTCCTTAAAATCGTCTTTGGAAATTTTCACGCCTACACAATTCAATAACAATTCGAAATCCGTAGCTTTTATTCTGAATGAAAAAGCCCATATTTCAATTCTGCTTTATAGTTAGACATTAACTTTGTCACACACTGCTCCCTGCCTCTAAAAAAAAGGAAGTCGTGACCAGCGTCCTTTTGTCATATTTTCAAATGATCAGCCTCCTGAGTAAAATAAACGCTGCACATGCGACCCGACGATTTCTAAATTCTTCCCTTACAATATAGATCGGTGAAACTGTAATTAAAGCGCTACGTTATAACAATAACAAAATGGGTGAAACCTCGACAAGTTATCGGAGCGAGCTGCGATTTCACATGGCCGAATCCCTTGGCCTCTACCCCTTGGTTTGGTAGGGATAAAAAGCCGAACGCCAGTGCGTTGGAGATCAGCGTTCGGCGTAATTCATTGGCTGTCGTACGTTGGCCGTCGTTGGCCTACTGGCTAGTTCGGAGCATGCGCAGTAAACCCGTTTCTTTCGCTTGACAGACTGGGATTCCGCAGGGTTGGATTTTTAAAAGCTTGAGTTTGATTTGTTTCTACTTGTCGCCAGCAGGTGGATACATGCCTAAGTGGAACGAAAAGTCATTCAGAAATTCCCTAACAGATAGCGCTACCTCACATCGTCTAGCCACCAGCTGCGCAGTATGAGAAACAATTAACTCTTAATTTAAGTGTTTATTTCGAGCACAAAGAACAGGAAGACGTTCATAATTCATAGAAAGTAACGTAAATGCATCATTGGGTGTTGTTGCAAGATGATAGAAAATAGCCTATTCATTTTAATTGTTCCTCAAATTAAAATTTAGCAGCCTTCATTATTTCAAATGTTTGCAGTTCCGTAGCGTGTCGGTAGTATTCGTATCGACGGTACCACAAGTGATTATGGTGGAGCATGGAACATGAATTTTGTAGCTAAAATGTAGTGGGTAGTGGTAGTGCTTAACTGATTATTGAAGTGTATTTCGGTGTGACCTGTCACGTATAAGGTGTTGTCGAAAGGAAAACTGTAAGCAACCTCATATTTAAATCATTATCTTGTAACGAATGGCAATTTTGACTACTTCCAACCGCCATGGATGCGTTTAATTCATCATAAGATCCACTGAATTTTTTAATTGAAAAACTCTGCATTCTTCTCTCGTCTTGCTTTGGAAAATAAACTCCTGGTGAAAGAACGAAAGTCGACGCGAAGTCCGTCCATTAAAAAATCTTGTGGGAAGTTTGTAGGACGTTTCCAAGCTCAATACTTACAATTCTAAACCGAGGTTAATTGGCACCGTTGTAAGGAACAAATATTTTTGTTTTTACTGTGTAATATTTTGAATGGGTAATGACAGTTTTGAAAGGCGCAAGTCGATGGGGTAGGCGAAGAGAATCTTGAAAATTCGCTTTCGAAAGCTAGAACGCATGTATGTTCAATTTCACACATCACAGCAACTGTTAAATAAAATCACCTAGGTACAGTAAAAATTGGCCATGTTCTTTCAGAAGCAACGCGCCTGGCAGCTGTGAAATGTAAGGAAAAGGTTGATCGAAACAGTAGTATAATGAAGAGACTTATTTATTTTTAGCACGCCAAGAGTTAGCTCTTTGAGGCGGCCATGACTAATTCTTTAGAACTTTTGGATTTCTAAGGCACTTCGTCTGACACACAGAATGAATAATTGATAGTTTGTATTACGGATTTTGTTGAATAACAAATTTCAATTGACATTGAAAATAATACTTCTATATCAATACAAGACGATGAAAGAACGGATGTCTCAACAAGAAGTCAAATGAGTGTAATTTTTCGTTATTCAAGTAACGAATCCGGAGAAATACAAGAGAGATTAGTTGGATAAGACTGGACGGCACAAGGCATAGCCACTGTTTTGTTGTACATGTTAAGCAGTGGAACATTCGTAAAACCAAATTAGTACTGCAAACATTGATGGCTGCAGTGCAATGGCAGGCAATATGCTCTGGTGTCCATTCTGTTGTGAAACAAGCATATCCTCATGCTCTCTTTACCCACTGCTACGCACACAGTTAGCTTTAGTCCTCTATGTTTGCAAAAAAACTACTCAAATGAAGAATTTTGTGTGCGAATCTATTACGATTTCATGCATTTTTAGCCTTTCCCGTAAAAAAAGTGAACTTCTGAGATAAAGGGAGTTTTAAATGAGTGTTTAAACTATCAAGTTCTTGTGATACAAGGTGTAATTTTCATTCACGCGCTGTACAAATCATTTTTCTTCGCTGTATAGGCCTGAAAGCAGCATTTAATGATGTGATAAACAATGATGTGTGGCATAATAATTCCTTACATCAACCAATTGGCCTAAATAATATACTGGATAATCAAAATTTTCTTTGTCTACTGCAGTTGTTTAATTCGGTTTTCCACCATAAAAGCTTCTTGTTTGACATCTTGCAAAGTAAAACGTGAATATAAGATGTTGTAAGCTCGAAACTGCAAACTGCATTAAGTCTGTTGAAAGACTGAGATGTGAGAAAATGATTCTAAGATGCATAGTGGAAGTTAAGAGTCTTGTATAAATTCAACAGGAGTACCTCAAATTAATTTTAATAGAACAGAAACAAATATTCAGAAATTAAGAAGGCTAGCATTCGAAATTATTGACACAGTAATAGTAAACATGGAATCTAGATCGAGGACTTTAAAAAAATAGGTTTTGCAGACCCTGAAAATGACAAATAGTTTTCATGTTATAGTAGGTCAAACAATTTCCCGACATGTGAGGTTGGAAATATGCTTAAAATGTTTCCCTTGTCTGACAGTGAAAAACTGAAAGGAGAACTTAAGTTTATTTACACAGTGAGGATAAACATCTACAGCCTTGGTATCTCCTTAAATCCATCATAAACAATGGATTAAAAAATGGGTTCTCTGAATGTGTGAAATTACTGTCGTTAGTTCTTGCAATTCCAGAGATCACCGCTTCTTGCAAACACATTAACACGTGTTAAAACTTACCTGTGCAACACAATGGCAAATGGCATACTATCCAACTTCGCGATTTTGGCTGTAGAGAAGGGAATTGTAGAATCTTCACCCAAGCAACATGAGTTCATATCTCGTGTTCTCGATGTCTACACCCGGAAAAAAGGACAGAAGGACAGAACTAATTTACCACAAGATGTAACGGTGAGTTACTATGTGTCATATTTTAATTAATGTGTAGTTGTTTAATATTTTATTTGTTTATTTGTAGGGTGATTTCATTTCAAATCACAATGTGCATGTCAGTTCATTGGCATGAATTTTTTGAGAAATAAGTGTGTTAGACTTCTATGCCATTTGTGTTAAGAAATAAAATATTTTAATTTTCTCTTGATTTTTTAAAAATGGTACAGGCTTGTGAAAAATTTTACTTTGTAAATAACTCGTAATGCAGTAGAGAACTAAAAAAAGCTAAAAACGAAAGGTGCTGAGGCCTGACAGATTTTTGCAGTAAGTTCTCTCTTAGTATGCTGAAACTTAGTTGACACACACACACACACACACACACACACAATAATAGGCATTCATTTGACTTACAAATATAAGAAGAAAAAAAGGAAATTCAAGATTTTTCCTAATCTTAAAGAATTTTTTTTTGTTTGGAAAATTACAGAATCCTAAATTTCATGTTATATTAGCTCAGACATATGGTCAAACTATTACCAATGTCTTCTCTGCTCCAACTGTACTTCGAAAATATTTATTAATACAAATTTTAAAAAAAACTATTTTTAAGAGTTTTTACAAATTATTTACTCGAAAAAAATCAAAAATTTATGAGAATTGCACAGAATATTTTATTTGGTTATTTTTTTAGTAGTTGGCGCAGTCAAAGAGGGCAATTTCTTGAGTGAACAGTATTAGAAATTTTTTCAACATTCTCCGTATTTAGCATTTAATTTCTAGTGTAACTTAGCATGTTGGGAATACTATTTTCAGCTCTCTTCTGTTTGTTATAAACATGACTGAACTTACACGTGAATCATACTACTTAGAGTTTAGAATGTACACAACGTAACTGAGGGAATACAATAGTTAAAGCATGAGATGTATGGATTATCAAAACAGACATGAAGATTGTTCTTAAAAAAATTGAAAAACACTTCACGATTGTTGGAAATATGGCTGATCTACTGCAAAAATTCTTGGTCTCCAAGTAAATGTAACTGTATCATTACATTCATTGTGTAGGAATTGCTATACTTTTATGTGTACATCAATCAATGATGAATGGGACAAATAATTAGAGACTCTCATGAACTGAAAGATGTAAAATTTCCTTTGGCACCTCATGGTCAGACATACACTTGCAAATTACCATCATTATCTGACCAGTGTGCAGTTCCTATTTCCCAAGCGCCACTCTTCGCATACCATTCTTGTCCACATGTAAATACGGCCTGGCTACACAAATTCAGTGATGAGCAGGTGAAACAGCAAATGAACTCTTTTCAGCAGTGCGGTCATGACTACTACAGCGTGAGTCTCTTTTAGCAAACTTACTATAGAGTTGCTGAAATACACCCACAGGATAACAAGAAAACTGTGGCCAATTAATTGATTGTCTAGTAAAGTATGAAGACTCTTCGCTTTACATTTCAAACGCTGCACCAGTGTAGAAAAGTTCAACAGATGGAATGTCATAAAGAAGTAAAATCAAGAATGAAGAAACTAAAAATTGTGAAAAATGATAACCAGAAAAAATACATAAAGCTAACATGTAATTTCTATATTTCTTTTCTTTACAAAATGATTGAAAAAATAAAAAAATTGCTTTCCCACTCACTTATACCACTGAAAAACATAATTATTTTGTTTTGTAAATACCAATTTTGCATTACTTTTTCGCAATGGCAGCAAATACTTGAAATATTCACGTGTCAGATTTTGTTCACCCTGAGAATAAACAGGCGTAATGTAAAAATTTCTCACATTTTGGAAAGAAAAATATTGCCCATTCTGGTTGTAGCTTCCATAAGTACAGTGACGAAATAATATCCCATGCAATTTTTAGAATATTCAGGATGGGGGCTTTAGAGAAAATACTTTATAAAGAATTAAAAAATCAGGTTCTTTGTGAAGAAATATTTGGATAGTTTAAGAAGTTAAGGCATTAATGTCACTACTGATAGTTGGTGAGTTTCCACGTTATCATTTGTCAAGGCGGTTAACATTGTGTGACTATTCACATTTTCAACACACAATTTTGAAGATTACAAAAAGTTACCAACTTTCTTATTTTATTTTTCCAAATTAAAGATGATAAAATAGTTCAGTAGTGCGTATGTGTTAATCATGGCTGATAGTATTGTGAACGAAGTTTTAACTAAAAAATAATTTCGGATCTGTATCACTTTTACACCGAAGATCCAAGGAAACTGTCTACTATCGTGCACGCAGAAGTGCCGCAACGCGACGTGGCATGTACAAGATTCATATCTGAAGTAGTGCTGGAGGGAATTGACACCATGAAACCTGCATGGCTGTCCATAAATCCGTAAGAGTACGAAGGGGTGGAGAGCTCTTCTGTGCAGCACGTTGCAAGGCATCCCAGATATTCTCAATACTGTTCATGTCTGGGGAGTTTCGTGGCCAGCGGAAGTGTTTAAACTCAGAAGAGTGCTCCTGGAGCCAGAGAATAGCAATTATGCACGTGTGGGGTGTCGCATTGTCCTTGCTGAACTTGCCAACGTCTGTCGGAATGCACAATGGACATGAATGGATGCAGGTGATCAGACAGGAAGCTTACATATGTGGTACCTGTCACGAGTTGTATCTAGATGTCAGGGGTCCCATATCACTCCAACTGCACACGCCACACTCCATTACAGTGCCTCCACCTGCCTGAACAGTCTCCGCTGACATGCAGGATCCATGGATTCATGAGTTTGTCTCCATACCAGTACACTTCCATCCACTCGATACAATACTTGTCCATCCAGGCAACATATTTCCAGTCATCAAGAGTCCAATGTCGGCATTGACGGTCATAGGTGAGGCATAAAGCTTTGTGTCATGCAGTCATCAGTGGGCCTTCAGCTCTGAAAGCTCATATTGTCGATGTTTCGTTGAATGGTTCACACACTGACACTCGTTGATGGCCCAGCATTGAAATCTGCAGCAATTTACGGCAGGGTTGCACTTCTGTCACACCGAATTCTCTTCAATAGTCCTGTTCTTGCAGAATAGTTTTCCAGCAGTGATGTTGGAGGTTTGATGTTTTATTGGATTCTTAATACTCACAGTACACTCCTGAAATGGTTGTATGGGAAAGTTCTTCATCGCTACCTCGGAGATGTTGTGTCCCATCGCTTGTGTGTCGACTATAATACCATGTTCAAACTCACCTAAATCTTGATAACGTTCCATTGTAGCAGCAGTAACCGATTTAACAACTGCGCCAGACAATTGTCTTATATAGGCGTTGCCGACCGCAGCGCCGTATTCTGCATGTTTACATATCTCTGTATTTGAATACGCATGCCTATACCAATTTCTTTGGCGCTTCAGTGTAGTTTACTAATTACATTTTTTAGTTTCGTTTCATTAAGGCAATATCACAATTGCCATAAGATAGATAAGTCAATAACATTTTAATTAACCAGTACAAAATGAAAATATTTCATTTTTTAATAGGTGTCATGAGAAGCTTCAACATTTATTTTTTTCGGTATATTGATATTACACATTCGCTCTTGGCCTGTATAATTTGAGATAAAATCGGCCTATAAAAATTTCTGTAATAGTTTCATGCACTCTTAGTGGAAACATGTTACTAAGTTACTTTGGCAGTCGTTCTGTTTCACAAGTTTTTATTTTGAGATTTCTTTTCATTTTTCGAAATGCATGATTCTCTGCCTACCATACAAAACACGCCACCCTCCGTCCCTGGTGGCAACATTGAAGTATGGAGGAGGTGGTGTTACGGTATGGGGATGTTTTTCGTGGTTATGTTGTGGTCCCTTACTGCGCCTAAGAAAACGCTAAACGCGCGGGATTAGCTGCAGTCATGGACTGTGCGGCTGGTCCCGACGGAGGTTCGAGTCCTCCCTCGGGCGGGGATGTGTGTGTTTGTCCTTAGGATAGTTTAGGTTAAGTAGTGTGTAAGCTTAGGGACTGATGACCTTAGCAGTTAAGTCCCATAAGATTTCACACACAAGCCAAGCCAAAACGCTAAATGCGGAAGGATATGAACACGTTTTACAGCATTTTATTCTGCGTACAGTAGAGGAACAGTTCGTAGACGATAACTGCTTTCATTGGCATGACAGTGGTCCTGGTGATAAACAGCATCTTTGAGGCAATTGATTGGTGGCCAATAACATTCCAGTAATGGACTGGCCCTCACAGAGGCACGACCTGTACCCAGTGGAACAGCTTTGGGATGAGTTAGAACTCCAGACCCGAGCGTCGAGTACCACAGCGTTCTCTGGTTTCGTGTATTGAGAAAGAATGGGCTGGCATCCTTCCACAGACATTCAGACAAATGGCTCAAATGGCTCTGAGCACTATGGGACTTAACATATGAGGTCATCAGTCCCCTAGACTTAGAACTACTTAAACCTAACTAACCTAAGGACATCACACACATCCATGCCCGAGGCAGGATTCGAACCTGCGCCCGTAGCGGTCGCGCGGTTCCAGACTAAAGCGCCTAGAACCTCTCGGCCACACAGGCCGGCGACGTTTAGACATATCATTGAAAGTGTCCCCAGCAGAGTTCAAGGTGTCATAAAGGTGAAGGATGGACACACTCCACATTCATGTCCACTAATAGGTGTCCACATACTTTTGGTCAGATAGTGTAGATAAAATACACAGAATTACCATAATTGTGATCACAGTCTTCACTAATGTCCCAGTTAACTTCATGAATGGTGTTTGTTTCATAACTCTGAGTATTTACATCGCTCTCCTTCCTAAGTACGTTATCCTCGTTACAATTCAGCACTTTTTGAAACCTTTGATGAGAGAATCCGGTTATGTAGTGCGCCATGAAGAGAGAATCCAGTTACTGATAAGGCTGACTGGTGGATTTTTAATCTTGCCAGATGGAGTCAGTGCACGATCCCCATCTCAAAGCCAATCGGAACACTTTACGACATTATGTATCTGGAGTTTTGAAGTCATACTTCCTGTTAGAACGATATGAAACCTTTCTTCTTTACTTTCCATAGCTCTTTTATTGACAAGTGGGGGGGGGGGGGGGGGGGGAGCTCAGACACGGTGATTCGGCTGACATTTGGCAAGTCACTAGTGTACAGCCTAAAGTGAAATACTCTTAAGAATTTTGGCTCAACAACCCCCGTTTTTGAGAAACCAACCGCTAGATTTCATGACCCGCAGTCGACTCAGAATTCACGGGATCGACAGATAATCGAAATTTAACAATTTTTCATGTATACAAACGTGGTCCGCAAACGCATATTTTCCTAGAAATCGAGGAAAGAAACTTTTCCCACTTCCGCGTATATGCCCATAAGATATGCGATGTTAATCGAAAGCGTTGCTGCCGGAGCGACCGTGGATTCTGGCTCTGAAGCAGAGGAACTGTGTTCGATTCCAGTTCCATTCTGCAGTTTGTTTTTCATTTTTTTTGTTTTGTTTTATCGTATCGAAACTGGTAGGTATAGGAGGAATGATAAAGTAAATAAATCTATAAGAAATAATAACAAAGCAGGCAAGCAAATTTCTCAAAGGACTTGGATTAACAAAGAATTAAAAAATTTAAGCCTCGTTGTATAAAACAATTCCGAGTAAGGTTGCTGCAAAGACGAGGATTCGGGGCACGTTATCGCATAAAGGTGAGAAACTAACCATTCTCAGACTTGGTAGTGCACATAAAATGACGCGTTCGTACACTGCGCAATATTCCATCACAGCTCTGGAAAATTACTGCCTAAAACTTTCCAATGTTTATCAGAAACTAATGATTAATTTAAACGTTTTTGAACGATGACTGCCTACAACCGTTAATTAATGTATAAAATGCATATTTCAACCATCAGTTGTTTTTATTTTCAACCCAAATTCTACCGGTTTCGGTCATGGAACATCTTCACGGATGAAAGTTAAAATGGTTTAAGCCGCCATATTGCATTTGTCATTACTTAAAACATGTAGTGCATGCCATGAATGCAAATATATAACTCAGGGCTTTAAAAGCGGATATCCGAATACTAAATGTATACAGAGCAATTGCTCTGCGTATATTTAGAATGTCATACACTATTTGATCAAAACTATCCGGACACCTGGCTGAAAATGACTTACAACTTCGTGGTGCCCTCCATCGGTAATGCTGGAATTCGATATGGTGTTGGCCCACCCTTAGCCTTGATGACAGCTTCTACTCTCGCAGGCATACGTTCAGTCAGGTGCTGGAAGGATTTCTTGGGGAATGGCAGCCCATTCTTCACGGAGTGCTGCACTGAGGAGAGGTATCGATGTCGGTCAGTGAGGCCTGGCACGAAGTCGGCATTCGAAAAGATCCCAAAGATGTTCTATAGGATTCAGATCAGGACTCTGTGCAGGCCAGTCCATTACATGGATATTATTGTCGTGTAACTACACAGGCCGTACATTATGAACAGATGCGCGATGTGTTGAAAGATGCAATCGCCATCCCATCTTCAACAGTGGGAAGCAAGAAGGTGCTTAAAACATCAATTTAGGCCTGCGCTGGTTATAGTGCCACGCAAAACAACAACGGGTGCAAGCCCCCTCCATGAAAAACACCATTACACCACCGCCTCCGAATTTTACTGTTAGCACTACGCTCGATAGCAGATGACGTTCACCGGGCATTCGCCACACCCACACCCTCCCATCGGATCGCCACATTGTGTAGCGTGAATCATCACTCCACACATCGTTTTTCCACTGTTCAATTGTCCAATATTTACGCTCCTTGCACCAAGCGAGGCGTCGTTTGGTATTTACCGGCGTGATGTGTGGGTTATGAGTAGCCGCTCGACCATGAAATCCTAGTTTTCTCACCTCCCGCCTGACTGTCATAGTACTTGCAGTGGATGCTGATGCAGTTTGGAATTCCTGTGTGATGTTCTCGATAGTCTGCTTATTACACATTACGACCCTCTTCAACTGTCGGCGGCCTCTGTCAGTCAACAGACGAGGTCGGCCTGTACGCTTTTGTGCTATACGTGTCTCTTCACGTTTCCACTTCACTATCACATCGGAATCAGTGGACCTAGGGATGTTTAGGAGTATGGAAATCTCGCTTACAGACG
This sequence comes from Schistocerca cancellata, assembly GCF_023864275.1. Classification (NCBI taxonomy): domain Eukaryota; kingdom Metazoa; phylum Arthropoda; class Insecta; order Orthoptera; family Acrididae; genus Schistocerca; species Schistocerca cancellata. Next base: position 235,521,941 of record NC_064629.1, on the reverse strand, counting down.
TATGACACAGGTACACCCAATCACCTGACCACGTTCGAAGTCTGTGAGTTCCGCGGAGCGCCCCAGTCTGCTCTCTCACGATTTTGTAATGACTACTGAGGTCGCTGATATGGACTACCTGGCAGCAGGGGGCAGCACTATACACCTAATATGAAAAACCTATGTTTTGGGGGGTGTCCGGATACTTTTGAACACATGGTGTATATTTACGTTCATGGCATGCACTAGACATTTTAAGTAATGACTAATCAATATGGCGACATATACCGTTTATTAACCCTTCATCTGTGAAGATGTTCCATGACGGAAACCGCTAGCAATTTAGTTTAAAATAAAAACAGGTGATGGTTCAAATATGCATTTTATACTTTATGATTAATTTGATAATGGGGAATAGAAGAGATCAGTCGTTTAACCGATTCGTTAAAAAATCTTTACTTCACATGCTCCAAATCTGGGAACTAGAAGAATTCAGTTTACAAAAGATGTATTGAGAACATTTTATAAGTAACACATTGCTGATAAAAAGTTTTGTCTGATATTGGGTTCTTGGAGTGGACAAACTAACAGCGTTATGTATGATAGTATGTTTACATAAGGGGCTATCAAAAAGATTCCATTTGAGGGTGTTGCTGCAGCGTATATGCAACGTAGTGCGACTCCGATGCGGATATATAAGCACCGACATGTAGACAAAGGATTAGTGTGGCATTCGTGTCTCTACAACATGCGTGAGGTAAATACGGAAATCTGAACCATGGCAATGTTATTACCAAAAGCACAATAGCCACTGTAAGGTGGTTGGCCCTTCTGGCTCGTGCACTCCCATTAGAAGGCCGTCAGGCTCTCCCCCTATCATTGTTTTCCAGGTATATCATGCAAATTTTGTCCAGGTCATCGTGTTAATTTTTTCCTTTATTGATATTTAATGCCTAGGACGCTTAGTGGTAGGAGTATTCTGTGACTGACTGCGCTCTACCTGCTTGAGTCCCAAACTCTTTCCTCCGTACTATTTTTGCCGGACGCGACTGCTGCATTTAAGCTGAGACAGGACAGGCTAAGAGCGCGCGTGTGTATCAGAGATAGGCGGCCGTGCTTCCTGGAAGGATCGTCCGTTGAGGACGGTACGGGAAACTGGGAAAGCATGCCTGCGTTCGGCTGCAGGGGGGGCGCACGGCTTCCTTTGATTTGTTGCCGGCCAGCGCCAAGTCGGCGCCTAGCAAATCGTTTTACGGCAGCCCCTGTGTGTGTGCGGAATGCTGGAGTCCTGACGGTTCGTCGGGCTTTGCACAGATATGTGGGTCCTGCACAGCGGTTTTCTGTAGTGGGAGAGCTGCCCACTCGGTTCGTGTTTATGACTGGCGCAACTTCAGATACGTTCTTCGGAGTTTTTGCTGGAGAGTCGAGACTTAGCACTCTCTGTTTGATCGTCGCGGTGCACAGTCATTTTATCTATTCTGTACCTACGGAGAGATCTTACAGTTCTCTCGTCCGGTCATCCTGCTGAAACTTAACTTTTTTCGCGGTCGCGGATCAAACCATCTACGGCTGGGAAGTCATCTGCCGGTGGGAAGTGCAGCTGCCCACTTCGCACATCGTCCTCACGCAGCCGACGGCTTCACATCGCACGAGTGCTGTACTGGTAAAGTTTCGTTGTTTCGGCAGGTAGGGAAGTTACGGGCCGTTAACCCGCCCTGTCGTTGCAGTTTATGCACTGGCCGCATTCAGATTCTTTATTGCGTGGTCACTTAAACTTCCACGCGTGTGACAATCACTCGCACCTGACAGGCAAATCTGTATGTTACAGTCAGCAGCCCTCCACTCACAGTAGGATGGACCACAAACACTCATTTTCAATAGTAGAACCAGCCCTACGCAAAATTCTATTTACTGCAGCGTTCTTAACAAAGTGAACCACCCTTGCAAATTTTGGGATAACTCCATTTCAGTAAGAAACTCAAGGAGCTCATTAGTCTTGCTCTCTGGTGTCGTAATTTGTCCAAACTATGGACCCATCAAACCATCTCCTCCCCGATGAGGTACCTGATGTATTCTGTAAAACGCACACTCATTATCAAGTTCGGATTTTTGTGATTATTCCTAGGCATCCAGTCGCATGTCTCTGTGAAATTTTACACGCTATTAGCGACTGTCATTCGATATCAATTACATTTTTCTAATTCGTGACCTTGATTTTATTCAATGAATTTAGTTATGAGACTGTACCACCTTGTTATTCCTGTAAAGCAGTGTTTTACAACGTGTGGGTCGCGACCCCCGGGGATGGCGGCGGAAGGGGGGTGGGGGGGTAGGGGGGGTGGAGGGGGCGGTCGCAAACTCTTGCTCGGGACGTCTCGCGGTTCAAATGGTTCAAATGGCTCTGAGCACTATGGGACTCAACATCTGTGGTCATCAGTCCCCTAGAACTTAGAACTAATTAAACCTAACTAACGTAAGGACATCACACATACATCCATGCCCGAGGCAGGATTCGAACCTGTGACCGTAGCAGTCGCGCGGTTCCGGACTGAGCGCCTAGAACCGCTAGACCACCGCGGCCGGCCAAGACGTCTCGCGGTCCTAAGTTGGTGCAACCAGAATTTGCAGCATGACAGACAACATTCGTGAAAGAACTTTGTTAAGTCGCCCACGATCAGATGTGGTACATATATGTAGTGATGAATATGTATTTAAAATGGCTCTGAGCACTATGCAACTTAACATCTGTGGTCATCAGTCGCCTAGAACTTAGAACTAATTAAACCTAACTAACGTAAGGACATCACACACACATCCATGCCCGAGGCAGGATTCGAACCTGCGACCGTAGCAGTCGCTCGGCTCCAGACTATAGCGCCTAGAACCGCACGGCCACTCCGGCCGGCATATGAATTTAACTTGGACGTGTTGAACACTTCAAAATCACAAAGACTTGCAGCAGTGAGATGTGACACGATGTCTGTCGAACTCTTCCGACATTTGCGGAACGGAACAAGGGCGGCGAGTGTCAATAAATCCTGTAGACTGTATTCACGAGTTCACCGCAGGAGCCCGAATTGGTCTGCAGGGCGAGGGTGAAGGACCACGTCAACTTCCGTGTGGGGATGGCGGCATGGGGTGGTGTCTTGCACAGTACTGACAGCTTAGTTTTCGTGCCAATGATCTGTTGTGGTAAGAATACCACACGGAAGTAGAACAATTCGTGAAAGCGCACGTTGAAATGTAATACAGAATGGCTGCAATTAAACACACACACACTTAAAACTCACGTGCAAGACAACGTACAACGGATACTAGAATGCATTTCAGTAACGGTGCTTCGAACATCGCTAAGATTGGTAGCAACGAGAGAAGGCATGAAGAACAGCAGTTTCTACCAAGTGGATCTACGACGCTTGAGCTCACCTCAGATAGTAATTGACACACTGTGCGTTCTATTTTCGTAGCTCTGTAGCTTGATAGAGATTCCCACAAAATCGTCGTTGCTTGTCACCTGGTTCCTGCTTCATTTCTTTCTTGTTGATAATTGTAAATGACGTGAAGTGAATCATTGTCGTTTGGATAGAGCTTTATAAAAGAATTGAAAAAATCTTCTAAAAAACTAATGCAATAATTTCTAATGAAAGATACCAAGTATTCTCGCAGTTAATTAAAAAGAGATGTTGTCTTCTTTTGAAACTGGGTAAAAGTAAATGAAACAGCCAGGCCAGTGCATTTGTGAATACCCAGGGGTTCCGTAATACGAAAAACTTAGGCCTAAACATTTCAAGGAACCTGATAAACCGTTGGATTTCTTCAAAGGAAACTGAAAACCCGCTCTGTGGGCAGTGCGCTGCAAGTACTTTGCACAGTCCGTTTGATTCTCGAGCAGAATAGTGTCAATAGAAAGAAAATTAAATGCACAGTTTTTGATGTTGCTGAGCAACAGGCATACAATAATTTTTAAATGAACACATCGCCATTTGACTGAATTGCTGTTTATTTAATTACGACACAGGTTTCGGCCTTTTATGCCATTTTCAAGTGATTTAGTTTATGTCATTAACATATATCGGAGGACATCTGTAATATATATGTTAATGGCATAAATTCAATCACTTGAAAATGGCATAAAAGGCCGAAACCTGGGTCGTAATTAAATAAACAACAATACAGTCAAATAGCGGTGTGTTCATTTAAAAAAATTAAACGTTGCCTATGAAATCACTGACATAGTTTTATTACGGTTCTGGGAGGGTTGCCAGAATGTTTTTTTACTTGGAGAGGGGTCGCATATGCAATAAAGGTTGAAAAACAATGCTTCAAAGCACAGGTGGCCAACCTTTTCGGCAAGCATGCCAATTTTTTGAGAGGGGATTTCCCCGCGGGGCGCTAAACCAATTTCTGTTTTGTGAACCAAAACAAGCGAGAAATATTAATTTATTTTTTAAACAAAATAAAACAAATCCGAGGAAAGAATATTATACGATTTAATGAAATACAATGCTAGTGGGACGTCTGGCTTCGTTTGACTGAACTACGTGAGTAAATGTTGATGTCAACTTTCAAAGAGTTTTACCAGATGAACGTCAGTAATTCGTGTTCTCATTTATGATTTGACGTAATTCATCCGACCAAAAAGCTGTCCACACACGTGTTTTCAAATAATGAAATATTTTTTAAAACACGTTTGTAAAACGCTGGATATTTCTTCTTATCCATATATGTTTTATAGAACTTTTCCAAACAAACTTGATTTCATTTCTCTTTCAACTGTGCATCACATTGAATTTCGCAGCGTTCCATTTGTAAATGACCCTGTAGTAAACTCATGTCTACGGAGAATGGCGTAGCAAATACAGAAAAAAGCAGACGATGTTTCTTAAAATCTTGAAATCGGTTTTCGAATTCGTATTTCAAGTCAGGTATCAAAGAATCGTATTTGATCGCTGCCTCCTGTATGACGTCCAATAGCTTTGACAGTGTAAAAAAAATGTGTGAACTTTTTGTTCATGACCGTTGTTCCCAAAGCACAAGTTTCATTTGGAATGCGGAAATATGATCATGCAATGACATTAATGAGCTCATCTTTTCCTTGGAGTCGAGTGTTAACATCATTTAGGTGGCTATTTACATCTACCAAGAAAGAAGAGTCGGAAAGCCACTCTTTTGTCTTCGAAAGACGGGAGTGTGTTCGACTTGCTTTCAAAGAATGATAGTATTTCTTGCTTCAAATCAAACACGTCTTTTCAACATTTTCGCACGTGTAGGCCGTCTTACTTATGTATAACATGAAATGTTATCATGTTCTGAATCCAAAGACCTCAGAAATTCTTGGTACTGATAGTGATTCAAACCTTTTGACTTAATGAAGTTCACTGTTTTGACAGCTACCTTCAAGACTTGCTCCATTTTGAGGAACTTTTACTTCTGTATAACACGAAATGTTATCATACTCTGAACCCAAAGACCTCAGAAATTCTTGGTACTGATAGTGACTCAATCCTTTTGACTTAATGAAGTTCACTGTTTTGACAGCTGCCTTCATGACTTGCGCCATTTTGAGGAACTTGGCATATAAATTCTCATGATGGATAATGCAATGAAATTTTAGCATCGACGTTTCGCCAGCTTTGAGGACATCGTTTTCAATCAACTGAACTAAACCTTCGCGTTTCCCAGCCATTGCTAGAGCATCATCCGTTGATAGCTCCGATAGGTTAAGTTTTAACGAAAAACGGCTTAATGTCGCTATAACTGCTTCCAATGTATCTCGTGACTTCGTGGTATTCTTAAGTGGATACAATGCCGCTAATTCTTCTGTTTTATTAAAATAGGTATCAACATATCTGACATAAATCGTCACTTGGGCGGTATCCGCTATATCTGTGCATTCATCGAAAGCTAGAGAATAAAATATAAACTCAGAGCACGATTTTTAAAATTATCTTCAGTTTGTCTTCCAATGTCGTCCACACGTCTAGCGTCTAGTAAAAGTTTGACGAGACAGGCGTATTTTTGAGAAATACTTTTTGTTTTTTGGAGACACAATTTCAACGACGGTCTCTTAAAGTATTCCTTAACCATTTCGCCATCTAATTATGGCCTTGATTTCTTTTCCAGTATCAGAGCTACAGCATAACCCGCTGTCACATGTTCGCTCTGAATTTGCCCTTGTAAATTTTCTGCTGTTGAGCAGGAAGTTTCCTTTTCAAGTAATTTACCGGGTCTTATCGAAATTGTCCCTTGTAATTATCAAAGATAACTGCAGGTTTAGCCTCGTAATGGCGTTTGATGTTATATTCTTTTGGAACCGAGACGCATTCATTACATATCAAACATTTGGGTTTTGTTTTATATTCCACAAAATATAGTTTTCAGTCCACTTGTTTTGAAAAGTTCTCAACTCCCCTGTAATTTTCCTCTTCTTAGGTCCTACTCGTTTACTAGTTGACGCCGTACCAAGTTTACGTCTTGAACTGAAACAAGCATTTTTTTACCGTTAGTCGGAAACTGACAAAGAGACCACACTGTAGTCGGAATTTTGTAATTTTTTGATATATATGGTATGTGAAGTTCAGAATCAAATATCAGTTACTTAAAGTACTTAGATGCAACTCTCAAAAATTCCCTACGAAATCTATTTTAAATTTTCCCAAAGTTGTTTAACAGCGTAAAGCAAGTTGACTGTGACTCTGTGATAGAGTGTCCAACTGCCTCATGGGTGGCCTTCGATTCTTAGTTGTGCTAAATTTTTAAACAAAGGTTCTTGTTCCACTGGCATTTCCGTGAAGCGTAGGGTCCATAAAGATGAAAAAAAATTTGAAATTTTTTTAACAACCTTGTATATATATAGAACCGGTGATTAGGGATTTATATTTGCAACGAAAACTGGATTGTTGTCTGTGATATGTAACTAGTAATAAGAAGACGTACATTTTTCATAAAAATGACAATTAAGTATGTGCTAATTAGCATATATTTATATGACGTAGCTATTCGATCTGAACGGAAAAAGATAGAAATGTAGTGACCGAAACTAGTCCCGAACCAGCAATTATCAGTCTCGAGCGCTGGTGTTTTTTTTTTTTCAATCTTTATGTATTTCACGCTTCACTGAAATGCTTGTAGAGCATGCGACTATTTTTAAAAGTATATATCAATTATGTTTAAAAACACAACACACTGGGGAATCGAACCGTGGCCATCCACATCGAAGGCTAGCATTGTGCCACAGAGCTACCCTGCTCATCGAGGTAGCTGTCTTTCATATAAGTCTTATACACACTTGGAAAACTTCATAGTCTGTTCTTTCGAGAATTTCTGAGAGTAGTATTCAACTGGTTTACGAAATCGAAATTTAGTTCTGATATATCATAAATATAAAAAATTTCGTATGCTTCATTTAACCTAGCATCCTTCTAAAATTTCGACCCCAGTTAGACTTCTTTTGTTATGGTTGTTTCTTAAAACTATTCTACATTATTTTCAAGTGGATAACATTATTAGTTGCTGTAAGAAAGAGAGAAAGAGAGGTGGATAAACTTGCACTAGGAGGGTTCCTTTTCTACCTTTGTAATGCGAAATCTGTAAACATCATTAGTAAAAATACATTGTTACAATTAAGTATTCATTTATTTTGCACTACTACGGTTAAAAGAAGATACTGAGACAAAAACCATTACTATTGTCGACTGGTGTACCTACTCACCATAATAGAATACATAAAACAAATGCAAGCCTAAGTAAATTAAAGACACGCATCACAGATTAATTGTAAAAAGATGAAAGCTGGCTTTACGTACCTGAAGTATTGATTGGTCTATCGCGATCGAATGTACACCACGTATACACGTAAAGGGCCATAACTTCACGACCGATAGCTTTGTGAGATTGTAGTAAAATTAAATTGGAATGTATTGGCTTTATTTGGCACTCGTCTCACTCGCGCAGTGCAACAAACGTAAAAGGTTGCACAATCCATACTACTGCTGATTGTTGGTAGCATATTGCCAAGGCGAACTGTATTTTCTTCAAAATGGGGCGCGGGGGCTTTTCAAAAGAAATCCAACATAGTAATTTTTTTCAAACAGGAATATAGACGAAAATCTAACGATAGTTGAATCAATTAACTGAGTTATTCCTCTTGTAATTGTATATGATACGAAAGACGCTTGATGGAATGCTCTTTCGGCGGCTTTACATGAAATAAAAGTTAAATTTTTCTGTCATATGAAACAGCTCACGGGCCAAAAATTAGCGACACGCGGGCTGCACAGGGCTCGCAGGCCGCCGGTTGCCCACCCCTGCTTTAAAGCATCAAAGACTCACTTACCTTACGCATAACTTATTTTGGTGGGTTATCAGGTGATTCAAATATTTTGTCTGTGTCAAGCTAGTCAACTCATTAGGTGTCGCACAGTGGCCGACGATTTAACTAAGCGTTTACATTCCATGTGCAACACTATTAATGTTCAACCTCTTGAGTGTGGTCTATATCAAGGACATCATCTTTGATATTGATCTTATGTAAATCGGGCAGCCTCAAACTGACCACACCACAGACTAACTTACACCACACCCAACGATTTCGTCATCGGGCGTCCATTAAAACCCTCCAATCGTTACAGATTGTTGTATAGTGTGCTTGTATAAGTCGTTTACACCAAAGTAGAGGACATAACTCAAATTGTCGGATGCGTTGAACTTCTCACCCATTCGCAGCTTATTTGTCTCCTCTGTAATGGCTGGGGCAGTCATTACAAGTAATTTTATAAACGACAGAGTTTGTGAAAAGATCTTCTTGCGTTCTCGTAGAATGGGTTAGTTTTTGTGTTAGGCTTTGGTTTACAGAGAAATCAACTTCACAGTTATGTTATTTATTTAACAGTCTGCTTATGCTGTTTGATACATTTGCTAGAAAAGGTGTAGAATAAACTTATTACTCTCACTTTATATCTTCCAGCTGCTGTTGCCCAAATCTGAACAATTAATAGCTGTTTTCTTTTCTTTACGATATGACCAACAACCTAAGATCATATTCGTCGTTTATTGCAGTGGATTTAATTACGGACATTTCTTTCGAAAACAATGTGGTTCTAATGAAGTAAGCACTGCACGATGTGTTGCAGAGTGGAAAAAAGCGTTTTTATGGGTTTGTGGGTGACGCGAGTCATCTGGAATGACATTACCTGCAAAAGTAGGTTCACGGAAAATGTCAAAGTTGATTTTGTTGTTCAGTAACCTTAGTTTCAAATCCAAAAAATTAAGTTCTCTGTTATCGTTTTGTGTTTCTTTAGTGAAACTGAGTTTCTTATGATAGTAGTTGAAAACATGGAACAACGATTGTAGATCTTGGTTACTGCTATTAAACACTATGGGTATGTCGTCTACGTAACGTGGGTAGGAAGCAGTCATACCCTTCAAAACTAGAATACTCTTGAAAATTCTTCTTTCTAACGCGTTTACAAAAATGTCTGCTAAAATTTCAGCTGACGGACATCCCATAGCTAAGCTGAAGGGACGCTCATATAGTTTCCTATTGAACTGCAAATAATTGTAAGTCAGTAGTCTCTGTAATAAAGTCAGTAGTTCAGATACTTGAAACTCTGTGAATTTTTTATGTCATTGGACATTATTTTCAATAATTTTGAGAGTGAAATGTACCGCAACATTAGTATACAAGTTTATAATGTCCAAGAAAATCAACCGAGAGGAAGGGGCGCACTCTAAAATTTTTAACTTATTTATTAAATCAACACTGTTTTAATGGAAAAACTGTTTTCAAATACCAAAGCTTCTTTGATTTTAGTGCGCATAAAATTTCGCTAATTCGTTATGTGGACTATTTAGTCCGTTAACAATCGGGCGAATCTGTTGGTTTTCTTTATGTACAAAATTTTAAAATTTTTACCTGCCCAGGTCCCAAAGGCTGCTTCTATATTTATGGACATTTCGTTGAAAATACTCAAAAGAGGTATGACCACCTATTTTACTAAACAGTGTGGTAGACTGCACATAACCATCGATTATGTAAGTACCAACTTGTTAAGCAGTGCAATAAAGTACCGATATAGAGCGCACAGTCAGAGTAGAAGGACTGGGGCCGATCATCTCGTATCTCGTCCACGCCCGTTTGCACATCATCATTCAAATATCCTACATGAAAAAAAACCATAATGTCAGATAACCATTGTAAGAAAAAAAGTGTTCACACACACACACACACACACACACACACACACACATACATACATACATACATACACTACTGGCCATTAAAATTGCTACACCACAAAGACGACGTGCTACAAACGCAAAATTTAACCGACAGGAAGAAGATGCTGTGATATGCAAATGATTAGCTTTTCAGAGCATTCACACAAGGTTGGCGCCGGTGGCGACACCTACAACGTGCTGACAGAAGGAAAGTTTCCAACCGATTTCTCATACACAAACACCAGTTGACCGGCGTTGCCTGGTGAAACGTTGTTGTGATGCCTCGTGTAAAGGGTACCATCACGTTTCCGATTTTGATAAAGATCGGATTGTAGCCTATAGCGATTGCGGTTTATCGTATCGCGACATTGCTGCTCGCGTTGGTCGAGATCCAATGACTGTTAGCAGAATATGGAATCGGTGGGTTCAGGAGGGTAATACGGAACGCAGTGCTGGATCCCAACGGCCTCGTATCACTAGCAGTCGACATGACAGGCATCTTCTCCGCATGGCTGTAACGGATCTTGCAGCCACGTCTCGATCCCTGAGTCAACAGATGGGGACGCTTGCAAGACAACAACCATCTGCACGAACAGTTCGACGACGTTTGCAGCAGCATGGACTATCAGCTCGGAGACCATGGCTGCGGTTGCCCTTGACACTGCATCACAGACAGGAGCGCCGGTGATGGTGTACTCAACGACGAACCTGGGTGCACGAATGGCAAAACGTAACTTTTTGGGATGAATCCAGGTTCTGTTTACAGCATCATGATCGTCGCATCCGTCTTCGCGGTGAATGCACATTGGAAGCGTGTATTCGTCATCGCCATACTGGCGTATCACCTGGCGTGATGGTACGGGGTGCCATTGGTTACACGTCTCGGTCACCTCTTGTTCGCATTGACGGCACTTTGAACAGTGGACGTTACATTTCAGATGTGTTACGACCCGTGGCTCTACCCTTCATTCGATCCCTGCAAAACCCTACATTTCAGCAGGATAATGCACGACCGCATGTTGCAGGTCCTGTACGGGCCTTTCTGGATACAGCACATTCTCTAGATCTCTCATCTATTGAAAACGTCTGGACAATGGTGGCCGAGCAACTAGCTCGTCACAATACGCCAGTCACTACTCTTGATGATCTGTGGTATCGTGTTGAACTTGTACACGCCATCCAAGCTTTGTTTGACTCAATGCCCAGGCTTATCAAGGCCGTTTTTACGGCCAGAGATGGTTGTTCTGGGTACTGATTTCTCAGGATCTATGCACCCAAATTGCGTGAAAATGCAATCACATGTCAGTTATACATACATACACAGACAGAGAGAGAGAGAGAGAGATGGAGATGTCTACTTAGGCTGGCAATCTTGGAGTATTTGCAAACCAGCCGGTTCTATCCTGAGCGTCTATACGTTGCGCTAGGGACTGTAACGTCCCAACATCAAACAGCTGTGACAGTATACTGTCATTGTCTCTAGCATTAAAGTAAATCATGAGTTTACTGCTATACAGCTACATAGAATTCGGTACGTACCTGCAGACTCGCCACCATGAAAACAGCGGGAGCTTTTGCTCGCTTTCCATAGTAACCATTTCTGCTTGCTTCCGCTGCCTGTACCAGACTGAGGTGAACTGAGATCCGCAGTGTATCTCAATAATACACAGCTAGTGGAGAGGGAAATTGGATACAACTAGATTCTGTGTGTGTTGGCGGGATCAAATCGAAACAACACGTTCACTTCCCCTCGTTTTATAAACCAACAAGGAGACGTTATTCCATCCATTGTGTCTGGTGATAATTTTGCGTGGGCAAGACGCTAACAGCCAACCTGCTTAAAAAAACTGCAGTATCGGCAGTACGACATCGATCCTTCTGTTGCGCGTGGGTGACCCCGGTCGGCTGCACCCACGCACGACCGGCAAGCCAGGCCAGGCTGGGCCGACCGAACTCATGGAGCGTCGCATCTGTGTCTCGCATATCTCCGTGCAGAGTTACATTCGTGTATAAAAGGCTGAGATAAATACGTCAGGAGGTTTTTGTCGAACATGAGTGCAGTGATGGACAAGAAACAGAACTTCGCAAATGCGACGTGTATCTCAGTTTGCACAATAACTGCTTGAGAGTTCGCATACAGAGCGGCATGGATAGGCAAGAGGCAGTAAGAAATCGCTCACGGTAACAAAGACGTCTTGAAGCCACGCCTAAACTTATGTCTCACATATTAGACGAGCAACATAGACAGTGTGTGTGAAAGGAAATAAATACATACCGTACTGTGAATAATTCCTTACCTGTGCCCATGATGGAACCTATTCTACAACTTACATCCACATACACACTTCGCAAGCCACCGTATGGTGCGTGTCGGAGGGTACCGTGTCCCACTATTTAGTTGTTTCCCTCCCTGTTCTATTCGCAGATAGTCGTCTTGCCCTTGCCTCCGCATGAGCCCTAATTTCTCTTATCTTTGAGGTCCTTACGCGAAATATATCTTGGCTCCAGTAGGATCTTTCCGCGGTCAGCATCAAATGCTTTAAATTTTCTCAATAGTTTCCCGAAAAGAACGTGACCTTCCCCCCAGGGTTTCCCATTTGAGCTGCCGAAGTATTTCCGTAACAGTTGCGTGTTGTTCGAACCTACAGGTAACAAGTATTTGTAGCAGCGTGCCTCTGAATTGCTTCTGTGTTTTACTTTAATCTGACCTAGTGCGGATCCCAAATACTCGAGCAGTACTCAATAATAGGTCGCACTAGCGTTCTGTAGGCGGTCTCCTTTACAGACGAACTACAATTTTCCTAAAATTTTCAAAATAATCCTAAGTTGATCATTCGCTTTCCCTAGCACAAACCTCACATGCTTGTTCCATTTCATGTCACTTTGCAACGCTCCGTCCAAATACTTAACGACGTGACTATATAAAACAATACACTACTAATACTGCGTGCGAACATTACGGGTTTGTTTTTCCTACTCATCCACACCACCTTACATTTTCTGCATTTAGAGCCAGCTACCATTCATCACACCAACTAGAAATTTTGTCTAAATCATCTTCTATCAACACGCAGTCACTCATCTTCGACACCTCCCCGTACACTACAGCATCATCAGTAAACAACTATAGATTGCTGCCCACCCTGTCCGCCATATCATTTATGTATGTAGAGAGGAACAGTGATCCTATCACACTTCCCTGGGGCACTCCTGACGATACCCTTGTTTCTGATGAACACTCGCTGTCGAGGACAACATATTGAGTTCTGTTACTTAAGAAGTCTACAAGACTCTCACATATCTGGGAACCTATTCCGTATGCTCGTACCTTCGTTGACAGTGTGCAGAAGGGTGCCGTGTAAAATGCTTTTCGGAAATCTACAAATACGCAATCTGCCTGTTGCCCTTCATCCATAGTTCGCAGTATATCGTGTGAGAAAAGGGGAAGCTGAGTTTCACACGAGTGACGCTTTCTAAAAACCTTACTAATTCGTAGACATAAGTTTTTCCGTCTCTAGGAAATTTTTATGTACGCAGTCTGCAGCCCGTACGTGAGTTTAACAGCGTGGACATAGGCACGATGTCCAGTCAACTAGCAGTGCATCATGGTGAGCGGTAATACGATCCTTCAATGTGTATGTATGTGTTTACGCTGAATACTTATATTATTTGGCAAGGCGAATTGGCAGTGCGGCAATAGCAGGAACTAACATCGTCACAATCCGATTAAAGTAGTCGGCGTTGCTATGTCACAGTGTAGGTATAGAAAGAGAGCGTGGAAAATATCTTCGCCGTGCGGGATTAGCCGAGCGTTCTGAGGCGCTGCAGTCATGGACTGTGCGGCTGGTCCCGGCGGAGGTTCGAGTCCTCCCTCGGGCATGTGTGAGTGTGTTTGTCCTTAGGATAATTTAGGTGAGGTAGTGTGTAAGCTTAGGGACTGATGACCTTAGCAGTTAAGTCCCATAATCGTTCACACACATTTGAACATTTATGAAAATATCTTCGCGAACATACGCGGTGGCTTGTGGTTAATGTGATTAAAATTTGTTGACGATGAGAAAAAAAAGGAATTTTTCGTTGAGCGACAGAGTGGTTTGCAAGTTATGGAAGAGGAATACGAAGCCGAGCAGAGTGGAATTTAGGTTTCTGTCCCAAAGAAGGGGAAGAAAGGTGCTCGCAACAAGTTATCCAGTGACGATATGGATAAATGTTTTATCAGGCAGCATTCCTACGCTATTACGAACGATATAAAGATATACAACTTTGCGAAAACAACACAGCTTTTGTCGCACTGAATTGAACTTCAAGCCTAGCAATGAAACTCTACGAAAAATCGTCCTGTCTGTCGGATTTATCTTCTAAACTGAAGGTGCCAAAATAAACGTTTTATGTGCGGACAAGGGGACATAGTCGTGAAAAGGGCGTGCTACATTGGGTTATTACAGAAGAATGATGCATCAGAATCAAGTGGTTTACTTAGATGAACCATGGATTTACTCGCGTTACAATGTAAATAAATGTTGACAATGTGACAGTGTGCGAGGAGTATTGTCGTATGAAAGTGTCGCTCACGTTTAATTGTTGGGTATGCAGACAGTGACATGGGTTGAGGGTTGACTATTTAGTGATTACTTCTTTTATATGACTCCACAACCAAAACGTCGGATAACCACTCAGAAATGGATCATGAAGTCTTTTCTTTACTTATTTCGGGAGCATCACATTTTATCATGACGAAACAACAAATCCAAATGCTGAAATATTTTCCAAATTAACAAAACGAAACTAACTGGTAATAACAAATGGTTCAAATGGCTCTGAGCACTATGGGACTTAACTGCTTAGGTCATCAGTCCCCTAGAACTTAGAACTACTTAAACCTAACTAACCTAAGGACATCACACACAACCATGCCCGAGGCAGGATTCGAACCTGCGACCGTAGCGGTCGCGCGGTTTGGAATAACAGATTATCCTTCGTAGCAGGCTAATTTGTAAATTATTATACCCACTTTCTCTTATTGGCGAACGCTCTCGACCACAATCGTTTGCTGGTGACAAATCATTCGGTAATTCAAAAGAGGAGGAGTGGGCTCGACTTTTTGAAAAAGTGATGGGTAAATAAAAAAGCTAATACAATGATTAAAATGATGCTACAAAGGATTAGAAATAAAATAAATACAAGTAACTGAATAAAAATAATGACTTTAGCTGTTGTGATAGCGATTTAAAAATAAAAATGTCCACGCACCAGAAGGGTTTTGAACTCAAAACTTCTTGCTTAACAAGTGTATGTTTTATACCTTTATACTACGCCACTACTGATAGCGGCACTCTAGGTACACTCGTGGAAATTGAAATAAGAACACCGTGAATTCATTGTCCCAGGAAAGGGAAACTTTATTGACACATTCCTGCGGTCAGATACATCACATGATCACACTGACAGAACCACAGGCACATAGACACAGGCAACAGAGCATGCACAATGTCGGCACTAGTACAGTGTATATCCACCTTTCGCAGCAATGCAGGCTGCTATTCTCCCATGGAGACGATCGTAGAGATGCTGGATGTAGTCCTGTGGATAGGCTTGCCATGCCATTTCCACCTGGCGCCTCAGTTGGACCAGCGTTCGTGCTGGATGTGCAGACCGCGTGAGACGACGCTTCATCCAGTCCCAAACATGCTCAATGGGGGACAGATCCGGAGATCTTGCTGGCCAGGGTAGTTGACTTACACCTTCTAGAGCACGTTGGGTGCCATGGGATACATGCGGACGTGCATTGTCCTGTTGGAACAGCAAGTTCCCTTGCCGGTGTAGGAATGGTAGAACGATGGGTTCGATGACGGTTTGGATGTACCGTGCACTATTCAGTGTCCCCTCGACGATCACCAGTGGTGTACGGCCAGTGTAGGAGATCGCTCCCCACACCATGATGCCGGGTGTTGGCCCTGTGTGCCTCGGTCGTATGCAGTCCTGATTGTGGCGCTCACCTGCACGGCGCCAAACACGCATACGACCATCATTGGCACCAAGGCAGAAGCGACTCTCATCGCTGAAGACGACACGTCTCCATTCGTCCCTCCATTCACGCCTGTCGCGACACCACTGGAGGCGGGCTGCACGATGTTGGGGCGTGAGCGGAAGACGGCCTAACGGTGTGCGGGACCGTAGCCCAGCTTCATGGAGACGGTTGCGAATGGTCCTCGCCGATACCCCAGGAGCAACAGTGTCCCTAATTTGCTGGGAAGTGGCGGTGCGGTCCCCTACGGCACTGCGTAGGATCCTACGGTCTTGGCGTGCATCCGTGCGTCGCTGCGGTCCGGTCCCAGGTCGACGGGCACGTGCACCTTCCGCCGACCACTGGCGACAACATCGATGTACTGTGGAGACCTCACGCCCCACGTGTTGAGCAATTCGGCGGTACGTCCACCCGGCCTCCCGCATGCCCACTATACGCCCTCGCTCAAAGTCCGTCAACTGCACATACGGTTCACGTCCACGCTGTCGCGGCATGCTACCAGTGTTAAAGACTGCGATGGAGCTCCGTATGCCACGGCAAACTGGCTGACACTGACGGCGGCGGTGCACATATGCTGAGCAGCTAGCGCCATTCGACGGCCAACACCGCGGTTCCTGGTGTGTCCGCTGTGCCGTGCGTGTGATCATTGCTTGTACAGCCCTCTCGCAGTGTCCGGAGCAAGTATGGTGGGTCTGACACACCGGTGTCAATGTGTTCTTTTTTCCATTTCCAGGAGTGTATAATGCTCTAGCGCCTAGAGAATCACGCAAAATATGTTGATTACTCGCAATGCCTTTACCCATTCGATATATTTCGAGCCACTGTAACTGTCCAAAATGTTTGATTACAATAATGGCCAACCAGTGATCACTTCGCAATTATTTTTCGTAATGCGTATTTTCTAGCGGTAGTAATAAAACAGTCTCGTAGGGATAAGATTTTCAAACAACCTCCTATTTCTATTGTGAATCTCGGAAACAGGTATTTGATTGGGTTAACAAAATATATACGGTACAGGTCTAACATGTAAACACGACAGCGAACATCGCATTTGGAATTCGAAATTAGATTTTTTTCTTCCGTAAGCTCTGTCGCGTGTAAACGTGGTGATGGGGGGTGGCGTGTGACACAGGCCCATTCCTTAAGAGTACTGGCGTGTACGGCGCTATTATTGCCCCCTCCCTGTTTCTCAGGGGTAAGCGCGACGGTACTGCGACCGTGGTGGCGAGATTACGACTTCGCTTTGCCGAGTAGTACGCACCATAATTTTGTTTTAGAAATATCGATAGCTGATCAGATCTCGATGAGATGGCTAGCATTGTGGCACCGCTATTCTCGACCCAAAGTTCATGGAAGATGGTCCAAGTCATCGACGGAAGAATACGTAAGTACAAATTCACACAAAAAGTGCTAATAATAGTTTACACTCAAATGCAGTGCTTATTCGACGCTTGTCTTTTGTTTCTGGAGCATTTGGATGATGATATAACAACGTGCAAACAGGTCGATGCCGAAGCCACAGCTGCTCTCATAGAGCACGATGAGATGATAGCAAATATTGTGCTGACACCATTCCCGACCCAGAGTTCATGGAGCATGACCCCAATGATAGACGAATGAAAACGTGAGTAGTAGTAGTAGTAGTAGTAATTCACATGAGAGCATTTCTATACTAATTTACGCTTGCGTGCATTGCTTGTGTTTTTTCTCCCATTTCTAGGTGCTATTGATAACAATATCGTGAGGGGTAAATGGGTGGACGTCGCAGCTCTGGAAATTGAGCATAATGAGTTAATCTACCCACGTCATGGCATAACACCATTTCATACCCGAAGCTCACAGGGGGGGTCAGACTCAAATTATAGATGACCAGATACGTGAGTAGTAATTCCTTCCACAGTAATTAATTATGCTTGCACACAATGCTTTTGTTTCTTTATTTCGTTTCTAGTTGCTGTTGATAGTGATAATAAAGCGAATAGCAAAGGTTCCGAGTTCGAGACTCGGTCCGGCACACAGTTTTAATCTGCCAGGAAAGTTTCGCGGAGAATGTAGATGGCACACGCCGAACTGCACAGAATATTAAATCCCATAAAACCCATAGAAGGCGATGAGATGGGCCCCATATTTAGCAGTATGGTCAACGAAGATTTTCCACCTAAATACCAGAAAAAATGATTAACATTTACATAATATGATTCTTCGTGTTTCAGAGTCTGTACACACATACTAGGTACTGTCAATGTTACTTTATTTTTCATTGCAGGAATTTTGGGACTATCCAAGGGTGGTCTTGCAGTATCACCACCTTGGACTGTACCATCACCCCATACGCTGCGTCGCACCACTTGATTAGATTTTTAGATTAGATTTACTTTCATTACAATTGATCCGTAGTGAGGAGGTCCTCCAGGATGTAGAGCATGTCAGAAAAACGATAATACATGAAAAATATTTACAACTCAAACAAGTAAGCTAATGTACCTTCCACAGGTCCCAAACGGAATGTTTTTTTTTATTTTATTTATTTATTTTTTTTTTTTTTAAACTTCACTAAGGAATAAATGTATTGGAAAGCAGTAGTTAGTATCCCGAGTTCCCTAGACAGGCCTCTGCAGGTTGTTCTTGAGTTCACACCACATATAGGTCTTATTGTTGCACTTTTTGTGCCCAGAGAGCTTTAGCTTGGCCTGATGAATTACCCCAAAAAATAATCCCATATGATATTATGGAGCCGGCCGAGGTGGCCGAGCGGCTCTAGGCGCTACAGTCTGGAACCGCGCGACCGCTACGGTCGCAGGTTCGAAACCTGCCTCGGGCATGGATGTGTGTGATGTCCTTAGGTTTATTAGGTTTAAGTAGTTCTAAGTTCTAGGGGACTGATGACCTGAGAAGTTAAGTCCCATAGTGCTCAGAGCCATTTTTGACATTATAGAATGAAAGTAAGCATATTATGCCAGCTTTTTCATTTTTATATCCCCTATGTCTGACAGAATTCGAATTGCAAATAGAGATTTGTTTAGACGCTTTAGCAGTTCTGTGGTGTTCTCCTCCCAGTTGAATTTATTACCAAGCTGTAATCCCAAGAATCTAAAACTGTCCGCTTCTTCTGTCTGCTTGTCATCATATGTCAGGCATATACTTGTGGGACACCCCTTACAAGTTCTGAACTGCATGTAGTGTGTTTTTTCGAAGTTGAGTGACAGAGAATTGGCTAGGAACCAGTGATTAATGTCCAAAAATATTTTATTAGCCGATCTTTCTAAGACTACACTTGATTTGCTATTTATTGCATGTTTCTATCACCAGCAAACAAAACAAACTTGGCATTGGTAATGTTATTGATTAAAGGTCATTGATATGCACCAGAAAAAGTAAGGGCCCTAAGATGGAACCTTGTGGGACCCCACATGTAATTAGTTCCCAGTTTGATGATGCTTGATAGCTTAATACATGTCTTTTTCCTAATAACACCCTTTGTTTCCTGCCAGAGATATAAGATTTGAACCATTTTGCAGCGTTTCCTGTTACAAAAAAAAAGTGTTCACTGCATCCTACTTGTCGCCCTTGCCTGGAACTTGGATGGTAAGCTCCTCACAACCTGGCCCAGCACCCTGGCCTCTTCCATCCACCAGACGTTCGCTGCGGCCTGAGTCATATGTCACCACATCTTCACTGTGTCCCAGAATGTCAATGCTGCGATCGCCAGCTACTTATACCTACCGAGCGACTAGCAGCAGCAGCAGCAGCTCTCTTGCTCGTCCTATCACTAGTTTAATATAGAACCAGGTTAGTCAGCTGTCAGCTTTAAACTGCTCTGTGGTTGCAGGCGCATTTGAGGAGAGGAACTCATATACACTTGTAGATAACTTTGCTACAGGTTACTGAGACCCTATCTATTTCATGGAAACGTCTAGTCATTCTGGAAAGGGAATTCCTCAAAATCCTCTATGAACTGCGGTATCCCATTATTTAAGTGCTGCACAGTTTTATACTGTGAACTAACACACCCCCAAAAACAAATTAGTAATTGTATGGGAAAGAAAACTATTGTCTATATTTGAAGTGAAACTGGTGTGATATTGTGCCTCAGTGACGGGGTGGTTCACCGACTTCACCTCAAATGTCATACTCGGCCAGTTTTCCAATATGCAGGAAAGAGTATGCAGTAAAGTACACAGCTGTATACTCTGCTTGGATGTCTTGTCACTTGCTTATGATCTACTGAAATGGGATTCTAGCTATATCCCCCTTCCAGGGGATAGAGCTAAAAAGAGGGCTGTATTAATGTCCAAAATAAAGACGATGAATTTTGATTTGCTTGGCTTGTGAGAGAGATTACATGAAACATGCACAGTGTCCAAGTAAATACAGTGTTAATATTTGTGGGTATTATAACTTGTATAGCATCGATTTTTCCATTAAACTTCAGAGCCTACTTAAATTTGCTAGTCAGAATCCAGATATATCAGTCCACATTTATGTCCTGAAGAAGAAAGATGAAAGCAAGCCAGAACAAGAGCATGCTGTGCAGGAAATGGAAAAGATAAAGCACAAAGTCATCAGACTCCTCTACTTTCCAAGGAGCCAGTCAGAATAAGCAGAATATGGATTTGTTGCTTTTCTCCTAGGGGGAGAATCAGCACTATGGACAGATCAAAGACATATCCTGCCTGCTTTCATTACAAGCGACGTAAGTTGGCCGTAAATGACATTATTGCTCTGGGTGTCTCAACTTATTTACTTTGAGTGAGTATTTATACAGAATGGACTACACAGGAAGCAAAACGTGTGGGAGCACCTACTGAGGCAGACAAGTTCTTAAAGTTCAAGAACAACCACCATTAGGAGTGTTGCCCTTTTGTCATACATGCCGACTTGAAGTACCTCCTAGCTCCTATGATGTACTAGGAGGGTGATCCCAATTCCTTCCGTAGTAGCTTCACAGAGCAGCACGTCCATACAGGCGGCATATCACTTTAACATTAACCATTTTGATTCTCATGTTAAAGATAATGCTGCGAGATGGTTGCTCTGTGAACTAAAATGACTTGCAAGGTGTGTTGATCACATTTATTGAAGCAGGATTCCCATGACTAGATTGCAGGAGAATGATGCATTATACAAGAAAATCATTCACTGTCATACCTGTGGGCTGCAATGAGATAGAGAAGCGGAAACTCCATGCAGAGACCATTTTCATTTAATGGCGAAGTTCCCCAAGACGGCATACAGTTCATGTAACTTGCCACGACACATACCGGTACCCAGTTTCTTCCAAAATTTGAGTGGGTATGATGCTCATTCACTTGTTGAGCACTTGGGTGATTTCGGCTTTGAAAATGATAAGGTTAGTGTCCTACCTGAGAGTGTTGAAATATACAGCCAATCTCCAAGTGAATCATGACACAAATTACGCTGTGGTTCCTAGATCACTTGTATTTATACAAGCGCCACTCCAGAAACTTGCTGAGACAATGCATAAGGAGAACATGAGCATTACTTGAAGTGCATATCCCGATGATTCAAAGTTACAGTTCGTGACGAAGAATGGGATCTTCCCATATAAATATCTGGTTCAAATGGCTCTGAGCACTATGCGACTTAACTTCTGAGGTCATCACTCGCCTAGAACTTAGAACTAATTAAGCCTAACTAACCTAAGGACATCACACACATCCATGCCCAAGGCAGGATTCGAACCTTCGACCGTAGCGGTCGCTCGGCTCCAGACTGTAGCGCCTAGAACCGCACGGCCACTCCGACCGGCCAAATATCTGGATTTGATGGAGAGACTCGACACAACCACATTGCCTGCCACAACTTCATCATTCACCAGTAACCTTACAGGCAGTTCCAGAGCGAATGTGGTCTATGGGCATTTGGTGAATATTTGGCTGGAATTAACATCTCTAATGTAAGATAGTATACAAGACTTTACACGAATTATGATGTACACTTATTCGTGGATATTTCTGAGAAATTCCAGAGTGTATGCATGACCACGTACACACTGGTTCCTGTCTTCTATTACACTGCACCAGGACTTTCGTGGAACACCATGTTGAAAAAGACGTGTCGATATCAGGCTATTAACTGAGACCGATTTGCTTCTCTTTATCGAGCACGGGATTTGTTGGGGACTTTGCCAACGTGTCCATAGGCACGCTGAGGCAAATAACCCTTAAATGGGTGAGAAATTCAAGCCCTTGACGATTTGAGTTACATCGTACATCAGAGATGGCGAACCTTTGTACATCTACGCTCTACTTTTTCCAAACATGTTTAATACGCCCATAGCATGCCATCAAACTAATCGTAGAACTAAATTTTGATACCACACATTACTCTTCTTTCTTGTTCATTTTGTGCACGTTTAGATATATGGTAGTGCGTGAATGCATGTATATTTTAAGATTTGATAGTGCATAGAAATGTAGGCTACACCGATTAATGAGAAAACAAAATATTTGAATATTAATACTCTTTATTTTCAACCAGAAATAGACCTTTCATACAACAGTTAGAAAGTAAATATTTTAGTTTAACTAAAAGAAAGAAAAATTAATCTGATTTCTGCTGTTGCAAATTCAATGCAAAGTAATTTATAGTAGGTTCATTCTTTGTAACTTGTAGCGAAACGCAAGTTGAGCTCGAGTCATCTGACAAACGGTTACTTAGCGAGTCTTTTATTCACTTCATAAAATACTAACTCACAAGCATAAGCAGACGAAAATATTAGTAAGATAGCAATCACCAGCTTCTTTAGATAGCTGTGTGTCTGGGTTTGAATTCTACGTTTCCATAATGTTAATTTCAGCATTTTTGCTCATACTGCCTCTTAGTCTTTCTAATTCGTTTACTTCCAGTTCTTTTCTTGTTTCGATAAATTTTTGAGCCTGTATTGAACTAGACTGGGAAACAATCAGCTGCATTTCAGTGTCTTCAGTATCTAAGTTATTAAATTTAGACAATTTCAGTTGATCCTGCGAAGTCAGATATGGATACTCCGTAAATTTTAGTGTCTCCAACGACTCTTTGAACCGAAAAAATCTTGATGAAAATTCTTCGATTTAAGAATGTATTACCAAAGCAAATTCCTAAGTGACATTTTCTTGGTCAGGCTTTTCATGTAAACCCAAATCGCTGATAATTTTGTTCGAATAGGGGAAATACTTGTAGTTTTTGTGAACAGTATCTTTATTATTAAAAGCTTGTAGTTTAGCCTCAAAATGGCCAATAAGGTGTATCATAACAGTAACTGTTTTGTTCGTGCCTTGAACATTTATCTCAAAATCAATGAAATACTGGCACATGTCAATTAAAAAATATCAATTTTGTAAGCCCTGTAACATGCGTCAACTGTAAATAATGCACATTTTTTTCATTATTTCTTCCAAACAATCCACAAATATTTGAAACGCTTTGCCGCGGCTCAAACAGAGAACATTGTTATACACCAGCAAGCCACTGTACACCCAGCTGACATAATCTAACATTACTTTGATCTTTGTTTTATTATAATCTTGCGACGATATAAAGTTCACTGCTGTTGCGACTGTGGCCATTATATTATCAAGAGAAGCGGAACTACCTATTGCACACAAGGCTTGTTGATGTGTATTGTGGAATTCAAGAACAGAATGTCCAGTGTCAGCACGGAATAAACTAATAACATCTTTTTTTATTTTTTATTTTTTTGCCCATCGACTTGGGAGCACCATTAGTCGTTACCGAAACAATTTTGCTTAAATCTATTTCTTTCTCAGCAAGAGAATTTTCAACAGATTTACAAATACATGTTCCCGTAGTAGCTGGTGCCAACGGCATTATTTCAGTCAGTTTTTCTTTGATAATCAAATTTTTTTATGTTATTTAAAACGCAATATCGAGCAAACACAGCTAAATGGGCAGATTTAGTTACATCTGTACTTTTGTCAACACAAAGCGAAACATAAAGAGAGGACTTGATGTCATTTTTTGTTGTTCCTTTACATTTTCCATCAGTTTTAGGATTCTGTTTTTTATTGTGTTTCTAGGTAAAGGAGTATCTTTGATGCGCATAACTGTCTTACCTTTATTTTCAGAATCTCCACACAGGGATGGGTCGCATGCTAACCAGGTTTTCTTCAAAAATTCTCCGGCACCAAAATGTTTACCATGCCGCGCAATGAGATTTGCAGCCGAGAAACTTCCGGCCCTGGTATGAAAATCTTTCATAGCATACTTAATCATAGATGCCGACTGTCTATTCTTGTGTTTAATAACACAACCAATGAATTCCTTTTGCTCTGGTTCGCTATTTTGACACAGAGATTTGTGATTTGTTTGATAAAGCCATTTTAAAGACGATTTCTACATACCACTGTTACGAAGCATAGCACACACATTACTTTACTGCCTTTATTAATCTCACATATATCATAAATGCGAAAGTCAGGGTGTGTGTTAGTATGTTTGTTAATTCTTCACACTGAAACGGCTGGACGGATTTGGATAAAATTTGGAATGTATCCTGACTTAATAGACAGACTCCCTTATACAAAGTGATTCAAGAGGAATGTCACATAATTTGTGAGGTGATTCTACACGAGAAAATAAACCGAAGAAGTCCCATGATCATGTCTCCGATTTTCGATCGTTACAGAACTGGAGCGGGTTGAAGACTACACACGTCCATAAATGATTATGAAGACAAGTGTGAATATTACTTACCGAAAAACTGTGTGCGCACTGTGGCCGACAGAATAACGGTGGGACAGATGACTCTTCCATCCTACAAGGGGTGTTCAAAAAGTCCCCCACCCATATTAGTGCACTTGTCAATGTGTTGGAGGGCGTGCTGTGTTGCACATCAAACAGCATCTCAGTGGGCTTTAATGCGGGTAGCAGCGGTGAATAAACGACCAATTTTTCACGGTTATCCACCTTCATAGTATAAACAACCCCCTTTAACCAGCCCTGTAAACAGAAGTATAATGGAGTTAAATCAGGCGCTCTGGCAGGCAATTAGTGGGTCCACCACAGCCAATCCACCGTTGAAAATGTTTCAAATGGCTCTGAGCACTATGGGACGTAACTTCTGAGGCCATCAGTCCCCCTAGAACTTAGAACTACGTAGACCTAACTAACCCAAGGACATCACACACATTCATGCCCGAGGCAGGATTCTAACCTGCGACCGTAGCGGTCGCGCAGTTCCAGACTGTAGCGCCTAGAACCGCTCGGCCACCCCGACCGGCCCAACGTTGAAGAAATGTATTATTCAGATACTGGGATACTTGTCTGCTACAGTGAATTGGTGATCCATCATGTTGCAGGTACATTTGCTGTTGTTGCTGTAGAGTCACGTCTTCCAAAAGTGCAAGTAGGACTTATATCAGGAAATTTGCAAATGGCTCTAATCACCGTGGGACTTAACATCTGAGGCTTAGAACTACGTAAACCTAACTAACCTAAGGACATCACACACATCCGTGCCCGAGGCAGGATTCGAACCTGCAGCCGCGTGGTTCCGGACTAAAACGCCTAGAACCGCTCGACCACAGCGGCCGGCCTGGAAATTTGCATATGCTGTGGCTGTCATGTGATTTGGCAGGAACACAGACCCTATCTTCAGTTCATCAGTCATACCATACTGACATTCACTGAGAACCTAACTTGGAATCTTGTTTCCCTAGTGCCAAGTGGGTTCTCCATCCCCCATGTATGAGAAGTTCAGAAACTCTTGAAACTGTAGAGTGTAAATGTAGCCTCATCTGTAAATTAAGTATACTGCACAACGTCTGTGTGTACAGCCAACCATTCACAAAATTGTTGTCTGGTTACTGAGTTACCGGGATACAGAATGTTGTAGAATGTTGTACGAGCTGCTCAGGGAATGGGTACAAGCCATCAGAATGTAATGTGCGCCACTCACATTTGTGGAATATCGAACTAACAGCTAATGTTCCATGTAATGGTGATGGGATTCCGTTGCACCATTGTAATAATGTCGTCCATTTCCTCGACTGAATGGACAGCCACACGTTCTGATGTTTCGTGTACACTGGGTAGTGTTCAGTATTCATGTAATGTTTGAAATACCCTGGCACAGGGAGTTCTTCGATCAGGGAAACGTCTCTGGTATTCTGCCACATCCACTATTACACAAACAACATGTCTGCAAAATCTGAATGGGTGCATCTATGCCACATGATGGTATTCACAGACATAATGGACTTGCTCAATTAAAGAACACTGAAGCACCACATGCACAAGCCTCATAACTGCTCACTGTTCCAACCCATGATTGAACACTGAGTACGCTTGCAGTATTTGCATCGGTGTGATGTCAGAGTGCTGCTGTCTTTAGGAGAACCCCAACACCTCTTGTAGGATGGATCAGTTATATGTCCCTCCATTATTGTGTCCTCTACAGCGCCTACATGTCATTTGGTAGCATTAGTCACATTCACATAGACTGGCAATGGCAAGGAAAGCGTTTCTGAAGAAGAGAAATTTGTTAACATCGAGTATAGATTTAAGTGTCAGGAAGTCGTTTCTGAAAGTATTTGTATGGAGTGTAGCCATGTATGGAAGTGAAACATGGACGATAAATAGTTTGGACAGGAAGAGAATAGAAGCTTTCGAAATGTGGTGCTACAGAAGAATGCTGAAGATTAGATGGGTAGATCACATAACTAATGAGGAGGTATTGAATAGGATTGGGGAGAAGAGGAGTTTGTGGCACAACTTGACGAGAAGAAGGGAGCAGTTGGTAGGACATGTTCTAAGGCATCAAGGGATCACAAATTTAGCATTGGAGGGCAGTGTGGGGGGTAAAAGCCGTAGAGGGAGACCAAGAGATGAATACACTAAGCAGATTCAGAAGGATGTAGGTTGCAGTAGGTACTGGGAGATGAAGAAACTTGCGCAGGATAGGGTAGCATGGAGAGCTGCATCAAACCAGTCTTAGGACTGAAGACCACAACAACAACAACAACAACAACAACATTCACATTTTTCTTCATATCCATTCATTAATGGGTGCAGTCTTCAATCCACTCCAGTTCCGTAACGATCGAAAATCGGACCCAGGTTCATAGGACTTTTTCAGTTAATTTTCACATGGAGAATCACCTCACAATTTATTTGACATTCCTCCTGACTCACCCTGTATATACATACCTATGAAAGGGGCAGTGGTGGATACAGAAAAACTTCAAGGAAAGGGCGCTAAAGATATCTTGAGCTACCTTTACTTTTACCATAATAAAAAAGTGATCAAGCCACATGCAAAGTTTAAGAAAGTTTTATTTAAAATAATTACACACATATACAAGACAGTGCCATCTTATGACATAAAAAAGTTACAGTTGTGGTTCTCTTCCTTAAATGATGAATTATACGCGCCTATTCTCTCTGGCAAATTGGTTAATTACATCGCCAATAGGACAATCAATGTCAGGGTGAGTGTGCAACAGAGATAAGCCGTTAAGTCGATCCTCCTTCATTCGACCTCAGCCATGTCTTTGTACACCGCAGTGTTCAAAAACTTCTTTCTGCTGTAGCAATAGATGCAGGTAGACTAGCAAATATTTTGTACAGCGTGTGAAAAGTAGGATAGTCAGACCTAGGACAAACAGACAACGCTTGCATAACAGAATCACGATCGTAAGGGCATTTATGCGCGTTTGCTTGTATTGAAGAATCTCTCCCATTAGTCTCTTTTTAATCACAAAGAGTGATTCTTCTTCACAGAACGGTAGTTCAGTTAAGCACTGATTCAATTTATGTGCCAGATCATTACCATCGCGTTTTAGTAGTTTTGAGGGCAAAAGTATGTTAAATTTTAATGATAAATATTTTCTTCAGCAAAACATTCTCTCATTTCAGTCGTAACATGGTCCAGTGTTGGAATAAAAGCAGTTCTTTCCCAATATGTCATAGCGTCATCATTATGATCGCAGTTTTCCCTCCATCTTTGTCTGCCTGTAAGACGAGGTACACTCATCTCCAGGTCCAACTCTTTCATAACTGCCTTCGCCTCTTCAACAATACGAGTAAAGTGGCTGTCAGCATTAGCTCTCATGCGGTCGTACACCTTGAGTGTCGAGTCTAATTTTGCTTTTGCCATCGCGACATCCAAGCTAGGGTCTTGTAGGATTTTGCTGGCTGGATATGTTATGCTCATAATATGAGTATGAATAAATACCTACTGTGAAAGCGACAAGCCAATATGTATCTTACGACGTATTTGTAGACATAAGCTTCTCGGTCTCAAGAAAATTTATTATTTTCGAATTGACAATATGTACAAGGACTCTGCAGCTAACCGATGTTAGGGAAACTGGTCTGTAGTTTTGCTTGGCCTTCTTATATACAGGAAACACGTGCGCATTTTTTTCAATTGCTTAGAGCTTTGCACTGGGCGAGAGATTTGCGTTAAATGCAAAACCGAATTTGTATTCCATCCAGACCTGGTGACTCTTTTGTTTTCAACTTTTTCAGTTGCTTCTTTACACCAGGGATGCTTATCACTATGTCGCCGATACGGGAGTCAGTTCGATGGTCAAACAACGGTATGTTTGTATAATTCTCCTGCGTGAATGAACGATTCCTTGAATGCAGAGAGGAGACCTTTGGTTCTATCTTCCTATCTTCAACTGCCACACCAGACTGGTCAACAAGTGACCGGATGGAAGCCTTAGACCTGAGTAACAATTTTACACAGAACCAGAATTTTCTCGGGTTCTCTACCAGATCTCTTGGTAAGGTTAAGAGAGTGCAGGGCACTCTCACTTCTGATACAGTATTATGCTTCTTAGTGTTCTTAGGGAAGATGATCTTTATTACTTGGTTGTTATACTGGATACGATCTGACTTCATTCATATGCTGAAAAGGTTGGCAGTAGTTAATAAAACTCTTGTTTGTGTACTCTAGTGAAGGAATAGAGGTAAGCTTTACCTGCATTCAAAGGAAGAGGGTGTCGATTTAAATGACTGCAATTGAAGCGTACGGTGGCTGAGGGCCGAGGGGAGCGTTTTTTCTGCGGGACCTGGGTGAAAATGTTGCGGACTGCCCAGTTCCTCGGTCTCATTGTGCGGACACATTGAATGGCGCCGGTCGGTCGGCGGCCACGTCCAGGTAGGCTGATTAGCGCCGAGGAGTCGTTGCTGCTATGGTCAGAGCATTGGTGACCAGCAATACAGCAGAGGATGGGCCCTTGTTAGGCAGGAAGCCGATAAGGCGACAGTGAGTTTCTGTGAATTTCTGTGCAACAGGTCAGTGGCGCCCAGGCGTTCAGACTCTGCTACAAAACATATTGGTGAAGGCACAAAGCTTTTAGCGAGTTTATGGCCATGCTTTGGAAAGTTCTAAATGGACACAACATGGGAGATAACGATCTATTTATGGAGGGCTGTGGTTCCATCCAGGTCATGCTTTTAGCAAAGACAAGTGTGGGAAAGAGGCCGCGAAGCAGAATTTTTTTCCTTTCCTCCCAATTAATTTTTAAAGTCGCTGGTTGGTCAGATCTGTGTATGAAGAGCAAGGGACGGTCTCGCAGCTTCGAATGCGGTGCTCCAGTTCGTGATTGTCTTGTGCTAAAGTGGGAGTAGTCTAAGACGTAAATGAGATAATTTATGCTACAGAGCTGGCGAGGAAAGCTGAGAGAAAGAGAAGAGGTCACTCTTGTACTGGCACTTGGCTAGTAAGGAACTGCAGGTCTTTTCTTAAAGGGTGAGATTTTTGTTCTTTGCTAGTGTGCCACTTAGAGCCTATTCCATTCACCATCTGAACCATCAGAGGTACTGCTTCTGCTTCTAGCATCACGCACACAACGAGTGATGCGTGGGTGTACTTATTTGTCTTGAGTCGACCGTCTAAACATTTGACATATTACACTACTGGCTATTAAAATGGCTACACCAAGAAGAAATGCAGATGATAAACGGGTATTCATTGGACAAATATACACTCCTGGAAATTAAAATAAGATCACCGTGAATTCATTGTCCCAGGAAGGGGAAACTTTATTGACACATTCCTGGGGTCAGATACATCACATGATCACACTAACAGAACCACAGGCACATAGACACAGGCAACAGAGCATGCACAATGTCGGCACTAGTACAGTGTATATCCACCTTTCGCAGCAATGCAGGCTGCTATTCTCCCATGGAGACGATCGTGGAGATGCTGGATGTAGTCCTGTGGAACGGCTTGCCATGCCATTTCCACCTGGCGCCTCAGTTGGACCAGCGTTCGTGCTGGACGTGCAGACCGCGTGAGACGACGCTTCATCCAGTCCCAAACATGCTCAATGGGGGACAGATCCGGAGATCTTGCTGGCCAGGGTAGTTGACTTACACCTTCTAGAGCACGTTGGGTGGCACGGGATACATGCGGACGTGCATTGTCCTGTTGGAACAGCAAGTTCCCTTGCCGGTCTAGGAATGGTAGAACGATGGGTTCGATGACGGTTTGGATGTACCGTGCACTATTCAGTGTCCCCTCGACGATCACCTGTGGTGTACGGCCAGTGTAGGAGATCGCTCCCCACACCATGATGCCGGGTGTTGGCCCTGTGTGCCTCGGTCGTATGCAGTCCTGATTGTGGCGCTCACCTGCACGGCGCCAAACACGCATACGACCATCATTGGCACCAAGGCAGAAGCGACTCTCATCGCTGAAGACGACACGTCTCCATTCGTCCCTCCATTCACGCCTGTCGCGACACCACTGGAGGCGGGCTGCACGATGTTGGGGCGTGAGCGGAAGACGGCCTAACGGTGTGCGGGACCGTAGCCCAGCTTCATGGAGACGGTTGCGAATGGTCCTCGCCGATACCCCAGGAGCAACAGTGTCCCTAATTTGCTGGGAAGTGGCGGTGCGGTCCCCTACGGCACTGCGTAGGATCCTACGGTCTTGGCGTGCATCCGTGCGTCGCTGCGGTCCGGTCCCAGGTCGACGGGCACGTGCACCTTCCGCCGACCACTGGCGACAACATCGATGTACTGTGGAGACCTCACGCCCCACGTGTTGAGCAATTCGGCGGTACGTCCACCCGGCCTCCCGCATGCCCACTATACGCCCTCGCTCAAAGTCCGTCAACTGCACATACAGTTCACGTCCACGCTGTCGCGGCATGCTACCAGTGTTAAA
Organism: Schistocerca cancellata; assembly: GCF_023864275.1. Taxonomy (NCBI): domain Eukaryota; kingdom Metazoa; phylum Arthropoda; class Insecta; order Orthoptera; family Acrididae; genus Schistocerca; species Schistocerca cancellata. The sequence continues at coordinate 235,490,568 of NC_064629.1, read as the reverse complement.
GACTGCGATGGAGCTCCGTATGCCACGGCAAACTGGCTGACACTGACGGCGGCGGTGCACAAATGCTGCGCAGCTAGCGCCATTCGACGGCCAACACCGCGGTTCCTGGTGTGTCCGCTGTGCCGTGCGTGTGATCATTGCTTGTACAGCCCTCTCGCAGTGTCCGGAGCAAGTATGGTGGGTCTGACACACCGGTGTCAATGTGTTCTTTTTTCCATTTCCAGGAGTGTATGTTCGTCCGTGTGCTCTTACATGATCTATATCTATTTTGTCCAAGTCGAAAGATTCTGACCTGCGCAGGCAGACCTGGAGCATGAGATCGAGCAGCGGCTCTGCTGATGTAGGAATATTTTCTGTCTTTAGGATGATTCTGTCTGTTTGCTCAGTTACTGGAAAACAGAGAGAATCTCCCTTTGGATGGCACAATCTAAGTAGCATCCGCTGCGCTGTCTGCAGTATCTCTTTTTTCTCTAGCCTATTTAAAAGTAAGTTAAGTTCTAAATTATCATAATTAGGTGCAGCTGGCTTGCTGTTGGTGCTGGTTTCTGTTGCGGTCTCTGAGGTGGTACTAGACGGATTGGGGCTTGGTGTTGGCCGCTGATTGGGGGACATTTTAAGACCTCTTTGGGATGTCACACAGTCACTTTTCGTTTTGTCACACGCCTCTTCAATGCTGTTTGCCTTCACACGTTTTTCACTGATGTTGGTGGTGCTTGCTGGCGTGGTGTCGGCGATGGTGGTGATTAGTATGGGACTGACTGTACGTGTTATGTTGTCTTTGTTTGTGTTTGGAGTGGAGGTTGTTGCTAGAACACGTTGACATCGTTGCAAATGTCACATGTCTCTCCCTCAGATTTGTCCTCATCTAATCGGTCTACTTTTATAAGTCTGGTTGGTTCAAATGGCTCTGAGCACTATGGGACTCAACTGCTGAGGTCATTAGTCCCCTAGAACTTAGAACTAGTTAAACCTAACTAACCTAAGGACATCACAAACATCCATGCCCGAGGCAGGATTCGAACCTGCGACCGTAGCGGTCTTGCGGTTCCAGACTGCAGCGCCTGTAACCGCACGGCCACTTCGGCCGGCTATAAGTCTGGGTCCGGTAGTTTTGAGTTTTGTATTGGTCTGTAGCCTGAGTGTTTCGATGTGTTTTGATTGAGGGACTGCGTGCCTGTCTGTTCCTTGTTCCTTTTCCCCGTTGTGAAGAGTGCCTCCCGAGACAAATTTGACTGGTTTGATGTACTGTTCACATTTACGTGTGTCGTAGGGTTTTCCATGTGATGATGATTCTGGTTTGTGTTCATCCTGTATATGTGTGGTGTGATGTACTTCGGCTGGGAGAAATTGTGAGGGAGTATGTCGGTTTTGTTTGTACATTTTCTTGTGCACAATATATGTAAGCAGCTTCAAGGGTAACCGCAGCCATGGTCTCCGAGCTGATAGTCCATGCTGCTGCAAACGTCGTCGAACTATTCGTGCAGATGACTGTTGTCTTGCAAACGTCCCCATCTGTTGACTGTGGGATCGAGACGTGGCTGCACGAACCATTACAGCCATGCGGATAAGAGGCCTGTCATCTCGACTACTAGTGATACGAGGCCGTTGGGATCCAGTACGGCGTTCCGTATTACCCTCCTGAACCCACCGATTCCATATTCTGCTAACAGTCATTGGATCTCGACCAACGCGAGCAGCAATGTCGGGATACGATAAACCGCAATCGCGATAGGCTACAATCCGACCTTTATCAAAGTCGGAAACGTGATGGTACGCATTTCTCCTCCTTACACGAGGCATCACAACAAAGTTTCACCAGGAAACATCGGTCAACTGCTGTTTGTGTATGAGAAATCGGTTGGAAACTTTCCTCATGTTAGCACGTTGTAGATGTCGCCACTGGCGCCAACCTTGTGTGAATGCTCTGGAAAGCTAATCATTTGCATATCACAGCATCTTCTTCCTGTAGGTTAAATTTCGCGCCTGTAGCACGTCATCTTCGTGGTGTAGCAATTTTAATGGCCAGTAGTGTACATCATGCATAATCATGACATGGAGTCAAATTGGTTTGTCAGACCAGCAAATGCGTCCACCTGCACACTGGACTCCATTGGGGTTTCAGAGGCTCATAGATAAGTATCTGCATTCCGAATTAGACGAACGCGAGACCGCGTATTTGCATTTTTTCGTACACAGGACTTTAATAACAGATTCCTGCTGTCCATGACTCCAGTCGCTGAGCGCATCATGGTGTGCTTCCCTGACCTACATATGGGTAAAATATTTGCTGCTACAGCGTAGGGCTCCAATATATGCTTCTCAGCACCTTGTTCTTTGGAACCACATTTTTCTTTATGGAATAGTAGGGTATAGCTGTATGATAGTAGCGTAGTTTTTGGGTGATACCACTGATTCACGTGTATGAAGTCAGCTAAAGCGATTAGTTCTGGTTAGTGTCGTGTATTGATCCCCAGCTGATCACTTTGTTCACCATAGACCGCATATCACTGAAAGCGTTTGTCCAATAAAAAAAAAGTTTGTGTGTCGTTTCTTTAGCCATTTTTGTTGTTTTGTCTTCTGATGTTAAGAATAAATAATTGTGTAGTTATTTAGACCACAACTCCTGCCGGACGAGGTGGCCGAGCGGTTCTAGGCGCTACAGTCTGGAACCGCGCGACCGCTACGGTCGCAGGTTCGAATCCTGCCTCGGGCATGGATGTGTGTGATGTCCTTAGGTTAGTTAGGTTCAAGTAGTTCTAAGTTCTAGGGGACTGATGACCTCAGAAGTTAAGTCCCATAGTGCTCAGAGCCATTTGAACCATTTGAACCACAACTCCTCCCACTGATCTGATTATCATTACCTTTTCTATTTTCATTAAAGTCTTGATTACAATTGGAAGTTAGAATTTTGCAAGGTATGATTGTGGTAGTTGTTGTATGCACGAATCTCTGTCAACCTTTGCTTGTCCTTTGGGCGTTCTCTTTTGAACTGCATGTGCAACAGCTCTGCTTCCTCAGCATTTTCCAAAGTTCGTTATGAAATCATGGTGGGTCTTTTCCGTCGTTAAGCCACTTACTAGGTGCATAATTCTCGAGCCCACGATTTACAATCTGCTTAAACTTTACCCATAATTCCTCTATGTCCATCTTACTGGAACTAGTCAGTTCACTCTCTAAGTGAGGTGCTACCAACTGTTTATATGTTATTTCTAGCAGAAACCATCGTGACTGGTTTATTAACTTTCGTATTCATAATTGCTATAGGGACATCATGATCGCTAATCCTTGTTCCTTTACTGTCATTGATAATGTCCGACCTATTTGTAGCTAGAAGGTCTAAGATATTCCATTGCGCGTGGGTTGTCGAAGTAGCTGCTCAAGACAATTTTCAGAAAACATGTTCAAAAGCACTTTGCATGACTGTTTGTCTGTACCTTCAGCATCCATAGACATACCAGTCTATACTCAGTTGGCGAAAGTCGCCTCGAATTAGTACTACATGATCTGGGTACTTACTCGCTACTGACCACAGACTTTTTTCGAATGACTAAAACTGTCACAGTGGGATCAGGTGAGCGGTTAGAACATATGGTAATTAATCTGGTGTCGTCTAGACTTGTTATACGCGACCAGATAATTTCCGTCACACTCAACTTCGACCTCAGTAGAGACAATATTTTTGTCGCCTGCCAGCACTCCCTCTCCTATGGTCTCTAATCTGTCATTCTGGTATACGTTCCATGACTCGCTAAATATCTCAGAGCTTTCCACTTCAAATTCCAACCAGTTCTCGGTCCCAAGAATAACTTTCCTGAGGGCAGCAAATTCAGGAACTTCGTTATGAATACTTTGACAATTTACTGATAAAATTTTGACCGTCAAAGTGTCTTTATTCAGAATGCTTTGACCGTCCAATTGTCTTTATTCAGAATGCGGTCTGACTTCCCCCGCTGTGTATCAACTGGCGAGTACTTAGCAGAGTACCTCAAACTACCACCTACCCTAAAAAAAACCTCATGTGTACTCAACAAGTATTCTGCTATGTGAGTAGCTGCTTCCTTTGAATTGTGTAGTGCACACTTGACCTGTCAAGGGGAGACCTACAAATCCCCAACTGATAACACAGGTCTAGAAATCTGCAGCCAAGACTGTCACAGAGTCGACTAAGCCCTTGGTTGACACCGTCCACTCGAAGTCAATCCAAGACAGTCAGAAACCATTTCGACCTTCATAGATACAGCCTTTTGTCGTCAGGACCAAAAGGAAGCCAGTTTATTTAATTTCTCGCCAAATTTTGGATTTTGTACCATGTTAGGCCACTGAGTTGTTTGAGAGGAATGGAGGAAGGAAGGAGATGGGAGGGGATGGGGTGAGGATGGGAAGGGATCTGACCTTGACACACGTCACAGGAGATCTCGGAACAGTGCATGATGATGTCATTGGAAACCTAGCAACAATGCAGACTGGGCAGGAACTGGTACAGGTCCATTACTAACGTCACAGGGTTAGAAGCGGTTACATTGTTATATGCAATGATTAATTTCCAAACACCAGCGGTGTTGTTTCTCCATTTCGATCTAAGGAATGAGCACCACAGCTAGTACTGCCAAATGTCACGTTTTGTGAGAGATGTCCCGATTTTTAACTGTGTCATGACTCGTCTGACACAAGTCTTACACGGGACGCAAAATGTTCTGGATTTTGGGCACTGCTGACAATTCGTAGTTCACTTTAAATGGTCCAGCATATGAAAGTTAACTGCTGTGTTTCTGAACATGTCAATGGTGCAACTAAGAAAGTTAGAAGGAGTAATTATTCAGATAGATGCAATATTTCTCGCTTTTAGAAAAGTATTCAACTCAGTACTGCACTTAAGCTTATTATGGATAGTACGATAGTGTGGGGTATCAAGTGAAATTTGTGACCAATCAGACTATTTTCTGGTAGTCAGGAAATTATTTGCTATCTTTGATGGAGATTCAGTGACAGATGTAGAAGTAACGTTGGATGTGCTAAGGAAAGTGTGTTGGAATCCTTGCTGTTCGTGTTATGTACTGTTGTCTCTGCAGATAATATTCACAGAAACCTCATACTTTTCGAGGATGCTGCGGGTATTTGTAATGAAGTTCTGTCTCAAGAAAGGTTCACAAATATTCAGTCAGATTTTGATAAGATTTCAGAGGGTGCAAAGATTGAAAACCTGCTTTCAGTTATCATAAATGTCAAACTGAGTGCTCCACAAAACGGAAAAACGTAGTATCCTATGACTACAGTAACAATGATACTCCAGAAACATAATGCTGCTGTCTGTATATTACTCCTGTAGGGATTGTTAAGACAAAATTAAATCACGAAGGTTGACTGAAAAGTAATGCCTCCACCTTCACAACTCTTCAACAGTTCGCAGCATTGTTATGCAGAATGTACTGGCTTGTCCTGTAGCCTCTTCTCTACAGCTCCAGTTGGCGGGAAGCCTTAGCAGTGAACGATTGTGTTGTTACAGTGTAAAGTATAGAACTCTGAGCAGACGGTCGGTCAATTTGATTTAAGCTACATGCTGTCTTTGAATTCTTAACAGCAGAATGTGTCACCCCAAGGAGTTTCATCAGAGAATGAAAGAAGTTTATGGTGATTGTGTTAATGTGTGAACACTGTGAGTCGTTGGGCGAGTATGTTTAAAGATTTTGAGGTGGAAACATCTGACCTACGCCACAAACAAAGAGTTGGACGTCCTGTGACAGCAACCACTGAGTTTCACAGGCGAAATTTTGACAGATTGATTCAGGACGATCGTTGTATGACTCAGAGAGAAATTGCAAGCACAATCGGCATTTCACAAGAACATGAGTACTTGAACAAAGCCATCAGGAGACCGAAGTACCGTCATCCAAGATGGCGGAGGTGACGTCATCCAAGATGGCGGCGATGACGTCAATCAAGATGGCGGATTTTGGCGGGAAGTTTGAATTTTGGTGGGAAAATTCTACGTCCCCCTCCCCAGAAAAATGTCACGAAGTTCAAATTCCATCATGATAATGCACCACACCACGCTTATCTCTACTAAGCAAAGAAAATGGCGGGAAAAAGTACTTGTCTTTATTATTTAACCAATTTCAAGCAGGTGTGTTCTCCACTGGGTTTGGACTCCAACTGACTTAGTTCATATCATCACCACCAGAGGACGCCACTGTGACGTCAGGTGATGACACAAGTAGCGTTATTCAGTGTGTTCATCACGAGCTCCAGAGCCCAACTGACTTAGTTCATATCGTGGCCACCAGAGGGCGCTACCTTTAAGTCAGGTGATGACAAAATCGTCTGCACTCTATCGCGTGCGCGTTATAACCAGACACGCGCCGCATCAGCGGCAGGCAAGCGGCCGCTTACATTACAGTCACAAGCCCGCACTTTTATACTCGCGCCGGACATAGTCCAATTTAACTGAACACAAGTGACACCAACATCGCTCATCTAACCTATGAATTACCTAAGTACTTAATTCCATTTCAGTTTTAATCATATTTAATAAGTCAATTTACAAGTTCAATATTCAATGATCAAATGATAAGTTCCACATTTTTGCACTATCAGCACGGTGTTCATCCATGACCCAGCACCCCCCACCCCGTGAATACTGCACTTCTATTGGCTGCTGCATTAGTCATGTGATTCGACTTCATAGAGCCGAGGACTTTGAAACAATTTTCACCAATGCCACACCCACCTGGACGTGGAATCAAATAGTTAAATTCTCCACCACGATCCTCAACCCAGCACCACACCCCCTTACCAACCCATATTAGCAGGCTAACGTGCACTAACCTGTACTAACGTGCACGGCGCATGACGTCATCCAAGATGGTGGGGCGAAATGGCGGGAAAACAGATCTGAACACAAGTCTTTATTTTGCAGGCGGTGTCTCCACCACGAGGTTTACTGTCCAACTGACATAGTACACATCACTGCCATCAGGTCATACTGTCATCCCTCCTATGACGTAATCCCAGATGGTGATCTGTAGGGGCGAGAATTATGCTAAAATTACTCAGGCTGCGCTAGGCTGCTGGGGAGAGTAAGGAAGGAGTTCACTCTATTTACTTTCGAACATTTTATTTAGAGATCGAATATATTTATCACATTGAGGCAAAACACTCTCCATCTTATGCTTGCCCTCACAATACACAGTCTGCAGACACTCAAGCAACTCCTAATTTACGCAAATAATTTAAGTACAGACATTCGATTCCTCCTAAATAACGCAGCACAGTTATGTCTAGACACCCTCAGTACTCGTAAACTGTCCAAATAGCGCATATCACAGCCCACAGATCTAATCGCAAAATAATGCAATCAACGCATCACACCCTGTCCACAGGACCGCGAAGTGACATGATCGTTAGCTGTCAAATCACGCACAGGCTCCCGCTCTGGTCCAGGAGGCATGAGGCGACCACATCCCTTTCATGGTTCATTTCTGAGAAATTTCTATCCAAATATGTGTTCACCTAGACACACGTGCTGACGTGATCGGGTGGGAGCGCAGCCGAGAGCTGCAGCCGAACGCAGACGAACGCAGACGAAAGTTGTATGTAGACGCCGTCGATGACGCGACCGGACAGGGGCAGGTGCTTATTTCTTTCAGCTTTTATGCACGGAAATTCTTCCCCTAACAGAACCTCTTTACGAAAATAACACACAATAACGTCCAATGTAGTCTTCCTCGCGGACCTACCGTATCACGTTATACCAATCCTGCTCTCAACATACGCAAATGTTCGCACAGCTGTGTAGAGGCTCCCATATCCCAGCACAAAGAATGTTAATCAATCAAACATTATCATTTGCTCTTGTCGAATTTACTCGACGAATTACTAATGCCGCCGGTATCCGAGCACCGTACACCTCTTCTTTCTGGGACTTTCAGCGGAAAAATTATTTTGCACAGATCGCCAAAGTGCATTACAATTAAACCCTTAAACTTGTCTATAAATCATCAAATACATATCATACTCACATCGATATTGGAAGCCAGGAACATATTTACCAATGTAACTACAATTAAATATTACTATTCATGCTATAGTCTGACACCCATCAATGTACAGTTAATGTCACCTCTTGACTACTCTGCTTCAGTATCTGTATCTCATATGATTTTCCACGAAAAAAAATCTCTCGCCGTTATCGATGTGCTCAATCTATACCTCCCTCACTGTGAGGGTGTGTGCGCTGTTCTTAGCTGATGCTTTCTGAAAAAATGTTCAAATGTGGGCGAATTCCTAGGGGACCAAACTGCTGAGGTCATCAGTTCATTAGACTTACACACTATTTAACCTGACTTAAACTAACTTATGCTAAGAACAACACACCCACCCATGCCCGAGGGAGGACTCGAACCTCCGGCAGGAGGGGCCATGCGATCCGTGAGATGGCGCCTAAAACCCGCCGTCACTCCACGTGCTCGCGCTTTCTGACAATAGGCAGATAATGAAGTCAGAGACATGTAGTAAACAGCCTCTGGTGCATCAGTGGGATAGTCAGGTGACAGTTTCTTCCACTGAGCCACCATGTGATGATGCCTTTGACGATTCGAGTGTGGTGACGCCAAAACACTCCCTGCCTTGGTCGCAGTGAGCCTGGCAGATACAAGTAAGTCAAAGAGTCATGTTCCCCATTGGTAACGTTTTATGGAGTTTCAGTGTCGCTCTTTTGCATCTGTTCGTGGTCAATGGGCTAGTTGGCCATCCTGCCCCAATTGTCATGTGATAGATATTAGGCAGGGCTGCCCATACATAGACGCAATGTGTGGGTTTTGCCGAAAATAAACCATTTAGCGTAAGTTTGTGACAGTCAGCGAGCCTGAGGACATCCGTGTTTTCCTTGGACTCGGAGGCTGTTTCTGACGCCCACAAGTATCACCTCAGCGTATTCCCCTAATGATGGTAGCAAATGGGCTATCCACTGAATTTCAGGTAGATCTGGCAACAGCAGTCAGCCTAATTAACTTTTAGATGTACAGGCCCTTGGGCTGCCCTGAATTGCAACAGCCACTACATCAAGTTGTGTCTTACAGTAAACAGTGTATTCAAAAATTGGTTCAAATGGCTCTGAGCACTATGTGACTTATCTTCTGAGGTCATCAGTCGCCTAGAATTTAGAACTAAACCTAACTAACCTAAGGACATCACACACATCCATGCCCGAGGCAGGATTCGAACCCGCGACCGTAGCGGTCGCTCGGCTCCAGACTGTAGCGCCTAGAACCGCACGGCCACTCCGGCCGGCAACAGTGTATTCCTGTGAGATGCAAATTCTACATGTCACCATGTTAGAGGAATATGGAGAGGCAACTTACGTCACTAGTGGTTAATTCAGAGTTGGTGCAAAATGTTTTTGGATCAGATGCCTTTCCTGTTTTTGGGCTTCCAGACAATGGAAAAAATACATTTAGTGTCTCAGTCAGTCCCCTTCCAAGATCCGGATTCTTTACTACAGTTACACAATCAAATATTTGAGAATACCTTGGGTCGGGCAGAAAATTTCAAGGCACACGTCTCCCTTAGCCGCACGGAGTGGCGACGCGGTTTGAGGCGCGATGTCACGGACTGGGCGGCCCCTGCCGCCGGAGGTTCAAGTCCTCCCTCGGGTATGGGTGTGTGCGTTGTTCTTAGTAAAGTTAGGTTAAGTAGTGTATAAGTCTAGGGACCGATGACCTCAGCAGTTTAGTCCCTTAGGAATTTACACAAATTTGAACATTTCGTCTCCCTTAAGCTATCAGCAGTACCTAAATTTTGTCTACCCCATCCATTTTCGTCGCCATGAGCCATGACAAAGTCAAGACTGAGTTGTAGCATTGGCAGAACCTCTGTGTTATTTCTCCTATTTCGTCGAGTCAGTGAGCCACCCCTTCGGTGGTGATTTGGAAGCCAGATGGGGTTGTACACCTTGGCAGTGAGTTTAAATAATCGGTTAATGCACAATGTGTTACGGACTCATCTCCAGTTGTACACCTGGAGATTTTCTTGGCAAAGCTGTCAGGGGGGCAGCATTTCTCATGCATCAAATTTCGTGAAACATAACTGAAGTTGACATTGGATGCCATTTCTCAGAGTTTCTTGGTTCTCAACATCAGCACGCCCTTTGGGCTTTACCATTTTAATCGCTAGCCCACCATCCAACAGCTTTGCCCCTCTATGGCAAGAATGAGGACCCTCTGGACCACGTTAAGGCTGTCACATAGGAGGAAAAACGTATGCCACGTCGAATTCACATGTGGAGGAGCGTGCTTGTCTAACAAGCACTATGTAAGAAATTTATGATCGATATTTTGAGCAGTTGATTCGTGACATTTCCTGTTGCTTCAACTATTTGGATGACATCTGAGTGACAGGCTCCACTAGAGAGGTGCACTTGCGAAATCTGCTGGCAGTTTTCCAATACCTCCTGGAGGATGGCCTTCACTGCAAGTCGGAAAAATTTAGGTTTTTCCACAAAGGTGCTTTTTTTGGGTCATGTACTTAGTAAAAATTGGCTGGGCGTACAGTCGAGCACATTATAGCTACCATGAACCTGCTGGCGCCAAAGAACCTGCAAGAGCTCCAGTCCTTTTTGGGCCAGATATTTTTCTATTATGTTAAGTTCATTCTCCAGGCCACGCATGTCTGCCATTCTCTTAACTGGCTAAGACAAATGGGCGTCAGATTTGTATGGTCTGGGTATTTTCAATGGGCTCAGCAGTCTCTGTGCACCACACCCTGTTTGGCTGCTTTTACACCAGGTAAAACATCAACTTATGGGACTTAACTGCTAAGGTCATCAGTCCCTAAGCTTACACAACACTTAACCTAAATTATCCTAAGGACAAACACACACACCCATGCCCGAGGGAGGATTCGAACCTCCGCCGGGACCAGCCGCACAGTCCATGACTGGAGTTCATTAGACCGCTTGGCTAATCCCGCGCGGCGGTAAAACATCAGTCCTAGTCTCTGACACGTCTTAGTATGGCGTAGGAGCGGTCCAGTCGGACTGGAACTCAGATGACACCGAGCAACCGACCGTTTACGCTTCGAAGACAACAATGTAATTATTTACAGGTGGAATATGAGGCACTGGCTACCAGTTTGAGCACTAAAAAGTTTCATGTTTTCTTGTCTGGAGAGATGTTTCTACTCATCACCGACCACAAGCCACTGGTTTCCATATTCGTCCCTCATTCCTAACTACTAGAGAGGACTTCCCACCAATTGCAGAAGTGGGTGCCCTTTCTTAGTAATGATTGGTATGACATTCATTACAGATCCACCACCCAGCATACTAATGTGGAGGCACTATCACAGTGCTCAATTTTCCTTTGACAGAGCAGGAGGTCACGGCAGATACGGATGTTGACCCGCTTTATCGGAAAATAGTTTGAGCAGTCCTGACAAGAACCCCAAGCACGCTCCTACACATGTGCCGCACAGGATTAGCCGAGCGGTCTAAGGCGCTGTAGTAATGGACTGTGCTGCTGGTCCTGGCGGAGGTTTGAGTCCTCCCTTGGGCATGGGTGTGTGTGTTTGTCCTTAGGATAATTTAGGTTAGGTAGTGTGTAAGCTTAGGGACTGATGACCTTATCAGTTAAGTTCCATAAGATTTCACACACATTTTAACATTTTCCTACACATGTGAATTCGGTGTGGCATACGTTTTTCCTCCTATGTGACGGCCTCATACTTGCCATAGAGGGGCAAAGTTGTTGGATGGTCATCAGTAGTGTGCCAAAGCCGCCATGAGCACGTTTCATTAGTGAAGGTTGCCTACATCAGGGGCAAGTATGCACTCAGGGGCAAAGTTATTGTTCTCCTTTGATTGACAGGTGATTAACCTATTGTTACCCTTTGATTGACAGGTCCTTAACCTGTTGTTCCCCCACCCCCTCCCCTCACTGCTACAGGTACACTTTCAGGTCCTAGGTATTTGAATAGCTCCCTCCCACTCTTATCAATTTGAATGACTACATAATTAAATTAATCAGTTAATTAACCCTTTCCCCTCTGGTAAACCCCCATGCCTTCCCCTTCCCTCTCCCCCACCCCTACCTGGAAATTGGTGGCTCTGTGATGAAGAGGAAGGATCTCACAAAGCGAAATTCAAGGTTATATTGTTTATTTATAAAAATCAATTTTCAGGGTTTGGATTTCTCTTCTTCATCATTCTCTGCTGAAACACCAACATGAAACACACATCACACATAATTCACAGCAAAAAATCTTTTGGTTGCAAAGCACGCACCGCCCGCTGTCCCCTGGCCACTGGACCGCACGGAACGCCACCACACACGCTGCCAGGAGTCGAGATGCACCGGCGGGCCCTGCAAAAGAGATGATGTGGCCGTCAGTTGCAGAACCATGCACAGGTGTCAATACAGGTTCCGTAAGGGTGAGGCAGCGGCGTCTGTTTCATACATAACACCTGAGAAATACCTGTTGAAACACGAGTTCACCTAGGCACCGTTGCTGGCGCGATTACGCCTAGCTGCGGGACCAGCGCCGAGAGAGATGTTTGCATAGCAGCTCACCCTCGCAGACGCAGCTAAAAAGTTCTCAGTGTTATACTGACGTCACATGTCTATGTAAATAACAGTCAAGTCTGCCTCTGGATGCAGTATAGAAATCTATTGCAATGCTTTCCGGAATAATACAGGGTGCATTCCCCCTAGCGATCCTAACAGGACAGCTGTCCCACACGTGAGACGTCTACGGCCCCATACATGTTTACCCAGCCATCTCCAGACTCGCAAGAATATTGGGTACCACACACATAGTAATCAGTGTAACTACAATTGAATATTAGGATTGCTGCTGCAGTCTGACACTGAGCAATGTACTAGAAATGTCTCCTCTTGATGGCCGTGGCTCTGGAACGAATCTCAATATCTATAGTGCTCATAATTTTCCATGCAAAAAAAAAGTCTTTCATTCCCCCTACAGCTATCGATGTGCTGAATCTATACCTCCCTCACGATAGGACACACAGAGCGACCACCAGACACTTGTACATATACTGCGAAGACTGTTGTACAAAGGCTGGGTCAGTTCCTCTCGGCACACAGGCGTTGCTGTTTCTGCCCCAACCTGTTTGTTTGCTTGCTTGCTTGCTTTCTACACCCATCTCCAGACTCTGGGGTTATAAGAACACATGTATTTTCACATGGTTTGCCAGATATTATACCATTTACGTGATACTTATCTATACCAAGCGCATAGCAATATACATATAGCAAGAAATACAGAAAACAGAGAAAATGCACTGCAAATGTAGAATATGTGTGTGGAGGCGACTGGATGGAATCAAGTACAGTGCTATACTATGCCTCCTGATCAGAAAAATAGTGCATTTGCGCTAGGTGTTGGCAGCTGTACTAGATTTACAAGCAATTTTAGAACACAGAACTAGAGGCGATGTCATGATTGCATGTGTAGAAGTGACATAAAATCGATAGAAAGGCGAAAATACGTATAAATTGAGGGAATATACACCGAAATGCGGGGAAATTGAGGAAGTACTTGAGTGTCTTCTGGTTGGCGCAGAACAATTTGTACACGGGCACAAATATGCGACAGCAAGAGGAACCCGAGAAAACGTCGACGTGGAAATGAAGGGAACCAGAGAAACAGTCACTTTTTTCCGCCAAGGCAGCATTCTACTGTATGTCTTTTGAGGTAACAGTGATACACACGTGTTGACTACTGTATTTGACGCTTTTCAGGAAAACAGAGGACCATCTTTCTCTAAACTTTCATGCATCTACAATAAAGGATAACTGACAGTTGACAAGAGTGATCTATTGAGATTGACCTGTAACAAGATACGATTTAATGGCAGACTGATGATGCATTCTAGAGAGGGACATGTTGCTCCAGGTCATTTGGCCATTTTTTCCTCTGTTCTATCAGGATGCACCAGTCGCGTGACATAGCCTGTATTCAACTCGCATACAACCACGTGTTATGTATGTGACTTAGGGCACTGTTTACTTGCGATCGTTAACAGCAAACCCCTTCGTCATCATAGGACTTCCATCTAATGTGACCATCCTGTTTCGATACATTCCTCTGAACGAATGGAGATTTATGCTATGTACTTCATTTCCGTGTCGCATCTTGGGTATAAAATCGATGATTCAGTGATTCTAAGTTAGCGATAGATGTTTGTGAGACACTGCAATCCCCATGTATACATCTGCTTGACAGATCTGGTGTTTACAGAGTTAGTGGCGGCATGACGTGTAATTTCACATGTCAGACGCTGCTGCTGTGCGTTTATCTGTTTGCTTGTAAGAGGTATTCTCTGTTACTAACGATCATTTTATATAGGACTGGTGTGGGCATAGTATAATTTATGAACCATGATCGGTTGTGAACAGTGGACGCTATACATCTCTGGAAAGCTATATTGTGCATGTATCACACAGAATGGATATTTTAAGGAAGCAGTTTTTTTTTCATTTTACAGCTTGTTGCCATAGTTTATAGTAGTGAAACCTGCAGTAAGGATGTATGTCATGCGCTGGAAATACACCCCTGGAAATTGAAATAAGAACACCGTGAATTCATTGTCCCAGGAAGGGGAAACTTTATTGACACATTCCTGGGGTCAGATACATCACATGATCACACTGACAGAACCACAGGCACATAGACACAGGCAACAGAGCATGCACAATGTCGGCACTAGTACAGTGTATATCCACCTTTCGCAGCAATGCAGGCTGCTATTCTCCCATGGAGACGATCGTAGAGATGCTGGATGTAGTCCTGTGGAACGGCTTGCCATGCCATTTCCACCTGGCGCCTCAGTTGGACCAGCGTTCGTGCTGGACGTGCAGACCGCAGACCGCGTGAGACGACGCTTCATCCAGTCCCAAACATGCTCAATGGGGGACAGATCCGGAGATCTTGCTGGCCAGGGTAGTTGACTTACACCTTCTAGAGCACGTTGGGTGGCACGGGATACATGCGGACGTGCATTGTCCTGTTGGAACAGCAAGTTCCCTTGCCGGTCTAGGAATGGTAGAACGATGGGTTCGATGACGGTTTGGATGTACCGTGCACTATTCAGTGTCCCCTCGACGATCACCAGTGGTGTACGGCCAGTGTAGGAGATCGCTCCCCACACCATGATGCCGGGTGTTGGCCATGTGTGCCTCGGTCGTATGCAGTCCTGATTGTGGCGCTCACCTGCACGGCGCCAAACACGCATACGACCATCATTGGCACCAAGGCAGAAGCGACTCTCATCGCTGAAGACGACACGTCTCCATTCGTCCCTCCATTCACGCCTGTCGCGACACCACTGGAGGCGGGCTGCACGATGTTGGGGCGTGAGCGGAAGACGGCCTAACGGTGTGCGGGACCGTAGCCCAGCTTCATGGAGACGGTTGCGAATGGTCCTCGCCGATACCCCAGGAGCAACAGTGTCCCTAATTTGCTGGGAAGTGGCGGTGCGGTCCCCTACGGCACTGCGTAGGATCCTACGGTCTTGGCATGCATCCGTGCGTCGCTGCGGTCCGGTCCCAGGTCGACGGGCACGTGCACCTTCCGCCGACCACTGGCGACAACATCGATGTACTGTGGAGACCTCACGCCCCACGTGTTGAGCAATTCGGCGGTACGTCCACCCGGCCTCCCGCATGCCCACTATACGCCCTCGCTCAAAGTCCGTCAACTGCACATACGGTTCACGTCCACGCTGCCGCGGCATGCTACCAGTGTTAAAAAATGGTTCAAATGGCTCTGAGCACTATGGGACTCAACTGCTGTGGTCATAAGTCCCCTAGAACTTAGAACTACTTAAACCTAACTAACCTAAGGACAGCACACAACACCCAGCCATCACGAGGCAGAGAATATCCCTGACCCCGCCGGGAATCGAACCCGGGAACCCGGGCGTGGGAAGCGAGAACGCTACCGCACGACCACGAGATGCGGGCACCAGTGTTAAAGACTGCGATGGAGCTCCGTATGCCACGGCAAACTGGCTGACACTGACGGCGGCGGTGCACAAATGCTGCGCAGCTAGCGCCATTCGACGGCCAACACCGCGGTTCCTGGTGTGTCCGCTGTGCCGTGCGTGTGATCATTGCTTGTACAGCCCTCTCGCAGTGTCCGGAGCAAGTATGGTGGGTCTGACACACCGGTGTCAATGTGTTCTTTTTTCCATTTCCAGGAGTGTATATTTGCTACAATGGAATATTTACAGCGCTGCATTCCACATGACTAATAGATCGGAAACGGAAGTGATCTAACATTATAGCCTGTTTTAAGTGCAGAACCGTGTAGCCTTAGGAGTACATGTGTTTATGTTCTCTCTTACCAATACCCTCCTGGTACCGACCCCAGACAGTAGAATAATACTTTAAAATTCATAGTGTAGTTGATTTACGTAAATTGCTTCGAACTCCATATGTATGCAGCTCCATCATGCATAAAAACCACCCATTTCTTGTTCTTCTTAACTGTCTGCTATTACATCACAACACTTTCAAATCTACTACTATACACCGAAAAGGGGTGCTAACCTCCTCAACGTGGGCACATCTGGAAAAATCTTGTGCACTTGTATTGGTGAGGACTTTGAAAGCTCCATTCAGTCATGAGACGCTGAATGTAGTGGTCTGCTCCTGGTCAGCTGCAGATTAAATTGGTAAAGGTGCTGTGAGATTGCCCTGTGACTCCCATCTGCAAAGAGATAGATCGTAAATTGAGCTCTATGCTCAAGGTGTTAGAAATACGTAGATGACTGTCTGGTATAGTTTGATGATGTATACGTTCGAGAATTAACAATGAATGGGCGCACTAGACAGTCAGCGATGATACTGAAATTGGGAAGCATGCTGTCGCATCATTGGTCGGTGTTGAAATTACTGTAAAATTGCTAAAATTGTTCGCACTATCAGCTGTGATGCTTATTATTACAGTACATCGACGGTGTCTTTTTCATGCCAACCATCCACTGGTATGCTGTTGGTTGCCACATAATGATTGACTGACATCTCTTGTTTGAGATGGAGGAAGAGTTTTGGTGGAGGGGCAACACATTCTGGGGAGTGGCTAGCACCGAAACAGTGATCACGTACATGAGTGCAATATGAGGAATCAGTCAAAATGGAATGCAGAGCCATCAGCTATTCCGTCACTGAGATAGACGAGTCTAAATGTAGATCACCATCGGAGAGCAGTTTGGTAAAGTTCCACAATGCCACAAGTCTCTTCCAGTTTCCTTATGTTGTAACTATCTTTTATTTAAAGTCATCCAGTGTGTATGGTGTGTTATGGTAGTAGCAGTAACAACATGATTTACACCATGTGACATCTAGTTTTCTGTGAGAAACAATGGATCAGAAAGTGTTAATATTAGTTTAGAACCTGACACAGACCTCAAAGTCATGTCAGAAAAACAAAAGAACGGCAGTGTATGAAGCATGTTACAGCAGAAAAAAACAATCTTCCAAACAATGGTACAGGGTCACAAGGAGCATCTCTTGGTACTGGTAGTATAGTCTGTGGGATACAGTCATCCGCCTACAGTACAGGCAATGAAACTTTAAACTGGTCTGTGCAATGGATAAATACCTGTATGTTTAATAGGATCGCCACATGTGCTCGATGCCGGCAAGCAGATGGTATTTATTTTCGATATATGGGAAGAGGGAGATGTGACAAAAATCTTATCGAGTTCTCTATCAGATGAAGTTAGTGGAGCTTTTATAATTCGTAATTTTTCTCTGTTGGATGGTACAGAGTAACAATGGTAAAATGCTGGGGTGATAGACGTGAATGGGCCCTGAGGGAAGCGAATCTGTTTTGGACTGCTGTACCTTATGTAGTCAGTTTTCGTACTGTCTTTTATACTACCTCATGTTGCAGGAGCGGGCTTCATTCAGTGCTGACCTTACACATCATACACTGTTGGCGGAGCTTCGACAACATGTTCCCATTTCCACCGAATGGTCGAAACACAGTCCTGTCGCACTAACTCAGGTCACTCTGCTTCTACACGGGTTGCAGAAGGTGGCAGATGTAGTTCTCTCCGACTTCTACTCTGTTCTGACTTGATCTGGAACGATCACATGCGCAAAGCTGCAGGAATGGCAGCAGTTGCAAGAGGCATAGGGACTGCGTAAAAGGCCAAGTTGGAATTTTACTGTAACAGACAGGTTCGAAAAAGGTGACTCCTTCCGAAATATGGAGTGCCAGAAATATGATTCACTAGTGGCTGTAATCATTAAAGGACTTCTCCATAGGATCCAACACAGATATGTGGTTGAATGGATAGACTTGATTCCAAATCGCAGACAGCATTTCTGCAAGAGAGCGTAACACAAGAGATCTCAAAAGCTTGTGAACATTTCTTAAGAACTCAATCAGTACACCATCTAATGTTTGTGATCCTTCTCAATCAATCTTCAACTATAACCCAGTGGGTATATCGCAGAACCTCTGACATGGCATCGAGACAGAATGAGTCACAAGTTCTGGGGAAATATCTAGCGATGGCATGAGGAAGTTGCAAATACTGGTTTCATACCACGTTCTTTAGCCGAATCACTTACTAAATTTGGTGATTTTATCACGAGGTTGCATCGTCGGCGACATTTAACTGCACTGTTGGTCTGATAATATACACTCTGGCGATCACCGCCTATATTCATTGTTGTGGTATTTGTCTGGAAAAACCACTCATTCGAAGTTAATGCCATACCTCGATTTGTAAAGCCGGTATAGCTTTTAACATGGATACTTTTGTGCACCTGTAGAACCTAGACCGATTGTGATAGTAATATGGTAGTTGTGATCGTGGTTTTTTTTTTTTTTTTTTTTTTTTTTTTTTTTTTTTTTTTAACATCTGGCGGTTTGTAAGACGATTACTCCTCTCTTTCTGAGACACAGTGGTAGCACTCACAGGAAAAATATAGGAGACATGTACACCCATCGCTGATTTTCGGTCAGTATTACTTCGTATTGCCAGCAATCAGTTACTGGCAAAGTATTATACTTAGTAGTAGGGGATGCATGATAGGTTCGCCTTGAGCATCAGGCTTATAAAGTATGTGTGTGTGTTCTGACATGTGCAAACGACATTAACTATGTCCAGTTGTAAAGAATGTATGGATTTGACATGGAATACTGTGATAGCAAAGGGAAAAGTATGTCAAGTCATAAGAATGATACAGATATTTCTATTTCCAGGGCCACAGCCGTCAGCAGGCTGTATTTCCAGTACTTCGCTCACTGTCGAATGTCGTCCAATTGAGACCGCGATCGTAGTATTTAATTGTTAGCATAGTGATGAAATGTGTATGACATGAGAAACACTTTAGTTGACTTTGTAAATTATAGAGATGATATGGAATCTCTTACATCACCGACATCAGTATTTGTGACTGGAAATATCAGTTTTCTCTATTTTTTTCGAGTTGTCATGTAAAGGTCTTCAAAAACAGTATAAGTTTCTAGTTACTCGGTGTTCTACAGCACGCTCCATCTCGCTAAAGTTTCGGGTTTCTAGAGAAATTATTTCCAATTTCAGAATAATACTGTGCAAGCGATACTACTATGTAAGCGATACTGCTATGTGCTTGTTATCGAGAAGTATGGCGTAAATGGTATAATATTCTGGCAAACCATGTGAAAATACATGTGTTCTTATAATGCCAGAGTCTGGAGATGGGTGTAGAAAGTAAGCAAGCAAGCAAACAGGTCAGCGCCAGGAACAGTGACGCCTTGTGCCAAGGGGAACCGACCCAGCCTTTGTAGAACTGTCTTCGCGGTATATGTACGAGTGTCTGGTGGTCGCTACTGTGTGTCCTACCGTGAGGGAGGTATAGATTCACTATATCGATAGCCGTAAGGGGAATGAAAGATTTTCCTTTTACATGGAAAATTATGTGCACTATAGATATTGAGATTCGTTCCAGAACCACGACTGTCAAGAGGAGACATTCCTGGTACATTGCTCGGTGTCAGACTGCAGCAACAACCCTAATATTTACTTGTAGTTACACTGATAAATATGTGTGTGGTTCCCAATAGTCTTGTGATTCTGGAGATGGCCGTAGAAAGCACAGCAGCAAACAAGCAGTTGGAGCCAGAAACAGCATCTCAGGAGACGCCTTTGATCCGAGCAGGGGCTTATCCGTCCTTTGTACACCGATTCAGTGAATCTGAGAAAGCTTCCGATTTGGCTCAAAGCTCCCCCTGGACAGGTAAACAGTGAACTAATACCGAGTTTGAGTTGAGTTGCCTTCGGGACCACGTGTGTCGCATGTATACTCTGTGGAAATTTGAGAAGATTCAATACGACGAGTGTTTGCGCGGGGAGTGTTAACAGCGTTCGAACTCCTACCACTTAGATCCTCCGAGGGTGGGGGGTCGTCCAAAGCCGGCTGGCTTCTCTCTGGATGACACGCGCTTCTGCGGCTGTGGTCATGGGCCGCGTTTACGGCTGCAGTTTCCGCCGTCGGCGCTGCACTGCAGCACAGTGAGTACGTGGGATGTATTTGATGATCTATGGACCACTTTTGCGGCGTCTAACTGTCTGTGCAATATGGCAATCTGTACAAAATAGTTTTGCCACTGAAAGCCTCATCTGCAGATAACAATGGTGGACGGTGCCCCGCTTGGCAATTAGGCCTGCACTGGACCAGCAGGTACACATGATGACTGGGTAAACTTGTATGTGGCCAGAGGCATCTCGTGTTGCAACAGATTTCTATAAAACCTCCAGAGGCAGACTTGGCTGTTATTTACATAGACATGCCACATCAGTGTAACATTGAGAACCTTTTAGCTGCGTTGTGAGGGTGAGCCGCTATGCAGACACCTCTCTCGGAGCTGGACCCGCAGCTATGTGTCATCGAGCCAGCAGCAGTGCCTAGGTGAACACGTGTTTCAACAGGTATTTCTCGGGTGTCATGTGTGAAAGAGATGCTGCCGCCTCATCCTTGCGGGACCTGGACTGACACCTGTGCGTGGTTCAGCAGATGACGGCCACATCGTCACTTTGCAGGGGCCGTTGGTACATACCAACTCATGGCAATGTGTGCGGTTGCATTCCGTGCGGTCCAGTGAACAAGTAATGGCGGGTGGTGTGTGCTTCACAATCGAAAGATTTTTAACTGTGAATTACATGTGATGAGTGTTTCATGAGGGTATTCCTTGCACAACTGGAATAAAAAGAAGGGGGACTGATTTAATTACTTCTTACAAGACCTGCACCTTTCCAAACACGCAGAGAATGATGAAGAAGAGAAATACATCCCCTGCAAACTGATTTTTATATAAACATACAATATAACCTTGAATTTCCCTTCATGAGATCCTTCCTCTCCACCACAGAGCCCCCAATTTCTAGGTAGGGAGGGTAGGGGGAGAGAGGAGGGGGGCGGATGGGGGATTATCAGAGGTGGAGGGGTTAGCAGATACTATTTGGGCACTGTCCAGGACTTTTGCTATTGAGGGCTCCTCCCTGAACCCTGATATCTCATAATGGCCAGTAATTTGTATTGTGGGATTTGGAACATTTTTGCATGGGTAACAGTATCCTGAATCTCACTACCGCTCCATTTCACCTGACTTCTAACTCCGAGCTGGAACACTTTGTGCGAATGTCCAAGACCCAAATGTTGAAGTCCGTATCTCACTCGTCCTGTGACAATGCACTGTCTATTTTCATTGCCACATACCGGGGGACGCTGGTTATAATGTGCAATCAGCCAGAAAATATGCATGGGCACCAGCTTTTGGAACTGTAGCACGCCGAGTAACATGACGCAGATCGTCGCGGCTTGCCACACTTTCCCCACGGAGCTACCATATGGGCCCGGTCTCTTGGCCAGTAGCGGTTGTATTGGTGGGCCACAAATGTCGGCATATATTTCTAGTGGATGTCCGTAGAGAGCAGCAGACCTGTCATTCCAATCACTTGCATCCGTGATGTGTTGGACCCACGACACCAGTAGGGTGATGGCGTCAGTCACACCATTCTTCTGGTAGGAGGCTCACAATTCTGGCAGCCTGCACACCCACTGCTGCACCTACCGCAGTCGTACTTTAAAATAGTTCAAATGGCTCTGAGCACTATGGGACTTAACTGCTGTGGTCATCAGTCCCCTAGAACTTAGAACTACTTAAACCTAACTAACCTAAGGACATCACACACATCCATGCCCGAGGCAGGATTCGAACCTACGACCGTAGCGTCCACGCGGCTCCAGACTGTAGCGCCTAGAACCGCACGGCCACTTCGGCCTGCTGCAGTCGTACTTTAGCCCATGGAATGTGGTGCTGGCGGCAATTGCTCCAGCAACTCCTGCGGCAGAGCTCCTGGAACTGGAACCAGCGTCATCATTTACCCACTTGCCCAAGGATGAGTACACGATCCCACTGATGGCAGTGGACCAGCTCTCAAACTGGCCTCCACATTCTTCCATCGCTCCAGTGGCGTCAGGTGCATTAGCGTTGCCTATTTTGGCGGTAGATCTGCAGCTGGGAAACGTGCACCATCTCTGGTTTTGCACAGCACAAACGTGACCATTTTTAGCTCTACATAGCTTTTTCAGGTGCACACATAGCACCGTGTGGGTTGAACAAGTGACGCAGTTGTTTACATGTAGGTGGCGATAGGCTGGGCCCATCAGTTCTTATGCTGATTTCAAATGCCTCAGACCTGCCCTTCAGCGTGCACTGTGCGTTGTTTTCGCATGTTTAGTTGTTAATTGTTTAGTCGCTTACACCAGTCGTGTTTCGTTTTTCTCTGTGTGCTCGTCTCTAAGTGATTTTTGAACTCTCTACTCCCCTATAAACTGACTCGCATATTGAGTTTCGTTCCCTCCTACAGGCTTCAGCTCCCCGGCTTGGCTGGCCGGAGTGGCCGATCGGTTCTAGGCGCTTCAGTCTTGAACCGCGCGACGGCTATGGTAGCAGGTTCGAATCCTGCCTCGGGCATGGATGTGTATGATGTCCTTAGGTTAGTTTGGTTTAAGTAGTTCTAAGTTCTAGGAGACTGATGACCTCAGATGTTGAGTCCCATAGTGCTCAGAGCCATTTTCCCCGGCTTGTAGTCAGGCCAGCGGCCACTGTCGGCTAGTATAGTTACATTTGTACCAATGGTGATGGTACCACAGACACAAAGCGAATTGTATATTTCTCCGAATTGCAGTTTGTTGGACGCTATGCTAATATTGTGTACTATTCACTGATATAAACAAATCATTATTGTTGCATGGAAATATTCTATACAACTTATAACTGAACAATTGTTATTATTGCATTAAAACATTGTTGAAAGTCTGCCATAGACTGATATGAAGCCCAAAATGAGAAAGGAGGAGGGGTGACTCGATCGGTAACCAGATGGAAAACTGCTACTGCTGAGCATTGGTTCTCAGTAAATAATCCATTACTTAGGAAGCCAACGGTTTTGAGTGTCTAGGACTTTTAGGGGGATTGATGTTACCTCAGTGAAGACAACATCAGTATAAATCATCTGGTGACATCTGTTCTCTGTTTAAGCAGTGCCCACCAAAAGCATCTGTTCCCAATGCAAGGGAAACCTCTTATGACATGTTGAAAGCTGTAAGAAGCTATCATACTTTCAGAGTCAACAAAAAAATGCATAAATAACATGATGAGTCGTGGCAAGGTAATAACTAATTCCAGGTGTAAAACATCCTTCCATTCGGGTGTTTGAGTGGGATATGCCCAGGAGGGTTCCATTGAAATGAAGAAGCACAGAAGATTGAGAATAGGGAAATAGCATGGTAAGACCCTCTCACAAGTGAGGAAGTTGGAGGATCTGAAGGAGGAAACGAGAATTAACACAGAGTGGATATAATAGGAATTTTTGAAATGAGATGAGGGTAGAATGAAGAACTTTTAGGTTACCAGTTCAGAGTATTTTGTCCTGAAGGAACATGTAAATGAATTCATGTGAACGGCCCGGATAACCGAACGCGTTAACGCGCCGCTTCCAGGGTTCAGGAAGGCCTGAGTGCCTCAGATCGAATAAGCCATGCTGATTAACGATGAGAGCTGGTGAGCCAGCCAAATTGGATGTGGTTTTTAGGCGGTTTCCCACTTCCTACTAGGTAAATACTGGACTGATACCCCGGTCGCGTCTCCAATAAACGCCGCACATACATTTGTGAATAGTTGTCACACTTGAACAAAGGATTTTTTCTAGATGCAGACAAATGGCGTGCGCAGATTCCGTCTCAGGGAGAGTGATGGTATCAAGAAAGGCATTTAGCCACCAACCATCAGTAACATAACACTGTCACAATCCATACAATGAACACGAATACTGTAGAGAAATGGGAAACGGCTAAGACGAAGAAGAGAAAGAAGAAGCTGTAAAGAAATCTATGGTGTTAATATTAGGGCGATATCTCAAGGATAAAGTTATATCAGTGAGATATGCACAAGACTTGATCGACAAATAATTCCCCACAACTTTTTCTCACAACATCTTCTTAAGAGTTATAATTTATTGAAAATTTGAATCAACATTCTTTTTCATACACTATTTTTCTACGTAATGTCTATGACATTCTAAGGCCTTACACCAGCGTTGTTTATGAGCATGTATCCCCTGGTGATGAAAGCTCTTGTCCTGTGCTCATAGTCATGTTTACACTGCATGAATCACGATCTTATCTTCATACTGTGTCTCACATAGAGGATCCTTAACTGGTGGTAAGATGGTAGTCCAAGGGTGCCAGGTCTGGGTTTTGGGTGGATTAGGCGATGGTGTCGAATATAATTTGGCGATTTTTTCCTGGATCCGAGGCTTGTGTGTTGCGTGTATTGTTGCGCTGGAGCAATATTTCCTTTGGGTTCGTGTCAGACCGAACATGTCGGGCTTAGTTCGAGAGTTTCTTCAGAGGTTTTGGGGCGTAGCGCCTTTACATCACGCTTGTAGCAGTTAACGATAACAAGTAGCCTCACGCAGGTACGAGGCATAATACTGCTGTAACATATGTGCTCTTGTGGTACACAGCAACCAGTAACAGCTGTCGCCGAACGATATCACTATCGTACAGACTATTAATTCCTAAACAGTCAAGTGTATTTTGGAAGCTAAATGTTATCTTCTGTGAATATTATGTCCTTTATTAATTTTTGATCGTTTAATATGTTTAGATATTATTGTCAATGTGAAGTAATATGAGAGATGAATATTGTTACTTCATAACTGATACCATGTCTTATGAACTGTGACCCTGTTGTTGTAATAAATAAACAAACAGTGTCTGGATCACAAATTTTTATTTAACGACAACAGGTTCCACTCTGCACTGCAGATCTTCATGTCTGGCGCCGCAAAACCCAGTTTGTCAACGTTGTGTGAAGCTTATATAAACTCGTTAGTTTCACACAATGCTGAGAAAGTGCACTTTGCTGTGCCTGAGCTGAAGATAATCTGCAGTACAGATTGAAACCGCTTGTCGCTAAATAAAATGTTCTGATCCAGACGATGTTTATTTGTTTAGAATATTGTCACGTTTACTAACTGTGTATATAATAGTGAGGGAATTGTATCTAGACAGCATGAGTGAGTCAGATGCTCAGGGGTAACTTTTTAAAGTGCATTTCGCCAGTTTATGGTACTGGGAAACAAAAAATACTACGATATTCAGTTAAGTAAAGAAAAGAATACTTCGATATTAGTGAGTTTTCTAAAGTTCTTGGTTTAATAAATCACTGTGTTGTGACTGGGCCGGCCGTTGTGGCCGAGCGGTTCTAAGCGCTACAGTCTGGAACCGCGCGACCGCTACGGTCGCAGGTTCCAATCCTGCCTCGGGCATGGATGTGTGTGATGTCCTTAGGTTAGTTAGGTTTAAGTAGTTCTAAGTTCTAGGGGACTGATGACCTCAGATGTTGAGTCCCATAGTGCTCAGAACCATTTGAACCATTTTTTTGTTGTGACTGGTGCATAATCTGCTAGGAATTAAATGCCATAGTAGGTCGAAACCGCGATCGACAGTAATTCTGACAGAGAACGGTGTAGCACAATGAGCAAGTGATAGTATGATACAGGGCACAAAGAAAAAGAATGTCGATGCCTAGAGGACTGGAACTTTATGATGGGAAACGGATGTCAAGCACTATAAAGATGACAGAGGACGGAGTGTAGAATTGGACGTGACAGTGTTTGGAACAGTTGGCAGCAGAACAGCAGTGACGATAACGTATGGAGCTGATGAGGGCGCTGAAACTGATTTACACTATGTGATCTGGCTGGAAATGACTTACAAGTTTGTGGTGCCCTCCGTCGGTAATACTGGAATTCAATATGAGGTTGGCCCACCCTTAGCCGTGATGACAGCTTCCACTCTCGCAGGCATACGTTCAGTCAAGTGCTGGAAGGTTTCTTGGGGAATGGCAGCCCATTCTTCACGGAGTGCTGCACTGAGGAGAGGTATCGATGTCGGTCAGTGAGGCCTGGCACGAAGTCGGCGTTTCAAAACATCCCAAAGGTGCTCTATAGGATTCAGGTCAGGTCTCTGTGCAGGTCCGGCCGATGTGGCCGAGCGGTTCTAGACGCTTCAGTCCGGAACCGCGCTGCTGCTACGGTCGCAGGTTCGAATCCTGCCTTGGGCATGGATGTGTGTGATGTCTTTGGGTTAGTTAGGTTTAAGTAGTTCTTTTAAGTCTAGGGGACAGATGACCTCAGATGTTAAGTCCCATAGTGCTTAGAGCCATTTGAATCATTTGAACTCTGTGCAGGCCAGTCCATTACAAGAATGTTATTGCCGTGTAACTACAGGCCGTGCATTATGAACAGGTGCTCGATCGTGTTGAAAGATGCAATCGTCATCCGCGAGTTGCTCTTCGACAGTTGGAAGCAAGAAGGTGCTTAAAACATCAATGTAGGCCTGTGCTGTGATAGTGCCACGCAAAAGAACAATGGGTGCAAGCCCCCTTCATGAAAAACACTACCACACCATAACACCACCGACTCCGAATTTTACCGTTGGCACTACACACTCTCCCAGATGACGTTCACCGGTCATCCGCCATACCCACACCCTGCCATCGGATCACCACATTGTGTACCGTGATTCATCACTCCACATAACGTTTTTCCACTGTTCGATCGTCCAATGTTTACGCCCCTTACACCAAGCGAGGCAGCTTTTGGCATGTACCGGCGTGATGTGTGGTTTATGAACAGCCGCTCGACCATGAAATCCAAGTTTTCTCACCTCCTGCGTAACTGTCGTAGTACCTGCAGTGGATCCTGATGCAGTTTGGAATTCCTGTGTGATGGTCTGGATAGATGTCTGCGTATTACACATTACGACCCTTTTCAACTGTCGGCGTCTCTGTCAGTCAACAGAAGATATCGGCCTGTACGCTTTTGTGCTGTATGTGTCCCTTCACGTTTCCACTTCACTATCATATCGGAAAAAGTGGACCTAGGGATGTTTAGGAGTGTGGAAATCTCGAGTACAGACGTATGACACAAGTGACACCCAATCACCTGACCACGTTCGAAGCCTGTGAGTTCCGCGGAGCGCCCCATTCTGCTTCCTCACGATGTCTAATAACTACTGAGGTCGCTGATATGGAGTATCTGGCATTATGTGATAGTACAATGCACCTAATATGAAAAACGTATGTCTTTGGGGGTGTCCAGATACTTTTCATCACATTGTGTAGCTAAAGCTGGAGACCAGACTCGCAGATTCGATACGCCGCCAATATGACAGACAACTGGAGAGTTTATTTTGTCTGGTATTTGCTTGTGTTGAAAGACTTGCCATGCTGCAAGAGACTGATGGTTTTGTAAATGTGAGGGAGAGGGACGACGCTAAGTTTTGTGTGAGTGACAACCAGGGGATCTGATACATAATGTTGTTCCAGTGGAAGATGTACCTCAGTTATTTCCAGTTGTTGGCGTAGAACTGGAACAAATGCTTCAACAGATGCAACTATTGACAGTAATCAACTGAACGATTTGAGTGATACTCATTTGTTTGATGTGAGTTTATTTAATGTAAATGAACAGGAAGATGTGGAAGCAGATGCCAAACTTGGTCTGATGCCTGTTGAGACCAGAAAACAGAAGGAGTATATGAAGGAAGTTAGATAGAAAGTATGCAGGAAATGTTTGCTGTACTAATGGTTACCATAAAAAACAATTTTGCGGAGATAAACAAAAATTGTAGTGATGTGAAACTAAATATGTGTAAACAATCTGGTGATATTAATCGTTTCGCTATTGAGCTCAAACAACAGACTGGTAACCTTGAAAATAAAACTGAACAAGCAAAGTTTGGCTAACGAGCTTAAACAGCAGTCTCGTAGTATTGTTAGTCTGTCTGGAGAGAGGAAACAATTGAAATTTGAAATTAATATTAAATTGGAAAACCAGACTGATGAGTTAAAGAACACGTGGAGAGAGATTTGTATTTGTTTGACACTAACACTGACGAACGAATTTCTCAAGTTGAAAAATAAATATAGGCAATCCTCAGAAAGTCTGAAAAGTCAATTAGGGAGATTGTTAAAGAGACAGCTATTGGAAACACACACAAAATACGGGTATCGAGCAGAAAGGGGCTACTGTAGAATTTGTTAATGACAATTACCATGAAGCTTTGGACAGTTAAAATTAATGCCGAAAGTGCAAATTGTTTGAGATCTGTAAAGGCTGTGTCTGATCATTTCGAAGTGACGGAACCTAACGTAGATCAGCTGACTAACCACGTTGAAACTAAATTACATGAGCATGAGAGCACATTGTCTAAAGTAGAGCATAATATCAGAATTGGTCTAACAGTGTTGGTGTAATTTGGTGACGAAATCTTCTGAAGCTGCTTATATTACCAACAGACATGTTTTACGTTTTGATAGGTCTTGAAATGTGCATCCAAAAGAATTTTGGTATGATTTTGAAAATGTTTATGGACTGATCGGTAAAATATGTTTTATTACGTCAGAATTCGTGGAATTAGTTAAACATGGGGTTTGTTTTTAAAAGAATATTGGGGCAAACAGAAACAAATGGAGCTGCAAAATAGTTCCTGGACAGAGGAATGACTTAATCTCAGAAAAGAGAGTGCAAGGTCGTTTGCCTTGAATTGAGTTACTAATTTATCGTATTTAACGAATAAACTGAAGCCTGAACAGATCATCAGGGGTTTAGATGGGAAGCTACCTATGAATGAGCGTAATAAAGTTAATGCGGCTCCCAAGGATGACATTGACAAGTTTATTAGTTACTTGGAGAGCGTCGAGAAGTTTATACAGGAAGAGGAGCAGGCTACGCTGAACTTTAGGCACAAAAATAATGTGGAAAACCGACAAAATGTGAATGTAAGCAGAATGTGTTCCAGAATAACAGTGAAAGAGGTGTAACTATGTGGCGCCATGCTACAGCAAACAGACCAATTCACAGGGAGCATGGACCTGAGTATAGGTCGCTTTCTACAGTTTGTGGCGATAATGATTTTCAAAATAGACCTCAATTGGGAGACCCAAGTTGGAACTGAAGCAGAATCATAGAGTACGGGAAACTAGGTCCCATCTGTGTGGCCGGCCAGTGTGGCTGAGCGGTTCTAGGCGCTTCAGTCTAGAACCGAGCGACCGCTACGGTCGAGGGTTCGAATCCTGCCTCGGACATGGATGTGTGTGATGTCCTTAGGTTAGTTAGGTTTAATTAGTTCTAATTTCTGGGGGACTAATGACCTCAGATGTCCCATAGTGCTCAGAGCCATTCTTGAACCATCTGTGTGTAGTGGTGAATATTTGCAGAATGGGTAACAGTAATGTGAACCCACTAGCCATGCGCTTTGTAAAGAAAAACAATCAAATGATGGAATTTCAAACTAATGACAGGAGTGATAGAATGAAAGCTTCCACGATCGGATGACATTGCTGCTGGTAAACGTTTTGGGGTATGGGTCAGCGAAATTCTTGGTTCCCAACATAGCAACATTTGGACAGTAGCACTGAAAAATCGCTAAACAGGTTTTTGTCTCTAATAAGGCGACACTCGATAGTTAAGTTTTATCTTATCACGTGTAACTCAAGTCACGCCCCCTTTTCTACAGTATATATGTCGCTCTCAGACGTCGAAGCTGTCAGTCCGTAAGACTCAATGTAGGAGCAATGCGTCTGAAGATGCCCAGCGCCGTTCCGAACGAAATGCTTGAAACAGAAGAGTTTCGTGGACCACTACCTTATACCCCGAAAAGTTTACCAGCATCGACAGGAGTGATATAACTAAGGTTAATGAGACTAATGAAGTTCGAATATGCATGCTAATGGTGGCTTAGAAGGGTTTTTTGGAATAGGAAACAACAAAGTAAACATTTGCAGTACAGGTATTTTGTTGGTTGGTTTAAGCGTAAATGACAAAGCATCTGATATACAGGAAAGTGTGTACAGTGAAATGGACGAGGAATCTTGTATAGAAGATAGCGATAACACGGATAATGAAGGATTGCGGGAGCTAAACAAAAAAGGATTAAGGAAATACGGGAGGGAGTTAATGAAGATTTATGTGCAGTAATGGGAGATGTGCAAGCAGATGGTGACGCTAATGGCGATCGGTCAATTAGTGAGAGCTTGGAGGAGGATAATGTTGAAATGAAATCTGAGGAGATTGATTTGTCGAAGTCTTTTGATCTGTCATTAGTGGACAGATTAATGCTGAAAAGGTGATTAGTGAGAGCAGTCCTACAAAGAGGTGCGTAATCTCTAGGTAAAGAGAAGGTTTGATAGAAGGCAAATTGTATACAATTTAGTGGAAAAAGATGACGTCAATAATAGTGGGAAAAGATAGGACAACCAGTAATTAATTTACCCTGTTGTATCACCTCTTTCTAATAATTCCAGGTCTGAGCATTGACATATTGATTGGTACAGACTTTTTTTAATAAATACAAAGAGAAGTTGGATTTTGATGAAGATTCTGCAATTGTGGGTATAAGTGGGAAGAAAGTGACTAATATTTTCAAGGAAAGAGAAACTGACAAATGAGGAAATGTAAAACGTCCCCTTAGAAAAATTTATGAATTACAGTGCTGGTTAACCCCTTACGTTATTTGAACGTACTCAGACATTTCGCTTTTTACTTATTGTGATCAACACTAAACTGACACACAATATTTTTAGCGCAACGCAATCTGACTTTCAAAAATCCCTACAAAAGAACGGCCCTGACTAACATTAACCTATACCTTTCACAAATCACTTACCTCACAAAATCTTCGTTACTCGAACTACTGCAATACAGCGTGCGCCACTACTGCCAGCTAAATAAAAGATTCAAACTACTGAAGGCACTAACTACTGATAGGCATAGTTAGCAAATGAAAGATTTTGATAGTGAACAAACAATGTATTTACCTTAAGAGTGTTCAAAAGTCATAATATAGCAGTTCATGACATCAAGTCTTACAAATTTACTGTCTCTGATGGACACACGTCCAGACCATCCGCTCCCAAAACTCCGCCATTTCTCTCCCCACATCCTCCACTGCTGGCGGCTCACCTCCA
The DNA here is from genome assembly GCF_023864275.1 of Schistocerca cancellata. NCBI lineage: Eukaryota > Metazoa > Arthropoda > Insecta > Orthoptera > Acrididae > Schistocerca > Schistocerca cancellata. The sequence continues at coordinate 235,459,014 of NC_064629.1, read as the reverse complement.
ACTGCGCAACGCTACGCGCTGTTCACATCCAGCTGCCCAACACTACAATAGCAAACAACAATGCAAACCAGCCACAGACTGCACACAGCACAGCCAGTGATTTTCATACAGAGCGCTACGTGGCGTTACCAATAAAAAAACCTAAACAGCCTACTTACAAATAGAGCATAACCCTATAAGATATTGTGGAAAAAGGAACAGCTGGAAGGGTATAATCAGGACCAGCGCAAGCCCAAGTGCCGACCCGTGCGAGCTGCTAAACTGCCGCCCCACCCCCGATTTTTTTTTTTATTTTTTTTTTTTTTTTACGAAACACGTGTGGAATTTTATTGAAACAAATCTGTAGGAAATGTCAGCAATCAATCGCAATTTTTTGTGTTTACTTTTCAGATCTACCTAGGTTCGGCCACTGGGTGGCCAGTCTCAAAGCTTTTAATATGTGTTTACATCTAAACCGTCATGTTGACAGTTACGTTCAGCATGACGATATAGATGTAAACATAACTCAAAGCATTGAGAATAGCCACACTGTCCCGAAATCTATGTAGATCTGGAAAATAAAAACAAAATTTGCGACTGATTTGTGACATTCTCTACAGATTTGTACAAAACAGTGGCACCAGCTCAAAAATGGTGTCAAACCTGACTGAAGAAATACAGCTAATTTTAATAAGCCTTGTGAATTTACAAAAAATGTTCAAATGTGTGTGAAATCTTATGGGACTTAACTGCTAAGGTCATCAGTCTCTAAGCTTACACACTACTTAACCTAAATTTTCCTAAGGACAAAGACACACACCCATGCTCGAGGGAGGACTCGAACCTCCGCCGGGATCAGCCGCACAGTCGGCTCGGCTCATTCCGCGCGGCATGAGCTTATAGTTAACGTAAATAAACATTTTTCAATGGTTGTGAACAGATAATGTATTCAACGGAAAACAAAATATATTTACAATTTAACGATAATTTGTTTTGAACAATAATATTTACAATAACTATTGAATGTTGAACAAAATAAGAAACAATACAGTAAATAACCAAGACACTGATCATTATACAAAAATTTAAAAAAAATAATAGACAAATCGAACGTTCCTGGCTTTTGCTTGTGCAAACTCTTTCACACGATCTGTGTAATTTAAGTCCTCTGCAAGCTCGTGATCAATCGATATTGTTGCAAGGTCATTCAAACGAGTTTGGCTCATCGTTGATCGGAGGTATGTCTGTATCAATTTCAGTTTTGAGAAACCCCTCTCTCCACTCGCAAATGTCACTGGGAGTGCTAGGAGAATTCTCAGAGCAATGTTAACAGTAGGGCAAAAATTATGTCTTCCTATAAACTTCAGTGTCTCTTTTGGACCTATTCCAGGTTTCAACAATGTTGAAAGCACCTTTAGTTCTTCCCTCAACTCCAGTGCATCAATGTCGCTTGACTCATGATCTTGCAAAATCGCTGCGAGGTTTCTACACTTTGTGTCCAGACTGTCAGGAGGTGCATTCTTCAGGCCACCGATGTCGTAGAGAGAATCAAAATAATCACAATGAGATTTCAGTTGATTGAATCTCTCATCCAAAGATGTGGTTACAATATCTAAAAGATAATAGTAGAATTCAGTCTTGTAACGTTTTGTTGGGTCATCTATTGTCTCATCCCTTCCTTCATAGGTAAAGTGTATTGGCTTCTTACTTCGTCGCCGGGAAACACTTACCCGTGGTAACGTTAGATCTTCTAGCTCTAATTCTGTCGCCAATTCTTTGGAATCCGTCAAGAAAGGCACAAACGCTTCTTCTGTTCTGCTGGTCTCAAAATATGCTTTCGTTTTTTCAAGCATTTCCACGGCCTCAGAAACATTTATGTCAATGGTCTGGAGGGTCTTACTGACTACACTGACGTGAAGCAGAACGTCGTACCAGATTACCAGAGAAGTGAGAAAGATGTATTTTTTTTATTTGATTCGCAAGTGACGTTGCTTCGTGAGCGGTCATGCCATCGAATTCTTCTGATACCTGAACCAGAGCATCATAAACGCCTCCAATTTGAAACCTCAGTGGAGTAAGTGCATCGATGCGACTTTCCCACCTTCTATTGCACAGTGGCTTTAGCGACAGGTTAGGCACATACTTCTTCAAGACCTCCCAACGTCATACGGAGGACGAGAAGAAGTCATACAAGTTGTCGAATACATGGAAGCAGCATATGTAGAAGACATAGCGGCATCGTTTACAACAAGATTCAATGAGTGACTGCTACATGGTACATAAAATGCTCTCTTGTTCATATCTGAATTTCTTTTCTGGAGACCAGACTTCTTTCCTTTCATGTTAGCTCCATTGTCGTATCCTTGCCCTCTGATATTACACAAAAGGATTTTTTTATCTTCCAAGAACTTGAGTACGACCTGCGTCAAAGTGCAAATGCTCCCGAATTCGGACATCGTATACGCCGTCGAGTCTTGTCTCCTGGACGAAACGTACCACAACTGTCATCTGTTCAACTTCTGAAATATCTGGTGTGCAGTCCAGAATTATAATGTAATATTTTGCAGATTTCATCATTAATAGAATGTTGTTGGTTATAGATGACCCAATAAGATGATTTATTTCATTCTGTGTTTCTTTTCCAAGCTAATGATGACCCTTGTTCTCTCCTTGCTTTGTTCTGTGCAGGTGCTCCATCATCACAGTGTCGAACTTCCCAAATAATTCAACGAGTTTCAAGAAGTTTCCGTTGTCAGGCTGAAAGAGTGTATCTGTACTTCCTCTCAAAGGTATACATTGCCGACCCAGGAAATGAATTATTACTATGAAGCGCTCAAGAACATTTTACCAATGTTCGCTTTCAGTATTCAGAAGCCTTTCATGATCGGAGTTAACAGTCCGTGACTTTTTCAGTCCCTCGGAAAACACGATCCACTTTTTATGTGAATTCAAATGCTCGGTAGACTTCCCGTAACTTTCGAGATACGAAGCAACCTGCCGCCAGTCGCTTATACCGTTCTTTACAATTTTTACTGTAGATGACGAAAAAAGTTTGCAAAAAAAGCAGAACACAGCATCCTTGCTCTTTGAGTACACCAACCAATGCCTTTCTGCTTCTTCTAAATTCTTCAAAGAATAGCTGTAGTGCACAGGGCTGAAAGCCGGTTGTCCGCGTTTTTAGGACATTCTTCAGCTTCCTTAATGCACTTGGGAGGACCTCGCATGACTAAAGTCGTTCGAATGCAGTCGGTCATAATTTCTGGCCATCTTCCGGGATCTGAGCCGATTGTGTTTTCCAGTTTAGGCTCGCCTTCAATCCCTTCTCCGGTGGTGAGTACCTCGGCTGATGTTCCTCTGGTATTATCCGAATCTGGTCGCCTAATTTCAGTTCTGCCTGATGTTTCAATCTCGGAGCTTTCGTCACAAAGCAGGTCTTGCGTCCAGACGTTGTCTGTTGAACATGTCGTAGATGGCCCACCGTCAGCATTGTTACTGTATGCGGTGGTCGCGGTACTGTGTTCATCATTTTTCTGGTCATGTCCTGAAGATAAAGATGTAGCTGCAGTAGCTCCACTAGTTTCTGTACTTTCAGGATCTATTTTTCCACCCTCGCCGCTGCTAGGTCGTTCTCTCTTTGGCTTGAAATATCGTTGCAGTGCATCCTTTTGCTTCTTATCGTCATCTTCCTTCAGCGCCCGTCTTTTCCTATATTCACTGCCAAACAGTCTTTATTTACCGTCGGACATGTTTCGATCCAGCCTGTAAAGAACGATTACCTGAAACTAACTGTTGATGTCAGTGTACTAACTTTATTTGCAACACACTTCGCAGACAATGTCCTGATATTCCACTGCACGTAAACGGAAAATTATATTACTGTAGGTTTCACTGTTCAGGAGATGACGTCATAAGATCTGAGCCGCGTGATTTTGAATTTCAGGCCGAATTTCACTACAGACGCAGGTGAAACGGTCGAAGAATGGGGCGGAAGAGAATAGAGAGAGGAAGAATAAGGAGATGGAGTAACATAATAGCCGGCCGCGGTGGTCTCGCGGTTCTAGGCGCGCAGTCCGGAACCGCGCGACTGCTACGGTCGCAGGTTCGAATCCTGCCTCGGGCATGGATGTGTGTGATGTCCTTAGGTTAGTTAGGTTTAAGTAGTTCTAAGTTCTAGGGGACCGATGACCACAGCTGTTAAGTCCCATAGTGCTCAGAGCCATTTGAACCATTTTTTGAGTAACATAATAATGCAATAAATACACACCCGGGCATCGATGGGTACTAATGCTAGTCGAAATACGTATATTAACTCACAGCACTGCGGTTGTTCATTTCAAAGAACTAACACTCGTCATCTGTCGTAATTTCCATGTGTCACTTCTTTCGTGTCTGATTATGGAATAAGAGGTAACAAATTAGTCATCGCTGTATCACTTTTCTTCGCTTTATTTTCATTCTAGCTATTGGGACGATGCGTGCTTATTTGCCGACGTCCCAATTTTTGAAGTAACAGATCATAAGAAAAATAAGTTTTCCTATTCTGCATCCTTGGAATAGAAAAATTCTAACTTATGAGTAACGTGCACGCGCAATACTAATTGTACGTTATATGAAAAGCACTTACCTTTTACATCCCACCGGCCGGTGTGGCCAAGCGGTTCTAGGCGCTTCAGTCTGGATCCGCACGACCGCTACGGTCGCAGGTTCGAATCGTGCCTCGGGCATGGATGTGTGTGATGTCCTTAAGTTAGTTAGGTTTAAGTAGTTCTAAGTTCTAGGAGGTTGATGACCTCAGATGTTAAGTCGCATAGTGCTCAGAGCCATTGGAACCATTTTGTTTTATGCGGACGAGAGGGCGTTGTTGCTAAAAGACCATACTTTCTCACGTTTTCATCAGAATCAACGCGACTAGTAGTTTACTAAGATGAAACATGGATTCACACGCATTATACAGTAAATAAATGTTGGCAAAGTGATAGTGTGCGATTAGTATTGTCAAACAAAAGTGCCGGTCAGAGTTTAATTATTGTTCATGTAGGCGGAGACAGGTGTTTCATGGCTCAAAAACCAAAACGTGCGATTATCACTCAGAAACGGATAGCAAAAATGTTCAAAAATAAGTCGAAACCCTTGAAAATCCCTTGTAATTACTCGCAGCGTATTTACCCATTCGGAATACTTCTAGCCATTGTAGGTGTTGGACATGTTTGACTGTAGTAATGTTCAACCATTTTTTTCCATAATGCGGGAAGAATAAAACACTCGGAAACTGCCATTGAAGGGCTTAACAAAATTGCTTCAGGCTTAACATGTAACCACGGTATCGAACATTGCATTCGAATATCCAAATTAGATTTCGTCTTCCGCAAAATTAGTTGTGAGCAAACGCACGGCTTGTAACAGGCTGGCAGCGCTCCACTCATAAGAACACTGGCTTGTACGCCAGACTGATTCCCCCTCTCTGTTCCTCCGGCGGAAATACGACGGTGCTGCCGCAGTGGCAAGGAAGAAATTAGTCCTCCTCCCTCCCCTTGTTCACCAAGGGTGGCCGGCAGTTAGTCGAGGCGCCATGCCACAGTTTCTGAAGCCGCTCCCTCCGAGGTTTGGTTTCGAATCCCCTCTTGGGCATGAATGTTAAAAAAAAAAGGGGGGGCTGGCAAATTTGCCGCCCCTCGGAAAGTGTCGCCCAGTGCGGCCGCACGTTTCGCACGGCCTTGCGCCGGCCCTGGGTATAATGAATATGGTGAAGAAGCAGGAGCGGATCCAGAGGAAGTGCTGGCAATTCCAAATAAAATACACTCCTGGAAATGGAAAAAAGAACACATTGACACCGGTGTGTCAGACCCACCACACTTGCTCCGGACACTGCGAGAGGGCTGTACAAGCAATGATCACACGCACGGCACAGCGGACACACCAGGAACCGCGGTGTTGGCCGTCGAATGGCGCTAGCTGCGCAGCATTTGTGCACCGCCGCCGTCACTGTCAGCCAGTTTGCCGTGGCATACGGAGCTCCATCGCAGTCTTTAACACTGGTAGCATGCCGCGACAGCGTGGACGTGAACCGTATGTGCAGTTGACGGACTTTGAGCGAGGGCGTATAGTGGGCATGCGGGAGGCCGGGTGGACGTACCGCCGAATTGCTCAACACGTGGGGCGTGAGGTCTCCACAGTACATCGATGTTGTCGCCAGTGGTCGGCGGAAGGTGCACGTGCCCGTCGACCTGGGACCGGACCGCAGCGACGCACGGATGCACGCCAAGACCGTAGGATCCTACGCAGTGCCGTAGGGGACCGCACCGCCACTTCCCAGCAAATTAGGGACACTGTTGCTCCTGGGGTATCGGCGAGGACCATTCGCAACCGTCTCCATGAAGCTGGGCTACGGTCCCGCACACCGTTAGGCCGTCTTCCGCTCACGCCCCAACATCGTGCAGCCCGCCTCCAGTGGTGTCGCGACAGGCGTGAATGGAGGGACGAATGGAGACGTGTCGTCTTCAGCGATGAGAGTCGCTTCTGCCTTGGTGCCAATGATGGTCGTATGCGTGTTTGGCGCCGTGCAGGTGAGCGCCACAATCAGGACTGCATACGACCGAGGCACACAGGGCCAACACCCGGCATCATGGTGTGGGGAGCGATCTCCTACACTGGCCGTACACCACTGGTGATCGTCGAGGGGACACTGAATAGTGCACGGTACATCCAAACCGTCATCGAACCCATCGTTCTACCATGCCTAGACCGGCAAGGGAACTTGCTGTTCCAACAGGACAATGCACGTCCGCATGTATCCCGTGCCACCCAACGTGCTCTAGAAGGTGTAAGTCAACTACCCTGGCCAGCAAGATCTCCGGATCTGTCCCCCATTGAGCATGTTTGGGACTGGATGAAGCGTCGTCTCACGCGGTCTGCACGTCCAACACGAACGCTGGTCCTACTGAGGCGCCAGGTGGAAATGGCATGGCAAGCCGTTCCACAGGACTACATCCAGCATCTCTACGATCGTCTCCATGGGAGAATAGCAGCCTGCATTGCTGCGAAAGGTGGATATACACTGTACTAGTGCCGACATTGTGCATGCTCTGTTGCCTGTGTCTATGTGCCTGTGGTTCTGTCAGTGTGATCATGTGATGTATCTGACCCCAGGAATGTGTCAATAAAGATTCCCCTTCCTGGGACAATGAATTCACGGTGTTCTTATTTCAATTTCCAGGAGTGTAGATGGAAAGTTGGATGTCATGAAGTAAGTAGGAGCTGGGCATTACACTCTTTGCAGTGCTAGGTAACTGACGATCCCAGGCACTTGAGTTATTGGCTATATTACTCAATTTTCCTTTCGTATTGTCGTTCTTCCTCTTCTGTCATTCTGAACTTTGACTTTCATCTTTAACCTTCTTTGCTATCGAGAGAAAAGTAGAAGTGTTAGGGGGTGCTGTTGTGCTGAAATTAACTAGAGAAAGTACAATGAAATTCGGGTAAAAGTGAAAGTGTTAATCATTTTAACATAGTGACAGAAAGTCTGATGAATGTGGCATATAGAAAATTAAATAATAATGGAATAAAGTAAGTTGATGCAGTGAGCTGAGTTTTCATGACGAAAAATAAGAAATGGGTTTTGAGGTAGTAAAAATTTCCTAGTGTGCTTTTTAAAATGAAGTAACTAACTGCACAAGGATGCATTGTTGTGATGGAAGATGGATAATGGATTTTGAAGTAATAATGTGGAAAATTTCGATGTGTTACTATTAAAACAAACTAAGTAGTATGGTGTTGTGGAAGGTTAGTGGGAATATTGAATATACCTACTAATGTTGACATGACTAATCACGAAGTGTGAAAAGATAAGAGTGGAAGAGAGTGGTTAGAGAAGTTTCTGTAAATAACTTCATGACATTTTAATGTACTCTGTTCTGTATTGTGGCAGAGGTTTTACAGTGAAGATTTTGAGAGGCAATATGGCCTACCTATAATACATGTGACTGTAGATAAACTGTTGAAAGGAAACTGACAACAACAATACTAAGTGTGTTATGTTGTGAATTTGGTAAAAAGTGCTTTATATGAATATGTGATGACTGTTCTTTCGGACAAGTCCAAAAAAAGAAATCTTGCAGAATCCTCAGCTGTGATACATATTATGTAAATTGAAGATGAAGGGGGGAGAAAGGGAGTGAAAGGGAAGGAACTGTTGATGTCAGCTGCATCAGGACTTTATGCAGAATCAGCGGCGGTAAGTGAAAATGCACGCTGGACCGGGATTCAGCCCGAGATCCTCTGCTTACTAGGCAGTTACGTTAACCACTGCATCATCCGGACACAGTATTTACAGCAGTTCCGCAGACTATCTCATCACGCTCCCGGCCAATCCATATTCCCACCTAGTTCCACCTATCCACAGTTCAAGACCATGTCCTCCACGCTTGCTAACTCTGCGATTCCCGCAGCAGGTTGAACGTAATTGTGCGTTCGCAGTGAAGCAGTTACATGAATGCGTGGTGTCTGTTTTTTTCGGACATGTCTGAAAGAACAGACACCACACATTCATATAACTGATTCAGTCATGTTCTAAAGAACAGACACCATGCATTCACGTAACTGATTCGCCTCGATGGGTGGTGAATCCACCACCTCCAGTGTAGATGCACAATTATGTTCGACCCCTGTGAGAATCTCAAAGTGGTGAACACGGAGAACATGAACACGGACTGCGGATAAGTAGTGGTAGGTGGGAATGTAGGTTGACTGGGAGACGTGCCGAGATAGCCGATGCAATGGCAATAAACACTGTGTCTGGATGGCGCAGTGGTTATTGCAGTTGCTTAGTAAGCAGGAAATCCCAGTCTGGCACACTTTTTCACTCGTCGTCTGTGATTCCGCCTGAAGTCCCGATGCAGGTGACATCAGTAGTTCCTTCTCTTCCATTTCCTTTCCATCCCCTCCACTTTAAATTTGCTTAAAAAGCGATTTGTGTTAGAACCAAGATTTCTTTTGAAAAAATTTTCAAAACCCATGAATTGGTGAAGTAAGTCTAGCATTTTGAGAAGTAATATTTCTCAAGTAATTTAAATTTGTGTCACTTGAGAGCACTATTTAAAGATAATTCTCTCTTAATTTTCTTTCATTGAAGAGAATAATTAAAATTATCTAAAGAAAGGCATAACTTAGAGAAAGAGTATGTACTAACATTTGTATTTCAGGAAGATATATGCAATAGTAGTCTCAGACAGAATTATGCTTGCAGGAAAATCACCATGTAACTGCGGCCTGGCCTGAATTTTAAATGAAGGTGGAGTGTTATGGACGGCACATAAATCAGGTGTCATGAAGTTGTAAGAAATATCATCCCAAATGTAGAAGGATACAAGTGCAGTGACAACTGTAAGGTAGGAATGAATTTACAATTATACACGGATGCACTGTAAAGGGAAAGGTGTAGGAAAAAATTAAAGTGATTAGAACTGTAGAGATGCACACCGGAGTGTATCAACAAATAGTGAATTTGAAATTTAAAAAACGTAACTTCGGTGCTTAACTAAAATCGTACACACTATAAAATCCTAAACAGTCAAATATATTTTGGAAGCTAAATGTTATCTTCTGTAAATATTGTGTCCTTTATTAGTTATAAAAAGTTTTGATCCAGACGGCGTTCGTTCATTTAGAATATGTTATGTTTATTAACGCGATATGTGATAGTAAGAGAACTGTATCTAGGAAGCGTAAGTCAAATGTTCAGGTGAAATACTGTAAAGTGCATTTTGCCATTTTATGGTACTAGGAAACCCAGAACATACTATGATAATTCACTTGCGTAAAGAGAGGAATATTTTGATATTCGTATGTTTTATAAATTTCTTCGTTTAATACATCACTTTGAAAAGATATTATATTGCGATTAGTTCATAGTGGAAGACACGAGATAGCACAGTTTAATACTGCGACAAGAAAACATTTGTTGTACCCGTTAGACGCAGATGGAGAGCCTGGTTCCACTACAGCGCATCCAGTAGAGAAACATTGTTCGTTCTCTAACAGGGCAGGCGTGTGAGCTGCTACAGCAGATGATATTACTGTATAGTGAGTGAACCGTTCTATGTAGGTGAAACAAAACAGCGCCGCCGCCTCTGAATTAATGGTTGACCCTTTTGGTAGTGCATCCACCAGAATGATAGCACTGGAACACCAAAAGACTGTCATGGTGACTTTGCTAGAAAAGGGAGTTGCCTTGAATTTCTTCTTTTCTGATTATTGCGGGTGTGCCACTCCACTGACTGCCTTTTCCTTTCCAGTTAAAAATGATGCACCTAGGTTTTGTCACCTGTAGCGATACATGGCAGAAAGGTCTCTTTGTTCGCCTCAAACTGCTCCAAAAGTTCTCCTAGGTAGATCACTGCAGGCCTTGCAGCCTTTACCGGTACACGTGTTTCTGCCAGAACCATTTCGTGGCGATCAAATCAGGCTGATTTGAATGCTCAGAAGCTTGTTGAAAGCGCCCATTTGAATCACGCCTCGTCGACTAAGAGTTCGTTGGTGTAGGGAGCGTGTTGGCTGGGTTCAGGAACAGTGGTCCAGAGTGGTATTCTCCGACGAATCCCGCTTCACTGTGGCAAGTGATTCTGGCTACCAGTTAGTATGGAGAAAGAGGAGAACACATTACACACCACAGAATGTTCATCAACGTCGTCGGTATGGCCCAGGTGTTATGGTGTGGGGAGACATTATTCAGAATGGCCGAACACCGCTGTACATCTTTGCACGAGGTGCCGTTACAGCACAGCGGAACTGCAAGGAGATTATTCAGGATCATGTTCGTCTGTTTATGGGCGCGGTAGGTCCGAGTCTGTATTTATGGACCACAATGCCCCCCACATAGGACCGCTGAGGTGTTGGACACACGGGGAAGCGAAGATACCTGAACGTATGGGGTGGCCTGTGTAATTCCCGGACCTAAACCCTATAGAGCATCCCTGGGGTTCTCTTGGCAGACCTGTTTTCATCAACGAACACCCCCTCCCCAAACTGTGCAAGAGCTGAAAACCGCCTTGAGAGAGGCGTAGAACGATATGCTCCAAGGATTCCTGGACTGTTTGGTAACCAGCGTGAACAACAGGTGCAAAATATGCATTAGTTTCGGAGAAGGGCGTATTCCTTACTGAGAGTCCGATATCGACATTTATTTTCGGAGTCTGACCTGTGTTAAGCATGAACGTTATTTATGTTTGTTATCCTCCTTTCCAATGTTATGGAATCTGTGCCATTTTTCGTTATAAATGTCCCACTCCACCTCTATTACGTATATGTACATATTGTGTTTCATTTCGTCCATCATTGCCTGTGATTATTCCTGTTCAACAATGTCTCTGCTCCTTAACAATTGTCAAGCAGTGTGCAAGAGTCACTGCGGACCAATAACTGTAAAGCCAATTGCTAATTTGTGACGCCCCTGTCTGCCCGTATAATGGCATTTGAATGATTCACCATGTCTGGAGCAGTGGCTGTGACAGGACGTACCAAATGTGGGTCTAAGTTTCTGCGCGCCCTGATGCTTTAAATATCTTAACCCCCCCGCCCCATCCGCCAACAATACTCTTATCAAATGGATCATCAACATACACTGCACACAAACGTTTAAGTTTGCGATTTTCACCACGATTTCTTCTCCAGCAATCAAGAATTCAATTACAGCTCATTCATTGTAACGGGCGAATTACATAGACGTGATTTTGATGGTTCGCAACGGTTCTGCCATTTGTCGAAATTGTTCGAAACTTCCAAATGTGCAGAAGAAACAACCAATTTGGAGCGTCTCAAAGGATGTTTTACTATATAAATTAACGGCTGTAAAAATATTTGAGGCGTTATTGAAGGATCCTTGTAGATGAAAGGATGGTAACAGTGAAAATTCGAGGAAAGAAGATAAATCTGGTAATAATACGGATATTAATGTTTCACACTGGGCAGTCTGAAAGGAAGTAAACGAAAACTATGACAAGACTGAAGATGTAATACAATAAAAAGGAGGGCACATGTAAAAAAGTAATGAGTGACTGGAATGCGGTAGTAGGTCAAGGCCAAGATGGAAGCACTGTAGGAAAATACGGGTCAGGAAAAAGAAATAAGCAAAGAGAGCTCTTGGTGGACGTCGACAAAAGAAACACCGTAACTATTGGAAAAACATTGTTTGAAAAACACTGAAAAGAAGATACACTTGGAATAGTAAACTGACACAAAAAGACTGAAGATCGACTGTATTTAGAAATTACTCGAAAAATGCTTTTAAGACATTATCAGTAGTGGATATCAATGCAGGTCACGTCCTCGTGACAAGCGAAGTATTTAGTAGTTGAAAAAAAAATAGAAAAAAGAAAATTGCGAAAATTTTATCTGGAAGGAGTTAAGAAGAAAGAAGTAAGGGAAGTACTCGAAGAAAATTTCCAGGAAAAAGGAAACCAAATACACAACTGGTCAGACAGCAGTAACAAAAATGCGGGAGAAGATTGAAGAAAATATAAAAATTCTGTCACAGAAGAAGGTAATATGTCGAGCTCTAACTAATAAACTCCAAATAGAAACTGATAAAGCTAGTACAGAATGACAACAAGAGAAATGTTAAAATATTGAGGAGCTGGAAAGGAAGAGGAGATACGATTTCATCTATTGTCATATAAAGTACTTGGAATTCAGAAGAGGACTGGGAGCAAATGTTCAAATGTGTGTGAATTCCTAAGGGAGCAAACTGCTGAAGTCACCGGTCCCTAGACTTACACACTACTTAAACTAACTTATGCTAAGAACAACACACACACACACACACACACACACACACACACACACACACACACACACACACATGCCTGGGGGAGATCTCGAACCTCCAGCGGGAGGAACTGGGAACATCATGTTAATGATAAAAGGAGAGAATACTAAAGAAACTGCAGAAGAACCAAAAGTAATGAATGATTGGAAGAGGTACTTAGAAGAGTTATATGATGCAAGTGGTCGTCCAGATGCTTTGGATATGGAGAAAGAAAAACAGTTATTCGACCAGGACAAAAGATTTCTAGCCATTCTGGAAGAAGTTGGCCAGTAATCATGGAAGATGCTGAGATGGCACTCAGGACATTAAACGTGGAAAAAACAGAGACAGAAACAAACTATGAGAACCAGCCGTCCCCCCACCCACCGCGAATCGAACACAGGATACGCGTGCGCTTGTTCCACCACGAAGAAAGCACAAGGAGGAAAAATTGCTGAGGATGGAAGGAAGACATGTTGCACTTGCCCCCTCCCGCCGGAGGTTCGAATCCTCCCTCGGGCATGGGTGTGTGTGTTGTTCTTAGCATAAGTTAGTTTACGTAGTGTGTAAGTCTAGGGACCAATGACCTCAGTAGTTTGGTCCCTCAGGAATTCACACACATTTGAACATTTTGTATTTGCCCACCAAAGAAGAAGTCGCATTTGCAAGGCGCTAATCTACATCTACATTTATACTCCGCAAGCCACCCAACGGTGTGTGGCGGAGTGCACTTTACGTGCCACACTGTCATTACCTCCCTTTTCTGTTTCAGTCGCGTATGGTTCGCGGGAAGAATGACTGTCTGAAAGGCTCCGTGTGCGCTCGAATCTCTCTAATTTTACATTCGTGATCTCCTCGGGAGGTATAAGTAGAGGGAAGCAATATATTCGATACCTCATCCAGAAACGCACCCTCTCGAAACCTGGCGAGCAAGCTACACCGCGATGCAGAGCGCCTCTCTTGCAGAGTCTACCACTTGAGTTTGCATCTCCGTAACGCTATCACGGTTACCAAATAACCCTGTGACGAAACGCGCCGCTCTTCTTTGGATCTTCTCCATCTCCTCCGTTAACCCGATCTGGTACGGATCCCACACTGATGAGCAATACTCAAGTATAGGTCGAACAAGTGTTTTGTAAGCCACCTCCTTTGTTGATGGACTACATTTTCTAAGGACTCTCCCAATAAATCTTAACCTGGTACCCGCCTTACCAACAATTAATTTTATATGATCATTCCACTTCAAATCGTTCCGCACGCATACTCCCAGATATTTTACAGAAGTAACTGCTACCAGTGTTTGTTCCGCTATCATATAATCATACAATAAAGGATCCTTCTTTCTATGTATTCGCAATACATTACATTTGTCTATGTTAAGGGTCATTTGCCACTCCCTGCACCAAGTGCCTATCCGCTGCAGATATTCCTGCATTTCGCTGCAATTTTCTAATGGTGCATCTTCTCTGTATACTACAGCATCGTCCGCGAAAAGCCGCATGGAACTTCCGACACTATCTACTAGGTCATTTATATATACTGTGAAAAGCAATGGTTCCATGACACTCCCCTGTGCCACGCCAGAGGTTACTTTAACGTCTGTAGACGTCTCTCCATTGAGAACAACATGCTGTGTTCTGTTTGCTAAAAACTCTTCAATCCAGCCACACAGCTGGTCTGATATTCCGTAGGCTCTTACTTTGTTTATCAGGCGACAGTGCGGAACTGTATCGAACGCCTTCTGGAAGTCAAGGAAAATAGCATCTACCTGGGAGCCTGTATCTGATATTTTCTGGGTCTCATGAACAAATAAAGCGAGTTGGGTGTCACGATCGCCGTTTCCGGAATCCATGTTCATTCCTACAGAGTAGATTCTGGGTTTCCAAAAACGACATGATACGCGAGCAAAAAACATGTTCTAAAATTCTACAACAGATCGACGTCAGAGATATAGGTGTATAGTTTTGCGCATCTGCTCGACGACCCTTCTTGAAGACTGGGACAACCTGTGCTCTTTTCCAATCATTTGGAACCTTCCGTTCCTCCAGAGACTTGCGGTACACGGCTGTTAGAAGGGGGGGCAAGTTCTTTCGCGTACTCTGTGTAGAATCGAATTGGTATCCCGTCAGGTCCAGTGGACTTTCCTCTGTTGAGTGATTCGAGTTGCTTTTCTATTCCTTGGACACTTACTTCGATGTCAGCCATTTTTTCGTTTGTGCGAGTATTTAGAGAAGGAACTCCAGTGCGGTCTTCCTCTGTGAAACAGCTTTGGAAAAAGGTGTTTAGTATTTCAGCTTTACGCGTGTCATCCTCTGTTTCAATGCCATCATCATCCCGGAGTGTCTGGATATGCTGTTTCGAGCCACTTACTGATTTAACGTAAGACCAGAACTTCCTAGGATTTTCTGTCAAGTCGGTGCATAGAATTTTACTTTCGAATTCACTGAACGCTTCACGCATAGCCCTCCTTACGCTAACTTTGACATCGTTTAGCTTCTGTTTGTCTGAGAGGTTTTGGCTGCGTTTAAATGCTGCGTTTCGAATGCTCAAGTAAGGTGTGTCCACAACGCGTGTAAGGTGATGTGGCGTGCGGTCACTTTGATTAGTGCAGGTTGATTCATTGTCGAGAGTGTTTGCCAGTATTAACAAGAGTGAGACCTGTGTAACAATAATTTAGAACAGTTGAGTTTTAAGGAAGTAACTACCCGTAATTATTTCTACTGGCGGCCATATCTGTAAATTTTGAAGAGAATTTTGAGTGTAATGTGAATGGAGGCGTATCAACATTTTGTAAGTATATAGTACTAAAGGCAAAAATTACCGTCAAACGAAGGTTTTTCGTATTTTCCCACCTCTATAACGCGATCCACAGGAGTGCATAACGAAGTACTCACAACTGTGGTTAAGAGTATGGCAGGCTGCCGGGCATGGGATACTACAAGGATAATTACACTATGGTACCGCAGTTGTTAGGGAGAAACAACTTGAATGTACATATAAAAACACCTCAGCTGTCTGCCGACATTTTACTTCCATTAGCAGATTGACAAAGAGGTTTATAGCTGTGTTTTTCTCTTATTTCTTTATCACAGTTAGATACACTAGACAGAAAAATATATCGTTTTTCTTTCCGGCACTGTATTTGTTACTGTTTATGTTACTCTCAAACTGCAATGTGTTTCAGTCCGCATAAACGATTTTCGCTCCGCGTAAACACCCGCCGTGATTGGGTTGTCACGTTGCTACTTGCCTTTTAAGATATTCGTGTGTGTGGATGGAGTGATGTGTGGCACAAAACAAAAGGAAACTTATTGTCAGATACTCATTTTCTGCAACCTGCGTAATTGAAGAGAAACACATTGTACCTTTATTAGATAGAAAGAAGCTAATATATTTGCTGTGTTAGCAAAATTGAACTGCTTGGTAACAAACCTAATTTGTAAACTCCTATGCCTATTCTCACTTTTAATGGAAAGGCCCTCATACACAAATAATGTCTGGTGACAAAACATTCGTTCAATTCTCGTATGTTTTCTAGTCGTTCAAATGAATCCAAAATGTGTGAACAGAATAAAGTTCCCCAATGGATCACTTCATTTCTTTTAGAAAATCGCATGAGCACTGAGTATGTAATAAAATAATTTCACACGCATTAATTGGCATTAATAAGATTTGCAATCATCTCCTCTTTAACAATCTCCTCTTCCATATTCCTGACAAATTCACAGGTATCCATGGGGCAACAACACTCACTCCTTATTAAAAAATTAAACCTGATTTCTTTCTGCTGACGAAATGAAACAGCTGATTTAGAGACACCATTTTTGTAAAACAACTTACGTTCGTAAAACGGCTGTTTGATCGGCCTAGCAAAATTTATTCAGGAATAACAAGTAAACATGTCAGCGAAAATCGTTTTCCAAAATTCTATTTTCGTCTTCTGCAAGTTTTCCTGCAAGTTTAACATGGTGGTCGATGTAGCGAACGCATATAAGCGAGGTTGATTCAGGCTGTGTCGACAGATTATCGGAGTGGGAAATGAACCAATCGATTTCACCGTTCTCCGAGTACAGCTGGACAGGTGCGTGAGAACCTTGGGGCGCCAAATGTTCGGCGGTTGTGCGCTCTGCGCAGGGAGGGGAGCAACACAGCTGCTCACCCAACGGTCGCACCCCCTCCCGTAACCCGTCCCCCTGGCCCCTGAGAACCATTTAGCTCAAATGGCCTTCCACCGTCCTTACGGATCAGCGGAATCAGCAGTCCCTCATGCAGACTAATTCTTTACGTTTATAGTCGCTGATTACGACACATATACCACGTCCTTACTTGCCTTCAGAAAGCATAATTCCCTTTACAAATAACTCTGTGTCCAAACGACAGCAGATCGTCCAATGCGCAAAGTTCAGCGTTCTGACATGTTCGGGGTAGTGACCGTTTGAGAGTCCATCATTGAGAGTCGATTACAGCTTGGAGTGTCACAAATTTCAACCAACTTCCTTTCATATTTATAAACACTCTGGGAATCAGAGAGGGGCAGTCCACACTAGTAGGTGTAATTAATCAACCGTATATTTCATATTCTATATGATTTTAGTAAACTTTTAGGCGAGCATTATCACACTTATAGAACAGTCTCTTCTCGGAAGCACATCCAATATTGCAACGTTCCTGAAATTCTAAACCTTTTCGAAATCTACGTCTACTACATCTACGTAATCTCGGAAGCACATCCAATATTGCAACGTTCCTGAAATTCTAAACCTTTTCGAAATCTACGTCTACTACATCTACACTACATCTACACCTAGCGGTGTGTGGCGGGGGGTACTTAATGTACCACTATCACTTCCCCTCCTTTCCTCTTCCAGTCGGGAATAGTTCGCAGGAAGAACAATTGCCTGTCGGTGTGGTCCCAGATCTCTCTAATTTTATCTTCATGGTCTTTTCGCGACATGTACGAAGGAGGAAGCAATATATTTCTGACACTTCTAGGAACTTACTCCCTCGGAACGTTAACAACAAACCACACCATGATGCAGAATGCACCTGTTGCAGCATCTGCCACTTGAGTTAATCATTTCTGTGACGCTTTCGTGCTTATAAATGAACCTGTAACGAAAGGCGCCGCCCTTCTTTGGATCTTCTCCATTTCCTCTATCGGTCCAGTCTGGTATGGATCCCATAATGGCTCTAAGCACTATGGGACTTAACATCGGAGGTCATCAGTCCCCTAGTCTTAGAACTACTTAAACCTAACTAACCTAAGAACATCACACACATCCATGCCCGAGGCAGGATTCGAACCTGCGACCGTAGCAGCAGCGCGGTTCCGGACTGAAGTGCGTCGAACCTCTCGGTCACAGCTATGGATCCCATACTGACGAGCAATATTCATTGTGAAAGGTATCACACCCCTTATCATCAAAAGAAAATAAATAATTATACAGCTTCTACAGACATCTACGAGTTAGCTGCATATCTTTACTCTGCTGTTACATTATTTACAACACCCTATCAACATTCGAACGGTAACTAAAAGAAATATTTCCCGACAGTCTTTCCCTGATTCCCTCTCGTCCTTGCAGTTGCTATGCCTCCCACGCCGCTTACCTTCGCCGCCAGAAGTATTGTGTTTGTAAGCTGATGACGTCAACTAGACACATTAATCTGAATAACTTTTTCACATTTTTGGTTACATATTTACCTTTTACCTCCCTGTTATATAAGTTTGAAACAAAACTGAGTTTTTAGTACTTTTTTAGTGCTAGTATCTGAATGTGGAGCTGCATCCGTGTATGCCATTGTACTTTATTTTATAATACTTTGCTTATGGCTAAAACAAAAAAAGGCAGATAAGAGTTTAGCGTACCGCCGACGAAGAGGTCATTAGCGACGGTTGTAGCAAAAACAGTATGGGCCCAAACGACCGTGGCGTCACGCGCCGTAAAGACAAACTTACCATCATCAATATGTATTATCAACTGAGAAATGGACGGTAGGAAACGGTCACTGTGTAAACAAGGTGAGTGCCGACTGGCAAGGCGCAGTGGTTCTGGTACTGTACGCACAGTCGGGTCGACTGCGGTTCAAATCCTTATCCGGTCATTCAAGCTTAGGTTTTTCTACATCATCATCATCATCATCATCATCATCATCATCATCATTTAAGACTGATTATGCCTTTCAGCGTTCAGTCTGGAGCATAGCCCCCCTTATACAGTTCCTCCATGATCCCCTATTCAGTGCTAACATTGGTGCCTCTTCTGATGTTAAACCTATTACTTCAAAATCATTCTTAACCGAATCCAGGTACCTTCTCCTCGGTCTGCCCCGACTCCTCCTACCCTCTACTGCTGAATCCATGAGTCTCTTGGGTAACCTTGCTTCTTCCATGCGTGTAACATGGCCCCACCATCTAAGCCTGTTCGCCCTGACTGCTACATCTATAGAGTTCATTCCCAGTTTTTCTTTGATTTCCTCATTGTGGACACCCTCCTGCCATTGTTCCCATCTACTAGTACCTGCAATCATCCTAGCTACTTTCATATCCGTAACCTCAACCTTGTTGATAAGGTAACCTGAATCCACCCAGCTTTCGCTCCCATACAACAAAGTTGGTCGAAAGATTGAACGGTGCACAGATAACTTAGTCTCGGTACTGACTTCCTTCTTGCAGAAGAGAGTAGATCGTAGCTGAGCGCTCACTGCATTAGCTTTGCTACACCTCGCTTCCAGTTCTCTCACTATGTTGCCATCCTGTGAGAATATGCATCCTAAGTACTTGAAACCGTCCACCTGTTCTAAATTTGTTCCTCCTATTTGGCACTCAATCCGTTTATATTTCTTTTCCACTGACATTACTTTCGTTTTGGAGATGCTAATCTTCATACCATAGTCCTTACATTTCTGATCTAGCTCTGAAATATTACTTTGCAAACTTTCAATCGAATCTGCCATCACAACTAAGTCATCCGCATATGCAAGACTGCTTATTTTGTGTTCACATATCTTAATCTCACCCAGCCAGTCTATTGTTTTCAACATATGATCCATAAATAATATGAACAACAGTGGAGACAGGTTGCAGCCTTGTCTTACCCCTGAAACTACTCTGAACCATGAACTCAATTTACCGTCAACTCTAACTGCTGCCTGACTATCCATGTAAAGACCTTTAATTGCTTGCAAAAGTTTGCCTCCTATTCCATAATCTTGTAGAACAGACAATAACTTCCTCCTAGGAACCCGGTCATATGCCTTTTCTAGATCTATAAAGGATAGATACAATTCCTTGTTCCACTCATAACACTTCTCCATTATTTGCCGTAAGCTGAAGATCTGGTCCTGACAACCTCTAAGAGGCCTAAACCCACACTGATTTTCATCCAATTGGTCCTCAACTAATACTCGCACTTTCCTTTCAACAATACCTGAGAAGATTTTACCCACAACGCTGATTAAAGAGATACCTCTGTAGTTGTTACAATCTTTTCTGTTTCCATGTTTAAAGATTGGTGTGATTACTGCTTTTGTCCAATCTGATGGAACCTGTCCCAACTCCCAGTCCATTTCAATTATCCTGTGTAGCCATTTGAAGACCTGACATTCCACTGTATTTGATGAGTTCCGACTTAATTTCATCCACCCCAGCCACTTTATTGCACTGCAATCTATTGACCATTTTTTCCACTTCCTCAAATGTGATCCTATTTTCAAATGTGATCCTATTTCCATCATCATTCCTATCCCATTCCACCTCGCAATCTGAAACATTACTGATCGCATTTTCACTTACATTGAGCAACTCTTCAAAATATTCCCTCCATCTGCCCAAGGCATCCACAGGATTCACCAGCAGTTTTCCTGACCTGTCCAAAATACTTGTCATTTCCTTCTTACCTCCCTTTCGAAGACTGCTAATTACACTCCAGAATGGTTTTCCAGCAGCTTGACCCATAGTCTCCAACCTGTTTCCAAAGTCTTCCCACGATTTCTTCTTGGATGCTGCAATTATCTATTTGGCTTTGTTTCTTTCTTCAACATAACTTTCTCTGTCTACCTGGGTTCTGGTATGTAGCCATTTTTATATGCCTTCTTTTTCCTTTTACAGGCTACCTTGACTGTATCATTCCACCAAGCTGTTTGTTTCATCCTACTTTTACACACTACTGTTCCAAGACATTCTTTAGCCACTTCTAGCACTGTGTCCCTGTACCTTGTCCATTCCTTTTCCAATGACTGTAATTGACTACATTCAACTAACTGGTACCTTTCTGAGATCGCTGTTATGTACTTGTGCCTGATTTCCTTATCCTGAGGTTTCTCAACTCTTATCCTCCTACATATGGACCTGACCTCCTGCACTTTCGGCCTCACAATCCCAATTTCACTGCAGATTAAATAATGATCAGTGTCATCAAAGAATCCCCTGAATACACGTGTGTTCCTCACAGCCTTCCTGAATTCCTGATCTGTTATTATATAGTCAATGACAGATCTGGTTCCCCTGCCTTCCCAAGTATACCGGTGAATGTTCTTATGTTTAAAAAAGGAGTTTGTGATTACTAAGCCCATACTGGCACAGAAATCCAAGAGTTGTTTGCCGTTCCTGTTGGCCTCCATATCCTCTCCAAATTTACCCATAACCTTTTCATACCCTTCTGTTCGATTTCCAATCCTGGCATTAAAATCACCCATGAGGAGAACAGTGTCCTTGTCCTTTACTCTAACAACTACATCACTGAGTGCCTCATAAAAACTATCCATCTTATCTTGATCTGTCCCTTCACAATGCGAATATACTGACACAATCCTAATTTTCTTGCTAGACACTGTCAAATCTATCCACATCAGTCGTTCGTTTACATACCTTATTGCAACTACGCTGGGTTCCATTTCTTTCCTGATGTAAAGCCCTACACCCCATTGTGCTATTCCTGCTTTGACTCCTGACAGATAGACCTTGTATTCTCCCACTTCCTCTTCTTTCTCACCCCTTACCCGAATGTCACTAACAGCTAAAACGTCCAGCCCCATCTTACTTGCAGCCTCTGCCAGCTCTACCTTCTTCCCAGAGTAGCCCCCATTGATATTAATAGCTCCCCATCTCATTACCATTTGTTTGCCAAGTCGTAACTTAGCAGTCCCTGGTTTGTCAGTTAGAGGTGGGACTCCGTCACCTCCAAAGGTCCGAGGCATTTTGCTCTGATTGTTGCCAGCATCATATTTAAAGTACCAGGGAAGCAGGTTGCTAGCCTTACGTGTCCCGAGTCCCATTGGGTTTTACCCCTAACGGCTGAGGGACTAACCGGTGGATTTGGTAGTCTTTGCCGTATGAGCACAAAGGTGACCACGACTCAGAATATGTCCGAGATGCCCAGCCTTATTCCAAAGTAACTGGTATCCCGACTGTCTGGATCACTTACTTGGCCACTCATACGTTGCCCGTGGTTCATGAACTAGGACATGACTACAGGAACCCACACCATGAACCACCAGGTTTTTCTACAGTTACTCTAAATCGCTTACAGCAAATTCCGGGACTGTTGCTCTGGCCTGAGCTTGTTCTGCGTCATTCCCGGGTTCCCGGGTTCGATTCCCGGCGGGGTCAGGGATTTTCTCTGCCTCGTGATGGCTGGGTGAGGTGTGCTGTCCTTAGGTTAGTTAGGTTTAAGTAGTTCTAAGTTCTAGGGGACTGATGACCATAGATGTTAAGTCCCATAGTGCTCAGAGCCATTTGAACCATCTTTGTTCTGCGTCATTAATGACATCGTCTTTGGCGGGAGATTAAACCCTAATCATCCAACAGTTTACACAATACGCCATGTCGAGAGCAAATAAGACTCGAGTATGCCCGTAATTTCCATCCGCTGCTGTCTTCTGCGAGACGACAAGGAACCAGTGCCAGACAGGACTGTTATGTGCTAATGCGGTTCTCCAGAAGTGCCCAGGGAGGCAGCCACTACCTAAAACTTGTTTGCGCACCGCCAGCCACTGGGCTGGTTTTTTAAACGAAGGAGCGGATATTACCCCTCCCAAACCTAGCTTGTCACCACCGCGTAAGACAGGCCAGACTCACCACAGACGGTAACAAACTTTGCAGACGCCGATATTTTTTGGGCCTTCTACAAAATGACTGGGTATCAACGTGATCACCCAGAGTTGTAGGCGGGCCTGAAAATGGTGTATTGTAACATCGAAACCGGTTTAATATAAACAGAACCAGTAAATACCATTGAGAGTGTTATAGTTAGTAGGATAATAGCTCTTGTATCTAAATCCACCTGAAGATGGGTCAACGTTAGGGTGTCCATTTGATTTTTATTGAAAAACAGGATATTATAAAAAATTTAGAAAAAACTGGAGCAATTAAGGAAAGAAACGGGACACAAATTGTAATGATAAAATTTAATGAACATAGAAGTTAACCTTTGCATCATGCACTCAGATGATGTCAAAAGACTTTTTACAATTATTATGCTGCACTGTCGCCATACTTACGTATTTTATCAAGAAGTGCTTTTCCTTTTAACATTCTGTCATGAAAATGAGCGCATCTTACCTCATTCAAGTGACTTTTGACAATGACCAAGGCCTTCACTGTTCCAACTTTCATTTTCTTTTTTCACTGATTATTAAGAGTTCCCTAAGGAAAACAGACGCTCATTCTAGTGTCTTCACTACCAGCGATAAAAGGAAAATCATTTTTTTATATTGCTGTTAAAATTACACTTTCCGTTTGGTAAGACGAAAGAGTGAATGCATAGATTTAAAATTGTCATGTATCCTTTATAACATCTTCAGACTTGCATACTATAACGGGACCGGTAATTCTTACTACCTAAACCAATCGAAAATGTATCTCAATATGAATCGATAGAACGAATAGTGCAAAACATTAACGGTAAATAAAAAATAAACAAAAAATGTAGAGGAAGTTGTACAACTGGCGCTTCCTAGCGTATATAACTAACGTAAAATACCTTAGCCGTGTCGGATCACAAGAAAACGGGACATTTGAGCGTCCCCAAAAGAGTTTTCGGTACAGTGGGACATACTGAAAAATACCGAGGGTGTCCCGGAAAACACGTGGCGAATGGACACCCTAGTGTGCGTACCGTTTCTTTTGCTGATAGCCCTGTTGTCCGCCTTTGTAACGCAGACGTAATAGGAGCTAGGGCTGCACTGAACGAGGAGTAATAGGACCCTCAATCAACAGGTCGAACCTGAGCACCACCGACAAAATTTTAGAGGTTATTCAAAGATATTGTCTGATATTTTAGTACAAGTAACCCGTGGTCTCTGGTGTCTCCTTGCAGAGTAAATGCATTTAGTTTGATTCCTCATTCCCATTTATCTTGTGTTTGTATCGCACTGAAGTAATCTGCACAACAATGCAAATGAATACGGTATACGCTGTTTGTCTTGTTTGGAAACAAAAGCCGACCGCTGTGGCCAAGCGGTTCTAGGCGCTTCAGTCCAGAACCGCGCGACTGCTACGGTCGCAGGTTCGAATCCTGCCTCGGGCATGGATGTGTGTGATGTTCTTAGGTTAGTTAGGTTTAAGTAGTTCTAAGTTCTAGACGACTGATGACCTCAGAAGTTAAGTCCCATAGTGCTCAGAGCCATTTGAACCATTTGGAAACAAAAGTGTTGCATTCACTCACAGTACTTGCTGCTCACAGCAGTAATACCTCACTTCAGTCTTCGTCCTCAGGCTTGCATTCAGCACTGCCCGGTTCTGTTTCGACTTTACTTTTCTCCAGCAGCGTTAGTTGTACACCACCTAATCAAAAGTAGCCAGACACCTCTATATAATGCGGAACTGACCATCAGACGTCACGAGAGGCGGACCCTCAGTACAAAAGATGGCGGGGAGTATTGTGTAGTCAATAAGGAAGCAGTAGCAGTACAATGGGTCGGACAAAAAAATGGCTCAAATGGTTCTGAGCACTATGGGACTCAACATCTTAGGTCATAAGTCCCCTAGAACTTACAACTACTTAAACCTAACTAACCTAAGGACATCACACACACCCATGCCCGAGGCAGGATTCGAACCTGCGACCGTAGCAGTCCCGCGGTTCCGGACTGCAGCGCCAGAACCGCTAGATGGGTCGGACAGGAGAGCTTCTTGACTTTCGATCGTGGACTATAGCCAGATTAAAATTACTTGACAGTTTGCGTCTTCCACTTATCATTACAGTGTTGCCGCATAGGCTGACGCTTGGTGAAAGCCGAGACGCGGACACGGCGTGTCACTTCACAACTACTTAAGTCCACAGCTCGTGGTCTAGTGATGCCGGCACGGTAGCTCAGCGTGTTCGGTCAGAGGGCTGCTCGCCCTCTGCAATAAAAAACTGAGTAAAGGAATCAACGATCAACTTGAACGGATGTCGTGTGACGTCCGTGCAGACCAAACGCAACGAACAATATCTAACAAAATGAAGGGAAAAAGTGGATAGCGTTGCTGCCTCTGGATCACGGGGTCCCGGGTTCAATTCCCGACCGGGTTGGGAATTTTCTCTGGCCGGGAACTGGGTGTTTGTGTTGTCCTTTTCATTTCATCCTCATCATCATTCGTGACAGTGCATAGACTGAATAGTGTAAAAATTGGGACTTTGTACGGACGCTGATGACCACGCAGTTGAGCGCCCCACAAACCAAATATCTTCACATCATCAACAACTACTGAACCGTTGTTCGTGCAATGCGGAGCAGTGTCGGAAGTGCTGCCGTCAGGTATAGCGGGAAGGCGAGAAACTCTGGCTACAGCTGTGTTTTGGTGACCAATGATTGAACTGCAGCAGACGGCAGGTTTTGTAACCCAAAATTTATATTCGTTTCCTCGCATAAATACAACCTCGTGATGTACAATGCACCCGAGAGAACGGCGGTCAACAACCTTCCGCAGAACTATTAATCACGCTCGCTTTGTTCATGGCAGTTGTTTAAAGCGGACTTCCGTGAGCAAACAAAAGATATAAAAGTTTCAGTTTCAGCACTAAAAGCGAACTATAACTTCTCGTTTTCATCAGTTACCTGTAACTAACCTCATAGTGGCCATACGAGCTGAAGGGATACCAACCGATGATCAGTCCTGGTTGGCACTAGGAGCAGTCCTGGTTGGCACTCGGTTACAGGCTTTAGGTGATACAGACATATTCCAAACGAAAAACGCGTGATAGAAAGAAAAAATAAAAGCAAATGAGAAAGTCAATCCGATGGTGAAAATGGTCCGACAAAAGATTAAAAATAAGAAATTGCATTTAAAGCAATTAATTAAAATTAATAATTATAAGAGTAAATTTGTTAAAGATTTTGAATTAAAAGACAATTATATCACCTGAGGAGATTCGAACCCACGGCCTTCAATACGTCAGGAACGTCACTCAACCATTGAGCTACGACACCACTTACTGTTCTAATGTTGTGTTAACTCCCCTAAAGAACTAGTTACAATGGTGATTTGCTGCTTTGAAAGAGTTTGGGTTCATGTAATGTGGCATGAAGCTTATTGACTGTAGGCCAATCCATGTGACGATGATAATTGATGATGATAATTGAATATCATTGCCTGTGCGAAAGGATCCATTGGTGTGTGTTTGTCGTTTTTTTTTTTTGTGGTGGTGTCTGATGAAATGCGAAAAGACCCAGAACTCGGTATCCAAACACATCAAGAACAAAAGCAAGACTAGGAACTGGAAGTGAACTGACAATTTGTTGCGGCAGTTCGGCAGCGCGAACAGTTCGGGCGTGAGCGCCCTGACTGGAGGAAGACAGCTCCAACGTGTAAAATGTCGGCTGTCAAGTAATTTTAATCAGACTATCACTGGATGTCACCTGAGTAAAAAATCGATGAGGGGCATTTCAACGTCTCTAAAGCCGTCCAAGTTGACTGTCGGTTGTGCAACTGTGCTGTGGAAACATGAAGGAGCAACCACAGCTCATCAAAACTAGATAGACCTCATGTACTGAAGGACAGGTACCATCGAACACTGGAAGGAATCGCTCGTGAGTTCGAAAGGGCTACCACCAGTATAGATAGCACAACAACTGTAAATAGGATGTTAAAAAGAATTAAATTGAATGGTCGAGCTGCTCGCAATAAGCCACACATTTTCGTAATGGGTGTTAAGCGACGCTTGCGGTGGTGTAAAGAACGACACCACTGTACAGTGGATGACTGGAAACGAGTGATTTGGAGTGATCACTCACGCTGTTCCCTGTGGCAATCCGATGGAAGGATTTGGGTTTGGCGTATGCCTGGTGAGCGTTACCTGCCATCATGTGTGGTGACAACAGCGGAATAGGGAGGAGGTGGTGTTACGATATGTAAGTGTTGCTACTGGTTTGTATGAGACCCTATTATTGTACTTAAGAAAGCGCTAAATGCGGTAGAATATGAACACATTTTAGAGCATTGTGTACTGCGTACAGTAGAGAAACAGTTCGGATATAATGTTTGTTTTTATCAGCATGACAATGCATTGTGTCAGCATCTGTGAGGCAATGGTTTGTGGATAATAAGATTTCTGAAACGCACTGCACAGCCCAGAGTCCCGACTTGAACCCAGTGGAACATCATTGGGGTGAGTTAGAACGTTGACATCGCACCAGACACCAGTGTCCAACAGCACTAGCTTTTCTGGTTTCGGCTCTTCAAGAAAAATAGTCTGCCACTGCTCCACTGACATTCAGACAAATGTTTCAAATGTCTCTAAGCACTATGGGACTTAACATCTGAGGTCATGAGTCCCCTAGACTTAGAAATGCTTAAACGTAACTAACCTAAGGACAACACACACATCCATTCCCGAGGCAGGATTCGAACCTGCGACCGTAGCAGCAGCGCGGTTTCAGACTGAAGCGCCTAAAACCGCTCGGCCACAGCGGTTGGCGACATTCAGACACCTCACTGAAACTGTCTCTAGCACAGTTCAATTTATCATAAAAGCAAATGGTGGACACACCCCACAATAACGCCCAGTAATGTGCGCCTGGATACATTAGATTAGATAGTATGCGTTAACAGTAACAAACACCAGTATGGCTAGTTTTACTTATGGAGAGCTGGCCAATATTGATTCACTAAATGGAAACTGATTGAATCTGAAATACGTCATGCGACCACAGACTTAAAAACGACGGAAAAACAGCAAGCAAGATAACAAAAAATGTTGTCAGAGTGTCTGGCTGTTATGCGGAGGACCTATTTTCGATTTCCGGTCCTCCCAGGGATTTTTCCTTGGTGGGAGGACTGGAGCGGTGCCCACTCAGCCTTGTTATGTCAATTGAGGAGCTACTTGAGTTTGAAGTAGCGGCTCCAAGGTCTAGAAGTCCGACAGCTGCCGGGAGGGCGATGTGCTGATCCCATGCCCCTACATACCACACTCAAATGACGCCATTGACAAGGGATAATACGAAGATCGGTCCGTCCTGATTGGCCCGTCGGGTGCAGAACACGGTGCTTTGTGTGCTTTTTGTACATTATTACCCTGTGACCAGCCACCGGATTACACGTGTCCCTTAAACAAAAGACTCGAAAAATGCGCACTCCCATGCGCAGGGCCAGGGTTAAATTCCCTGTCCTGCCAGATATTTTCCTTAGGGGGAGGGGGGGAGGGAGGGGAGGAGAAGCTACTTAGAAATAGTGAGCTCCGAGGTCTTGAAGGTCAACAACAGCTGGAAGAGACCATACCGCTCCGTATCGCATTCAAATGATCATAATGATTTAGATAAGACATCTGTATGGTGCGAAAAGTGGCAATTGACCCTGAATAAGGAAAAGTGTGAAGTTATTCACATGAGTGCTAAAAGAAATCAGCTAAATTTCGATTACGCGATAAGTCACGCAAATCTGAAGGCTGTAAATTCAGCTAAATACTTAGGAATTACAATTACAAATAACCTAACTTGGAACGATCACATAGATAATATTGTGGGTGGAGCAAACCAAAGACTGCGATTCATTGGCAGAACACTTAGAAGGTGCAACAGGTCTACTAAAGAGACTGCTTACGCCACGCTTGTCCGCCCTATTCTGGAGTATTGCTGTGAGGTGTGGGATCCGCATCAGGTGGGACTGACGGATGACATCGAAAAAGTACAAAGAAGGGCAGTTTGTTTTGTATTATCGCGAAATACAGGAGATAGTGTCACAGACATGATACGTGAATTGGAATGGCAACCATTAAAACAAAGGCGTTTTTCGTTGCGACGCGATCTTCTCATGAAATTTCAATCACCAGTTTTCTCCTCCGATTGCGAAAACATTCTGTTGGCACCCACCTACATGGGTAGAAATGATCATCACGATAAAATAAGAGAAATGAAGGCTCACACAGAAAAATTTAAGTGCTCGTTTTTCCCGCGTGCCGTTCGAGAGTGGAACGTTAGAGAGACAGCTTGAAGGTGGTTCATTGAACCCTCTGCCAGGCACTTTATTGTGAATAGCAGAGTAATCACGTAGATGTAGATGTAGATGATACATCGGCCGGTCAGCATCGCGTGGACTTCTGCGCGTGATCGAGGAATTATTTTGTATAACTTTATGACCACAAATTGCGCAGCTGCGGTTTTTTGGGTGGTACAACTTTATGTATTACGCATCCTGGCACAGAGATATGAGACGGCAAATAAAAATGCACTAAATGTGTAGAAAGATAAATAGGTAAAACGGAAAGGATAGTAAATTAATTTTAAATATCTTCGAGAAAACATACAAAAAATGGATCAGAAAATTCTGCAACAGGCGTGAGAAATAATAAAATTAAAAAATATTTCTGTTATAGTAAAAACAAGTACAACGAGGAACGTATCACTAAAAGCAAAAAGCGAAAAACAAAAACTAATATCAGACCGGAAACTCTTTCTAATGTTCGCAAAATTATTTTTGTTTGGTCAGAAACTAGCTTTGTGCTTCGTAGGCCCTCATGAAATGACAACTGAATGTCGCAAACACAGATAAAGTGATGGGCGGCTTACGCAAATATTACTTATACAGCAGATAAAAAAGATGTTACGTCCCGGAGAAACAGTTATATTAACTAAAAACAAAGCTTTGTATATGAAGATACAACTAATGAAAAATAAAGTTGAATTTACGATTTTGATCTGCTAATTGCAACTAAAACTTAATATAACAGAGGGGAAAAAGGAAACCGAGTTTAGTCTTTTAACATCGTATTGTGCTGGTTTTCTGTGACACGTATTTGTTGTTTTCAAGCATTTCCCGTAGAGTCATATTTCTGCTTTTCTCGACAGAATATAAATCATCACCTTCTGCATCATATGAGTGGTTTTCTGTTAAAAGACATAGGTTGAATCGTTCTTTCTTAATCTCTAGCTTCCGTCATGTTCAGATAACTTAATTGACACAGCGCTGCCTAACTGGCCAATATATACTTTCCCACAGTGCTTGGCTATGATTGTTAAACGTATCCCAAAAAAAAAAAACTGTATTTCCTCTTTTAGTTGCGGTTACTTCTTGTGCGTGACATGAAAAAGCCTGTAATACTTTCCTACGCAAACACTCTGTCATCATCCTTTTACAGGGTGATAATTATTGAACTATATGAAAAAAACGTAAATTAATTACAGACTACGGCGTGCACACACTTCATTCAACATGTAAACGTCACTACATGTATTCGGATTTAGGTCATGACTTGTTCGATATGTCTGCCGTCATTGGCGATGATGTGGCGCAGACGAATAGCGACAGTCTGCATGACCCGTTGAAGTGTCGGAACATCGATGCTGTCGATGACCTCCTGAATGGCTGTTTTGAGCTCAGTAATGGTTTAGGGGTTATTGCTGTACACCTTGTTTTTAATATAGCCGAACAAAAAAGGAGTCGCATGTGTTTATATCCGGAGAATATGGCGGCCAATCGAAGCCCATGTCAGTGGCCTTTGGGTACCCCAGAGCCAGAATGCGATCCCCAAAGTGCTCCTCCAGGACATCAGACACTCTCCTGCTTCGATGAGGTCGAGCTCCGTCTTGCGTGAAACACATCTTGTCAAAATCAGGGTCACTTTGGATAATGGGGATGAAATCATCTTCAAAAAATCTTCTGATACCGATCGGTAGTCACAATGCCATCAAGGAAAATCGCAGCGATTAATCCGTCAATGGACATTGCACACCACACAGTCACCTGTTAAGGGCGAAGAGACTTCTCGATCGCGAAATGCGTTTTCCTAGTCCCCCAGATGCGTCAGTTTTGCTTATTGACGAACCCATCCAAGTGAAAGTGGGCTTCGTCGCGAAACAAAACCGTAGAGCGCATACTAATTTTCATCATGCCCCGTGACCAACCGTGCAGTTTGAACGTCCTAACGCTAACCGTTCAGACGTTATGACGATTTTATTTCATATAGTTCAATAATTGTCATACTGTATCTTTTGTATAAATAATGTCTGTGTAAGTTGCACGTCATTTTATGTGTATTTGCGACATTCAGTTGGCAGCTGACGATGATCTAGGAAGCCAAAAGCCAGTTTGCGACCAAATAGATACAGTTTTGCAGAACATTAGGAAATGTTTCCTATTAAAGTTTTTTATTATGTTCTGCTAAGCGTCGTCCAAAAATTCATTCAATATTACAAAACTGAAACACTATACTACAATGGTTAGGGATGTTTATACGATTGGCTGTACTTTACAGTGAGTTACATGCTGAACGGATTACGGGGTACTTGAAAAATGGATCATTAGAATGGCAGTGGGTGCAACGCAAACAAAAGAGAGCTTGAAAATAGGGAGCACTAAAGAGATCGACCAAAATATACAAACAATTCTGGAGCTAATGGCAAAGCAGAGGTAGCTGAAGTTGTTGCATGATCCCAGTCGGTCAGTACGAAGAAAATATAAAGTAGTAGCAAAGCCAGCAATGATTCGTAACTGCTAAATACAGAGCCCGCCAGAAAAATGTAAACACTCTTTGTCAGGTTCTATTGAAATACAGCATCATGATGGTCGCATCCATGTTTGGCGACATCGCGGTGAACGCACATTGGAAGCGTGCATTCGTCATCGCCATACTGGCGTATCACCCGGCGTGATGGTATGGGATGCCATTGGTTACACGTCTCGGTCACCTCTTGTTAGCATTGACGGCACTTTGAACAGTGGACGTTACATTTCAGATGTGTTACGAGCCGTGGCTCTACCCTTCATTCGATCCCTGCAAAACCCTACATTTCAGCAGGATAATGCACGACGGCATGTTGCAGGTCCTGTACGGGCCTTTCTGGATACAGAAAATGTTCGACTGCTGCCCTGGCCAACACATTCTCCAGATCTCTCACCAACTGAAAACGTCTGGTGAATGGCGGCCGAGCAACTGGCTCGTCACAATACGCCAGTCACTACTCTAGATGAACTGTGGAATCGTGTTGAAGCTGCATGGGCAGCTGTACCTGTACACGCCATCCAAGCTCTGATTGACTCAATGCCCAGGCGCATCAAGGCCGTTATTACGGCCAGAGGTGGTTGTTGTGGGTACTGATTTCTCAGGATCTATGCATCCAAATTGCGTGAAAATGTAATCACATGCCAGTTATAGTATAATATATTTGTTCAATGAATACCCATTTATCATCTGCATTTCTTCTTGGTGTAGCAATTTTAATGGCCAGTAGTGTAGTGTGGTCTCTGGCTCAATAGGCGTTAGTACCTTCATCTCGGTATTGAGAAAACGAGATGGCTGGAGCACGCTTGATATTCAAGCAGCGAAAATGTATTGTGAATTGGTTTTTCGAGTTTGATAATGCCGTTGAAGTGCAGCGTCAGTGGAGGCGGGAGTTTGAAACAGAACCGCCGACCCGCCTAACAATTAAACTCATCACTGACAAGTTTGAATTGCATGGAACGATTTGTGATATTCACAGAGGAAGATCAGCAAACAGCGTACAGACATAAGTCCTACCTCATCGTCTCTCGTGTTGGAAACGTTTGTTAATTCTCCACAGAAGCCTGCTACACAGTGATCACGTGAAGCGGGGGTTAGCAGTACAAGCGTACGACGAAATCTGAAAGCTGCAAAGTGGAAAGTTTACATTCCACGATTACTGCACGCGATTAATGATGATGATCCTGATCGCCAATTGCAGTTTTGCGAATGGTATCAGCAAATGGTAACTCATGACGAACGATTTGTGACGAAGGTGGTGTGGAGTGACGAGGCACAATTTAAACTTAATAGAACCGTGAATCGGCATGACAGTGTGTACTGTGCACCGGAAAATCCGCATGTTTTTGTGGATAAAGCGGTCAATCTACCTGTCGTTTATGTGTGGTGTGGACTATCATCTGTGGACTTAGTAGGACCCTTTTTCTTTGATGCTACTGTCAGTGTACATGGAAATGTTACATATATCAATTTTGCCAGGTATACGCGCGCTTTATGGAGCTGATGAAAAGGTCTTCTACCAATAGGACGGGACCTCACCACACTACCACGTAGCCGTACGAGCTTTCCTGTATGACAGTTTTCCGCGGCATTGGATTGGACGAAGAGGGCCCACTGAGTTCCCTCCACAGTCGCCAGATCTAAGATCTGTGGACTTTTAGTTGTGGGGAACTGTGAAAGATATTCCTACTGCACTTATTATCCCCAATTGTCGACCTTTTTTGGTTTATATTGATTGGGCTATTGTAAGTCATGCACGCTGAAGGAACTAATCCACGAGGTTACAGCGACGTGTGCACTGATCTCCAGTGTAACACTGACTGACGGAGTTGCGGCTACCGCTCGTCGTTCTGTTATGTGTATAGCCACCAACAGTGAACATTTTGAACATTTAAAGAAACCATGTTCTAAAGTGAAGGTTGTACAATATGTGTGATCAATTATTAAATGTAAAATAAACACGTAAGTAATACTTCTAATTCCTTAAAGTGTGATGATGATGTTTGGTTTTGTGGGGCGCTCAACTGCGTGGTTATCAGCGCCCGGCCTTAAAGTGTGTATATATTTTTCTGCCGGCCTCTGTATATACGGGAATTCGGTATACTGTGTGTCCTGATCTCCTTCTCCCTCCTCTCTCTGCCTATCTTCTCTTTCCCCCGTGTCTATCCATATCCTCTTTCCCCCTCTCTGTGTGCATCTCCCCCCTCCCCCCCTCTATGACCAAGTCCACCTCCCCCCTTTCTGGCCATCTCCTCTTGCCCGCTCTCTTTGACCTTGTTTATTGTTATTGCCAATTCAGATTTCGTAGTAGTTCTCTATCATAAGTCGATAAACCATAAATATAACTTTCCAGTTTTCTGTGATAACCAACAGCGAGGAAGAAAACAAAACATAAAATGGTTGTGTAACAATTTTTGTTTAAAAATATATTTAATTAGAAAGAATATAGATGGGAGAAACAGTTTGTCTAATGATTTAAACTGACTGTGAGGGAAAAAAAAACTGAACCGCACATTTTCACATCAGAGCACAGAACCGCATATTCTTCTTGCAGTTGCTGTAAACTGAAAACTTGTGTATTATTCCTAGAAAATTTATATAGCTTATGCCGGTCACAATGTGTATTACAGTACCGCGTAAAAATTTGAAGCAAATCAGCCAATAACTTTTTCGAGATTTTTTTTAGGTCTGTTACCCTATTGTACAGGGACATTCATCTGCCTTTCTTGCTGCCGTTTCATGCAATCCGCAATAGCTGGCTTTGATAAACCATATTTCATATTCCCTTGCTCGCTACGCGCAAGCTATTAGTCCTCCAGAAAAAAAGGAGCAGGAGCTTTTTGTAATGAATTAAATTTAGTTAACTTTTGTACTGGTTTATGTTTTCGCTGGAGGTCAAGGTTTTCGAGTTGTTCACGAACAACATTCAAAAGTGACCACCAAACGCACCTCCACCCCACGCTCATCCCTCACCAGTCAGGATCTCACTCCGTTCCACCACTGTACAAAAATTTCCTACTGCACGGATTATCCCCAATAGTTGACCTTATCTTGGTTTATACTGATTGGACTATTGTGCTACCAGCGTAGTAGACGACTTAGTTAACATTTTTGATTTAAACGTGCCCGTGAGGGTAATGAAAGAAAAACGACTTTTGTAAACGTTGCGCTAAAACTAGTTACGTTGACAATTCGATCCAAACTTAACCCTTACACACACAATAGTTCCGTAACCAGAAGGTCTGACAAATACAACGATGTAATTTTTTATTTTGTGCTATTAAAATTCACAAAACTGTTTGGCAAAATTTACACAAACGTCAATCTTTCAATTTGCAGATGCTCGACTAAGCCGGAAGCGTAATAAGTCCAGTCAGTGAAGATCATAAAAGGTCGAATGTGGAAAATAATTCGTGCGGTGATAGGAGGGAGCACCATGAACAACATACTAGAAATGCTGACCGTTGAGGGCAGAATGTGAGAGTGGGGGTGCGTTTGAAGGTCACTTTTGTACTTTTTTCTTCAATAACTCGCAAACCTTGGCCTCCAGCGAAAACGTATCCCAGAACAAAGTGTAATTAATTTAAATTGCCTACAAAAAGATCCAGCTCCTTTTTTCTGCAGGACAAATAGGTTGCGCGTAGCGAGCGAAAGAATACGAAAATCTGGCGCATAGTCCATGAAAACTAGCTGTAACATTACGGGTTGCATAAAATTACATCGGTAGGGGCAGATGAATCAACCTGTGTAAATATTTATATATAATATATATTGAAACACATATAGCCTGTGACCGTCCGAACGTTTATTAGAGTAACGTATAAAAATTTGAAGTAAATCGGTCAATAAGTTTTTGAAATTTGTGATAACAAAGTTTCCCCTTTGTATATTACGTATATATTTATGTATTATATGTATTAAAATATATAACCTACGTCCATCAAAATGTTAATTAGAATATCATGTAAATTTTGGAAGTAAATCGCTTAAATAATTTTCGAAATTTTTAGTAACAATGTATCCCCTTTCAGTACTAAACGTATATTAATATATTATATACATTAAAACGATATAGCATAGGTCCTTCCGAATGTTCATTAGAGTATCGCGTCAAAGTATGTATTAAATCGGTCAAGAACTTTTCGAGCGTGTTGGTAACAACGTTAAACGATGACTTGTCTTTACCAACATTCCCATCACAACCAAAGGGAGTGAACTTCATGTTAATTTCGTGGAGAATGGCGAAATAGTTTAGAGATTTCAAGACAAATGGCTTAGAGAGAACGTTAGAGAGGTTCTGAAAAAAAATGAACTGGCAGACACGTTAAGATAGAGTTAAACAGTCCCGTGAAACCCTCCTTACAAAGCTTCAAGAACCACCTTGAAGTAAAAAATGTAGGAATATTCTACAACTCCACACGTACTGCTTTCGACTAATTACAGTGCCCACACGGCCTTTGAAGCACATTCCCCTCGTGCTCTGTACGCGAACGGAACGGAATGAGGTCTAATAAGTGGTATAATGGAAAGTACTCTCTGACGTGTACTTCACTGTGGCTTGCACAGTGTAGATTTGCTACTAGACTATATTCGGTAAATGTTCTACTTTCTTTCAGAGTGATACTGAATGGGTGAGTCTGTCTGACTGGCCAGGTGGAGAAGATTTTCTCTTCGAAATTCCTAACATAGCAGAGCTAAAATACAGAGAGCGAAGATTTACATACAACTTGTACAGAAACGAGGCAATAGTTATAAGAGTCGAAGGGCATGAAAGGGAAGCTGTGGTTGAGAAGGGAATAAGACAGGGCTCTAGGTGGTCGCTGAAGTTGTTTAATCTGCACACTGAGCAAGCAGTAAAGGAAGCCAAAGAAAAATTCGGAGAAGGAATTAAAGTTCAGGGAAAATAAATAAAAAATGGAGGTTTGTCAGTGACACTGTAATCATGTCAGACTGCAAAGGACCTGAAAGTGCAGTTAAATGGAATGGTGGAGATTAGGTTGGTACATCGCGTGACTAAATATGAGGCACTGAATACAATTAGCGAGAAAAGAACTTTTTGGCACAACTTGACTACATGAAGGAATCGGTTGATATGACACATTCTGAGACATCAAGGAACCGTCAGTTGAATACTGGAGGGAAGAGGTAAAAATTGTGCAGGGAGACCTAGAGACGAATCCAGTAAGCAGGCTTAAATGGATGTGGGTTGCTGTAGTTATGCAGAGATGAAGAGGCTTGCACAAGATATAACAGCGTGGAGAGCTGCATCAGACCAGACTTTGGACTGAAGATCACAACAAGAACAAGATTGTTTCTTTGGAAGGGAGAGAACGGACGTGGCAACTGGACTCCCCTATCCGTCGTTGGGTCCGCCCTTGATCTGGCCATCCAGAGCCAGGATTTCCAGTTTCCCTAAATCATTTCAGAGAATGCCTGAATGATTTCCTTGAGAGAGCCATGGACATGATTCCTTTCCTGTTCTTGTCGAATCAAAGGTCGTGTTTCTTCTATAATATCCGCGCTGTCGACGGGACATTGAAAGTTACACTGAAGGTTAAGCTTCCAAGCTTCCACGTGCCGCTCAGGAACAGCTCCGATTAGTGCCGGGGTAACACGGTACCTGACAAGCGATGTCAAATGTTGTTGTTGTTGTGGTCTTCAGTCCTGAAACTGGTTTGATGCAGCTCTCCATGCTACTCTATCCTGTGCAAGCTTCTTCATCTCCCAGTACTTACTGCAACCTACATCCCTCTGAATCTGCTTAGTGTATTTATCTCTTGGTCTCCCTCTAAGATTTTTACCTTCCACGCTGCCCTCCAATGCTAAATTTGTGATCCCTTGATGCCTCAAAACATGTCCTACCAACCGGTCCCTTCTTTTTGTCGTTGTGCCACAAACTCCTCTTCTCCCCAATTCTATTCAATACCTCCTCATTAGTTATGTGATCAACCCATCTAATCTTCAGCATTCTTCTGTAGCACCACATTTCGAAAGCTTCTATTCTCTTCTTGTCCAAACTATTTATCGTCCATGTTTCACTTCTATACATGGCTACACTCCATACAAAAACTTTCAGAAACGACTTCCTGACACTTAAATCTATACTCGATGTTAACAAATTTCTCTTCTTCATAAACGATTTCCTTGCCATTGCCAGTCTACATTTTATATCCTCTCTACTTCGACCATCATCAGTTATTTTACTCCCTAAATAGCAAAACTCCTTTACTACTTTAAGTGTCTCATTTCCTAATCTAATTCCCTCAGCATCACCCAACTTAATTCGACTACATTCCGTTATCCTCGTTTTGCTTTTGTTGATGTTCATCTTATATCCTCCTTTCAAGACACTGTCTATTCCGTTCAACTGCTCTTCCAAGTCCTTTGCTGTCTCTGACAGAATTACAATGTCATCGGCGAACCTCAACGTTTTTATTTCTTCTCCATGAATTTTAATACCTATTCCGAATTTTTCTTTTGTTTCCTTTACTGCTGGCTCAATATACGGATTGAATAACATCGGGGAGAGGCTACAACCCTGTCTCACTCCCTTCCCAACCACTGCTTCCCTTTCATGCCCCTCGACTCTTATAACTGCCATCTGGTTTCTGTACAAATTGTAAATAGCCTTACGCTCCCTGTATTTTACCCCTGCCACCTTCAGAATTTGAAAGAGGGTATTCCAGTTAACATTGTCAAAAGCTTTCTCTAAGTCTACAAATGCTAGAAACGTAGGTTTGCCTTTTCTTAATCTTTCTTCTAAGATAATTCGTAAGGTTAGTATTGCCTCTCGTGTTCCGACATTTCTACGGAATCCAAACTGATCTTCCCCGAGGTACGCTTCTACCAATTTTTCCATTCGTCTGTAAAGAATTCGCGTTAGTATTTTGCAGCTGTGACTTATTAACCTGATAGTTCGGTAATTTTCACATCTGTCAACACCTGCTTTCTTTGGGATTGGAATTATTATATTCTTCTTGAAGTCTGAGGGTATTTTGCCTGTCTCATACATCTTGCTCACCAGATGGTAGAGTTTTGTCATGACTGGCTCTCCCAAGGCCGTCAGTAGTTCTAATGGAATGTTGTCTACTCCCGGGGCCTTGTTTCGATTCAGGTCTTTCAGTGCTCTGTCAAACTCTTCACGCAGTATCTTATCTCCCATTTCGTCTTCATCTACATACTCTTCCACTTCCGTAATATTGTCCTCAAGTACATCGCCCTTGTATAAACCCTCTATATACTCCTTCCACCTTTCCGCCTTCCCTTCTTTGCTTAGAACTGGGTTTCCATCTGAGCTCTTGATATTCATACAAGTGGTTCTCTTCTCTCCAAAGGTCTCTTTATTTTTACTGTAGGCAGTATCTATCTTACCCCTAGTGAGATAAGCCTCTAGATCCTTACATTTGTCCTCTAGCCATCCCTGCTTAGCCATTTTGCACTTCCTGTCGATCTCATTTTTGAGATGTTTGTATTCCTTTTTGCATGCTTCATTTACTGCATTTTTATATTTCCTCCTTTCATCAATTAAATTCAATATTTCTTCTGTTACCCAAGGATTTCTATTAGCCCTCGTCTTTTTACCTACTCGATCGTCTGCTGCCTTCACTACTTCATCCCTCAGAGCTACCCATTCTTCTTCTACTGTATTTCTTTCCCCCATTCCTGTCAATTGTTCCCTTATGCTCTCCCTGAAACTCTCTACAACCTCTGGTTTAGTCAGTTCATCCAGGTCCTATCTTCTTAAATTAGCACCTTTTTGTAGTTTCTTCAGTTTTAATCTACAGTTCATAACCAATAGATTGTGGTCAGAGTCCACATCTGCCCCTGGAAATGTCTTATAATTTAAAACCTGGTTCCTAAATCTCTGTCTTACCATTATATAATCTATCTGATACCTTTTAGTATCTCCAGGATTCTTCCATGTATACAACCTTCTTTTATGATTCTTGAACCAAGTGTTAGCTATGATTAAGTTATGCTCTGTGCAAAATTCTACCAGACGGCTTCCTCTTTCATTTCTTCCCCCCCAATCCATATTCACCTACTATGTTTCCTTCTCTCCCTTTTCCTACTGACGAATTCCAGTCACCCATGACTATTAAATTTTCGTCTCCCTCCACTACCTGAATAATTTCTTTTATTTCATCATACATTTCATCAATTTCTTCATCATCTGCAGAGCTAGTTGGCATATAAACTTGTACTACTGTAGTAGGTGTGGGCTTTGTGTCTATCTTGGCCACAATAATGCGTTCACTATGCTGTTTGTAGTAGCTTACCCGCACTCCTATTTTTTTATTCATTATTAAACCTACTCCTGCATTACCCCTATTTGATTTTGTATTTATAACCCTGTATTCATCTGACCGAAAGTCTTGTTCCTCCTGCCACCGAACTTCACTAATTCCCACTATATCTAACTTTAACCTATCCATTTCCCTTTTTAAATTTTCTAACCTACCTGCCCGATTAAGGGATCTGACATTCCACGCTCCGATCCGTAGAACGCCAGTTTTCTTTCTCCTGATAACGACGTCCTCCTGAGTAGTCCCCGCCCGGAGATCCGAATGGGGCACTATTTTACCTCCGGAATATTTTACCCAAGAGGATGCCATCATCATTTAATCATACAGTAAAGCTGCATGCCCTCGGGAAAAATTACGGCTGTAGTTTCCCCTTGCTTTCAGCCGTTCGCAGTACCAGCACATCAAGACCGTTTTGGTTAGTGTTGCAAGGCCAGATCAGTCAATCATCCAGACTGTTGCCCCTGCAACTACTGAAAAGGCTGCTGCCCCTCTTCAGGACCACACGTTTGTCTGGCCTCTCAACAGATACCCCTCCATTGTGGTTGCACCTACGGTACGGCCATCTGTATCGCTGAGGCACGCAAGCCTCCCCACCAACGGCAAGGTCCATGGTTCGTGGGGGGGGGGGGGGGGGGGCGATGTCAAATAGGCACGCGATAACTGAGCACTTCCTGTCGGAGTGGTGGGGTAGAAGGGCGCGCACACCAGAGGGTAGAGTTTTGGTAGGCGCGTGGCAGTGATCCCTTTAAAGTGAGTGAGGGGTGAAAGATGTTTTTTATTTTGGCCTCGGAACAGGACTTTTACAGCCGTCATCATACGTACAAGGTTTAAACGCATTGAAGCCATCGCACATATAAGCTGTAGTACGTTGTACATCAACATAAAATTACAATAGTCATATTAAAAGTTGACCAGCAAAAGGGAATATAGAAGGTGATATATTCTCATATCTTTCAGGCAAAGCAGCTTAAATCACTTAATTAAGGCACCGCCTCCGGTCCACGTTGTATACGAGTTAAGTACCTTTCAGAATATGCTGATGCAATACCTCCATATTTAGCAATCATATAGAAGCGCTCCCTCGACGGAAGATCCGTACACTACTCAAGAAGAGAAATAGGAGTAATCCGCTGAATTACAGACCTCATATCACTGAAGTTAATTTTCAGAATGATTTTGGAACATATACTGTGTTCGAACATTATGAATTTCCTCGAGGGAAACGACCTGTTGACACACAGCATGGATTGAGAAAATATCGTGCTTGTGTAACACAACTAGTTCTTTATTTGCTCGTAGTAGTGAGTGCTGTCGACAGGGGATCTCAAATTTGTGTCATATTTCAAGGTTTCCAGAAGCCTTTTGACACCGTTCTTCAAAAGCGACTTCTAATCAAATTGCGTGCATATGGAATATCATCTCACTTGTGCGACTGGATTCGTGTTTTCCCGTCAGAAAGGTCACAGTTGGAAATAACTGACGGAAGGTCATCGAGTAAAACAAAAATAACATCTGAAGTTCCCCAAGGAACTAAAGAGCCTGCCTACAATGCGCTTGTCCGTCCGCTACTGGAGTACTGCTGCACGGTATGGGATCCGTATCAGATAGGATTGACGGAAGAAATCGAAAAAGCTCAAGGAAGGGCAGCTCGTTGTGTATTGTTGCGAAATAGGGGAGAGAGTGTCACGGATTTGATCCGTGATGTGGGATGGCAGTCATTAAAACAAAGGTGTTTTTCGCTGCAACGAGATCTTTCCACTAAATTTCAATTTCCACTTTTCTTCTCCGAATGCAAAAATATTTTGTTAACTCCCACCTACACAGGAAGAAATGATCATCGAAATGAAGTAAGATAAACAAAGCTCGAACCGAAAGATTTAAATGTTTATTCTTCCCGCGTGCTGTTCGAATGTGGAACAGTAGAGAAATAGCTTGATGGTGGTTCGATGAACCCGCTGGCAGGCATTTAATTGTGAAGTACAACATAGTCATGTGGATGTGGATGTAGAAGACAAAGCATTACGGTGACGCACATCGACAAACAGCAACCAATGGTTGCCAAACGTTGTAGAGGTGTATCTGTTTGGGAATTGCGAAATGGATATGCAAACTGCAAATACGTTTTGACATCAGCTGTACGTTTTATTACTGACACTTCAAAATTTATGCTGGACTGGCACTCGAACCCGAACTGCTCGCTTTTAGCGAGCCGTCGCCTTAACCACTCTTCTTTTCTTGTCTTTTATTTTTATTTTTTTAAAATTTTCCCCTGGGGAGTATAAAAGGGATTAAAAAAAAAAGAAGGAAAATTGCCACCACCACTTTGACCCAAAATTAAAAAAAAAAAAGACTTCAGGCGTTGGCCCCTATCTAATCGTACTCCCAGTGCGACTAACCAAGAGCTATGTGGGGGCGAGAAAGGATAAAGGGAAAGAAACCGCAAGGGAGCTATGAAAATTAATCGTAATTAGTTTATTTTATTTTTTATTTATTTTTATATATTTTTATTATTATTTTTGTGTTATATATGAGCACCTTGAGTAGCAGATCCTGCGTCGGCCAGCAAGTCCAAGCATGTCTTCTCGTTGAGTGGGCGTAGATTCCGTTATCGGTTCTGTGCAGTTCGGGTAGGTTCAGATCAGTTTTCAGCTTCCCATAGCTTGGACGTTCCAGCTGTGAGGCGGATCATTAAAGGTACGCCCTAAAAATTGGAGAAGTAGTGCTGATAGCGTGGGTCGCGTGTTAGGACACAGTGTCGTTTGTTGAGATAATTCCAATATCCTAGAACTGACTTATGGCCAGAATTAAAAAGATAACGGATGGTGTGGCTGCAGATCCAGTTCACAGAGTGTTTTGGTGGTGGGGTAAAAAGCCCCCTTCGGGAATAAAAGTGTGTGGATGTCGATCTGAGCGGGTATTTGGCGTGTAAGAAACGCCATAATACGCCGCGTCGGACGCTGGACCACAATGGAACCACTGGTCGTATGTGTCGTCCACTCCACAGTGGGTGCAGAGGGGCGAGCCGGCTAGATGGGTGCGATGCAGTCGATGTCAGTTAACTTGTCTGCCATTCACTGTGATATACCACGCTGATTGGACGTCGGATTCAAGAAAGCAGGCGTGGACCGCTTTCCGTATGTGTCGTCACACATACTGGGGATACTTAATTTCGATGGGGTTGAGCGGACGGCACTGTTGTAATACTTTGTAAACTATTTTCGTCTGAAACCAATGTGTA
The DNA here is from genome assembly GCF_023864275.1 of Schistocerca cancellata. Lineage (NCBI taxonomy): Eukaryota > Metazoa > Arthropoda > Insecta > Orthoptera > Acrididae > Schistocerca > Schistocerca cancellata. The sequence goes on along the minus strand of NC_064629.1, from coordinate 235,415,778 downwards.
AAGGGGTAAAGACTGGTAGACGTAACTGAAGTCCAGGAAAAATTGCCGGATGTGATAAAAGGGGGATGGGATGGTCGACACCAAAACTGGGACAAACAAAGATTCTGGCGCAAAGTCTTGGATAGGAGTCCAGTGAGACTCTGCGGGCAACGATGCCAGTGTTTGAATTTGGAGCTGATGCACAGTGCCGTGACTCCGGTCGGTACATGGTGGGAGTTTAAGGGAATCATACGGCACTTTGAACAACATCCCTGGGCTGATGAAGCAGCCCAATTCCATCAACAGACGTTGGCCCAGGAAAGTTGGGACCAGTAGTACCTCAGCCGCATGTGGTATACGGGAGGCATGATAGATGTCCACATATTGGGTGCGTTGGATAACGTCGAGGGCCCGTAGCCTGTAATCTGCAAGGCTAGCTCTGATGGTCTGCAGTAAACACCTACAGATAATAGCCGCTGAGCGATGGAGATCGGCTGCGAATTCAATGCCCAGACATCGAACGATGGCGGCGACGCTAAGAGGGGCGACGATTCCCCCCAGTAGGCCCTCACCACTGAGCAAGACCTTGGATTTGGACACTTTGAGGGAGCTGCTCGATGCTTCGCAGTAAGTCGCCACCCATGTCAGGGCTGCTCAAACTCCATCTTCATTGCGCAGAAGGACGAGGTCATCTGCATAGGCCATGCAACAGAAACGGCTACCATCCAACGTCATACCTTCCAAACGTTGGCGCAGTCCCTGGAGCAGGGAATCCAAAGCGAAAGCATATAAAATCGCAGATCGTGCTAAGACCAGGGCGGCGTGAGGCAGCCGTTGTACATGATTCTGAAGGTCGCGCTGCTCAGAAGGCGCAAAATTGCCGTGTCAAAACCACTGGGGAAACCCATATGTTCAAGAACTGTCTGCTAATAGGAATGGTCTACATGGTCGAATGCCTGACTACCTAATAGGAATGGTCTACATGGTCGAAGGCCTGTCTTAAGTCCAGCGATGCCAAATCACCAGGGGGACGTTGGTGATGAGCAAATGCTATCATGGCTTGGTAATCGCAAAGGGCCATACGGATATTGTTGTCGCATCCTAGGGAAGTCTGGTCGCAGGAGGTGATGTAACATGCGACCTTCTTGAGCCACAATGCCAGTAGCAGTGTAAATATTTTCATATCGCTGTTGAGCAACGTGATTGGTCGATAATCATGGACGCTCGATCGCCTGTGCGGTTTGTGGGCAGATATAATTATGCCATCAGGAGAGGTGTTAGGGACCGCTGTCATCGGGTACATCAGCTCTTGTGCTATGGTCGTCCATGTGGAAGTCAACAAGAAGTTAAAAGTTTTGTAAAATTCGATGGGGATAGCGTCAGGCCTTTGGAATCTGTTATCAGATCCCGCCTTGATAGCACCGATTACTTCATCTGGGTCACATGTTCTTGGAGTTCATGTGCTACCTCCACCGGGCAGCACTTGTGTTAAGTCATGCGACCTCTGTGATCAGTTGTATGGAATGCGATACAGCCTCATGCAATCCGGCAAAATGAGTGTGGAGAGCATGGCAAAAGGTTTGTTGTGTCTCGTGCCAGTGGCCTTTCGAATTAGTGATGACATGGATCAGAGCCCTGCGTCATTGTTGTCTTTCCTAGAGGAGGTGGTAAACCTACAGATGTTCTTGAGGTATACGATTAGAGGTCCAAGATCGGACTAAAGTGCGTTCCAGGTGACGGCGCATTATCGAGGAGATCTGCGCCTTTGTTCAGTGGACCATCGTCTGCCTGTCTGGCGAAAAAGGCATCATTGGACAGTCGCGATGCAATAATAAAAGTGCAAGGTATTAGTATGCCAAACCTTGGCTTCTCTACCATAGCTCATCAATGTTTTACGTAGGGTCGGCTTTACACAGGAGAGCCACCAAGATAAGTTGGAGTCATAGGTGTCACGACCATCCAGCATTATGCCCATGCAGCTTTCATCATATGGCGACAGTCTGGAGATGTCAGGTGGGCGAAACTGAATTTCCATAGACCTGACTGTGCCACACATGTTGTCAGGCAAGAGCGACGTTGCATAGGTATGCTTCATGGCCATGGACCGGACTTCTGCATGGCGGGTGCTGTTAGCAAGTGGGTGGATGAGGTAGATGTGGTCTGTGCAGCTTGTCGAGTGAGTAGTGTAAAATGTGTAACCCGGTTGTGTTCCATGGAGCTTCATCCTGGTATCAATGAATCGCAGGCAGTCGATGGCTGCAGAGTGGGAATTGGTCAGCAGGCCCTAGTGTCGAGTTGAAGTCCCCACCGAGTACCAAATCGTCTTGTGGTCCTGTGAAGAGTGGTGTGACCTCCTCTGCAAAGATTGTATGTCGGTCATGACGGTGCGCAGATGTTAATGATACGCACACCAAGTAGGGCGAGGGCAATACCCTGTGCAGTAGGGAGGAATGCGACATCCTTTTTAGGGAGCCCATCGCGCAGAAGGATGGCGATGCGACTACCAGTATCGGAGGCGTGAGAAACGTGGGCGGTGTACCTGATGGGCACTTGGAAGTCAGCAACGAAACCCTGTAGGAGTTCAGTATCAACATCTGCAGAGTAGACGGTGTCTCAGAACATGGCCAGTCTGTGAGGGGCTCGGATGGTGGTAAGATACATTGTGACGACATGATATTGCAGTTGATGCAAAATGCTTAATGGAAACATCCCCGCCCGCATCTCCTGGTCGTGCGGTAGCGTTCTCGCTTCCCACGCCCGGGTTCCCGGGTTCGATTCCCGGCGGGGTCAGGGATTTTCTCTGCCTCGTGATGGCTGGGTGTTGTGTGCTGTCCTTAGGTTAGTTAGGTTTAAGTAGTTCTAAGTTCTAGGGGACTTATGACCACAGCAGTTGAGTCCCATAGTGCTCAGAGCCATTTGAACCATTTTTGGAAACATCCCCCAGGTATAGACCCACCAGGTCTGCTGCAGTGGTCACGATTACTGGCAGGGTGCGAGCTCAGACGCTTCCGTGGGATGCTCTCGCTCAGATACACTGGTGGTCTGATCCACTTCTTCAAAGTAATTGGCCCAGGATGTTGACATCGAAGATATGTGACAATCAGCTACTGCCACAGTGGGGGAAGCATGTGCTGCGACAAAAGCTGTCGTCCTCATATACTGGTAACATTGGATACATGTTTGGATTGAGAAAGGATCTGCTACAGGAGGGGTGTCCGGAGTGATCGCACCATGTCAACTCAATTTTCATCTGCTGGACACCATTTAACACTGGGTAGGTCGTAAATGTTTGCCACTTCTCCGCGAGGTGACTCAAGACCTTATCATATAGTTGGAAAGCGGCAACGACTGCTTCTTGAGGCACCTCGAAAGGGAGCTCAGACACCCGCAATGTTTGGAGACCGAATCTCGCATGGTCCACTGTCACTGCACCTACATGTCCAACAGAGTGTTTAAATTTTAGTCCGGCGGCATGTCGATGTACAATTTCAGCGGATAGGCCTCCGTCGAGATCTTGATATACACAACATTTTCTGTGATGGAAAAATGTATACCGACCACGTCCAGGGGGTTCAAACGCAGATCCTCTCGTACCAACAGTTCAGCTTCAAAGGCTCTTGGTCGTCGATGTTCAGCTTGAAATGTTACTTTGATCGTCGCTCGGCTGTAAGAGTGCGCCATGAGGCAAGTTAGTAGTTTTTTTTTGTGCGTGGTGGTGCTGAAGTCTGATCAACTTCGTTGATTTTTACTTCTGTAGGGAATGGAAAGGGTAAAAAATTTCTCTTCATTTATTTATTCTTCTTTCAGCTTTAGTTTGGGCACACAGAAGGGTCCTTTAACTCGCTGCTTTTGGTGTGTGTTTGAAAACATGTGTGTAGAAGTGCTAAAGGACTTTATGTCCTTAAATTATGGAGAATTACGTAGAGATATCATTTACGGAGGCTCAAATACTATCGCCTTCGGTACTTTATATTTGTGGTTGCGTAAGGGTTCTACCGTACCTACTGTGGTGAGTTGTGTTGTACTGTCACGTATCATGTCCAACTTCCGAAATAAGGTTCGTGCCTTCTCCTTGACCTTGTCTGAGAGGTAAGATTCGCTTTAGGCTCGATGAATATCATGATTCCGGATCCACCATTGGGCTCCAGTGATCCATCGTAGGCATCTGTTTTGTATAACCTGTAACTTTTTGTAGTTAGTGGCACACGTAGTACCCCAAGAGGTCGATCCATACAAAATAGATGGTTCGACTGTGGCGTGGTACAACTGGAGTGTCGTGCGTTGGCTGAGGTACGAGCTCTTCAGAAATGGGAGGAGAGCTCCCAGCATTTTGAGGCCAGACGTCTTCTTGTCCATAATATGATGACTATACAGCAGTTTGGCGTCCAGATGCTCTCCAAGGTATTTTACCGTTGTTGCCCAGGGGAGTGGCTGGTCTGATATCCGTAGGCGTTCATTGACGATGGGTCTCCGACGTGTGAAGACAATAACTTTGGTTTTCCCTGCATTGACCGTTATTTTGTTCCTGTGGGTCCAGTGGTCCACTAAATCTAGTTTGCGCTGCATCCGTGTGATGAGGTGGACCATTCTGGTGCCTGCAGTCAGGCATAGAAACTGGCAGTAACATGTGGCATCGTTGGGAGGTCGTTAATGTATAAATTAAACAGCAGTGGAGATATGATCGATCCTTGTGGAAGTCCTTCAAGGACAGGCCGTGTTGTTGAATTCTTGTCGTCAATGCGAACATATAGTCTGCGATCCTGAAGAAAATTGTCGAGAAGTTTTAAATAGCAGTCTGGTAGGGGAGTGGTACGTCGGAGCTTGACGATCAAGTTACGTCGCCATACTTTATCGTAAGCCTTCTCTATATCGAGAAAGACTCCAATGGTATGTTTTTCTTGTTGAAATTGTCTTGGATAGATTCCGTGATGCGCAGTAGTTGTAACTCAGCCGATAGCTTCTCCTGGGAGCCAAACTGCTCCGGTCGGATGATGTTGTGTGCCACAAGGATGTCCAGCATGCGTTTCAGTAGGACACGTTCCAGTACCTTTCCCAGCGTCGGCAGTAAACGTATGGGTCTGTAGCTGTCAGGGTGTGAGAGATCCTTGCCCAGTTTTGGTATTGGCACTATTCTGGCAATCTTCCATGCCTCTGGGAAGTATCCAGTCCTGAGGCAGCTGTTCACTATCCGGGTGAGAAGCACAATACGCTTTCTCGGTAGGTGTTTCAATTCCGTATTGCTGATTCTATCTGTTCCAGGTGAGGTGTGTTTGCTATACTTGATAATCCTCCGAATTTCCTCCGGCGTTGTCAGCCGGGGCATAGTGTTAGTCAGGGCGTCCCGAATAGCTTCCCATTCCGCCGCTGTGTCCTCCTCTGCACGGTGGAGTGCATCATCTCCATCCTCCGTGGGGGGCGTAGTCATCTGTTGTTGGTATGTATCCGCATACAGCTCCGCCTGCGCCAGTGAGTCGTACAAGAGGCCATGGGGTCCTCGAATTGCCCTTTTGGGGGGCTGTTGCTGTCTGAGACTTTTAACTATTCGCCATTCATCTTTGGTGCGTAATAGAAAGTTGTCCATTCGGAGTTCCCACGTGTGTTGCTTCCAGTCCTGAACCTTCCGCCGGAGTTCTCGGGTTAGTCTGTGAGTCTCCCGCCTATCATCCGGATGGCGGTAACGGACCCATCGTTTCGGAAATCGATTGCGCCTTGTCTTAAGTTCCTGCAGTGGTGGTGGAAACTCGTCATAATTGACTTCTGGTTGCAGGCGCTCCGTGAGTGCTCGTTGTTTCGCACTGTTAATTTTCTTCGTGAGTACTGCGACTGCCACATCAATCGCTTCTCTGGTAGTAACAACCTGGGTTGGTCGCACATTGTTGTGGAGGTACGTTTGGAACTGCTGCCAGTCGTAAGTTCTTGTCATCGGCAGTGGGAGTTGCTAAATAGCCCTCTCGATGAGTCCTAACACCGGTCTGTGGTCCGGCGAAAGATCATCCAGCGTCCGCAGATGGAGATTCGGGTTGATGTTCTTGATTATGGCGATGTCTAGAACATCAGGGTCTTGTGTCTGGACGTAAGGTATCCTCGTCGGTTCCCGTGGGCCATGGACGGAAACATGTAAATTCTCAGCCAGTACAGACAACGTATGTCCTTTTGGGTTAGTCTTACGGGAATTCCAGGCAACATGTTTACTATTAAGATCTCCTCCAAGGAGGATCTTGTCGTAACCCTCTGTAACGGCGTAAAGATATTCTGGGTGGAGAGGCTTCTTTGGGCTAAGGTAAACCGCAATACAGGTAATGTTTCCGAGCGTCGTGTGGATTGTTACTGCCGTGGCCTCTAAAGTCTGGAGTTGGGGTAAACGTTCTTGTTGGTGACGAATGCATTTTTTGATCAGAACTGCTGTCCCTCCACCCCGTTGGTCCTGTCTTTCCGTCCGGTAGATGTGCATGTTCCTCAAGCGGAGGTCGGTTGACTCGCGGAGATGTTTTTCGGAGACAAATGCTATGTCTATCCTGTGGCGATGTAAGAAGTCCATGAATTCTATTTTCTTCAGTTTCAGGCCGTTGGCATTCCAAGTGCAGAAGTTAAGATTCCTCGTGTGATGCCGTCTATACATTTAGGGTGTTTGGAAAGCTGTCAGTACGCTCTCTACAAGCGAGAGGATAGACGTCAGCTTCTGCTGGAGGGCGGTGGGTAGTTGAAGAATATCTGTTAACGCTGGTGTAAAGGTGGTCGACCAGGCAGATGATGTCTCCGCTGGTGGTGACGTCGGTGGATGGGCATGTATTGCTTCGGAGTAAGAGCGCTGTTGTCTTGTCTGTCGTAGAGTCACTCTGGGTGCCGGTTGTGGTCGAGAGGCGATTGTTTCCACAGGGAGAGGTGCCGCTTGTTGTTGGGTGGCCGGAATCGCTGCCATGGCCGAGTTCGTAACAATTATAGGCCGTTGTGGGGTCGACCTCTTTGGTGTCCTTCTAGTATATTTCCGCAGGAGTTCTTGAAATTTGGGGCAGCCACGGAAGGTCGCTGGATGTTCTTATTCACAATTGGCGCACTTTGGGGGCGCCGTCCTAGGATGGGTACAATTCGATGATTTATGGTAGCCACCGCAGCGGACGCAGCGGGCTGGCATGCTGCAGTAGTTCGCCGTATGCTCGAAACGTTGGCAATGTCGGCACTGGACTGGTCCTTCTTTACTATTATAGGTTTCCATTATCACTCGCTTGTAGAGCAGGTATTTGACATCATATATCTTGTCACTGTCTTTTCCGGATGGGAAGGTGACTCGGTACACAGGTTGCGGTATCAGTTGTTTCGTCTTCTCGTCGCGTTCCTTAAATTGGTAGACTTGTAGCACTTTGAAGCCTTTTTCCTTGAGGGCATAGTAAAGTTGTTCTTCGGTAACTTCCGCCGGAAGGCGTTTGACAACTACTTTCAGTTCCCTGTCGTCTGGTGCTTGATGCGTAAAATAGGAGAAGCTGTGGTTCGTGAAGAATTTTATTGCACGTCTTTGGTCTTCGAAGGACTCAAAGACATAGAGAAGATCCAACGGAGAGCAGCACGCTTCGTTACAGGATCATTTAGTAATCGCGAAAGCGTTACGGAGATGATAGATAAACTCCAGTGGAGGACTCTGCAGGAGAGACGCTCAGTAGCTCGGTACGGGCTTTTGTCAAAGTTTCGAGAACATACCTTCACCGAAGAGTCAAGCAGTATATTGCTCCCTCCTACGTATATCTCGCGAAGAGACAATGAGGATAAAATCAGAGAGATTAGAGCCCACACAGAGGCATACCGAAAATCCTTCTTTCCACGAACAATACGAGACTGGAATAGAAGGGAGAACCGATAGAGGTACTGAAGGTACCCTCCGCCACACACCGTCAGGTGGCTTGCGGAGTATGGATGTAAAAAAAAAAAGAAAAGTGGTATTTGATGCGATCCTTTTTGTATATAGCTTTAAGGTTGCCCTCTAGAAGTCCGTTGAGCGTTTCATTGAGGTGAACGTAATCCTTTGTGTAATAAATAGTGACTGGGGGCACTCTGCGAAGCACATTCTTGTCTCTGTCCACGGCTTCTGCGGTATTAGAAGTTTGTGCCTGTGGCTTGTCGGTGGGTGATGGAGGCGCAGCTTGAGGTGTCAGTGGGGCGAATCGGTTCGTTGTGGGGATGGTCTCTGTTCGTCTCTTAGCCGGGTTGGCTGTCCTTGGCTAATGCGTTGCTTCTGCGCCAGTTTGTTGTGTACGAGCGTCAAGTCCCCCTCTGCGTGTAGGGAGTCGTTGTCGTTTTCTGCTGGAAAGGCCGCTGCCATCTCCGTGTCGTCGACCGTTTGGTGGGAGTGCTGTGATTCGACATCTGAATCCATAGATGGAGATGCCAGACAGGTGTCGTTATCCTGCTCTTGCGTTTCCCGTGAATAGCGGATAAGGCGTTGTATGTCCTTCAGCGTTTTTTTTGTCCTCCTCCCGACATATATCGAGTCTCCTGGCGTAGTCCTGGCGGTCGTCTTCATTGCTGCGCCCGTCGTGATGTGACGTATGGCCGACGTCCGAATACGGTTTCGTCGTGTGGTGTGTAGTCTTCTGCGGTCGAATAGCGCCTGTCGATCGTCGTTCTTGACGTTCTATCCTGTCATGAACCGGTGCCGTAACCTGGGTCATCAACCTGGGATCCGTCCTGTGTGGAGCGGCCGCTGGGGCGTCCGGCGGGCCAGACCCAACCGACCGACCAGCGGCCGACTCCGACGCGTCCGAGGCGGCTGCCCCGGCCGCGCGCGCATCGTCCTCGCTCGTAGGCATCGCGAACTCAGCTCGCAAGTTAGTAGTGGACACTATAAACACAAATACGCGACGCGGAAGTAAACAACTCCGAGAGTGGAGCGTTGGTCGGCGTGCGGGGCAGTTCCGTACGCTATCACGGCTGAGAGCCGACTAAATGGAATCGTCATTTTAGATCGTCATATACAGGGTGGTCCATTGATCGTGACCGGGCCAAATATCTTACGAAATAAGCGTCAAACGAAAATACTACAAAGAACGAAACTTGTCTAGCTTGAAGGGGGAAACCAGATGGCGCTATGGTTGGCCCGCTAGATGGCGGGGAATAGAAAACCCAGAGGATGTAGCCACAGCACTTCGCGTTGTTACTCATTTATAAGAAGTAATTAGTGCAACTTGGTTGCATATTGAACGGAAGATATTCAGATCTGGTAAAGAATGTGCCGTTGCTGTCAGCAAGAACATTTAAAAGCGCAGTGTCGCCAACTACTATGCTATAACTGCCAACAATTCTGGCATAAGGCTCGGTATGTGAAATTACAAAACGGCAAGTAGAATTCCAAAAAGGAACAGTTAAACACCAAGAGGTATTTTCCTTCTCTTGGGACGCGTTTCCAGTAAATCGCAGTGCCTAAAAACGTACGCAGAGACATATTGTTGCTTGAAAGCTTCGATAAATAAAAGGAAGTACAAGTCTTTAATAGATACTGGAGCACACGTATTGGTTGACAGTCTGGACTTCATGGTCAAGAGAAAACTGAAGATGCTGAGATATACACATCAGGGGGTAACAAAATAGGTACATTGGGGACAACAAAGCTCAAGTTTAGGGCAGAAACACATGACTTGAGTAGCGAATGGAAGTGTCGCCAACTGTGGCGTAAGGATTTTCTGCACTACTACAATTAGACTTTACGGTTATGCATCATGCTAAAGTCGACCTTTAGCAACAAACAGTTGAACTCAATGGAGATTCGTTTTCAATGGTACGAAAGTTGCAAATGTTTCTGTGTCACAAGATACACCCATTGCCGAGGTAGTATAATAACACTAAACTTTGTACAAGTACATTAAAAGTTGAAACTTCCTGGCAGATTAAAACTGTGAGCACGACTCACCACCCCACCACACAGCTTTACTGCTGCCAGTACATCTCACACCTTCCAAACTTCACAGAAGCTCTCCTGTGAAACTGGGCCGCGCGGGATTAGCCGAGCGGTCTTGGGCGCTGCAGTCATGGACAGTGTGGCGGAGGTTCGAGTTCTCTCTCGGGCATGGGTGTGTGTCCTTCGGATAATTTAAGTTAAGCAGTGTGTCAGCTTAGGAACTGATGACCTTAGCAGTTAAGCCCCATAAGATTTCACACACTTTTTTTTTTTTTGTGGAACTGGCAAGACTAGCACTGCTGGAAGAAGGGAGAGTGAAATTTTCATTCTGGAAACATCCCCCATGCTGTGGCTAAGTAATATCTCCGCAGTATCCTTCCCTCCAGGAGTGCTACTCTTGCAAGGTTCGAAGGAGAGCTTCTGTGAAGTTTGGAAGGTAGGAGATGAGGTACTAGCGGAAGTAAAGCTGTGAGCAGCAGTCATGCTTAGTGCTTAGGTTGCTTAGTTGGTAGAACACTTATGCGCAAAAGGCAAAGGTCCCAAGTTCGAGTCTCGGTACAGCACACAGTTATAGTCTGGCAGGATGTCTCATATCAGTGCGCACTCCGCTGCAGAGTGAAAATTTCATTCTGGAAACATTAAATATTATTTTGAATGACAGAGTACCAGCAGGTATTGGAAAGTTAATTTGAGTTACAATGGGTGGTGATGTTCCACGGTAATAACATGTGGGACGAACAGAAGTGTTTTATGTGAAGAATTATAGCACATGATAGGGAAATAAATTTCCTGTTATGGTGCCAGCAAGCCTGGATAATTTCGGAATGAACGAAGTAAGTCTTCCAAAGGGATTGGTAGTAGATACACTACAGGTGGAGGAAGAAGAGCACAATGACAGTCAGCGTATCCGTGATATGTAACAAGGTTAGTCACTTAAGGGATAATGTTCGATCAGTCATGGAGTCATGGTTTGTTTGGTACAGAGATTTGAATAAGTTCCGAAGGTCCTTTACCAGCCACACCCATAACACGGCATTGCATTCCAACATGTAATCATGCACCACTGCACCATAAGCAATACAGGTTACAAAAATGTCTCCAGCCATTAATAGAACAGTCGATAGATCAACACCTTGAAGAAGTCATAATAGAGCACAGTCTAAGCAAGTACAGAAATGGTGCCGAAGAAGTCACCTGGCAGAACAAACAAAAGAAATAATTGGTGATTCTGTGTGATTATTAGTTTTTAAACAAACGTACAGTAACCGATGCATATCTGATTCCAAATATAGCTGAAACTTTGGATGCACCAGATTGAATTACGTTCAGATTTTAGGCCAGAAACAGCTTTAACAACATCATCCGGCCACTGTCAGTGTCGCAGAGTGCTTTTCAGGTTAAAAAAACGCACCTGCCACATTTCAGTGCTTATTAGGCGGAGTCCATTGAGGGCTAAAAACAAAACTATTTGGATGACATCATCAATTTTTCAAAAGATCTAAATGAACGCACAGAGCACCTAAGTGAAGTATTTGATGGATAGAAAATAGCCCATCTCACGTTGGCGGGCATTGACAAATTACAGAATGGTTCAAATGGCTCTGAGCACTATGGGACTTAACTTCTGAGGTCATCAGTCCCATAGAACTTCACCTACTTAAACCTAACTAACCTAAGGACATCACACACATCCATGGCCGAGGCAGGATTCGAACCTGCGACTGTAGCGGTCGCGAGGTTCCAGACTGTAGCGCCTAGAACCGCTCGGCCACCCTGGCCGGCGACAAATTACATTTTGCTGTCACAAGTTACTCACCAGGGGCATATTATTAGCCAAGATGGAGTGAGGACTGAGCCTTGTCTCACTTCAGCTGTCGTGATTCTTCAGTTCCACAAACAGTTAAGCAGTTACCATCATTTCTTGGGATGGCAAATTATTAGGGACAGTTCAACCATGGCCTTGTGGAAATTGTTCCATTGCCATTTCCATTGACTAGGTTATTGAAAAAGGGGGTTACGTTTCAGTGGACACCAGAATGTCAAGCAGCATTTCAAAATTTGAAAGAAATACTGACTTCAGATCCTGTATTAATTTTTCTTGATTTTGCTAAATAATTTACATCATCACGCAGTGCAAGCAATACAGCTGTGGGTGTCATTTTAAGCCTAACTGTAGATGGACAAGGACATCTCGTAGCTTATGCGTCTCACCAGCTATGTAAGGCTGAGTGCAGTTATTCTGTTACAGAAGAGGAGATGTCAGCTTTGATTACGGTATCTTCCATTGCTACCTAAATTTAAAGTTTTTACGGTTCACGCATCCTTGAAGTGATTACTAGGACCAAAATACCCTTGAAGTCGATTAACAAGATGGGCACTGAAACTGAGTGAGTTTGAATATGAAATAGTTCACAGGCTGGGTGTCAAGCACACGAATACGGATACGCTCAGTAGAACTCTAGTGTTGCAGGTATCAGAACTGAATCTAATAGATCTGAAAAAGGCACAAGCAGTGGATACAGAATGCCTGGTGTACAGTAAACAACTTCTGTTGCTTATGCAAGGAGGTGTACTGTGTAAGTCAACTAAATGCGGACAACGCATCATTGTTCTTGCATCACTACAAATCAAAGTGTTATGACAAGCATATGATCATGTACTTGTGGGACATGTAGGTAAGAAAGCTACTGAAAGACGAGTCACATACAAATTTCCGTACAGAACACAAAGTGGTGATGTGGAAAAATACGTAAAAAAATTGCTTTCCGTGCGCTTACCGAACAGATTTGAGTCACAAAGATGCAACTTCAGAGATTACCAGACTTGGAAAAACCTTTTCAGATGACGGTAATTCACTTATTGAGACAATCTAATAGAAGTTTGGTAGGTAATAAGTATATACTGATGATCATCGAGCAGTTTTAAAGATACCTCGTAATGATAGCAAAACCAAATCAGAAAGCGATTAATATATCTCATACAATGGCTAAAAATTTATGACTTGAGTTTGATGTACCAGAAACTATAGTCACAGATCTAGGAGCTAATTTTATGTCTGATCTGATGAAACAGTTATATCGTCTACTTAAAGTAAAGAAATTACGTACTAGTCCTTCACCCATTTGCAAATGATCGTACGGAACGAGTCCACCATATCCTGGAAAAGATGTTAAGTCACTATGCGAACAATCTCATATAGACTGATATGTCTATTTAGTCCATGTGGTCACTGCGTCCAACTCACAACACAAAATAGTGTATGGGGGAAAGTTGCTTTCCCTTTTTGATTCAGTGCAACCAAAAATAGGGACACAGGGTGAACATGTGAAGCAATTTTGGCAGTGAGTGAAACATGTAAATACAAAATTATTGGAGCGCCAAGAGCGAATAGCGCAGGAGATGAATAAATCCTCTCACTACGTAGAAGGACAAAGGGTTCTACTAGCAAACCAGTATACCCAGCCCTGGATCTACGATATTTCCGAGCTGGGGCAAAAACTTGGTAGTGGCCTCCCCCCCCCCCCTCTGGAGCGTTTGAGATAAACGTCAAAAATTTAAAAAATCGATTTTTTAAAAATATGTTCATTTTGTAGGGCACACCTTTCTGAAGAGTTTGATATACAAAACATATATGTTCGAGGAGGTGTAAGACATGTTACTTGGTCTTAAGTGTGCCAAAATGCAGTGCTACCTCTCGCCAGACAGCATTCGTCTATAGCATGTCACTGTATTTTGCTCTGTGGAATTGAAACGTTTATATTTTGTAATGGAAACCATGAAACCTATATTCACGACAGTGGAAATTAAAATGTCCTGTGGCGCCTCTCCTTCTCCCCTTGGTCGGTTTGACATCCTACCCCTCTTTTTTTAGAAAAAAAAACTCACAATTAATATTGGATGGGATTATTTGTAACTGGAAGAATAAGAACTCTTCAGAAAATTTGCACTCTTTATTGCCTATTAGCTAACTTTCTCTTTTGTATGACATAAAATTAAATATAGGAAACATAAAACCAGTAAAGACAAGAGACAAGCAAGGCAGTACACATTTCTTCAATCCTTAGCTCCCGCCATTTTTTTCTTTAATCTTGGTTCAGCTTTACACGGCGTACTTTCCATTCTGCGAATGAATCTATTACCTCATCAAAGTTCGTCAAACGTTTTGCTACAAGAAAAATCAAAATGTCGTTGCCTAATATTGAAAAAGATGTTAATACGAATAGTACTCAACACTGGTGTTGTTTCTAAATTTGATTACGTCTATTTTGTCACTGTCTGCTAGATGGGATGAAATAGGTCTTTCTAATATCGCAACAATTGTAACACACGCCAAATAAGCGAAACTGTTTTGGCACAAATGGTCGTTTTTATCTACCTCATTTGCATAATTAACATGACAGAATATAATTCACGGAGTACCAATATTAAATGCCTATTAAGCCGACTACAAGCAGAAAGTCTTATGTTAGGAAATAGGTTCACATTTCATTCATACGCTCCAGTTTCCCAAGCATGAGATCGAAAAGTAGTACGGTAGTATGAAATTTGTATATAAATTTGGAATCGTCATATCTTCCATATAATTTGTGCGATGTCCCCCTTCTGCTCCTTCCTCGTTCTAACAAACGATCTTGTCATCACTGATTCTGTAACTATTCTTGCCATTGGTCATCACTGATTCTGTAACTATTCTTGCCATTGTCAAAATTTATTCTCTGGTTAACTTCACTAACCCTGCAAGAATCGCCAGTTTTGTTATCCCGCGTTTATTCTCCGGTTAGGCGTTATTACGTGTTGGCACAACGCGTTTTGCGCGCTATTCCGAGAGTAGAACGAAGTGGCCGCTAACTGGGGACTATGCAACTATAGTGTAGCGATCTGGAAAAAAATTTTCTGTCAAAATTTCATTTTCTTGGGTACACCAAGAAGATTAATATGCAATCTTTCTTACCTGTTAATCTTTTATTTCTACTCTGGTAGTATGAATCTACGAATTTCGCAAATAATTATAACAACGCTGACCATTCGCACATCTATCCAGTAACGTAAACAAACAGCGATTGGCATTCACCAGTTCGGATTTATTCGGCTCACCTCATATAGCCCCGCCCCTTTTGTCTGCAGGAAAGTTTTTTATTTCTGGATCCGACGGAAATTCCCCAGAGACATCACGTACACTATGCACACATTCAAAAATCAACTTATGATTTGTTCAGAAACCAGTCTAGCATGTGTTCAAAAATGTTAAAAAAAACCAACTGGGATGCGTTTCAAAATCGTATGAATAATCGATAGACCAACGTGTGCTGGATGCTAGGCGCTTTGTTAAACAAGTTTTTTTTTTTCTTCAAGAATACAAATTTGGCGTCCCCTTAAATTGCCGCCCGAGGCAGAACTCGAGTTCCCCCCCCCCCCCCCTAGAGCCGGGTCATATACCCCAAAAGGTAAAACCAAGGAATTTTGAAGAAGTTTCAAGGTCCATACCAGGTAGTGGAGACGACTTCGCCGGTCAGTATCAAGTCCAGTTACTGATAGAAACATCGGTTGTACATGTTAGTCGACTTAAACCTTTCAAGGATGCAGTTGAGGCATTACCACAAATAACTGCAATATTACTATAGAAAAAGAAATTACTACGTGTAACTAGAGTAACACAGAGCATACCTTGTGAGCTTAGGTTTAGAGATAAGTGACAAAATAGCAGTGTATTGTGTTTAAATTTGTGTTGTGTCACTTAGATTAACACTATTTTTTTAGTCTACTATAGTAGTTTTCTATGAAATACACTTTTATCCTGAGGAGGGAGGGGATTCATGGAAATTACTTCCTACACTCCTGGAAATTGAAATAAGAACACCGTGAATTCATTGTCCCAGGAAGGGGAAACTTTATTGACACATTCCTGGGGTCAGATACATCACATGATCACACTGACAGAACCACAGGCACATAGACACAGGCAACAGAGCATGCACAATGTCGGCACTAGTACAGTGTATATCCACCTTTCGCAGCAATGCAGGCTGCTATTCTCCCATGGAGACGATCGTAGAGATGCTGGATGTAGTCCTGTGGAACGGCTTGCCATGCCATTTCCACCTGGCGCCTCAGTTGGACCAGCGTTCGTGCTGGACATGCAGACCGCGTGAGACGACGCTTCATCCAGTCCCAAACATGCTCAATGGGGGACAGATCCGGAGATCTTGCTGGCCAGGGTAGTTGACTTACACCTTCTAGAGCACGTTGGGTGGCACGGGATACATGCGGACGTGCATTGTCCTGTTGGAACAGCAAGTTCCCGTGCCGGTCTAGGAATGGTAGAACGATGGGTTCAATGACTGTTTGGATGTACCGTGCACTATTCAGTGTCCCCTCGACGATCACCAGTGGTGTACGGCCAGTGTAGGAGATCGCTCCCCACACCATGATGCCGCGTGTTGGCCCTGTGTGCCTCGGTCGTATGCAGTCCTGATTGTGGCGCTCACCTGCACGGCGCCAAACACGCATACGACCATCATTGGCACCAAGGCAGAAGCGACTCTCATCGCTGAAGACGACACGTCTCCATTCGTCCCTCCATTCACGCCTGTCGCGACACCACTGGAGGCGGGCTGCACGATGTTGGGGCGTGAGCGGAAGACGGCCTAACGGTGTGCGGGACCGTAGCCCAGCTTCATGGAGACGGTTGCGAATGGTCCTCGCCGACACCCCAGGAGCAACAGTGTCCCTAATTTGCTGGGAAGTGGCGGTGCGGTCCCCTACGGCACTGCGTAGGATCCTACGGTCTTGGCGTGGATCCGTGCGTCGCTGCGGTCCGGTCCCAGGTCGACGGGCACGTGCACCTTCCGCCGACCACTGGCGACAACATCGATGTACTGTGGAGACCTCACGCCCCACGTGTTGAGCAATTCGGCGGTACGTCCACCCGGCCTCCCGCATGCCCACTATACGCCCTCGCTCAAAGTCCGTCAACTGCACATACGGTTCACGTCCACGCTGTCGCAGCATGCTACCAGTGTTAAAGACTGCGATGGAGCTCCGTATGCCACGGCAAACTGGCTGACACTGACGGCGGCGGTGCACAAATGCTGCGCAGCTAGCGCCATTCGACGGCCAACACCGCGGTTCCTGGTGTGTCCGCTGTGCCGTGCGTGTGATCATTGCTTGTACAGCCCTCTCGCAGTGTCCGGAGCAAGTATGGTGGGTCTGACACACCGGTGTCAATGTGTTCTTTTTTCCATTTCCAGGAGTGTATTACGTAAAGCAGAGACGATTAAAATCCAACCGTTGGTGTTGTCTTGTCATCACGGCAACCAGACCTACTTCTCACAAGCGATCATGTGAAACTCAGTAGTTCGTATGAAATATGGAAACACCAGAGTGTAAAAAAGTGGTATCAATGCCGCAACCACATACTCAGTGGGTTGACAGGCACGTTTTCGCAAGAGACTGTAACGGCGAACTAGGAATTGCTATGATAATAAGACATTTACGGGGATGATAAATATAGAGTTAAAACAATATGGATTATTAGTAAATTGAACCAAGCGTGATATAGCCGGAACAAAGTTGCACCTTCCTGAATAAAACTTTAGATCCCACTTAACATCAGGCAATAGGTGAATTAGTCACTGCAGAAAGAGGACAAATTTCGGGTGATCAAATGTTACAGCTTGTGAACAAATACCAAGAGAAGCACGAACAAAATATCATTATAGTCAGTGTATCAACCACTACTGTTATGGTGATATTAGCTTTTATTTGTGCCATCTACTTTTATCTCAGAAAGAGAATAAATCGTGTATGAAATTCATTTGGAATGTATTCCTACCAGTAAGTAAGATACGTAAAATGTAAAAAAAAGCTAACTAAAAAAATTATATTGAGCTAGGAAAAGATTTTCTTCTTAGTAAAAAGAACAAAAGGATCAAAGCAGATATAAGTAAATAAGATAGTAACCAAACAAACAGAGAAAGTTAAATTCGGAACAAATTTCATTTAAGTGGAGGGGTATGTTACGCGGTTATTAATGAAACTGGAGAGTAAAATTTACTAAGTTCGAAGAGCTGGCATTACTCAAATCAGGTTGAAGTGTCAACAGCTGCCAACCAGGAAGCGTGAATGTTTCAGTACCATTAATCAGTCAGGAAGAGAGCAACCTCGACACTCTTAAGCGAGACTGTGAGCAGACTGTGCAGTAAATCGTAAGTAGAGTGCAAATCAAACTGTCTTCATAACATTATGTAAGAGATACTAGGTAGGACGCAACATCGCCTAGTAGGAGTTTCAGAACTGAGTGACTACTGACAACTCGAGAAGCGCAGAACCAATTAGGTCATTATGAATGACGTCGTAGAGTGGAGCCTCTCCTCGACAACATAAATACTCCATCCCATTGGCCTAGAGCACTGGATCAGTAGAACCGATAGCATTCATATCATTTGCATTCGATTCTCTGGTTATGGTATGATACCATCTTGTGTGTGTTTTGGTGTTGGTCTTATCTTTCTGCCTTATGAGAAGATCAGCTATCCGTAGCCACAGATGATGAAGTCCAGCATCCAGCACTGAAGCCAGCATAGCAACCAGCTCTGATGGATCAGTCCGCCGCTCGTGGTCTCGCGGTAGCGTTCTCGCTTCCCGAGCACGGGGTCCCGGGTTCGATTCCCGGCGGGGTCAGGGATTTTCACCTGCCTCGAGATGACTGGGTGTTTGTGTTGTCCTCATCATTTCATCATCATCCAGGAAAGTGGCGAAATTGGACTGAGCAAAGATTGGGTAATTGTACGGGCGCTGATAACCACGCAGTTGAGCGCCCCACAAACCAAACATCATCATCATCTTCAGCTCTGATGGGTAGTCCGGGATGTCTACCAACATGTCTCAGGCCCAGGACAGAAGCTGGCCTAAAGCTCCGGCATCGCCCAAGTCTGATAGCCCCGGCATCGGACATGGAAGTCCACCCGACGGAAAATGCAAGGAGTCATCTGGGAGGAATTGAGTACTTCCAGAAACGGCGTATGAATCAAACACACATGTCGCGGGCTCCGCCATCTCGAAACAGGGCTACTGACGGCCTGTGCCTACCTCGCTAGTGGGCAGCTAACTCCTACACCAGCGTCTCACTGATTTCGAGTGACACGGCGTCCTATGTAGCCTTGAGTCCGCTATTGGATTCAGCGGATTCCTCTCTGGATTATGTGGCCACCCGCAGTCACAGAAGACAAGTCGACCTCTTTTATTCTGTGTAATAAATGAAATAATCTTGAATACTGTTTTTTCTTTGCATCTAATGACGTCGCGCAGGTCCTCAGTCTGCATCCTGGCAAAACAGTACGGGTTTCTAGCCCGGCAGTGCACGATCACTACAGAATCCGTAAGTTGAAGTTCTCATCACAGTGTAAGCGACATACACACATAGGCGCATGTAAACAGATGTGCAATGGAAACTAACAACCCTAGCCCAGAGACATGTACGGGCAAGTTCTTCTTATTGCACAAAGTTAATGGGGTTTGATTGCTCATTTGCATAGTATCAGCTGTAGGGTAACTCTCAGTCGCTGGGCGTTTGACGGCTCTGCATTCAGCTTGTGAGGTTGTTTGCTTGTAGATGATATGTGACTGCGTCACATTACTTTTTACCTACTATTCGCAATCAATGAGCGTGAAATCAGCGCTTGCCCCATGTGTGTGTGAATTCTTAATGAGGCGATGAAAGCTAATTGCACTGTACATCTCTACTTAAGATACAAGGCTTACAGCTAATATTCTTACTTAGATGATTCTTCTCTTTGTTCTGGCAACCCTTCATGATTTGGACAATACACCTCCCGTACTGAGGGAAGATTCACCCTCGAATCTTAAGACACTAATTTTACACTTCGTTGTTATACAGGTTACAATGATGTGCACATACGCATATTAAAAATATGGGATTGTCTTTAATTTTTTACGTATAAGTATACATTCATAGATTTTTTCCACCGTTACAATTAATATATCCTTGTAATGCAAATATATACAATAAGCAATCACATCTTCTACAATATTAATCTGTAATCTTGTGTATTTGGTGATGAACCACTGGAATTAGGAATAATTTCAAGAAGGGATGCACTATTGAGATTTTTCCATGAGCTGAATCACAGTTCGCACACAGACATGGTCGTAACACTTTTCTTCTTTCCACCTTCTACACTGGATGCTGCATCTCAGGTGTCTAAGCATCACTCCCATCATTACGAGGGTGGTGTTGGTCGCTGACACGTAAATGGTGATATGTGTTTTCCCATTGGATCTTTCAGTTTCTCCTACTCTTTTATGTCACAATAACTTATTTATAATTAATGCATCTGCTGCTCTACCTCTTTTAAGCCCTAAAAGCGATGTATGTTCGTAGATGCAGGGAACTGTAATTTTCCGTCTTCATCACTAGCTGACTGTACTTTAGTTTTGGATGGGACCTCCTTCATGGATCTGCTAACATTAGTTAGTGTGTCTTAGAGGACTCGCACAGTTTGTATTATCTGCTGGGTATGCAGTATAGTCTGCTCGCCGTATCCCGTACACTTCCCTAAGAATGTCAGTTTACCTGTCCCTTTCACTGTTATGTCTATTGGTTGATGACCCTCACATAACGATGTTAATCTTTCCTCTCTGGGGGCTACGTAGATCCATTCATTCGATTCCAGGGGTGCCCAAATGCTATTTGTGGTCGTCACTATTTTCTTGATACAGTTATCTGGAAACTCTGTCTAACAAGGGGTGTGCTCTTGTGTTGTTTTAATCACAAATGTGTGCTTGCATACCTTTTTGGCTTGTGCTACTGTTTTGCAATCTAGTTGGTCCGGTTGTATAGCAACATTTTGTTGTTTGGCATTGTGTGTTAAAAGATAGGCCGTCGAAAGGTGTAGGTGAGTCAAATATAAGTACCAGTCTTCCTTACTATTATTCAGAGGAACCAATATCCGTTCTCTTCTTTAAGGTCTAGTGGAAACTTCTTGTTGCCGATGTCGTCCCTAATTAACGAGAAGTATCCTATCAACTGTGAGAGGTTCATAATATGGGGTGCTAATATTCCTTTCTTTGCCTTCACAACGGCTGCCAGTAAGCGTTCTCATTCTGCTCTTAATCCTTGGAATATTACTGTCAACTGCATTATCTGCTCATTAAACACTGTCCCTAAGGTAAGGCCTGCAAC
Source organism: Schistocerca cancellata (assembly GCF_023864275.1). Classification (NCBI taxonomy): domain Eukaryota; kingdom Metazoa; phylum Arthropoda; class Insecta; order Orthoptera; family Acrididae; genus Schistocerca; species Schistocerca cancellata. Next base: position 235,394,716 of record NC_064629.1, on the reverse strand, counting down.
CTATGATCTGTATTGTTCCGAAATTTAAGACACTTCTCTTTTCATTTTCTCCATATTGATCCACAGGATATTAGTGTAACTTCGCCGACTCTCTTCTGTGTTACTGTGGATTTCACTATTGTTAATTCATCCTGGCTTAGGTGCAGTAGTTGCATCTGTTCCTCTTCCCCTTGATTTATTCTGGTCACAAGGTACTCGACGTCCTGTCCGTTTTATGTACCAAATAAAAGTTTTCTGGCCAATCCTACAAAGTTCATGAGTCCTTGCTTAGGCTGTGGTTCATGATGTGTTAGCTCCTTAATTAATGGCTGTGATTCTTATATCTTGTCCTTCTGTCATTCCGCTGTTTCCTCTGTGGAGAGTTCTCCTATAGCACCCACCCTTGCTATCCAGGTCCACTTGTCCCGATGAGTTATGGCAGCTTGTGCCATGCGTATCATTTCGTCAGCTTTTTGGTCTAACTTCCTTAAACTGATGTATGTCACCAGTTTCCATGTGACGCTGGTGATCTGTACTTTCCCTTCCTCATCATAGTGTACCCCTGGTGTGGCATCAAACTCCAGCATCAGGTAAGCAACTGGCTTAAACTAGACTGAAGTCGCTGTTGTCCACCTACTCATCAAAAGGGCTCCCAGCAGCATCATCGTTGGGGCCATCTGTAAAATTAAAGAGGTTACCCTTAATCACTGGACATCCAGAATTCTAACTTTATGTCTCTGTCCTTTCTTCCTGTTTGTTACTGCTGTCAGGGTTAGGCTAACACATGCAAAGTAACCTGGTGGTCAGCCTGTCTCCGAGGGCCGATCATGATGCCTCTCTCACCTACATCTTTTCACTGCCCTTATGTAAGACCCATTTTAATCAGTTTTAAGAGAGAATTTAGGCCATTCTTTCTCGTTTGTACTTCAGAATTGATCAACTCGTTTTTGTCAAAAACTCACATGCCTAAAATTAGATGAACTCCTTCAATCTGTTTATGTGTACTCTTATGAACTCCTTATTCGGTAATTGCAGTACTACATTTGGGCCATGAGTCCTTACAACCTGAAAATCTCCTCTCCATGGGCTTTTTAACTTCTTTGACCGCCCTCTTCTCACACTTCCTTTGGCCACGCGGGGTAGCCGTGCGGTCTAGGGCATCTTGCCACGGTTTGCCCAGCTTCCCCAGTTGGAAGTTCGAGTCCTTCCTCGGGCATGGGCGTGTGTGTTGTCCTTAGCGTAATTTAAGTTAGATTAAGTAGCATGTAAGCCTAGGGACCGATGACCTCAGCAGTTTGGTCCCATAGGAACTTGCCACAAAGTTCAAACTTTTCACACTTCCTTTGTGTAATAATACCTTGTCTCCTTCGTCGAATTCCTTGGGGTGTTGAGTGTGACCATAATACTCTTTGTTCTTCTCTTTACATTCATCATTAAAACTCCTTACCATCTCATTCATCTGGCGCACCCCTTCCTTTAGTTCCTTTATGTAATTATTTGTATTGTACTTTGGCAAGATCCCGCCGAAGGATTCCCCCCCGCCCCCCCCCCCCCCAAAAAAAGAAAAAAGGGTTCAAATGGCTCTAAGCTCTATGGGACTTAACATCTGAGGTCATCAGTCCCCTAGAACTTAGAACTACTTAAACCTAACTAACCTAAGGACATCACACACATCCATGCCCGAGGCAGGATTCGAACCTGCGACCGTAGCGGTCGCGCCGCTCCAGACTGAAGCGCCTAGAACCGCTCGGCCACATCGGCCGGCGAAGGATCCCAGATGTGTTGCATGTTCACCCGAAAAATAATTCAAATGGAGTGAAACAAGTTGATGAATATGGCGTGGTGTTATATACAGGCCGGCCTGAGTGGCTGAGCGGTTCTAGGCGCTACAGTCTGGAAACGCGCGACCGCTACGGTCGCAGGTTCGAATCCTGCCTCGGGCATGGATGTGTGTGATGTCCTTAGGCTAGTTAGGTTTAAGTAGTTCTAAGTTCTAGGGGACTGACGACCTTAGAAGTTAAGTCCCATAGTGCTTAGAGCCATTTGAACCATTTGTTATATACAAAAGTGGCAAATGCATCCGTTCACCCCATTTTTCCTGCTTCTTTTCCCACAAAATGGTGTAGATATTCTGCTAGCATTTCATTCATTCTTTCGAGTTCACCTTTCGTTGGCGGATGGTATGCGCAAGAAATATTTGGAAATTCGTGGTAAGTTCCTATGGGACCAAACTGCTGAGGTCATCGGTTTCTAGGCTTACACTCTACTTAACCAAACTTAACTAACTTACGCTAAGGACAACACACACACCCATGCCCAAGGGAGGACTCAAACCCCCGACGGGGGGAGCTGTGCGAACCGTGACAAGGCTTCTATGACCTCGCGGCTACCCCCGGCGGCTATGCAAAAGATTGAATCTTCTCGACCTTTAGTACATGACAAACCCCCTTTAAGATATCACTTAGGAAGTTTGTTCCTTAGTCACCCAAAAATGCTGGCAGTATTTCGTAATTGCAAATTATTCTCACGAGATTGTGTCAGCATCCTGTTCTGCTTGAAGCTCTGCTATAACGAATTTTTTGAGGGTATCCTGAAACATTAGGATGTATCTGTTCAATTTGTCTGTTGTGTGAAGCGGCCCAACTATGCCGATATCTCAGTGAGCAAATACCTGGTCGAGCACTTAGAGCATCTTCAGTTTATTCTTCGTAATTTTGTTCTTTTGAAAACTGTCACAAATTCGAATGTACTCTTCTACGTCTTTCTTCATACCTCTCCAGGATCTATATTTCTTAATACAGTCATACATGCGGCTGATTCCTTGATATTTGAATCGTAAAATTTCTTCAGAATATCTCGCGTCTCCTCTTCACTAATCACTGGTTGCTAGTCATCTTATTGTTTCTCGTCGACCTCTTCCACATTCCTATCGACTGTAGCTGGGTCTTCTGTTATCTGTGACAATCTGGCTGCTACTCTGTTTTGCGGTCCCTTTTTGTAATTTCTCAAAGTCGTATTCTGCCAGTTTAATTCTGAATTTCATTAATGTTGACGATAAATCAAGTATATGCGACAATCATTTCAAGGGTTTGTGCTCAGTACATACAATGCAGTTTCTTCTGCACACATAAGGCCAGTAGTGTGCGTCTGCCCACACCACATGTAAGAGCCCTCGCTTGATCGTACTATACCCTGTCTCAGGGCAGTTCAGTGTTCTGGATGCGAAGTCTACTGGCAAATCCTGTCCTCATTCTCCTTGAGTCAGGCACCGATCGACTGCTTGCTAGCGTCTGTTGTAATTATGAACTGCTTCATAAAATTAGTATACTGTACGATCTCAAGCTGATTTGTGCTGAGTCGATCAATTGTAGTTTACTCTTGTCTTCAGTAATTCTTGCAATGGTTTCACTACGCGACTGAGGTCCTCGATAAAATGACACGATCCCTGGAAAGCTCATATATTGCTTTGTAGTACTGGGTCTTAGATAAGCATTTATCACGCTCACCTTCTGTTGGTCAAGTTTTAATCCTTCTGTCATAATTACGTGCCCTAAGTAAGTTACATCTTTCTGTAGGAACTCACACTCGTCAACCTGTAATTTTAAATTATGCAATCGGTACCTCTCAAACACTTCTCGAAGTCTGACATTATGCTCTCCTAACGTAACTCCGAATGGGGCCACATCATTTAGATGTACAAACATCTTGTGTCTCTGAAGTCCGATTAGTACTGTGTTCGTAAGTCCCTGAAAAGTGGCTCCATTATCTGTTATTCCCATCGGTAATATTCTGTATTCTGGAGTAGAGAAGGCTGTTTCCTATGTACCATCCTCAATCAACAGTATCTGTTAGTAACCCTTTGCACAAATTACAGTGGTAAAGTATGTGACTTTGCCTGAGCCATCTAAAGTCTCATCAGTACGGGGTAGTTGCGGAAATACAGCACTAATGCTGTTGTCATTTAATCTCTGGTAATCTGCAACTATTCTCCACATTTGCTTTCTGGAAATGCCCATCTTTTTCTGAATCACCAACAATGGAAAATTCCACCCACTTGTGTTTGGCGTAATTATATCCTCCATTAACACAGTACCTATCTCATTTCAGAAGGTCTCCTTTTGTGCCTCTGGTAGTCGATACGGTCGGCTATTTATCAATGTACCTTGTGTCTCTCATTTCTACTTAGTTCTATGCATCACTGTCTCAGTGTAAATCAACTTATTTCTGGGCAGGTGAAGTACATCATGATATGCAATACACAGTTCAATAATCTAAGTCCTTTCTTATTTGTTTAAGTTATCCACTCTCGCCATTTCCTTTAGTCTGCTGACTCACGACCTTGTCTCTTAGTCCACTGAAACCATACTATGCATGTGGCATTCCTTGCTTTCTCCTCTGTCAGGTACTGCTTCTATCTTTACTTTGGGACGTTCCAATATGACTTCCTCTTCTGTAGTATTCTAAATACTTATTTCGCAAGTGCCTCCCTGTGTGGCCACGAAGGTTACAGGCAAATACACGCCCATTTGGAACAGGTGCTTCTCTACCATTCTTTCAGTCAGATCTGTGTTCTGCACTTTAATCCTTAAAATCTTGTCGTATGTCATACAGACTCCCTTTCCTTTCCATCTATTGCTCATCTTTGTCCCTCATTTGCCTTAGTAGCAGCGTCTCATCGCTTTCTATCTCTTTTGGTTCTTCACTTAGGAGCTGTCTCTCCCCTCCAGGTTTCAAGTCTGATCCTACCTGAATTCTTTCTGTCACCTCTGGTGTCACACTTGCCTCGTCACTTGTTTCTCTCAGCACGGTTCTCTTCCAGTCCACAAGATTCGATGGTTCAGCTCCGTTCCGTCTGTAACTGTACTGGTCTGCTTTTGACCCATAGTGCCTCCATACCTTAATCTATGATTATTCTTAAACTCTTGCAGAAGTCTCTGCCTATAATTCCTACATGTGGGACATCTAACTCGTCGTCCACTGAATGAAACTCACACACATCATCATTTATCGTCAGCATTAACAGTTTGGTTCCATGTGTCTTCATTACTTCTTTAGAGGTCACTTTAAGTTTTATTCTTTTGTCTGAGTTACCACCCACTGTACTCTTCAGTGATGTTTCTTTATGACGCTCGCCTGAGCGGCACTGTCTACAAGGGCTATTCAGAAAGTAAGAAATGATCAGTCGCAGGATAGAAACCACAGTGAAAATCCGATAACCTTTGTGCAGATGTTTTGGACAGTGTCTCTAGTATGCCTGTAGATAGCATTACATCCCTCTTCTCAATTCTGAGTGCATAAAGATGCCTAGAAAATAGTGTATCCCGCAAAGTATGGGTGTGTGGAGGGAGATTTCATGCAACCCCATAAGCAGCAGGGCAAAGCAGGTGTTGGTGCAGTTCGTTAGTGTGGGATGCCTACATCAGGGGCAAGTATACATTCAGGGGCAAACCTGTTGTTCTTCTTTGATTGACAGGTCCTTAACCTATTGTTCTGCTAAGAGGATTAAGACCCCCTAGGGATAGTCCTTCCTTTTGATTGACAGGTCCTTAATCAATTGTACCCCCACCTCTTAATGTCCTCCTCCTCCCCTCCACCTCGTCCTCCGCCATAACTTATTAAACTTCTTTTGCCGATATAAGCACACTTTTGAAATAAATTTCATTGACTAATTAATTAAATCTATCAATTAATTAAATCCACTATCTGGGAAACCCGCAGCCCTCTCTCTCCACTCCCCCTCCCGGAAATTGGTGGGAAAAAGACCCAGTTGATTGGTCATTTATAAGGAAATCGATTGCAGTGTATTGAATATTGTTTAAAGAATTTAGACAGTGCATGGAATATTGTTTATTTAAACAATTTATGGGATTCAATGCAATGTATGGAATATTGTTTATTTTTTTAGTTAAAGAATTAGTCAGGAAGACGATTGCAGTGTATGGAATGTTAAGTAGTTTGTACAATGTGTGTAATATTGATTGTTTAAACAATTTATATGATACAAGGCGGTGTCTGGAATATAGTTTAATTATTTATTTAAAGAATTCGTCAAGAAAACAATCGCAGTATGGGATATTTAAACAACTGTGCTGCTTTTTTATTCTGATCGAGCTTGGAAACGCTGAGTAGGCTTAGTTTATATTTGCTGCTGGTGTCAAGGATGTTAAGGCTCTTATTATTTATTTTCCCCACTTTTTGAAGCACACTGGTGTCCAAACATGGATGGGAAAATTTGAACAACTATATATCTTAAAAATTCATGACATATTTCGAAACCCAGTGTCACTTTCTGCAGATGGACAGATTACAGAATTTCAGCAGGAAAGCCAGCCGAAGTTGCCGTGCGGTTCTAGGCGCTGCAGTCTGGAACCGCGAGACCGCTACGGTCGCAGGTTCGAATCCTGCCTCGGGCATGGATGTGTGTGATGTCCTTAGGTTAGTTAGGTTTAACTAGTTCTAAGTTCTAGGGGACTAATGACCTCAGAAGTTGAGTCCCATAGTGCTCAGAGCCATTTTTTCAGCAGGAAACTATTTTGTACAAATATAGAAACGTACAGGAGTCATATTGCACTGACAGTTAAACCCTACAAAAGTGGTCTAGAGATCATGAATGGAATGAAGTGCGGTATAATAGCCACCATTTCGGGTCTCCCATGCATGTCCCTATCCTCAGGACACCACAACGAAGGTCGAAACCACCCAACGTCCAAATTACAGATCACGTTACTAAATACCACCGACCACGGGCCACATATTGGCCTCTTTTAATCTCGTGGCCTCCAAACAATATTTTCAAAGTTTGAGTATCACAGGCAAACAATATGCAAATCAAATAACGAATTTTCCGTCACAAATAGATCGTAGCGCTAAATATATCTGAGGTCTTGTATGCCCTTCCTCTTCAACATTTACACTAAACATATGTGGTGAAAAAAAAAAAAAAACCTGACGATCCCACAAACTAGTGATCATGAAGCAACTGCAAGGTAGCCCCATCTGTGCCGGCTAGGAGAGGGAGAGCCACGCCTGAATGCATGTGTGCATGCAATATAACTGTCAGAAACAATAAATTGATCAATCGTTAATTTGATGTCACAACTGGGTTTTTAAAAGCACTATAGACTTTCTAAACTGATTCTCTCCTCTACATTTGGAAGGAGGGAGGAAGACTCTACTGTGTTATGGAATAGAGACAACAGCAAATACCACTGCAAGACAGAGTCCACCATAATGTATTGAGAAGCACTAAAAACGCCACACTTAAACCACGATCCAGTCAGTAGCAGTAGTTGTCATGAATAGATGTTGGAGATAACTGAAAACATTCGCACATCATGTGTGCTCTTGTCGAGAGATCCACAGACAGCACGCCCCCCCCCCCCCCCCATGTCCACTGCCATCACCACATAATGATGTCAGTGAAACTACACCTGTGGCCACAGCCACAGTCATGGACGTGCATGTACGCCAGACTGCACGACACCCAGCTATGAAGGGCATCCCAGGATGACTGAAGTAGTAGCAATTTGGATGTTATCAATATGTCTATTGCATATGTCCATCATTTTGAATCTTCTCTCACACAACACACACACATCCGCTTCTGTCGTGCTCATCCACACTGGACACTTTGCCGGCCATGTCGTAGGCAAGATCAGACAGGTAGGCGCATTCTTTGTACACATCATAGGCTGAGCTAATCTATTACATACGGTTGCCGATTCATGATTACCATCCTTCCAGGAGCACTGCAATACCTACAGCGTGGACATATACAGTTGTTCTAAACAATTCCGCCCTGACATAGGCCACTCAGTTTAAAAAACCCACATTACTCAGTCTGGGGCAGCGATGTTGCTCACCATACACCTCGAATTTTTCATGCGAAATTTAGTTTCCTCCCATTTATACGAGTTATTTTCGATGATAGAAGAAATCCGACTATACACACGTTTTCTCATTGCTAAAGTAACGTTACTTGTGAAAATGTGAAAATACTGTACAGGACTATGGCATAGGCTATATTCCCTCTAAGGTAGAAAAATACTTTTTCTTATCTGTCATGTCATGCATCATAGGAATAGAATATTAAACTCTTTTTCTTTTTTTGACTCATGATGGTGTGCTAAGACGTACCACTGTCACAGGACGCCTCCTCGCTTTCGAACATACGAAGTATCTGAAGGTAACATCACAGAGAAGTTGTAAATATAAGCTTAATACTACATATCACTTTATAAATTCGGTAACACATCTGATTCTATTATGGTGGTTGTCTCTACCTGTACAGGTGGACAGTTGAAATTTCGTTAAAAGACACTGCCGCAGTGAAAAAAAACACCAAGCAAAGAATCATCCGTGGTGTTCTAGCTGGCCCGCATCTCGTGGTCGTGCGGTAGCGTTCTCGCTTCCCACGCCCGGGTTCCCGGGTTCGATTCCCGGCGGGGTCAGGGATTTTCTCTGCCTCGTGATGGCTGGGTGTTGTGTGCTGTCCTTAGGTTAGTTAGGTTTAAGTAGTTCTAAGTTCTAGGGGACTTATGACCACAGCAGTTGAGTCCCATAGTGCTCAGAGCCATTTGAACCATTTTTGTTCTAGCTATCACCTACACGCACCGGGTGGCAAGTCACTGATATCAAATTTATAGGCTAGTTAATTAAATTGATCATTAGAGATACTTTGCATGGCAAGTAATTTTTCTTTGTCAGTAGTCGGATTTCACTCACCAGGTAGTTCAAATGGAAGTCCCTGGAGGGAAAACAATGTTCTTTTTGCGGAACACTATTGAGAACTGACATTTGAAGCTGACCACAGACGGATTCTACTGCTGGCAAAATAAATTCGGTGCAAGGACAGCACTATTAAAAACACGATCACAACGAATATGTTACTGTCACCCTGCATAAAAAGCGGGCTTGGATCTACAGGTATATGCAAGAGTCACTGATACTCTTACAGTTTCTGCTAGAAATGCGGTATTTGATTTGGAATAAAGTGTTTCCATTCAACCACATACCTGTGTTGGATCGTATGGAGATGTCTTTCAATGATTAAGCCACCATGGAATCATATTCGTACCACTCGCATATCTCGAAACGAGTCACCTTTTTCCAAACCTATCTGCTACAACAACACTCCAATGTGGTTCTATGTAGTCCCTATGCATCTTGTAACTGCTCCTCAGTCTCTCCCCGCCGCCCCTGCCGTTTCACCATTGTGATCGTTCCAATTTAAGTCGGAAATGAGCAGAAGTTGGAGGGTGCATTATCCACCACCGTCTGCATCCCATGTAGAAACAAGCTGCGCTGAGTTAACATGACAGAACCGGCTTTTGACCCCCCGATGGAAATGGGAACATGTTGTCACAGCTCCGCCAATGGTGTACGATGTGTTAGGTCAGTGCCAAAACGAAGCTTTCTCCTGCAACACAAGGTAGTTTAAAAGACAGTACGAACAGTTACAGTGGTGTTTATTATCGGGAAAATTAGGAAGTCTCCACATCATACAGGAACTGCAAGAAGGACGAGGATTTTTCTGCTGCATTGCGATATGTTTCCAAACTACATACAGGTACTACATCCTGAAGGTGATATACATCCCTAAGTTGCATTCACGCCTGTCACCTCAACATTCTATCATCGTTATTTTGTACTATCCAACTGAGAAAAACCACGAACTATAAAAGGTTTGCTAACTTCATCTGACAGAGAACACAATAATATTTTTACTGCATCTCTCTCTTCCAATATATTGAAAACAAATACCATCTGTATATGTGGTGATCCTATTAAATATACAGGTATTAAACCATTGTAACAGGTGGTCAGTGATCGAAGTTGCTTGCACAAACTTATGTAAGGTTTTGTCACCTGTACTGTAGGAGGACCATCCAACTATCAGTTACAAGACAGAATCCCTGTGGTGTTGTCTGATAACATTGTCCTTTCTGCTGTAACACGCTTTGTACGCAGCCATACATTTCTTTTTCTGCCACGACTTTGAGGTCTGGGTCAGGTTTTACACTGACATTAACACGTTTCAATACATTGGCTCTCACAGAAAACTGGTGTAAACCATGTTACTGCTGCTCCTACAACACACTAGATGATTGAAATAAAAGACTGACACAACATAAGGAAAATGGAAGAGTTTTGCAGCATTGTGGAACGTTCCCAAACTGCTGTTCGAAGGTGACTGACGACCCCTACATTTAAACTCATCTTTCACAGTGACAGGATAGCTGATGGTTTGGTGTTCCGTTTCGATTGACTCCTCATATTACAGTCATGTACGCGATCACTGTTTCGGTGCTAGTCATCCCCAGAAGGTGTTGCCTCTCCACCACGACTCTTTCTCCGTCTCAAACAAGTGATGTCAGTCAATCACTGTGTGGTATTCAACAGTGTATCAGTGAACGGATAGGATCAAAAAGACACCACCAACGTAAAGAATCACAGTTGATAGTGCGATCAAATTTAGCAATTTTACCAGTTTTTTACAATGCTGACCAGTGACACAGCAGCAAGCCTCCTAATTTCTGTATCATTGCAAACCACCCCTCCTCTACTTTGCGAGTACCATTGCGAATGTAGATAGATGGCTGTGTAGTACAATAATTCATTGTTACTTCTCGAATATATATACCAAAAGACACCTGACAGCGATCAACAAATTTCTAGCACATCGGTCATAGTGCGTAATTGACGATTACGATTGCCCATCTTTCCCCATATAGATGGAAGTCATAGAGCATTCTCGCACTCTTAATATAAAGTTAGAGACTGAAATATCTCGTCGCATTGTCTTTGACCAAAGCTCCCTGCAACACTGTCACCGATTTAATCTGCAGCTGACCACAAGTAGACTACTACATACCACGTTTCATGAAGGAACAGAGTGAATGGAGTCTGTAACTGCTGTCCCGCACCCATCCAAGACCACAAGATTTCTCCAGACGTGCGATTGTTGAGGAGGTTAGCACCCCTTATCAGTGTACAGTAGCAGATGGAAATTGTTGTGATGATATAACAGATGGTTAAAAACAAGAAACGGGTTGTTTTTATGCATGATGGAGCTCCAGACAGACAGAGTTTGGAGCATTTTACGTAATAAGAGAGAACATAAACACATGCACTCCTAAGCCTAACGGTTCTGCACTTAAAACATGCTATAATGTTAGATCGTCGCGGTTTCCGACCCGTTAGCTGAGTGGAATGCAACACTGTTACTATCCCAAAGTAGGAAATATATTTCCAGTGCATGACATACATTCTCCTTTCAGGTTTCTCTACGATAAACTATGGTGACAAACAGTAAAATGAAAAAACTACTTCCTTAATACATCGATTGTTTGTGATACATGCACAATATAGCTTTCCAGAGTTGTGTGGCACCCACAGTTCACATCCAATCATGGTTCAGAAACTATGCCATGCTCACATCAGCCATATACAAAGTGATCATTAGTAACGGAGAAGCCTCTTACAGAGAAAGAGACAAAGGCATAGAAGCGGTGTTTGAGAAGTGAAATTAAAAGTCATGCCACCACTAACTCGGTAAACAGGATATCTGTCAAGCAGATGTATACACGGGGAGTATGCCACATAAATCTTCATTCGTTGAGATGCAGATCTACGATATGCCACATCAGAGCTATGCTATGTGATCAAAAGTATCTAGATATCCCCAAAACATACGTTTTTCATATTAGGTGCATTGTGCTGCCACCTACTGCCAGGTACTCTATATCAGCGACCTCAGTAGTCATTAGACATCATGAGAGAGCAGAATGATGTGCTCCACAGAACTCATGGACTTCGAACATGGTCAGGTTATTGAGTGTCACATGTGTCAGACGTCTGTACATGAGATTTCCACACTCCTAAACGTCCCTAGATCCACTATTTCCGATGTGATAGTGAAGTGGAAAAGTGAAGGGACATGTACAGCACAAAAGCTGTAGTGCTTTCAGCTATCTCCGACATCTAGTCATGACAACCACTGCTATGGATTGGATCGTGGTTTAAGGGTGTCATGTATAGTGCTTCTCAATGCATCACAGTAGACTCTGTTTTGCAGTGATATTTGCTGTTGTCTCTATTCTATCAGGCAGCAGAACCTTCCTCACTCCTTCTGAATATAGAGGAAAAAATCAATTTAGAAAGTCTATAGTACTTTTAAAATCCCAATCGCACGTGAAATTCCCGATTGATCAGTTTATTGTTTCCAATAGTTGTATTTCATGCACGCATATGTTTGGGTGTGTGTCTCCCTCTCCCAGCCGGCGCAGATGATGCTACCCTGCAGTCATTTTCTGACTGCGCATTTGTGTGATCGTCAGGATTTTTTTTCAATTTTCTCACCTGATATGTTTAGTGGAAACATAGAGGCGGAGCAGGGCGCATACAAGACCTTGGATATATTTAGCGTTATGGTCTATTTGAGATGGAAATTTCAAAAATAGTTCAAATAGCTCTAAGAACTATGGGACTTAACATCTGAGGTTATCAGTTCCGTAGACATAGAACTAGTTAAACCTAACTAACCTAAGGACATCACACACATCCATGCCCGAGGCAGGATTCGAACCTGCAACCATAGCAGCAGCGCGGTTCTGGACTGAAGCGCCTAGAACCACTCGGTCACAATGGCCAGCGGAAATTTCATTATTTGATTTGCATAATGTTTGAGTGTGACACTCCAAAGTTGAAAATTTGTTTTATTATAAAGAAGGATCATTGTAAGGTGGAGGTGAGAGTTTTAGGCGATCTATTTGACGCCTGTAAATTAATTTGACAGGGTAGTGCATTTGGGTTATTTCACTCTGTTTTTAATATCGAAATTGTATCAACTCTCTCTTTTGTCTCCATCATTAGCCAAAAGGAACACTGTATTCTGAGGAGAGATTAAAACCTCTGTCTGCATGATTCAGGAAATTGGTGCACACAGACAAGCAGGCGGTGGCCTGTTGAAAAAGACGGAGACCCGAAGGGAGTCTGGAATTTGCCAATCAACAGAATGCCGCCACGTATTTAGTAACATGATCTGTAATTAGGACATTGGGCGATTCTGACCTCCGTTGCGGTGTCCTGATGATAAAGACCTGCACGGGAGACCCCAAACAGCGGCTACTATGCTGCACTTCATTCCATTCATGATCTGTAGATCACTTTTGCAGAGTTTCACTGTCAGTGCAATATGACTCCTGTATGTTTCTTGATCTGTACAAAATAATTTTGCGGCTGAGATTATAGTAATTTGTCCGTCTCTAGAAAGTGATGGTGAGTTTCGAAATATGTCATGAACTTTTAGATATGTAACTGTTGTGATTTTCCCATCTGTGCTTAGACACCAGAGTGCTTCAAAAAGTGAGGAAAATAAATAAGAAGAGCCTTAACATCCCCAACTCTGTCAGCAAATATAAACTAAGCCTACTCAGCATTTCCCAGGACGATCAGATTAGAAAAGGGCCGCAGTTGTTTAAATATTCCATACTGCAATCGATTTCTTGACAAATTCTTTAACTATATAAATAAACTACACTACTGGCCATTAAAATTGCTACACCACGAAGATGACGCGAAATTTAACCGACAGGAAGACGATGCTGTGATATGCAAATGATTAGCTTTTCAGAGCATTCATACAAGGCTGGCGCCAGTGGCGACACCTACAACATGCTGACATGAAGAAACTTTCCAACCGATTTCTCATACACAAACAGCAGTTCACGGGCGTTGCCTGGTGAAACGTTGTTGTGATGCCTCGTGCAAGGAGGAGAAATGCGTACCATCACGTTTCCGACTTTGATAAAGGTCGGATTGTAGCCTATCGCGATTGCAGTTTATCGTATCGTGACATTGCTGCTCGCGTTGGTCGAGATCCAATGACCGTTAGCAGAATATGGAATCGGTGGGTTCAGAAGGGTAATACAGAACACCATGCTGGATCCCAACGGCCTCGTATCACTAGCAGTCGAGATGACAGGCATCTTATCCGCATGGCTGTAACAGATCGTGCAGCCACGTCTCGATCCCTGAGTCAACAGATGGGGACGTTTGCAAGACAACAATCATCAGCACGAACAGTTCGACGACGTTTGCAGCAGCATGGACTATCCGCTCGGAGACCATGGCTGCGGTTACCCTTGACGCTGCATCACAGACAGGAGCGCCTGCGATGGTGTATTCAACGACGAACCTGGGTGCACGAATGGCAAAACGTCATTTTTTCGGACGAATCCAAGTTCTGTTTAAAGTATCAGGATGGTCGCATCCGTTTTTGGCGACATCGCGATGAACGCACATTGGAAGCGTGTATTCGTCATCGCCATACTGGCGTATCACCCGGCGTGATGGTATGGAGTGCCATTGGTTACACGTCTCAGTCACCTCTTGTGCGCATTGTCGGCACTTTGAACAGTGGACATTACATTTCAGATGTGTTACGACCTGTGGCTCTACCCTTCATTCGATCCCTGCGAAACCCTACGTTTCAGCAGGATAATGCACGACCGCATGTTGCAGGTCCTGTACGGGCCTCTCTGGATACAGAAAATGTTCGAATGCTGCCCTGGTCAGCACATTCTCCAGATCTCTCACCAACTGAAAACGTCTGGTCAATGGTGGCCGAGCAACTGGCTGGTCACAATACGCCAGTCACTACTCTTGTTGAACTGTGGTATAGAGTTGAAGCTGCATGGGCAGCTGTACCTGTACACGCCATCGGAGCTCTGTTTGACTCAATGCCGAGGTCTATCAAGGCTGTTATTACGGCCGGAGGTGGTTGTTCTGGGTGCTGATTTCTCAGGATCTATGCACCCAAATTGCGTGAAAATGTAATCACATGTCAGTTCTAGTATAATATATTTGTCCAATGAATACCCGTTTATCATCTGCATTTTTTCGTGGTGCAGCAATTTTAATGGCCAGTAGTGTAGACGATTTTTCTCATTTTTCTGCAACCTTTCATGATTTGGTTATTACACTGCCTAGAGGTGGTGATTGGCCTCTGTTGGCGCCTCGAATGACGAAATTGACGTAATTGCAATAATATCAAATTTAATTTGTTATTAACACGTACTTATCCTCTCCCTAGACCTCTAACGATGGAACTTGCGTAAATATAATAATAATAAAATTAATTTTTACAAATACCCACACACTCACCCTCTTCATAGACCTTGAATGACAAGACTTACGTAATTATAATAATAATAAAATTAATTATTACAAGTACCACACACTGGTCCTCTCTGTGGACCTTGAATGACGAAACTTACATCACTATAATAAAATTAATTTATTATTATTTATAACAAATACCAACACTTATGATCCCGGACAAACCTGATGGTGCACAGAGCTAGAATGGAGCATTCCACACAATTGCTCTTGTAATAAAATGTGAAGGGGTAGGGGTAGGGGAGGGGAGCTTTAATCCCATTGCTCCAGGAGGGAGGGGAGTGGTGACCTTGGATGTATCATACATGTGCATGGGCAGGGATCCTGGAAGTCCTTATCTAAACAAGCAATAACTGGTTCTTGGCGTTAACCAGCAGTACCCCTTATGCATGGGGAGGCCTGGGGGGGGGGGGGGAGGTGGTAGGAGAATGGTGCATGGATGGGATATATAACTGATAGTCATAGTCAAGCCCATCTAGAACCAGAAGTGCTGTAGGTGGGTGGGCAGGTCTGGTACGGGGGGGGGGGGGGGGGGGAGATACGGAAGTGAGGTGACTTGGAATACGAGTTGCACAATTGTATAACCTGACACCAGAAGTCCTTTTAATAGTGTGGGTAGGACAATGGGTCCCCTGCAATACCTTGAATATAAATAGCCCACTTTTCTCAGTTGCCATGTGATATCACTCTCAAGGTCAAATTTAACCTGACAATGGGAGTGAGGTCATCGACTAGTCCCAGGATTCACTACCTTCAAGCATCTGCAAGTTCAGTTCTTTCAGCACCTTCATGACACTCCCCTGTGGTTAAAAAAAACCTATGATAATTCGTGCTGCCCTTCCTTATATCCTTTCAATATCTCAATTTCGTCGTGTTTGATATGGGTCCCACGCACTTGAGCAATATTCTAGAATGGGTCACACCAGTGTTTTGTATGCAATATCATTTGTAGACAGATAGCATTTCCCTAGCATTCCACCAATGAACCGTACTCTGCCACCTGTTTTACCTACGATGGAAACTATATGCTCATTCGATCACTCCATTTCATATCCCTAAAAATTTTTACACCCAGGTATTTGTGCGAGTTGACCGATTCTGTTTGTGACTTACTGCTATTGTAGGTGTAAGACGCCTCGATTTTTCCTTTTGTGAAGTGCACAGTTTTATATTTCTTTACACTTAAAACGAGTTGCCTATCTCACACCACTTCGAAATCTAATCATGATCTGACTGAATATTCGTGTAGTTTTTTGGGACAGTGCTTCATTATACACTGAAGAGTCAAAGAAACTGATACACCTGGCTAATGTTGTGTAGGGCCCCCGCGAGCATGCTGAAGTGCTACAAAATGACATGGCATGGACTCGACTAATGTCTGAAGTAGTACTGGAGGGAACTGACAACAAGAACCTTGTAGGGCTGTCCATAAATCCGTAAGAGTATGAAGGGATGGAGATCTCTTCGGAACAGTATGTTGCAAGGGATCCTAGATATGCTCAATGATGCTCATGTCTGGGGAGTTTGGTGGCAGCGGAAGTTTTTAAACCCAGAAGAGTGTTCCTGGAGCCACTCTGTAGCAATTGTGGACGTGTGGTGTGTCGCATTGTCCTGTTGGAATTGCCCAAGTCCGTCGGAATGAACAATGGACATGAATGGATGCAGGTGATCAGACAGGATGCTTACATACATGTCACCTGTCAGAGTCGTATCTAGACGTATCAGGGTTCCCATAACACTCCAACTACACACACACCACACCATTGCAGAGCGTCCACCAGCTTGACAGTCCCCTACTGACATGCAGGGTCCAGGGATTCATGAGGTTGTCTCCATACCTGTACACGTCCATCTGCTCGGTACAATTTGAAACGAGACTCGTCCGATCAGGCAACATGTTTACAGTCATCAACAGTCCAATGTCAGTGTGGATGGGCCCAGGCGATGCGTAAAGCTTTGCGTCGTGCGGTCATCAAGGGTACACGAGTGGGCCTTCAGCTCCGAAACACCATATCGATGATGTTTCTTTGAATGATTCGCATTTTTATGGCCCAGCATTGAAATCTGTAGCAGTTTGCTGAAGGGTTGCACTTCTGTCCCGTTGAACGATTCTCTTCAGTCGTCGTTGGTCCCTTTCTTGCACGAACCTTTTCCGGCCGCAGCTATGTCGGAGATTTGATGTTTTGCCGGATTCCAATATTCACGGTGCAGTCGTGAAATGCTCGTATAGGAAAATACCCACTTCATCACTACCTCGGAAATTCTGTGTCCCATCGCTCGCGGGCCGACTATAACACCACGTCCAAACTCACTTGAACTTGGTAACCTGCCATTGCAGCTACAGTAACCGATATAACAAATGCACAAGACACTTGTTGTCTTATATAGGCGTTGTTAAACGCAGCACCGTATTCTGCCTGTTTACATGTCCCTGTATTTGGATACGCATGCCTATACCAGTCTCTTTGGCGCTTCAGTGTAGATAACTGAACCACTCGCCCAAATCCTGTGGGTGCTATTAATACTGCCTGCAATATCATTAATATATAACATGAACAGCAACTATCCCAACACACTTCCCTGGGGCACACTTGAAGTTACATCTAAATCTATCGCGGACCCTCCATCCAAGATAACAAGCTGTGTCCTCCCCACCAAGGAACCCTAAATCCAGTCACAAATCTCGCTTGATACCCTGTATGTTCGTAGTTTCGATAATAAACGGAAGTGTGATACTAAATCAAATGCCTTTCGGAAGTCAAGAAACACAGCATCTATCTGACTGACTTTATCCACGCGATTTGAGTTTCACATGTTCCGTATTTTCGGAATTAATGCTGGGTTGGATAGAGGAGTTCATTCTCTTCGAGATACTTGGTTACATTTTAGCTCGGAATATGTTCTAAGATTCTACAACAAGTGAATGCCAAAGATATCTAACAGTAGTACTGTAAATTACTTTGGTGCTGCCCTTCTTCTAGATTGATGTGACCTCTGCTTCCCTCCAACTACTGGGCGCACTTATTTGTTCATGGGGTCTTTGGTATATCAAGATTAAAAGAAGGATTATTTCAGCAGATTCGGTATAGAATTTGACAGGTACAGTATTTCATCAGGCTTGGAGCTTTTTTCAATTTTAACGATTTCATTTGTTTCTCAACGCCACTGGCACTAATATATACTTCGCTGAACATTGCAACTGTATCAGAATAAAATGGGGTCATTACTCCTGTGTTTCCCTTTGTAAAGGAACATTTGAAAACAGAGTTAAGGATTTCTGCTTTTGCTTTCCACCCTCAGTTTCACTTCTTGTCTCGTTAGTGAGTGTCAAGACACTACTATTGGTGCTACAAACAACCTTTACATATGACCGAAATTTATTCGGGTTTCGTGAAAGATCTTTCGATAATATTGTGCTACAGTCTGCAAGGCTTCACGTATTAATTTGATCAGATGAGTCATTTTGCACTCTGTTTCCATCTTCTGGCCTAGATTATGTCCCAAGATTAAACATGGCTGGGGTTCAGTGCTGATTTGCGTAGCCATATCATGGTATTCCATGGACTCTATGGTTACTCTGCAAGGCTGCATTACTATCAAGGATGTGACCATTTTGGCTGACCAGGAGCAAAATAGCACTGTAGGTTCTGGCCCGATCTTATCATGTTCGGTGTCATGTTACACATCCAGTGACAGGTTATTCACTAGCGTGACTTATACTCAAGGTCACCACCAGTTGCTCACTCCCCAGGGAAACACTAGGAATCAAGAGCACCCCAGGGAACCCCCAACCAACCCACCTGCCCTACAGGTGAGAGAGGTGCAATTTTGTTATAAACAATAGCAAATAATCAACAATGATTTTCTCTCTAAATATATAGTTCAATTACTGCGTGAGTCTGGTCAGTTGTACTCTGTAGTGAAATTGTTTGTGAAGGATAACAATGATATAAAAATAGCTTATAGTTTATTGACAGTAATTTTAGTTAAAATTCTGTATGCATTTATTGACAATATTTTCTGGTTTATTTTGCAGGTTATTTTACAATAAATTATTTTTTGTCTTGTAATTTGTTTACTTGCTCACACACATTTTTCTTTTGAACTAATGATCTCATGTACAACTAGGTGAACTTAAATACTATGTTCCAAATTTAATCAGTACTTTGATTTGCTTCAATATTTAAATTTCTTTCGCAATATTTCCATTAATCATTTCTTTTCTTTTTTATTGATATTTATATTCTTTTATGTTTATATTATAATTCACTTCTTTAAAACTATTAATCTCAGGTAGTAAAACTAGAACTACATTTCCTCTGTATTTCTGTACGCTTTGTACAATATTTACATTTCGTTCAGATAGGTTTCATCACCATTTAACGTTTATATTTTTTTCTTTCTGGTCATTTTATATACAGTATTCACGTTTAAATAATTTCTTCCTGATCATTTTTCTACTGGGTGATTTTTTTCCACCATGTACAAACTTTAGGGATTGATCGATGAGAGGATACGGAGTGATAAAGATGTAATGAACTTGTTTCTGGAAATGCATGATTCCCATGCTCGAAACCATTTATTCAATCATACTTTGTTGCAGAGACTGTGGTCTAATACGCATTGTACTATGCAGCCATTGTTATACTGTGCATGGTCTCCTCCTTGAGGGTGGTACTATTCCTCATATGTCATGCCCTAGCGCCCTCTCCAGCCATAGTAATTGGTAGTGTTGTGTCCAACTCACTTCTCTTGCTGACTCACCTTGTACTGGATGTGATACAGTGTTGTGCACAATGGTTCCATGTTTGAATCGAGAGCTTGCCACATGGTGTTTACTTATGGAAAGGCAAATGGCAATGGGCAGTGGTCAGCTAGGTTCTGTCAAAAGACCTATCCCTGCCTACACCAACCTCAAAATTCAATGTTTGCAACAGTGTTTCACCATTTGTCTGAGACAGGGTTGTTTCAGGAAGCAGGAAATCATGAAGGACATACCTGAAATGTTCAGACTCCAGTCTTGGGGGAAAATGTGATTAACACTGTGGAAGGTGACCACTGTGTCAGTACCATGCAGTTTGCCTACCAGTACAGGGTAAGCCAGACGACCGTGTTAACATTTTCCATGGCACTTGTTACTAACCTTATGACTTACAGTGTGTACAGGGTTTACTAGCGACAGACTGTCCATATCAGGAGCAGTATTGTCACTGGTTTCTTAACTAGGCAAGCACGATTCTAGTATTTGTGTCACTCATCCCATTCACAGATGAGGCTACCTTTACACAGAGTGGTATCTTGAACTTTCATAACAGCCATCTGTGATATGGTATGCAGAAACCCCATGGTATGGTAACAATGAAACACCAACATTGGTGCATCTGGAACGTGTGAGCCAGGATAATCAGCGACCATATTTTGGGACCAGCCGTCCTTTCACTTTGCCTAACAGGCTAGAACTATTGGTGTTTCTTGTGGGTGACTTTACCTCCCCTGCTGGAAGAAGTGCCATTGATGATTTGAAGGGTTATGTGGCTACTACATGATGGTGCTCCAGTTCATTTTGCCATTAATGTCCGGACGCATCTCTATCGTGTCTTCCGTGGTCAATGGATCGGACGGGGGGTTCAGTTGCATGACCTGCTCATTCATCGGATCTCAACCCATGCAATTTCTGATTATGGAGTCATCTCAAAAGTATTGTGTATGCAGAGCCCATTCCAGATGTGGAGACACTGGAGCAGTGTATTCATACTGCCTGTGACACTATTTCAAGTGACAATTTGTGATTGAATAAATGGTCTCTAATATGGCAACCATGCATTTCCAGAAATAAATTCATTAGAGCTTTTTTGTTCCATATCCTCTCATTGATCAATCCCTAGAAATTGTACATGGTGGAAAAAGTTATCCTGTATGTACATGGAAAACGGGGACAAGGAGTAGTAGGATAGCAAAGCCAATTCGGCCCAAGATAGTGATCTTACCACTACCCAGTGTCAGGTTACACACCCAGTGTCAGGCTACCCAGTTGGGTGACTTATATTCAAGGTCACCAGATTCCCTCTTCCCCCAGGAACTGATCAGAAGCATCCAGGGAAATCTCCCACACATCTTAGGCAATTATGTAAGTTATATTCAATGTTATGACATAACTCTTTAGTGTTCACATGTTCTAAAAATGATGGGAAGCCCAATGGACCAATGAGGATCAAGCATCCCCTCGTTCGCCTTCCCATCATCACTTTTTATAATCGGGTCACTGAGGTGGGTTGGGTTCACTCAGGAGCTGGGCAGCATAGTGAGAGGATCAGGCTGTGTCTATTTGTTAATAACAAATTACATTAAGTCATCTCACTTGGCTTCTAGGGTATGGCTATTTGTTAATGACAGTTTAATATGACATCACTCGAGCCACCAACAGAGACCACACCCTGTCAGATTTGTCAGCACTTTTATTCATCCACAATGTTATGGATTTTTTCATATTTTTCATATTTTCCCCAATTTTACGAATTTTTCACCCTTTTTCATATTTTTACCAAGTTTTCCACAATTACACATATTTTTCCACATTTCTCGTATTTTATCTAACTAAGCAAGATCTACCAAACTTTTCCTAATGGCATGTTGACATCATGATGTGCAGCATGTGTCTGAATTATTTATCATTGGTACTGAAGCACACCCTCAACATCATCATCTTTTATAGTTGGGGCACCTGGTTGGGCACCATAGGGTGAGCTTGTATGCTGAGTCTATTTGTTAATAACCAGTTATGTCACTCAGTGCTTATTTGTTAATAACAATTAAAAGAATAATGTGTGCATTCCTTATGCACTTGACATGTTCCACATCATAACGGTCACTGTGAGATTGATCAATGGAACACACAACTAACTATTTCGTCATTCGAGGCACCAGCAGACACCACACCAAGGCAGATAGTGAAGTACTCTCTTTTTTCCAAATTTTCCACAATCTTATGCACTTTACCCAATTACATGAGTTCTGGCTCGGTGTCACATCAACATCACATTGTGTCATAGCATGTTAACATTGCATCACATCGTGTCATGCCACAATAATGTTGCATCTCATTGTGTTAGTGTTATCCTGCTGTCAGCCAATCACAGTGCAGCATGGTCTCCATTTATGTATCATAACAAAGTCACCACTCTATTACTAGTGTGTATGTAGTGCAATAGTGAATGTGTTATAAATGAACACCTTGGTAGAAATAATGACATCACATCATATAAATGACATCATAGCATATTTATAGCCAAGGATAGTGTATGTATAAGAAATACCTCAGCACAATGGATAAACCACCTTCTAAGCCACCACCACATTACTAGATTATGTGACATTATAGTAAAATTCTGGTACTTCCAAACAAAGATTCCGTGTGTGTAGGATAGCACCACAAAATAACGCATCTAGAGAGAGAGCTAACCAGTAATTACAACCAGCCCAGCCAAAGTGTGTCACCTGCACGATACCCAACCTCTCGAACTGTGATGTGTGTGGTGTAGCTGCGAACACTGTCCCCAAACCGCCAATAGCCAAGAAAGCCATGGTGTAATCCTCTTCCGCATGATGGCTGACACAAAGGCCCCTGCTGCTGTATTAGTTCCATCTGAGGGATTTACCCCCATGGTAATAATGGCATAAAGATCCCAATATGTTGGTGGAAATATCAAAGACTGCTTCAAATACACACCATCCTCCCCCCTGTATTTGCCAGATAATGCAAGCCAAATGAGCAAAGTGAGATGCTGGTAGGGTATGGAACTACTTCAGCGACCGCAAACGGGATAGCTCCAGCTGTATGCCCAAAACTAAGCCAGACCATTTCCTCAGGTGTGGCAGAGAAAGTTATTCACCTACAGACTACAATCACCCTTTCTCTATGGGCCAATCAGAAATAAGCTCCCCCTCCTCCTCTAATCATCATGCTTTTGAAACTAATGCTGATGTGTGGGCAAACTCATTTTCAGCCAGGCAGCATTTCAAGATGGAATGAAGACGCGTGATTATAATTAGGATATCTAAACAAAATAAACCCTCCAATATTATTAGTTTGTGGCAGTGCTATAAGACTCATAAATACAGTCCTGCAAGAAACTGACTGTGGATGAGACCTGCAATGGCTCTCAGGCAGAATAAAAAGACATGTAACTCTCACAATATTAATTATGCAACATCTCTATAAGAATTGTAAATTGATGTGGAAATAATCCGAAGTATATATGTCCTTGCCAAACAAAAATGAGGCTGAGCAGTGGCCACAGTGCAGCAAAAATAAATTGTTCCTGCATACAAAGTAACGATTCACAGAGATCATAGTGCCTGTCCCATTATACATTTAAAAAATGCAAGCTTAGAGAAGTGTAGAGTTCATACATTGTCTGCCGATAAACAATTCGCCAAAGACCCAGTTACACTAAACCGGCCACCATGTGATTTCAGAGTGCGACCAATGCACATAAATGACTGCTGGAAAAAAAGGGGCAGGACATACCTGATAACAGTACATACTTCATCACATTTATGATGAGATGCCACATATCCCTGTTGGCACTTCCACAGCTGCCAACCCTGGGGCCTGCGGCAACGATTATGACACTGCATCCAACCCTGGAAATAGTGACCAGACTGCAGCCATCCATTATCTAACTGCCAATCCCAGGGAAGAGCCATCTCATAGGCCACAAATAATTGCGAGATATGTGGTCTATTCAATCTGATAAGTGGAGGGGACGCCTGACTTGTATGTGTCACTAGCAGTAACGGCCTAGGATTCTTTCCTCTAGCTCACAACAGCTAACTCATGCCCTCTCTTAAGATGGCTGCCAGATAAAGGAGCCCATACACTTAGATATAGACACTTGCTGGTTTTGCGAAGCCAGTGTGAAGGCAACCTTAAGGAACATTCTAAAATTACTTTTTTATTACATGGCTCATTTACATCATTGAACACACCTGTAAGGTGCTGTATTGACCCACGTAGTTTCATTAACAACAATCCATTCATTACTTACAAAAACACACCCTACTTGTACTCATTACAATATTATAATGAGGTGTAAAGTGTTGGACATTAAGATTTTACCATGAATCCACCTCTCCCCTGGTTCACATATATCATTCGAGCTCCAATAACAACCCCTTCTATGACAGTCATTGCTGACAAAGAGCAAATCAGCTATCAGAGTCAAGTTCAGTGCCTGATGCTTCTGAGAAGATTGGTAGCCGAGTTTACCTGCACTGTGAGAATTTATTAAGTTGATTGTAATAAGAAAAAACTTTCTGAGACAAATATGCAGGAACATGTGCCATGTTTACCAGTGTAATTGGAACCTTTAAGACATATGTTATGGCTACGTATGTAGTAGTTCATTACAACTGATTAATCACAAGACTGACTTGCATGCACTATTTCCTATGAAGGGGAAGAAAAGAGTTATGATCAACCCATGTGTTTTATAAGGTTGCTGGCCACACTTTGTAGTAGTGAATCTTTTGTTGCTTATAACACAACCCTTACTAAGTAAAAGACTTCTCCAAAAACCAATAATGTAATGCTGGACTTCCAGTAGGTTCAGTCAACACCCTAGTATTATGTGAACTCAAATTGGACAACTCTCTTTACATGTAAAGACTATTGAGATGTGACATTCATAGCCAGCACAAATTTCATGTAAGATAAGAGAAATTAGGGATCAATAGACTTGTTTTTCTCTAGTGAGTAGCACAAGTTACCACATTGAGTGTGTGTGTGTGTGTGTGTGTGTGTGTGTGTGTGTGTGTGTGTGTGTTTGGGTATCTTATGAAGAGAGACATCATGTTCTCATGATCCTCTTATAAGCAATAAGTGACCTAGAGTTTGGAAAAGCATTTAAAAAAACACAATTAGTCTGTGCTAATATTTGTACGGAAATATATAATTATGTAGCCATGGTCACTAAAGAACTTACTCACCCTACCTGCGTCTCACTTGGCTTGTTTGTCTTGCATTATCTGGCGAATGCAGGGGGGAATGTGGTATGTATCTGCAGCAGTCCTTGATATTTCCACCAACATGTTTGGATACCACTAGGTGGCAGAGGATTACACCACAACTTTCATGATCGTTAGTGGTTTGGGGGGAGCATTCGTAGCTATGCCACACATGTTGGAGTTCGAGGGGTGGGGTATCGTGCATACAACATGCTTTGGTAACATTTTTGGCTGGGATAGTTGTAGATATTAGTCAGCTCTCACTCCAGGTCCACGTTTCGTAGTGCTATGCAACACACAGAGTTTGGAAGCCTCAGAATTTTACTATGATGTCACATAATCTAGTAAAATGGTGGTGACTTAGAATGTGGTTTATCTATTGTGGTAAGTGATTTCTTATTCATACAGCATCTTTTGTTGGAAATCAGTAAGCCTCAGAATTTTTGCTATGATCTCATGTAATCTAGTGTTGTAGTGGTGACTTGGCAGGAGGTGAGGTATTTCTTATACATACACTAACCTTGGCTATAGAATTCACTGTTACATCACTTATATGATGTGACATCATTATTTCTACCAGTTTGTTTTTAATAGATACGCAATGAAGTCACACACACACACACACACACACACACACACACACACACACACACACTAGAAATAGAGTGGTGGCTTAACAATGATACGTAAATCGGGATCATGCTGCATTGTGATTAGTTGAGAGCAGCATGATGTTGACATGGCATGAAGCAACGTTGTCATGACATAACGCGATGTGATGCAACATTGCTGTGACAATGTGGCACAATACTGATGTGACATCAAAACAGTACTAATTTAATTGGGTAAAATGCTAATATCGTGGCAAATGGGGAAAAAATAAGAGTACTTCAATATCTGCCTTGGTGTGGCATTTGCTGGTGCCAAAAATAATGAAATATTTAACTGGTATTAACAAATGGGTGTCAAGTAACATAATTTGTTGTTAACAAATAGACACAGCCTGAATATCTTCCTATGCTGCCCAGCCACCATGTAAACTGCACCCACCCAAGTGGTCCAATTATAAAAGGTGAAGATTGGGAGGAGAAGGAGGGGGTACTTGATCCTCATTGGTCCATTGAGCTTCCCACCATTTTAGACCATGTGACCACTATAGAGTTACATCATGACCTTGAATATAACTAAAACAATTGCCCAAGATATGTGGGGGAGTTCCCCTGGATGACCTTGATCAATTCCAAGTGGTTCCCCATGGGAGAGGACGTGAGGGTGCCCTTGAATATATGTCTGGATGTGATAAGATCATTATATCATCCTGAATTGCCTTTGCTACCCTACTACTGCTAGTCTTCATTTCTCATGTATACAGAAAAAAAAATAATCAGAAAGAAATGATTTGAATGTAAATGCTGTGTATAGCATTATCAGAAAAAAAGAAATGTATAAATTGATGATGAAGCCAATCTGAATGAAATGTAAATATTCTATAAAGCATATAGAAATACAATGGGAGTGTAGTATTTAAGTTGTCCAGTTTATGTACCGAAGATTATCAGTTTTAAAGCAGTGAATGAAAATATAAAGATAGAAGAATATAAATATCAATATAAATAGAAAAGAAATGATTAATGTAAACATAGAGGAAGAAATGTAAATACTTAAACAAATCAAAGTACTGATTAAATGTGATAGATAGTATGTAAGTTAATCTAGTCATAGATGAGATGATTAATTTAAAAGAAAATTAATGTAATCATGTTACAAGACAAAAAATTAATTTACTGTAAAATAACCTTCTAAGTAATCAAGAAAATATTGTTTATAATTGTGCAAAGAATTTTGTTACCAATAAAGTTACTATCAATAGATTATAAGGTGTTTTTACATCATTGTCATCATTTACAAACCCTTTCACTGCAGAGTACAACTGATCACACTCATGCAATAATTGAATTACATATAGAGAGAAAAAGTTGTTGTTGATAATTTTCTGTTGTTTATAAAAACCTACAACTCTCCCCCATGATGCCCAGACCTCGACTGAAGAGGCCTACGCACCATGGAGCAAGTTGATAAAGGAGAAGTAGGAGGTAGGGGTGCTTGATCCTCATTCGTTCAGTGGGTTTCCCACCATTTTATTGTACTCCCATTGGCTAAGAGGGATTTCCTGCCAATATTATATAATGCGATCAGTATCGAGTCCACTTGCATAAGGTGTGTGGGTAGGATCATGTGACAGTCATTGAGTTATGTCATGACCATGAATATAATTAGCACTATTGCATAAGATGTATGTATGTGTGGGTGGTGGGAGTAGGTATCTTCTGGGTTACCTTGATTAATTCCTGGAGGTTCCCTGAGAGTGGTGGTGACCTTGAATATAAGTCACCCAAATGGGTAACCTGACACTGGATTTGATAGGATTGTTGTCTGGGCTAGAACCTACTGTGCTATTCTACTATCAGGTCCATCCTGTGGTGCAATGTTTGTTCCTCAATGGAGACAGGACTCCTGTTCACACAGCCTGCATCATCCGAGACTAGTTTTGTTTGCACAAGGATGATTTGTCAGATCTCCCCTGGCCACCACAGTTACCCAGTGTCAGTATTATTGGGGCTTTGTGGTCTACTTTGGAGAGAAGGATGCATGATTGCTAATCACTTCCATCATTGTTATCTGAACTTACCACTATTTTGCACACTGGACTCGCATTCGGGAGGACGACGGTTCAATCCCGCGTCTGGCCATCCTGATTTAGGTTTTCCGTGATTTCCCTAAATCACTCCAGGCACCTGCCGGGATGGTTCCTCTGAAAGGGCACGGCCGACTTCCTTCCAAATCCTTCCCTTATCTGATGAGACCGATGACCACGCTGTCTGGTCTCCTTTCCCAAACCAACCAACCAATCAACCACTATTTTGCAGGAAGAATGGTACAAAATTCCTTTCAGTACCATACAGTCCCTGTATTTATCCATTCTGAGACAACTGGAAGTTGTTTTGAATGTCAGTGGTTGTCCCACAACATGTTAGGCATGGCAATGTGTTTCTGGAGTTTCCATATTTTTGTCCACACCCTGTATCTATAGCCCTATGCTTTTTTACAACTCTTATACAGTAGTGTCTGTTTCCTTAGAAGTTTCCATAGAATGAGTGTGTACCATGGAGAGTCCCTCTCATTATGAACTGTTCTGGGTACATATCTATCTAGCAGAATGTTTCATGATTGGAGGGACCCGCCATGGTATACAGTCACTGTAAGGAAACTTCTAAAGAAACATCTGTCCAGTGCATGGTCAATTATTCTTTTCAACTTGAGCCATAGTTCCTCTACGTGCTCTAGTCCTGAATGAATACTCTAGAGATGAATGAGAATCTCACCTTGTCATAAATATGCAAATCTGACGATAACTCTTCTTACTTTCAGTACCTTAATTTCTTAATGCATCTTTGTTGAGAAGATCCTGGAATTTTTCTGACGTGATTCTTAAGTGGATGAAGTAGCTTCTGGAATTTTCGACATCAGTTTTTTTCAGCAAGATTGCAGAACCCCAGAGCTGATGTCTTCTCTTTATCCAGCCACGAATCCAAACAAGTTTGCTGCTTCTCTTGTTTACTGTTTTGAAACAGATAAGCATGAACTCGGTCACTACTAATTTAATGGCCCAGTTTTCATTTATGATAGGACAATGGTGCTACAGTGCTCACAAAATGTCAGAACTGAAGTTTCCCGATTGATGAAGACCAAGAAAGGTTGAATAGGGGAAAAAATCGTGTAGTTGCTAATTTGTATACAGTGGTAGGAGAGAGGGCCACGAACAACTTATAAAAAATCCTGACAGGTGGTATGTGAATGGTGGAGTAGGAGGAGGGGGTTGTTTAAAGGTCACTTTTTTGTGTTTTTCTTGAATAACTTGAAAACTACAGTTTATAGCGAAAATGTTTCCCAGTACAAAATAAGCTACATTATATTTGTACAAGAAAGGTCCAATTCATTGTTTCCTAGGACCAACAGTTTCAGCATTGTAAGAGACGGACAATAACAAATTGTTAAAACTAGTGTTTTAATGGTGTAAAATTAATGTTTAATATTAAATGAAGGGGGTTAAGAACAAATATTAGATGTGTGTACCATGTCTAAGTACAGCAGAGCCATATTAAGATATGTATATTGTGTTGGGGGGTGTAATAGTACGGTGCTGGGCTATGGCGGATGGTCAGGAGAGTGAAGGCAGGTTGATGGATTGGGGTCATTCACTCTGCTCCTTCATAGGTCTGCAAACTGAAGAGCAAGCAGTTTCATCCCTCTCTCTCTACCCCACTACATCACAAGAAACAACTGCAGGGTGTTTCACATACTTATACCAACTTCCCTACTGCTCACCTTATGAATCACTGTTGACACAGTGCACACACACACTTGGGAGTATTTGTTTTCCACTAAGTGTGTTAACTAGAATGTAGGTATGAATCACTAATAATAATAACGCGTATGGACAGATTCTACATAAATCTTTGTACACTGTTCTACACTGGCACAGGGGATTGTTACTCATTCTGTACAGCAGTTGTAGCGTTCTGCTGGGAAAGATAATCAGCCCCCCCCCCCCCCCCCAATAACGGCAGTTTGCTTTTCAGTTTACAGATAGATTCACATCCCTAGCATTTCCTGTCCATTCTATTGTCTGAGTAGGCAAAAGTTCACTGATCTCGTGTTTGTATGTAAAATATGTTGCTACAAACAATGGCTGAGAAATGTTTCGTTTGTATGTTTGGTGTCCGTGACCTATGTAGTGGTGGTTATAAAGGGATTGAATGGGTAAATGTGGCATCTTGCTGCTACATTTCATTGACAGCTTATTGTAAAACCGGTAACCATGTTGCAGTCAGTTAGTGGTGAATTAATGAGTGCTCATAAAGTTTTTTCACTTCTTTCACCATGAATTGTGTTACTGGTAGATTGCTTAAACCTCTTGCATTCAGGGGTTTCTGGCACTTCTAGAGTGTTCTGTGCTGAGTGGAGCCACTTACCACACTTTCTTGACTAATGATGAAATATCTGAAAGTCCATAACACCTAGGTGACCTACTTCTGTTGCAGAGAATCCCATTTAAGCCTCTGGGCATTTTCAGGTGTTGAGACAGCTGAGGTAATGCATTTGATACCACTCATGCCGCAAAAAGTGTCCCAACCACTGATAGGGGCCAGCTGAAATTAATATTGTCTAATACATATTGACAGCATGTTAAACTTGGGCAAGTTGCTCAGTGTGGTATGCAGTTAACAGTCCAGCTGCGGAGCTTTTTTTTTTATATGATAGCTCAATTTACAACTGGAGATAAATGCTGACTTAACAAACTGAAAATAACTTAACAAACCGAAAATAACTCCACTTTGTGAACAAGAGCTCAGTGAAATTAGTTTGTCTACTCACATATGAGAACTGGATAGGAAATGCTGGGGAGATGTAGTGTCTCTGTAAACTGAAAAGTGAGCAGGGCTTGTGGTGGGTGAAGTTGCCTCTCCCAGAAGAACGTTACAGCTGCCGTATAGGATGACTAAGAATTAATTTTCTATCTAGCAATGTAAAACAGTGTGCAGATATTTATCTAGATTCTGTTGATATGTGTTCCTTGCTTTGGTATTATTATTAACTCATATCTCTATTCAACGTAGGGTTAACACACCATGTGGGAAGTAAACACTGTCAGGTGTGTGTGTAAATTTCATTGCCATTGATTCAGAATGCACGCAGCAGGCTGCAGAAGGGTGACAATAACTTTGTGAAATATTCCATAGTTGCTTCTTGTGATGTAGTGTAGTAGAGAGAGTGGGGAGTCGCTTTCAGTTTGCTGACATATGTAGGGCGAAAGAGCATGGCCACAATCCGGTGACCTGCCTTCCCTCATGCGACCACCCTCCACCTCCCACCCACGTCCTATTATACACCCATAACACAATTTGTACCTTAATACGACTCTACTGCACTTATATGTGGTGTAAAAATTTGATAGCTGTTCTTAACCCACTTCATTCCAAGTTAGACATTAATTTTATATAATTAAAACACTATTTTTAATAATTTGTGATTTTTCCAGGCTCTGCAATGGTGAAGCTGTTGGTCCTAGAGAAACAGTGAATCAGACCTTTCTTATAGTAAATTTAATGTAGTTTAATTTTGTACTGGGAAACATTTTCGCTAAAAGCTGTGGTTTTTTAGTTGTTCAAGAAAAACATAAAACAGTGATCTTTAAACGCCTCCTCAACCCAATGCTCACACCCCACCAGTCAGGACTTTAAGCATGTTGTTCATGGCACTCCTTCCCACTAATGTACAACAATTTGCGACTACATGATTTTTTTCCCTAAGTGCCCTTCGTCGATGAATTAAAGGAGTTATTTACGAAACTAGTTTCGCAACATTGGTTTCAGTAAACGAGTTTCGAAAACTAGTGTCTCCGTGTGAGCCAAGCTTAACTTTTTTAGGTTGAGTAAGGTAAAGTTAATGTTCCAAGTTGTGGCCGTAGACGGGCTAATCAGTCCCGACCGACCGCCGACTCTTCCTGTGCCAATGGCGGTACTCATAAAGTATCTCCAACCCCCCTCCTCCTCCCTTTGATAGTACACGCTATGGAAAATGTGTTTGTATTGCTAGGGGTAAGGCGAGGAAATAAAAAGAAGTCTGGTGGCGGCGCCACATCTGGAGAATAAGTCGGATGTCGAAGAACTATCACTTTGCTTTGAGCGCTTGGGCCGAGAGAACAGACGTTGCCGATATCTAACAACGCAAAGCGCTTCGAGCTATTCCGCAAAAAGTACTGTAAATAATGCTTAATCATGTGCAGACAGAGGGAAACATTTTGCCTTACAGTAATTTGGAGGATGATGTAGGCTATAGGAATTTATATGCTCAGTACCCTTTCACACTGCAGCGAACACACGCGAACATGCAACAGCAAACGAGAACTCTCTCTGGAGTACACGCTATGCGCACGGGTGTGCAACCGGCACAAGCACTTGTGTTGATTGACGGTTTTTCAGCGAAGCATCAGAAGTTCGCGTCCTGTGCGCTTCGGCGCTAGCAGTACACAATTAGTTTCCGACTGCAATCTTCTCGACATTTGTTGATATGAGTTGCGTGAGTGATGAAGTGGGTCGATAGGAATGTAATGTTATTGAACGAAGAATACTGATATCGTGCGTGCTTCTGGGATCCATTCTGAAGCAATAGAACTATGATTTGTACAAAATTGCCGAAACACTCAAAGGTCCAACTGGGACGTGAGAAATTCATTGGATGTTTGCATCAGGCGCGAACGGTGTGAATAAGCACAAGCGTTGTAATTATTTTTATTAAGAAGGAAACGCACAATAAATTACCCAGAAAGCAAACGAGTTCGAATATGTATCTACTACGCTGATTAAAATTAAAAATACAGGACGATTAAAAAAAAAGAAACATGGCACTACGGGCATAAAGCAAGGATCAGTGATCACATACTAACCGGGGGTCGCAAAAGCCACGAGAGGGCTATAAGGTCACGTGTGAGCTTGGCGTCGTCGGGGACTATTTAATTGGGCCGTACATCCTCGTGGACACGCTTGATGGTCGCATGTATCTGGCATCACTGGAGAGGTTTTGCCGAACATGCTGAATCGTGTTCCCCTGTTAGTCACCGCATTCGATTTCAGCACGACGGAGTCCCCGCGCATTTTAGCAGATAAGTAGGGCCACATCTGCAGGCAACCTTTCCCAGCAGCTGGATTGGTCGCGGTGGGTCAGTTGCATGGCCACACCACAGTCACCCAATCTGTCGCCAATCGATTTTTTTCCTGTGTGTTGGAGGGGGGGCCACTCGAAGGGCCATGTGTATGAAACATCCGTCCTTTTGAGCATGATTGTTGCGGTAGCAGGATGTCTTCGAGATACACCAGGTATCTTTGAGAAGGTGCGCCGTTCAATGTAGCGTCGACGTCAGACGTGTCTCGATGCATCTGGACAAAACTTTGAGCATCTCCTGTAGTGGACGTCCATTTGTAGCATGTGATTAAATAACTGCAACGGCATTTAACAGCCCCGAATGGCTTTTGCGACCCCCCAGTTCCTATGTGACATAAATGTGCAAAATGTTGGACCACCGATAACGCTAAAGAAAGCTGGCGCTCCAATACAGTTCTAAGTGAGCGATCTCCACGCATCTCACGGTAACGTACAAAGTGAGATAGCTAAATTCTTCCTTTCCTACGCCAAGTTGTACATTTCTGTTCACCGTTGCGACTATAATGCGCTGTGCGGAATAAGTTATGCGATTTTACAGCACAATGTTAGCGCCAAAAAAAAAAAAACAGTACAAAGCGTTTGCTTCCATTTTCTTTTCCTCGCGTTCCCTTCCGTTCGTCCCAGCGCAAATTCTTATTCGCAAGTTTAAGTCAGTGATGGTGCGTACAACAGAATCCCCTGCGCATAGTTTGCGTTTGCGCATTCCGTTTTGTTCGCTTTGGTGTGAAGGGTGCTTCGGAGAACACAGTTCTACATCCAGGTGGTTACGATATTCAGTTGATTTCGTCGTCCTCTGGAGATACGCTGAAAGCTGCGAGTATGTGTAAATGCTTTAAGCCTGCTTTTCCAAGGAGCAAACAACGTTCGGTTGTGTTCGTTTCGCATATGCTCGCTTGTGTACCGTCAGCTCGCAGCATAGAAAGCATTCGTCTGCTGTATTGCGCGAGCTACTTTTTAAAAAAATTTGTAATAAAAGAACGTAGATAACGTACGTGCTTATGAAACCCACAGGATAAAAATATATTTAAAAAAATAACTCGATGATCCAAACGAAGACTTGAGAAAGACGATAAATTCATTTCTGTGTTTGCTTCCATCAGGCGGAAACGGAGTAAAAAGGCATAAACTTTTGGATTTGTTTCTGTTGAAAGGAATAGCACTATAAAGTTCCTTCCTTGTGAACAAATATCAATATGTATCTATTAAGCTGATTAATGTAAAATTTGAAATATATGGAAGATCATTCTCGTGGCTTAACGGTCAAAGTAGCTGTAATTACATCACAGATGTAGTTAAGTTATTGTGGCAGCTTTTGGTGTAAAATCTATCTGCTCACCAGCAAACTAAATTTTATCAAGTAACCTATGTGGCATGTCGCATGTATTTTGCACATTACGTTAATCACGTTATTGACATTATCTTTCTTAAGTATACTTAAGTGCTTTTCATCTGTCACTGCAGACATCAGCCACTGAGATATAGCAGTTAATGAAATGCAAGGAATTACCAAGGTAATAGTCTCCAGTTCCTAAGATCTGACTGTAAGAAGTAGCCGGTCTTCAGGTTTCGTTGTTTATTGGGTGTCCGGCTTGTAAATTACTTCATCAGGTCCAGTGAGAAGCTTTAACGGATATACGTCCAAGTTTGAAATAAAGCTTGAGACCTCAGTTTCCTGCACTGCCAACGGTCGTTCACAGGTGCGATGAAGTGCTCGATTGCGGATGTTGACTTTTGTTCGCTCTGCTTGAAACGAGTCTCAACCCAACGCTGTACTGTAAACTCATTTAAATGAAGTATTAGATATTTGTTGTATGGTCGAAAAAGATTTGAAATATTTCTAAATTTTATAATGAAACATAGGGAAAAGCGTCTCAGATTTTTCAATGTTCGCAGGACTGCACGCTGAAGCAGAAATATACGTATATGACGCACTAAGAAAAGAAGAAGAAAGAAAACCGAAATACGCCCATCAGTGAACGTATAGTTTTGAAACTGGTGGTGGTCCGCGCATGGTGAGTGAATCGCATTAATACACGGTAAAGTATATGAGATGACAAACTTGTCACAGATCTGTTCAGTTACATTTTAAGGTAAGCTCACGCAGCAGCGAATACAATTGTTTGCTAATATTCATGTTAAAATTGTAATTATGTAATGCTGTAGCGTGTGAAATGGCTATTACTTTGTACAAACAAAAGTTATTCCACATTGTACATGCCACACATTATGTGGTGTTTTCTTAGACTCCCGCGATCTCTAGCAACACAAACATCTTCGGAAGCTGTTGAATGGGGAACAAAATGGCTGCCTCCTCCCACCCCATTTATCTCCTGATTTAACGTAATCCTTTTGTGCCCATAACGTCGTGCTGTTGAGTATACTGCCTTTTTTTCTGCTGGCCAATTTGCCATTAATTGTTGCCACACAATCCACAGGTAAGACCATAATATATACATCATAAATATTGGAAATCATTAAACTGTAGGATTTCATATGTTTACTATGCGCTGACAACTATCTGAATATTGTAAACATTCTGGCATTTTGTTTATTGTAAAGTGTCACACAGAACAGTAGGTTCTCAAAGAGCTCCTTTCAGTCACAGTTTTGAGCTGTGTATGGTGCCTTACATGTAGGTCGCAAGCAATAAACATATTTTTTTCATGTATTTAGTTTTATGTTCAGTATTGGTTCAAAAACAAACTATGCGATATTGATTACGCTGCATCTCAAAATGTGTGCAGCGCAAGGTGTTATTGGCTAGCATTGCATATACTGCATATTAAGTCACAATGCCATTACAAAATTTTTATGAATCACACACATAATCAAAAACAATAAGCGTCTTTGATAATGTAGTATATTGAAATTTACTCATTAGAAAACTGCTATGAAAATTTTGCAGAGTTAACATACATCTTACTTTGAATGTCAAGTGACATCATTTTGAGTACATCTGTGTCCAAGTATTTTCAAATCATATCTGGTCACTGTTTGTACATCAACTTTGTCTTCTTTTGTGTTGATGGTATCTAGGGACTTTATTTGAATATGTATTCAGTATAAGACACCACATAATCATAAAAATTGAAGAAATTCTCTTATGCCCTTGTAAGTTTCTCCTTTATGTTTGGAAATTTCATGGATGTCTGGATAAGAGACTGCGCATTGTGAAGATCTTTTAATAATTGTGCTGGGTACTGGGTGTTCTCTTGTTAATACCTATAAAGTCTCCAACAGGCAAAGGAAATCAGAAACAATAAAAGTATTTGAATCAGAAAAAGTTGATTCATCAGTGGCATAGTCATTTATGAAAGAAAAACTGCATGAGACTACCTGTGCGATGACAATTCTGATTTAACCTTCTGTATGTTTCGTAATGTAGCATATATTAATATTGTAATCGACACGTCACAAGACTGCTGTGAAAACAATATAAATTGCTAGAAAAATTGTATGAACCTATTTTTTTGTTGCAAGTCAACTTGTGCGAATTCTGAGTGATAAAAGAACGTTGTACAATATAGCTCATCCTAATGAGGCAGTACATTTGCTAAGACATTGATCTCCTATTATGGAGGATGGAGTTCGCTCAGGTCATCACGATTTAGGGTTTCCTATATCATAGCAGGTTGGTTCCTACAGCATGGTTGACCATGACTTTTCCTACCATCGTAAGACATCTTTATATTATATTCTGTGTGTCTTTATTTTTGAACTGTTCAGGTTCATCGTGATGACAAATCCCATATAGATAGTATCATGATCAGTTGTTCTAAATAAAATAAATAGAGTGTATAAGATCTTCTACACCCGTATACTGATTTCAACCAAAATTGGAAGATGTTCCTCTGAACAGGAGTCAGGCTACTGTCAGTAAGGGTACACAATATCTTACCCAAACAGTAG
The DNA here is from genome assembly GCF_023864275.1 of Schistocerca cancellata. Lineage (NCBI taxonomy): Eukaryota > Metazoa > Arthropoda > Insecta > Orthoptera > Acrididae > Schistocerca > Schistocerca cancellata. The sequence goes on along the minus strand of NC_064629.1, from coordinate 235,357,861 downwards.
ATGGTGAAATATGATGCCAGGTGAGATACAATTTTGTTGCTTTTCAGCATAAATGCGCATGTTGTATTAAGACATCAACAATGTTATCTGACACTGTAGGAGTAGTTGCACAAAACACAATTCATAAATGGAGGGGGTGAAATATTTTAATTAAATTACTGTGGCTGTAGGATCATAGTGCCTACACCTAACATCTCAGGGGGAAGAAAAAAATTTATATCCAATTATAATTCAGGAGAGCGAAAAAAGACGAATTGCTTTCAAATACTGTGACAGTGTTAACACAGCTGTATGAGGAAACTTGGCAGGAGATATATTTAAGGCTCTTTTGAGATGAGTTGACATGTTCCCAATTTATTGATTAAATGAAACAACAAAATGTGGTCCTTTGCATCCCCTCACGTACTAATGACACGAAATTGTGAAGTAGCGTAATGGATACCTATGTTTCTGTTATCGGCATTGTGCAGGTATAGTAAACAATAGAATAATGCTGGCACGCAGGTGCAGAGTCAGTTGCCAATCATATGCACCAGGTTTTTATTTGCGACATAGAAAATATAGAATACGGCTACCTTCAACAGACGAAATCTAGTTATAAAGTCTGAGATCAATTCTTCGAAATAATTGGGGTACTAAGTTTAATCTTAATTAGATTTGATTTTTCAAGGTGTTTGTCCTTGTTACAACACTGTTCCCGCGAAATAACGGGGAGCTATTCCGAGACAAAGAAGAAACACTGCAACTGTAGAGAGCTCATGGTGATGTGTGGAACAATAACTTTTAGGTAGAGTTTGTTAGATGATAATATGGAACACAAACATCAAAACTGCTATTTTTAAACTGTGAACAGTCAACTGTTCACGAAAGTGAAATGCAACATTTTACAAAAGATGTTCCATAAGTTGTACTCCACGGATTTGGTAAAAGACCTATATAAACGACCATAAAGCTACCATAAAACCATAAGGTTAGAGTGTCGCAGTGGTGAGCGATTATTATTTTTTTTTTCACTCCAAGGCGTGGAGCGGGTCGTTCCGAGATCCGGCCCATTAAAGAGTCGGCCAATTATCAGACAAGCTGATAGTGGGGCAAATGGGGGATCCCAGTTGGGAATAAATGGGACGGGCTTACCAGTTCCGGCATTCGCCTTAGAAGCAAGGGAAACCTCCCGAAAACCTTGGCCAGAACTGGCGTATTGGAACCATATTTATTTCTGGGACATCGTTCTTCGTTGAGACGCCGTCGCAGTCGTAAATTAAAATACTGTGTGTGTGTGTGTGTGTGTGTGTGTGTGTGTAGTTCGAGATCAAGGTTAGATTGCGACGTGATAATTCTAAACCAACGAACTTGAACGCTAAACAAAGATTGGTGTTACAGACTGATCTATTGTGTAGCCTGTCACCATTCGCGCCATATTCAACGTACTTTCCAATGTAAAAATGAAAACTACAATGTAAATCCGGAATAGTGATATTATGTAATGGACAAACTGCCAAGTATTTTTATCTCTTTTTCGATAATTTATCGTACGTAAACTACGAAAAATGCAAGGGGGTTCATTAAATATCTTTTCTGTGCGTCTACATTTCTGCTTCGCCACTCTCATTACTGCAGATAACTGCTGACACGCTCAAATAAGATTAAATAACACGCCAAGTAAAATTCTAAATTTCAGTGGGGATTCTTCCCATACTACTGGACGTAACGGTTTTGGTCACCCGTTTTCTGAACTTTAAAGCGTATAGCAGTTTAAAGACTACTGATGATTCAGCTGCGAAACAGTGTAATTGTGAAGTTATTTTTTACTTCAATTTTGAAGCCTCAGGTTAAAAATTTTGGCAACTTGCTCAGTTTCGTGGGCGTTTTATCTATTTTTAATTACTTGTAACTTGTGGGAATTTCAATAGGAAGGGCATTCGTTGAAAGATGAACGTCGATTTCGATTGTTTGCTGAAGTGTATTGTTTTCTTTGGTTTGGCTGTCGGCAAGATGTTCTTTACGCACAAGCTAAACGGCATTTGCGCGCAAACATGCGGATACATGATCGTCAGTTGTTTGTTGGGAGTCTACTTCGTTATGTAGAGAAACAAGGTTTGTTTGGAGCGTAAATGGGTGTCAACCATGGGCAAATTCCCCGGCAAGCCATCAAAAACGTCGACGCGGAAGCGAATTAAAGTGTCGGAGTGTGTAACGGAACTAGTGAACGAGTCAGTCAGGGCCGCTCAAGTGATATATTATGGCCTTACTGTGTTTAACGAAACTTTTGGAAACGAGGAGCAGGTAAGTGGTTATTGTTGTGTTTGTTTGTTAATGCGGCAACTGCACGTATTTAGTACAGATTGCCATTTTGCCTGTATTGTGATACTATCTGGGTTAAGTGTATACGATAAGAGGTTAAGGGCCGTATTTGTATTTATGTGTATAATCGCGTATCTGTATTGTGTTTATGTCATTGTTTATTTGTGTGTGATGCACTGTCGAGGCGTACCTTGGTAATAAATCAAGTATTTATGTCTCTAGGTTATTGACTTTCGTGGATTCACACATCAACAAGTCAAGGAAGCAGTAGAAAATGCGAGGAACTTCCATAAAAGAAGAAAGTCAACTGATGGTGAAAACAAAGATACTGCTAATTTTATTAATAAATTTGAAAGTGATCTAAAGGAGATTGGGTTTAGTGCAAAGTGCTGTGATGGGCAAGGGAAATCTGATTCAGATAGCCTTGTGGTTGATAGTGAAAAATGTTTTGATGGTGGTGGCAAAAGAAATTCAGTGATTGCCGTTAGACGTATGAAACGAATGAGGAAGTATGACGGCAGGACGAGGAATCCACCCTCTGTGAAGAATGTGATGGCAAGGAAACTTTTGCGTAGGGCAAAGAAAACATCTAGTACAACTCCATTGGCTGTCGATAATTGCCAGCAAGAAAAGGGCGCATCAGGTGCATCTCGAAAGTTTGTGCTTCCTAGTCACAGCGCTCATTCTTCTCGTGTGATAAAACCTAATAAGAAATTTATAGATAACGACGCTGTTACTTCTGAAACCTCGACTGGTTTATCTCCTCCAGTAGATCTTAAGAAATCTAAGAGTGTGTCTAGTGAGTCTCTGAATTCGGACATTCCACAATCGGTTAAGTGTTTGAGTACAGTGGAAAACAAACAGTCAGATTCAAGTGATGTCAAAAAAGCCTTGTGCAACCTTCGAACTGCGAATGTGAGAAGGGAAAGTGCATCCGGAAATACTGTAGATTCCTCAGGCCTTATATTGGAAGGAAAGCGCAAGTGGAAACCTTCATATAAATTAGGTCTGCAGTTGAACTGGTACGGTGGTACAGCTGATGGTGATGATACTGGCAGAAGAAGAGTGAAACAAGATGATAAAACCGAAAGCTCTGCACGTTGTCCAGAAAAAACCACCTCCCCTTCCTCTACAACAATCAGTGCCAGTGTAGCCGATTTTGAAATTCGAAGTGATGAAAAACAAAGTAGTACTTTTTCTAGGTCGCCAGGTAAAGTGATTTTACGGCAGGCACGTCTGAAGCTCAACACACAATCGTCGTCGGTAAATGACGGTCCATTCAGTCATGGCTATGGTGAGTACACACCACCACTGCTGCTACTACTAATACGGTGTACTGTTGTTATTAATGTAAGACGACGTGTTACTATAGCTAACGTGGATAAAATGTTTAAAAGTAAGGAAATAAAGAACGTAAATACCAATGGTAATGTTGCACATAAACGAAAGCTAGTAGAGTAACTGAAATGTTTTGCGACATTGAAACCAATAAATTAGAATAGTTTGCATTTTTTCGTTTGTTTAAGTTACATGGAATTATATTTTAGATAATTCCTCACTTAGGAAAGAGCAGTGAGTTGTATACAGCTGTCATTAGAACATTGTTTGGTGTTCAGGTACATAGGCCGGCATACCTTGTAGACATTAGTTTTCACTATTTGGATTATTAAGTACTCTGTGCTCCTCACAGAATATTCATTCACAGATGAAATTTTTCAGCAATCCATTTGAATTTAAGAATAATATGCAGATTCACAAATATAATACTAGAAGGACAAATATTTCCTACTCTCTTGTATTCCAACTATGGCAGTAAAAGGGATGAGACATACAGATATAAAACACTCGCAAAACGTTTGTCTGGCTTCTGCAGCTTTTTCAAATGCAAATTCATTTATATAAACTATCTATAGAATAATTATTTGAGACTGTAAATAAGTAGTAATTTTCAAACCTGTAAAGAAGTGTACTTTACAATTGTTGTTCATTAAATGATAAACATTTTCAGTCTTCAACTGAAATTATTATTTATTTTTCACTATTGTCCAGTTTAGGCTATTATGTGATTATCAAGTGATAGTTGATGTGCACAAGCACATATGACCAAGCTATCCAAGCCACCAGTGTATGGTGGGCTGATGTAAAACTTACTCAAAGTAGTCATGCGTACAATCAGTATAAAAGTAATTTAATATTAGCTACTTTTTGTACTAAGGTGCAAACTTTGCACAGCTACTTTTTGCAAAGACCTGTAACCATCCTTGGCAACATGCAGCCATCATATAGTCAGGCCGACTATTTCTTCATTGGTTTCCATAACTGTTGATTTTTACGGCTTAGGTTGTCAGCTCAGTGCCACCCCCCAGTGATCTTGTAGTGTTGATATATATATAATATAATAAATAAATGTAATAAATAGTGGCTCTGTAGTCAGATTTGTAGTTAAAAGTGCTGATTAGATTGTGGCATAGTCTCTGCCTCTCTCCTCCATTTGTTAATACTGTGGCGACAGACTAATGAGATCTAGGTTATGTTGAAACGTGATAATTTAGTTATCGTTTAGTAATGCCAATGATCGCAAAATAAAGAGTATGGTGACAAACTGCTCTGGAGGATAACCCAAGATTAGTGTTTACTCTAGATTTTGTGCATGTTTCCTGCTGCAAGGTAAATATAGAAAAATCTGTTGCGTAATAGACAAATTACTGACAACTGTGTTGGTGCATATTTTGCACATTTATCATACTTCAACTATGAACAATGCAGAGATCTGCAAGTTTGTAACTTGTAATGATCTGTGGGATAATTAAAGGTTCAAACTCATTTTCATTACATTACACTTACAATTTGACAGCTGTCACCTGCGATTTATCATTGTTATGTCCTATGAAGATACTGTTGTTTTGTTATGCTGGCAATAAATCTCTCTTCAATCTTATATTGTCACATTGTAACTGCAGTAATGAATGTTGGAGTCTAGTTTAGCCTTGTTCTGCGCATCCACATTACGCATTCTACTAGATACCGTAAGTGTTCAGCAGTGTTCTGAGCACTCTGCTGTGAATTTCGTAGACAGTGCAACCAATTTAGTGAATTTTCATTCTGTTTGTTGCATGTTATCATCGCTGATGGTGGTAGCAAGTGACAAATTGTACATAAGCAAGCAAGAGATATAATTTGTGTGATATGTGCTGTCTTGCAGTACAAAGCACATTTATGACCTTGTGGCAACAGTCATGGGGAACTCACATCAGTGCATTCCCTGTCTGCCTTGAGCTGTGCGAACCACCCTCATTCATGAAAGAGGCTGTAGGACAAGTGACTAATTTGAAATTGGACCATACTGTTTGTACTTAAAAAGTCATATTAAAGCACCAGATTTTCTAGGTTTTTTTTTTATCAGCATACAAGATGTTGATTTCCTCAAGTTATTTAGCTTGTAGGAGAAAAACATCCACCAGACAGCCATTATCCACCCCCCCCCCCTCCCTCTTTTTATTTGCAGACCAGTTTTGGTTACAAAGTTTGCTTCCATTCTGTTTGATGTATTGTGATCACTGACACCACACAAGAGACTTTCTTTGTCCTTACCTTTTTGTTACTCAGGTTTGGCTTTCATAATTATGCTGTGTCTTCTGTCCCTCTGATAGACAATCTTCCCTAGGGCTTAGTTTCTTCATATCACTTAGTACGTTCGTCGGCCTGCTGGTTTGAGGCCTTCGTCTCCCTTTCCCCTGTGTAGCCATAGGAAGATAATGTTTCATGACTTGGTCTTTAAATCATTATATTATTTGAATGTGATTGGGCTGGATTCTAAGAATAGAAAATGTGAATACAAAGTCTTAGAATTGGTGACATGCTGATCTCTAGCGTAGCCTAGGGTTTAGGTTGGGTTGAAGTTGAGTTGTTGAAGTGGTATTGAACGCTTCAACTAGTCTAATGGTTTAGTATTTCATATGACAAAATATTTATGAAAGACAATATTTTTGTATGTACAGGCATATTTAGGACGCCTATGTATCGTCCGTAATGATAAATTGGCACATAAATGTCTAGGTAGGCCATGGGCTAGTGAAGCTTAGGAAATTTGCATGTTAATTACATTTCAACTGTACGCAAATATACTAAGGCATTGTTTGTGGAACTTAATTTTTTTAAAGCTACATTGTATTAAATAAATGTATAAAGATGAGATAATTAAATGGCCTCATTTAAAAATAACTTTGATTTGCAGAATTTAAGATATCACAGTATGTTTCTGATGTAATCTATGAGTTGGAGGAAGGACAAAAAGAAAAATTATTTTCAGATTGAGATGGTACTTTTATTTAACTACTGTGTTAATGAAAACTATTTTAGAAAAGACTGATTGTTCATGTAGATGCCTGTTCTCTTGCACTCAAAAAGCTTAAATGATAGAAATTATACATGATTGCTGTAGTGCTGCATTAGTGATAGTATGTTTTAAGTATGCTGGTGAACTTACTTCGTATGAATGCGTAGGTTTTATTGTTGTTCTCATACGAAAGATAGTTTATATTTATTCCACATTTCTAATGATGAAAAATGACGGGATTTATTAAGATGATGTCACTGTCTGCCAAACACTTTACTTAAAGAAAAGGGGGGGGGGGGGTGGTGACACTACCACAGTATTGGAGCCCATGCCCATGAGGTATACTTTGTGTACACGGTCTTTCAACTTTTAAGATCCTGTTACTGATCCATGATGTGATACAACTGTCATTTAAATGTGTAAGTGAAAATAAAGGTTGCAGAGAGTAACAAAAAGAAGTTTTTTTGATAGAGAATTTGTGATACTTTGGGGCACTGTCATCACTGAAAGGTGTCTCCAGATTACTATACAGCATGCAGCACTTAACTGTGAGGAGCTGCACACAGATGTAGCATTTCTACATTTGTCTTCATAATGAAGACGCTCCATTGTGTACGCACTTCTGGAACTCGGTAACTACGAGTTAAAAACTAATTTAAATGTCATTATTCTTAAAAATCATTTTTTATTGTTTGGTAAAACTATTAGTATTTGCCAGTAGTTGTGTAAATGAGGGGAATAAAATCTTCTGTTAAAGTTAGTAGCTTCTCTAGTGCCAGTATGGGAATACAGCTCTTTTGAATGATGTTTTGATTAAATGACTACACGCCTGCCTTCAGGAACTGTCTCACTTCTTGCTGGACAATCTAATTGTTGATTTATCTCACTTACCGAACTGTGTTATTCATTTATTTAGGTGTGCTGTGGTTGCTCTTCTCTGTAGTCATACATCTTGCATGTGGAACACACTTTTCTCATCTTGTGAGCCTTTGCAGGTATTTTTACTTTAGCCAAAATATTGACAAGTTCTGAAACAACAAGCAGAGTGAAAATTAGGAAATAAAATGTTAATTTGACGAATAATAATATATTCAATGAAAATTTTCTAATTTTTTTCTAATCACCAAACTATTTATGCGCTTTTGAGCCAGAAAATATAATGTTTAGAACTCATCAGTCATTGTAGGTAATATAAGACAAAATGGTATGGAAATACACACTAAGCCTCAGAACATCCATCAATCCATTTATTCCACTTCTGTTATTTCCCATGAATGTGTGCTAAATACATGCCTGGTCGTTCACACAAGTCCTTCTGTTACTAGGTGATCGGTATTAATAAGTGCTTGAGAGGTGGTATTGCTATTTATTGGCCATGTGCAATAAGTATTTGGTCAAATAATTTGCAATATGAAACACAGGTACAAGTGAAATTAATTAGCTAGTGCAGTAATTACCAATTGAAAACCTTAAAAAACAACCAGGCAAGCCGTGGTTAAGTTTGTGTTTCTTTTAACTGGCAGATTAAAATAGCACTTGGACTGCCATGCAATTCAGTTCAATCAGCTTACATTTATCAGCAGGTACCTGTAAATGTAGCATATGGAAACAGTAGCCAAAAATTTAAGTAGCTTATGAAGTAATTTTACTGATAACTAATAATAAATTGAACCAAGTAGTGTATGTTAACCCCAATCTGTTTAGTATGCCCGTATTTTTATGTTATCGCACTTTATGTTCCACATTTTTAAGTATTCTGTTCCTTTGCAGTTCCTTCTAACACATGTGCCCCCCCCCCCCCCCCCCCACACACACACACACAAATCAAAACCATTGCCATTATGCAACATCCTTTCAAAGTGTCTCAAAGTAAAAACTGGTTGATATTTAATTAGCGTATGTCTTGGAATGGAGTAACAACTTGGAGAGTCATAATAGTACACAGTGTTATGGAAATGCTCACTCCAATCTCACTTTTCCATTCCAAAAGGGTGTGACATTTTGATGAGTGTAATCTTCTGGAACACACTGACAAGTTCTGCTGGCTAGAAACTCGAAACTCTACAGTAGTTGAACTCGCAGGGAAACACAGTGAGAGAATGTGTGAATGATTTTTATATTTATGTTGCAGGTTTTTAAGTCATGATAATGTGTGGAACCTAGTACTGGAAAAATCTCTATTTGTTTTTGCACCAACTGGAATTTTTTTCTGATTTACAATATTTTGATGTAAACCCATGGTATTGCAATTGTATTTAGACATAGACGTTCCTGACTGTTTGTCAGGTGACCCACATTCAAAATTTTATGGTCTGCTGTTGTTTAATGTGGGTATTATGGGTAGAATGCACCACTAATCCAACGAGTAACTTCATACTTCTAATAAAAGGAGATTCGCCTAACGAGGTTAGAACTGGAGACTGCATGGCTACAGAAGCATACAGATATGTTTTATTTGGACTGCTAGGCCAATATATTTCATAGTATCCTCCGTGTGTAATAAATTATAATTATGAAGTCAAAAATGTCCTAAATGTAACAAACTAGCCCCCCCCCCCCCCCCTGCTGTTCACACCTGTGGTAAACTTTGTTGTTTCCTGCTCTTCTTACAGAGATTGAGTGCACAATTTCCTCTCTCTCTCTCTCTCTCTCTCTCTCTCTCCTCTCTCTCTCTCTCTGTCTCACTCACCTCACTCACTCACTCAAGCTTCTCTGCAGATCTGTTTGTACTGAGCTTGATTTTAAAATATCTTGTAAATACTGTTTGCATAGAGAGGAGGATGAGAAGTGCAAACAAGTAACATTTTCCTTGATTCATATTCACAGTAAACATTTTGGGCATAATTGGAGATTGCGGTACCACCTGTTGGTTTTGACCTACGATGTCGTCAAGATGGCGGACATCCCCTACTGCAGGCATTTACAATATGTTGGGAATTATGTCACTCATTTACACACACAGATAGTACGAGAACATTTAATTGCAGAAATACATTGAAACTAACAGGACAACCACAGAAATTAATGGGTTTGGATGGAGACAGTAAATATACATCAATCGTATAATGAAGACATACTCAAACAAAAATCAAACAAACCTTCAGCATTCAACAAAACATCAATAAAAACATGGAAAAAAAACTGGTATCGTAAGTTTTATCTTGGCCTCTTGAACTTAAATGAAATCAACAATAGTGCAAAACCACATACAACTCAAACAGATCTGTTATCTGTCATTTCACATGACCTGAATAGCCAAAAGCAAAGTCTTCAGTGCCACAAAACCAAAACTCGCTCTTATAACTACTTTCAGAAACCTAACCTCAAAAATGTGGTAAAACAAACTCCACACTATCTACCAATCACAACCTAAGTACCACAACTAACAACAAATCCAAAAATTCATAAAAAAATTTCGTTGACACCAATTTCGATGTACAAGAAACATATAATTACCGACATAAACACATACCATATGTACTACAATAAAGAAAAATGATATTGTGAGTACACACTTACCATTCGAAGTCAGTCTCAGCCATCTAGCAATAGCAAAAATAATGTCATCATCATAATGTCTTGAATGGCCAGCCTACACTTCTCAAAGTAGAAACTACTCCTGATAGAATGCCATGTGTTGTCCTGCCAACAACGCTATATATGCTGGCTCCTGGTTTGATATGCAGCAACTTTGGCCAGTCTCATACCTTCCACAAATAGAACTCCCAACCATAAACAACACACCACACCAATATTTCAATAATCCCAAACCCGAAAACTGCAGAATCAAAATAACACTCTTAATAAATCATCACATACTCTTCCAGTATTATTGTCTTAGATAGCACTCACAAGAGTGCAATGAATCACTAACATCACCCACAAACAATTTAGAAATATGAACTCCCCACAGTAGAGGGGCCACTGCATACTGCAACAAACCCTTGCAAACATGATGCATTTTGCGTAAGCTGGCCACCATGATTTCACGTACACAGCCCTCCATTTGTACCGGTCGCTTGTCCGTTCGAAACTCAACTATGGGTGCTTTGTTTATGCGTCTGCACACCCATCCCTCTTACGCCATCTCAACACTATCCCACCATTGTGGCATCCGTTTGGCCATGGGTGCCTTTTGCACTAGAGTCCGTATGTTGAAGCTGCTGAACTACCACTGTCCTACCGCCGTGACTTTCTCTCAGCAGGTATGCATGCTGTTTGTCTTCCATGCGTGGCCACCCGTCCTATGCCGCCTCCTTGGTGATTCCTTTGATCATGAGTATGGGCTCTTCTCTATTACCTCCTAGAGTCTGCTTTCGGCACTTCTTATGCTGGTTGACCCACAGCTATCTCCTTCGCCGTGAGAACCCGCCCAAGTGTCGCTGTGATGCCAGGCTGACAGTGGTCCATCTTCTGATGGACTGCCCCCTTTTAGGCCCCTTGCGGCAGTCCTTTAATTTACCAGCTGCACTTCCTTTAATTCTAGGTGACGATGCCTCTATAACTGACTCAGTTTTACGTTTTATCTATGCAGCTGGGTTTTATCACTCACTCTAGTGTGGGTGCTCTCGCATGATTTCTCAGGCTCCAACCACTCCAGCGACTTGTAATTGTGACGTGGATACCAAAATAGTGTCTTTTATGGTAACAAGTTGTGTTGGAACCTCTATGAACGCTTTCCAGCTAGAGGTTCTTCGTTTTTAGTTGAGTGATTGACCTTTTACCTGATCCATCAACCACTGTAGTCTGTTTTACTCTAGTCAACTATTTGCTCTGCTCCTTTTAAGTGTCCTCTATTTTGTGTTATTGCGGTGTTCATTTTAGCTCTGTACCCCTTGGTGTTCCCTCCCTCTGCGTGCAGAGGTTACGCGTTTACTGTATAGGCCTTTTACAAGTACGTCTGTTTGGAACAGGGGACTGATGACCTTGATGTTTAGCCCCCATCAAAAACCGAAACCAACCAACCAACTTCTTACAGTGGCTTAACTACACACTACCTGCGACTTTCCCAGTGAGTGCGAACCCTTCACCACCTTGGCTTCGTGAAGCGGCCCATTTTAACCTTGGCCTTCGTTCGCTTCCTAAGAATACTACTCCAGCCTCAGTCTATAGCCTTCAGTTTCGCGACCTTCGCATGGAACTTTGTGATAGAACCTTTTTATACACTGATGGCTCTTGGACTGACCATGGGGTCAGGTATGCCTTCATCATTGGCACCCGTGTCTTTCGATATCAGCTTCCGGCACACTCCTAAGTATTTACAGCCGAACTCTCGGCCCTGCATCAAGCCATGGAGTACATCCAGCGACACTGGCTTTTAAATTGTGTCCTCTGCTCAGACACTTTGTGCCCTCCAAAGTCTATGTGTGCTGTACACTGTCCATCGCTCAGTGCAGTGAGTCCAGGAAAACTGTCACTTGCTCACTCTTGATGGAGCCAGTGTCATGTTTCTGTGGGTTCCTAGTCATGTTGGGCTGCCAGGAAACGAGGCTGCTGATGCTGCTGCCAAGGCTGCAGTCCTCATACCTCAGCCCGCGAGTACCTATATTCCCTCTGATGATTTCTGTGTTACGGTCTGTCAGGAGGTGGTGTCCCTTTGGCATGGCCAATGGTCATCCCTTCATGGGAATAAGCTTCGGCTTATTAAGCCTTTCCCAGCACCTTGGACGACCTCCTCTCGGCCCTTCCACTGGGAAGAGATAAAATAATCTCTGCTGCGTATTGGACACTGCCGTTTTAGCCATCATCATTTGCTAAATGGCACTACCTCAACACTTTGTACATATTGCGATCAACTTTTAACTGTTTGCCGCTTTCTGATGGACTGCCCTGATTTATCAGCCGTTTTATCGAATGACGCGTGGGCTGTCGACCACATTTTACTTTTTATCCACCAAAGCAATATGGTGAAGGCCAGTTTCTGTATGGTGTCGTTTTTAGCCCTTTTTCCATGTGCCTGTTTTTAGCTATCTTCTCTTCTGTCAATTGGGACTGACAAATAGTTGTTTAACTCCTCTCTGTGTTCGTGTTCTATAGTTCTGACTTGCGCGAGTATGACCCCAGCTGCTTTTTGCACCCTAAAGCAAAGCAAAACAAAACAAAATGTAACACAACACAGTAACGCTTTGGGTCAAAGCAGACAGACAGTACTGCAAACTTCAGTTAACCCACATTTTGAAGTCTGGAACCTGTCATTTAAAGAACTATAATATGTATTTAATAAAAGCTATAGTTTATGTGGCTACAAGCTTGAATTTAAGGGTTGGTGTTAGAGAACCTGTGTCTGTTTCTGAATCTATCTGTTGTACAGGAAATGTCAAAGAGAAGCAACACTGATGTGCCTTTTAAAGCACCATCACACTCCCATAAGTGTTACTTCTTTGTTTTATGTTGGAAGCTAGTCTGCTGAACAGCTTTGAGTTCCAATATCGTAACAAAATTGTCCTCTTTTTCACTTATTGCTTGTTTTTTTTCCCAGTGCCCATTCTCTTTCCCTCTCTCTAACTGGTGTTACTAAGGTTTCTGAAGAACACCAGTCTCCTCCGTATTAAATTTAATTAAGTTTTAGCAATGTTCACCAGACATTTGTCTGTTTTATACTCAGTAACACACGCAGTTTTACTCATCCAAACAATATGTTAACACCTAATAATGCTTAACGAACTTATCAACCATTAAATTTACATTAGACTCTTGTCTGTCTGTACTAATGTGACGGAAGGTCAAACCGGATAGGCTGGATTTCTATAAATTCTCTCTTCTGATCCTAGCCAAATCACAAAACACCCTTTTTTTAAAATACCAAAACCCAATTTTATTAATATTGTTGGTGCCATCCATTCTGCGACATCCTCTGCATCAACATCCTCACAGCCCGGTACATTTTTGAGCTATGAAACACCATCAGCATTTTCATTTTTGACATTTGTTTCATACATGGATTCAAAGTTAAAATTTTGATGACTGTAATGTGGCAGTGATTCCTGATTTTTCGGGTTTTTGGAAGTTCTAGGTTTCTGTGATTTCCTTACTAATGTAAGCCTAAGCTTATGGTTGGCAGTTGCATTACTACAAGCCAATATGGCAACATGGCACATTCCTTACTTTTGTTGTGTCCGGGTGCCGCAGCTTCCTTTTTTGAAGTAAATGTGTATGTAGGGAGCGTCTTGTAATTTAAAGAACTCTCATAGCAGTTGTACAACTTCCCTCAATGTCAATTAACTCCAAGAGATAGTCTTCAAACAATGGCACATCCTGTTTGTTAACAGATAAAGCGTCTCCACTAATGGTAATCTGGTGAATACTGTATCTTTTTTCTACTGACCTAACCATCCATCACTGACAATAAAGTTTGAATCTTGTCCTCTGTGCTGTTGAAATTGCAATGCTTTTTCCTGTAACCATCATACATCAGAAACAATGGTATAGTCAGGAGTACCCCAGGGAAGTGTGATAGAACTTCTGTTGTTCTCAATATACATAAATGATTTGGCGGACAGGGTGGGCAGCAATCTGCAGTTTGCTGATGATGCTGTGGTGTACGGTAAGGTGTCGAAGTTGAGTGACTCTTAAGAAGATAAAAGATGACTTGGTCAAAATATCCAGTTGGTGAATGAATGGCAGCTAGCTCTAAATGTGGAAAATGCAGATGAGTAGGAAGATCAAACCCGTAATGTTCAGATACAGTATTGATAGTGCCCTGCTTAACATAGTCAATTCATCTAAATATCTGGGCATAATGCTGCAAAACAGTAAGAAGTGGAACAAATATGTGAGAACTATGGTAGAGAAGGCAAATGGTCGACTTTGGTGTATTGCAAGAATTTTAGGAAGGAATGGTTTACCTGTAAAGGAGACCTGCATCTAGGATGCTGGTACCACCTGTTCTTGAGTACTGCTAGAGCGTTTGGGATCCGTTCCAGGTTGGATTGAAGGAAGTCATCAAAGCAATTCTCTCTCTCTCTCTCCCTCCCTCCCTCCCTCCCTCCCTCCCTCCCTCCCTCCCTCTCCCCCTCCCCCTCCCTCCCCTAATAGCAACTAATGTATAGGTGTGCATAGCTTGATACGAACCTAGGTTTTGTGTGTCAGAGAGTACTTCTGGTACCACTTTAACTTTTCTCCTTTCGTATTCCATTCATAGGTAAAAGTACACTTAACATGTCAATGGCTTTTCTGTCATGTGTTGCTGTTGGTAACTGTTTGCACCATGAATCAAGGGAAATCAACACAGATTGAGATGTACGTGGAGGTATAATAAGATAGCCAGAGAGATTCTTATTCATAATTTCTCGTGGTCCATAAATAATGTTAGCTGGTATTTTGTCCCATAATATTATAATTTAACCATAACACCAGAATGTTCAACAAAATTTGAAATAACACTTAGAAATAGGTTATTTCAGTGAGGTATATCTTGGGCTAAACTACACATCCTTCTGTTATGGGAATCTTGTTTTAATGTCAAGATTCATTGGCTTTGCCAACTCACAAGCAGGTGCACATTTCATCCTATCCTAGATTTTGGGCTAAATTACATTCAGTCTTTACCACAACCAGGTTTTTTCTTTCATAACCAAACTGTCACATTTCAACCTAATGTTGGCCTTGGACTATGTCACAGGTCAGTTCATCACCACATTCAGGTTTTTAGCTGTCACATTTGTTGTCTTCGCCAACTCACAACCAAACTGTCACATTCGAGCATTACCTAGGTGTCAGGCTGCGCTACTGGTCAGTCTGTCAGCATATCTTGGTTTTTCCAGTCGACAGAGAAATTTCAAAATTTGTAAGCAGCCTTAAAATTAATTATAATCAGATCAATAAAAATTATTGTGTTTCTCTAAATATTGAAAACAGATTTAATAAATTGATATCTCCTGCCAAAATAAGTCAGCGATTTTCATTGGCTATAATATACAGGGTGGTTATAGTTAAACTTTTGCTACTTGAGCCAATGTAGACGGAAAATTATTAATCTTATGGTAATGATGTTCAGACTGTGCACTGCAAGATTTGTGTTGCTATTAGTGTTAGTGTAATGACTTGCTGTTAGGCCCTGGTGTGGGGACGTAGGGTTAAACACAAGCAGTAGTTGCAGACAATCAACGTGGGCGTGGACAAGGTTTGTGAAGGGCTTCACTTGTAAAGCTGTTTTATCAAATCAAATAAAAACAATAGTGCTGCTGATTTTCATGAGTATCGACACATTAAAACAATACGGAGAGCTCCTCTTCCGCACTGGGGTTGAATAACATGTTTTGGAAGTTTGAATTAACTGAAAATTTTGCATGTCTCCTGGAAGAGGTCAATTTCTAACTGTACCACAAATTGTTGCCTGGCTGAGAATGCTGGATGCAATGTGTGATCTTCAAGAAGTGCACAAGCTATGTTATGCCAGCTGAACATTTCATGGTCCACAGTTCGCAAAGTGCTGTGAGCCATTGTGAAATGGTACCTGTAAACAGTTCCAGGCTGTTGCAGATGCAGATGGTTGTTATATTGACCAGTGTTCATAACCAGGAACGTAAACATGGTATGCAGTTAACAAACGTTACTGACTCACGTGGAAATTAAAACACACTTAACAAACATTACTGACTCATGCAGAAATTAAAATGTGTTTCAATGATTTACTCGTTATTTCTCTTCCGAATGTCCTTATAAATATTTCCAAAAAGATTCAGTGTCCTACAATCACTCATTTCAAGTAGCAAAATCTTAATTATAACCACCCTGTTCTATTTCCCAATTCGTTATGACAAAACGTCAACGAATTGCCAACAACCACACACAACGCAAGAGCTGCAAACACCGTAAGTTTACTTCAGCTCAGTCATGAATGGTGTGTGGAAAAGTTATTTTCAGTTGTTGGTGATGACAGGACCCTTATCTTTTGTTAAGTGGATGTTACTTCTAGTGTGTGTGTGTGTGTGTGTGTGTGTGTGTGTGTGTGTGTGTGTGTGAGAGAGAGAGAGATTTCTCACATACTAGATAAAGTAGCTTGTTTACTAGTGTCCTTGTAGAGTTGGTTTTGTCACGCGCCCTGAGCACTGAAAACAGTATTAAAAATAAGTTTCTGTAACACTTTGAAAACAAATTAATTGACAAATTCACCACATCGTCTTAGAATTCTCTGAACAGGAGTTCTCTCTGTTTGCGTATAATCAGTTTTAATTCTGTGTGCCTTACTTTTGCCTACATTTAAGGCCAGCTGCCATTCGTTACACATTACAAAATATGTGCTAAGGTAATCCTAAATTTAGGTAATACAATGCATTTTTCTACACCACAGTGCCATAACCAAAGAAGTTTAAAATACAGGTATCTGTCTGAAAGGTCATTTATGCTAAAGAGCAAATGAATTAAATATACCAAAATGGTTGAAGGAAGAGCACTGTCATAATCGTGCCAAATGTAAGTATTTGTCATCAGACACTACTGTGAATATTAGTGTGAATAGTAGTGCTTATATTGAAAATTTTGTTTCTTTGACAAGAGGTCCATATTTACTTTCCGCTTCTCAAATATTGAAATAACAAATCTTTGTGGAACAGTTTACTCAAACAACTTTCAAATCAATATGAATGTGTTCAGAATTAAGTAAACTGCCATAGTATACAAAGAAATGAAAATAAGTATTTTAAATATTATTGAACTTTTTGCTTATATTGAAAATTTTGTTTCTTTGACAAGAGGTCCATTTTTACTTTCCGTTTCTCAAATATTGAAATGACAAATGTTTGTGGAACAGTTTCTACTTGTTCAATGGATCATAAAACTGTCTCCATGTAATTACAATGGCATGGAGTAATGGAGAGCGTAAGGTGACATGTTTTGATGAAAATTTGTAATTTTTTTTAAGAAAAATATCCTTTTTTTTTTTATTGTCAAAAATTTCTAATCTGTTGCTCTACGCACATTCGGATATTGATTTTGAGACAAATTGAATGGGGCAATTTGGCCACCAATTTCATACATGTGTATGAAGTTAATAGAAGCTTGTAAAAATCCAAAAATATGAGAATCAGTGACAACACTTGCGGTATACTAGTAACCTTGAAAAGTCTGGTTGCATCCGTGTCTTGAATAACAGTTGTGGATGAGATTCAGATTTAACTTCCTTCAAAACGGGAAGTGTGCTTGAGGGTGATACCAAGAGAATCGATACCCAATAATGTTCAGTAAATGACATGGAAAATGTCTTCAGTGTGAATGTCACCAACAATAGGAAATAGAATTAGAGCTGAAAAGGAGAAAAATGATAGTTGAAGATGAAGAATGGGGAAGGGGAAGAGTAGAGAGGACAATAAGTAACCAGCACAAGTTTGGGTACAGCAGAGTGTGAACACTTTTAATGTGGTAGGTGTAGAGTGGCTACCTGATTACATCAACTATTATGGTTTGTCAGTAATTGCTACAGAATTATCACCTTAATTACAGAGTTATGGTAAGTTACTAAGAATTATGAAAATAGGCATTTTACATTTTGGTGTTTTTAAAAAATCTGAAATAGTACTGTTTTCATTTCGCTAATCATACGCTACCAAAATTGTTGATAGATTGTAACGAATTTCTTTTTGGGTATGTAGTAAACCTGTCTCCAAATGATTTCGCCTCCATGGCTTACTAAGACAGGTTATGTTAAGTGACGACAAAAATTATTTGTTCTGCATGTATCAGCTTAAAGGAATAGGAATAAAACTGCTTCTGAAGCAGTGGACTTCACAAGGTTCAAGGCTTCATCTGTGAGCTGTTATGGTTTTTCTAACCAGGTGACAGCACAAGATGCGCAATTCACCTATCTATCCATACTTAACACACCACTCTGATACTATTATAGTAATTACTTTTGATCACCATTGAAAATATAAATTCTGTATTATACAAGTATAAGTACAAGCAAAACCCCAGTTACCCGAAATAAAGCCCATGTTAAGCAATGGACACCTAACATGTACTACAATATTTTCTATTGCATGTGTTTTTGAAGTTTTTGAAGGTGAAACAAAAAAATCTCTTTGTAGGGGTTCTGTATTAAAGTTAAAATTACAGTTTTAGGATTACAGTACATTAATATGCAGCATATTGTGCTTCATTGTTTACAGCACAGTATAAAAAGACACATGCAGCTGAAAGAAACAACCACTTAAATGCACTATTGTCGATAGTGTAGCTTCGTTTAAGACTGTTGAGTTGGTGGGTGGGTATGCAATCTGAGGCCAGGCATTCACCTCTCTCTGCTAACCAAAGTCCAGCACACTCTCAGCTCAAGTTATTTCCACGAGTACAGGATTTCTTTTAATTTGCGTATTTTGGAGTTCTTTTGGATAATCCACATTTCAGTTGACCCAAGTTTGGTTAACTGGGGTTTTACTGTAGATTGAGGAAGAAGAAGAAGAAGAAGAAGAAGAAGAAGAAAAGGCAGTGAATGAGGAAGGCCTGTGAGTGTTTTTGTATAAAACAATGAAGACAGGCTTGTCATATAATAGTGTAAGTGAATTTTGTTTATAATAATGTAAGTACATTTTGTTTCCATGTTTTACTTATATTTTCAGTAATAATTTGTGAGATGTATGTGTATTGATTTTGCAGTACTTGAAAATTACAGAAATTTTTCAGAGGCACCATTCATGTTTACTAAATTAATTTTTAGCCATTTCCACTTAACATGATTTTTCATGTACAGCTGCTTTTATTCCTGGAAAATCTTCTTTATTTAAGTTCGAAAAGTGCCTGAAATATAGCGTTTAAAGGTGTAAATCAGGCTTCTGATTTTTAAAATTATTTGGGGGTGAGGGCGGACCTACTCCATATTTTCTATGTGATTACTGATAGCGTCTTCTCTGGGTTGACAGCTATGTAATTATGAAGTCGGGAAGAACTGGTATATAGGGTGTGAGTCATTAAGATGCGGATGAAATTTACAGTTTTGTGTTAAGCAGGCTGTGGGCAGTCAAAAATATTGTATATATTGCTAAGCTAACCTAATTATCTTTCGTCAGATGCTGTGACTGCCCAGAATGCTACTCAGTTATTACAGCAGAGTTAGTATGTGGCACAACAGCTATCACAGCCTTTCAAAGGGGGAGCAACTTGAAGAAGTGTGCTACACATATGTAAATTAAATATAAATATTTAAATTTTATGTGCCAGGATTTTACATGTGAAGTTCCCTGTCTTTATAATTTCAAAATATAAAACTCTCTCAAAATATCAGAAGTTGTGGCAATATATTGTAGTAGAAGTAAAGAAATGTGCCTTCTTTTTCAGGTGCAGGTGGGGCACATTTACCAGAAACAGTGGAATGTGGGGTCTGTGGTGCTGTTAGATTTTATCGATTTGTAAAACAGGCCCGCAAATTTGGAATATTCAGTTGTGAGTCATGTCGAAAGTTCATTTCTAAGATGATCAAGAGACAGTCCTCTCTGAAAGGAAGTTCATCACCTTTGGAATGTCACAAAGGCAAAGGTAAACCAGTGAATAATTTATAAAATTTAAATAATAATAATAATAATAATAATAATAATAATAATAATAATAATATGTCCTAATGCAACCAGGATTGTTATTTCATGTTGCCCTGGGACAGTTTCTGTTTCTAACTAGTGCAGTATGTAATTGTAATCCGTTTGTTTTATTATATGTTAGATTTCTAAGTACTGTCATGTGTTTAGATAACCATATTGTGTTTCCATTCTTTTGCCATCATTGTTGGCTGTAATGCCATGATGAGGATTGTAGTATTGTTGTGTTTATTCCAAGGAAGGTTTAAACGTGCATAAAATTGCTTCTTGACCTTCAGAGATAGACTCGACTGTTTTAGAAAAAATAAATGCTAGAATTCAGTCTTTTAACCATTTGTTAATCATTTTAGGATGTGTCTTGGTTTATACTCTCATTCATTAGTTTTCAGAAGACTAAAATGAAAATACTTGCAAAAAATAGTTACTTAGAAGATTGGCTTATTATTGGATAGGAGCAGGACACTGAAAGCTTTTAAGAGGATTTGATAGAACCACTACAGATAAAATTGAAATGAAAATCTTAAATCTCTAGAGCTGAAGATAGTTGGAAAAAACTCTTGGAAGTTGCTCATTCAGTGTTTTAAGAGGGAACATAAAGCTGTCACATTCACCATCCAAGATACCTGTAATGTAACTGACACTGAAATGTGATTGCTTGTTTGTTTATTTTTTAACTTTATCATGGAACAACTTTTCAGATTACAAATAATATTTCTTAAACAAAAGAAAGTTAATCAGGAAGATTTGTAGCCCTAGTGTGTGAATTCCCTGTAGGATGTTGTTGAAGAGTAAGAATTCCAACATTTTCACACCACTTTATCACATTGACTCATTCAAAACCTGCAGCATTCACTCTGTGAACATAAGACAGGAAAACCTTCTGAACTGGGATAATATTTCTTTAATCATTGTAGAGGAAGATTTGTACTATTATGTAGGTTTAGTTTCAGAGGGCTTTCCCTTACAGTTCATATGGAATACTACACCGATACATAATTGCAATTTTGTACTCATCGAGGTACGCTGCCGTCGTATACGTCATACAAGGACATTATTATATTGTATTGTGAAACCAAAGACACAGCTGTGTTTGATTATATTGTTTATTTCAATAGACGTATTTTGATCTGGTTGCCATCTTCAGGTTATATTAGATGGTCTTGATATCTGTATGACTTATAAAATAGTGTGTCAGCAACTGAGACGTTGATGTCATGTGGATATCAAGACCATCTGATACAACCTGAAGATGGCAATCACATCAAAATAGGCCTATCGTAATAAACAATATAATCAAAGCAATGTCTTTAGTCTCACAACATAATCTAATGATTGCCATTGACATTAATACACCAATTCTCATGCGTAGGAAAGGAATGTATGGCTTTATTATAGAAACTCTTTGGGTGCCGATGGATCCAGTTTTCCATGGTGTTCTGCACTTTTCACAGGTGAACCTCTTACCTTTGAGAATTTGTTTTAAGGGGCCAAAGACATGCGACTCACATGAGGAAATATTACGGCTCTAAGGAAGGTGTTTGAGAACCTAAAATTTTTGGAGGAGGTCGAGGGTCTTCTTGGCCTATGTGACCTAACGTTGTCCTTGAGAAGCAGTATCCCATTCGAGGGCTAACCCTTCTTGTGTTCTTGATGACCTGTTTGAGCCTCAGCAATTTGTTTCCATACTACATTCAGTGTTAAATGTTGCACCCTGTGGTAGCCAGTTGATGAGTAGAGATCATTCTTCACTAAAAAGAAACTGAGCATCACTTTTCTGGCCTTAGTGACAGAGTGGGCTTCTTCTTCTTCTTCTTTTTTTTGGGTGGGGGGGGGGGGGCAAGGGGAGTCAGGATGCCGCCACTCTGTGCTCATCCATTTGGAGGCTGGATCAGAATGGCGATACCACATTTTGTCATATACCACAATGTCAGCAGTGAAATCTGTTCCCCGCTCCACATGTCTCAGCAGATGGGTCAGGTAAACGTCAGTTCTCATGATATTCTAATTCTCTGAAAGATGCTTGGGAACCCACTGTTCAAAAACTTTGCCATAATGAAGCTTCTTGTGTTTATGTGCTTATCAACATTTCTGATGATTTGTACGTATGAGCTCCTCCACAGCCAAAATCGTGGCACTGGTGGTGACAACACGTACCTGCCCTGGGTGTTCTAGGTCCTGGATGTTTATACGTTCCGTTTCATAAAGCTGACATCACCGGAATATTGTGCAACCCACTAGACACTGCTCTCCACACATCTATTTTATCCTGTAATAAATTTGTGAGGCATGCTTTCCTTCTGCACAAAGAAATTGGATAACCTGTCTTTGTGCTGATTGGGAGGAATTTGTTGTGCAACAAACTGCAGAAACACCTCTCCAGAAATGAAGAAATTGCTGCAAAGCCATTAGTTCTGTTCGTGCAAACTGGGACTACAAGTACTCAGTCTCTCAACACACACATTCACGCGCTGGAATTACATGGTCTTCTTTTCAGTTGGGCATAACTTATAAGTTGAATGTTAATATGCTGTTTTTGTTCTTTGAATCACAACACAAGCAGCACAGGTTTATACACTTCTTTTGAATTTGCTCATCAGATGATATTTGTCGTGTTCTGTTACATGAACCACTGTTCAGTATAAATATTTGCGGTATTAAAAAAAGTCATGATTGGGCACAGTTGCTATATGAACTTCTTTATTGAAATGCTGTGAATTTTGCCCAACAGCATACCATTCTCAGGTGGATGTATTTCAGGTCATACATCCAAACATGATCATTTGTATTAAAATCGCCGTTTTCCATTACTGTATAAAAATTATAAAATGTAGGAAAGCAGCAGGGTTAAACACGAGGTGCGTTATGTTGTCAACGCAAAGCACAAGACCGGAATCTCCAGTTTGTGTTACCATGTGATGATGAGCCAAGCGTGAAATGGAGAGAGCTAAAGAAACAAAGATAGTTGCGGTAATATGCAATATCTCTTTCCAAAAGTGTATTGGAGCTGCTAGACAATGCATACCAATAACTGTAATAACTGTTCGGCTTGAAAATGTTGATTAGTGCATACATTTTTAAGTTTGTGTTCATATTGGTGGTGTCTAACACACTTATTTTTAATTACATTTTACTACCCTTCTGTCTTCTCAATTTGGATCCAGAAGTTACGTTCATAGATCGCTGTGTATGGCATACAGGCAGTAACTTAAGACAACTGACCTTGCTACTACATTCCAACAATGGTGGCTATGAAGGAATATTTTGGAACTGTGTTTTTGCATTGCTGCTTGTAGTGTAACACGACACTTAAGTTTTCGCATTTGTAACTTAATATTAAAAGTAACGATTAAAAAAAGTACTGGCATATTTCATAATATTTATCTTATTATTAATACAGTGCATTACTAATAAATGGACTACATCAATTATCCACTTTTGGAGTTCTATTGAAATATACTTGTTCAAGTGGAGGTACACATGTTTGTTTGGTGCAATAATCATTTTGTTTTTATTTATATATGGGTTTGAAAATGAATCAGATTTAAATTACTAAATTCATAGATGCAAAGCTTATGTAAAATACGTGCTTATGATAAACATTTCCAAGTCATTTGGCTTTTGAATACCAGTAAGCATAAAGAGGACGTTGGAATAAAATTCATGAAAAGTGCTCCTGTTCAAAAATTGATTGGTGGATTTTCTAATGATAGTTCTCGTAGTTCCCTTTCAAACTCTGTGGAGCCTTTTTGTGTAAAGGTGGTACAACATTCTGTTGTTTGAATCAAATAAATATGTATTGCAAATTTAATAGAAAAGTGTTCATAGTGCAATGATCTAGATGACTCCATTAAATGCTAAAACTGTATGAAGCAAGTCTATTAGCTTACTATCAAAGACATCCAAGGTAAAACAATTTTTGTGTTATGTGATAAAATATAAGACAAAAATGGACAGTCCATTGCAGGCATTGTGACTAGAACCGTAAACAAGAGTGAACTGTCAACACATCATCTCATTACAAGTAAGAAGTTGTATACAACTAAAAGCTTTTCTGTATCCTCATTTTTATTAACTCTGTGAATTCACTATGGGTAATTTCTGGTGCTGTGAATTACCTAATGGAATCTAGTACCACACTTAAATGTATATTTCCGAATGTAACGGATTTTATGTGCTGGAAATTATTGCTGCAAGTTTTCAGCATTTTGGAAGTTTAGTATCTTCTGTGAATCAGGTTTTGTGTTTGTGACAAAACTTAAGTTGAAGTAAGCTTTTATATTAATAGCACTTGATTTTCTGCTGCCACCAGAACTGATTACATTGCATTAAAGCTTATGGTTGCAGAAAGTGGTATAGTTTACAAATCATCTGGAAACTGTTAGGGTGTTGTAAACTCATTTTATTCTCAACTTCCAGGCTCAATTCAAATTGCCAATAATATGCTGAAACATGTGGGAATATATGCTACTGTTTCATATATGTCCACTGATGCCTTCCTTCTTTTAGAGGCCACATATTCTACTCTTTGTGATTTATTAATTAGACTCAAAGCCACCATCTCTAAACTGAATTCTGCCCAAGGAAGAATTGATGATTTAGTAATGAAGAAGTATGAAAACTTACATTCAGAGGACCAGATTGGAAATAAATTTGTGTTTATGAAGAAATTTAGAGGAACAAACCTCCAATAGTGAAGGAAGTAGCTCCTTTGTACACATGTGCTTAACATCCTGTGAGGCAGGGTAAAAATGTTTTTATCATTACGAAATAATTGTACAACACAGTAGGAGAGAATTTTCCTTGGAACACTTCAGATATTTAGGGATACGATCTGCAGCAGAAGAGGAATGAAAAAATAAATGTGAGTAAAAGTATTTTCATACAATTTTAAGATAATGATAATATTTGTATTACACGTTTTGTAGATTTTTTGTGTGCAACTAAATCATGCACTGCACAATATTGTTTTAATGCGGAAATTGTTCTGTTTCATTATGAGCAATTTACCAGAATAATTTTATTAGTACATAAAACTCTGGTCCCCACTTGACTCATTCTGTGACCATATACCGTTGATAAAAAAAAAATACATGTATTTTGCTTCCAGTTAGTCATCTTGAATTTTTGCATGATATTTACATAGAAAAACAGAAGCAGCCTTGCAGATTAGTCTGCAAAATAGTTTCATTATTTTGTAGCAATTTGTGTTGTTAATAATGGCATACTTCCTCAGAAATCCCTTGTTTGTGACTAGTAAGTTCTTCAGTGATGTTACAATGATGATACTTGGGAAATACATAGTTTCCTTACTATACTTCAACCCCTCAAACATCTTAACCCCACAAATGCCAAACACAAATGTTCTTTAATCTTTCACAGTTCACAGAATTATTGCTTACTGATACACATCCATATAAGCTTAAATATTACTAATTTCACTGTTGTCAACATGACATTATGTGAGATGTAACATTACTGTGAAAAGAAAGTAAGGCCTTCGTCAGATATGGACAACAGACAGACAGAAAGGCGCGCGCGCACACACACACACACACACACACACACACACACACACACACACACACACATGCACATGACTGCAGTCTCAGGCAACTGAAGCCACACTGTGAGCAGCAGCACCAGTGCATGATGGGAGTGGCGACTGGGTGGGAGTAAGGAGGAAGCTGTGGCAGGGAGGGGAACTGATATAGTAGGGTACGGGTGGCAAACAGTGAAGTGAAGTGCTGCTGGGGAGTGCGCATGGATGAGGTGGAGAGAGAGTAGGACAGCTATGTGCAGTCGGGAGGTTAGACAGAGGGCATTGGGGAGGGGGGGGGGGGTTAGCGGAAAAGGGGAAAGGTAAAAAGACTGGCTGTGATAGTGGAATGAGGGCTGTGTAGTGTTGGAATGGGAACCGGGAAGAGCCTGGATGGGTGCGGACAATGATTAACGAAGGTTGATATGTTGCAGGAAAAGTTCCCACCCGCCCAATTCAGAGAAGCTGGTGTTGGTGGCACAGATTGTGAAGCACTCATTGAAATGAAGGATTTCATGTTTGGCAGCGTGCTCAGCAACAGGTTGGTTCACTTGTTTCTTGGCCACAGTTTGTCTGTGGCCATTCACGTGGACAGACAGCTTGTTGGTTGTCATGACCACATACAATGCAGCCCAGTGGTTTCAACATAGCTTGTAGATCACATGACTGTGTTTCACAGGTAGCCCTGCCTTTGATGGGTATGTGATGTTTGTGACTGGGCTGGAGTAGGTCATGGTGGGAGTATGTATGGGACAGATTACACGGGGAACGAGCCATGAGCCCATGAGGTAAGGGTTTGGGAGCAGGGGTTGTGTGGGTGATGTCGAGTTACTGAGTTATGAGGGGAGTGCTCCTCTGTGGCTGGAAGGCGGGACTTAGGAAGGTGGCGGGAGACTGGAAAGATAAGGAATGGGAGATCCGTTTTTGGTACAAGGTTGGGAGGATAATTACCAGTGTTCATTGCATCTGCAGTGATGAGCAGTCCCTTATGAAATATACCAAGGGTCAAACTGAAGCCTTCGTAGACCATAATTATCCTCCCAACCTTGTACCAAAACAGATCTCCCTTTCCTTATCTTTCCAGTTTACCACCACCGCCCAAAGTCCCACCTTCTGGCCACGGAGGAGCACTTCCCTCATAATTCAGTACCACCCAGGGCTGGAGCAACTGAATTACATTCTCCGCCAGGGTTTCGACTGCCTCTTGTCATGCCCTGAAATGAGAAATGTCCTGCCCACTGTCCTTCCCATCCCTCCCACAGTGGTATTTCGCTGTCCACCGAACCTACACTATATACTCATCCGTCCCCCACACAACCCCTGCTCCCAACCCCTTACCTCATGGCTCATACCCTGTAGTAGACCTAGATGCAAGACCTGTCCCATATGTCCTCCCACCACCACCACCACCACCACCACCACCTACTCCAGTTTGGTCACAAACATCACCTATCCCATCAAAGGAAGGGCTACCTTTGAAAACTAATCATGTGATCTACTAGCTAAGCTGCAACCACTGTGGTGCATTCTATGTGGGCATGACACCCAACAAGCTGTCTGTCCGCATGAATGGCCACCAACAAACTGTGGCCAAGAAACAAGTGGACTACCCTGTTGCTGAGCACACTGCCAAACATATCCTACATTTCAATGACGGCTTCACAGCCTGTGCCATATGGATCCTTCCCACCAACACCAGTTTTTCTAAACTGTGCAATTTGGAATTTTCCCTGCAATATATCCTCTATTCGTGTAACCCTCCTGGCCTCAACCTTCGTTAGTCATTATCCTCACCCATCCATCCCCTTCTCTGTTCCCATTCCAGCACTACACAGCCCTCATTCCATCATTGCACCCAGTCATTTTACTTTTCACCTTTTCCACTATCCCATCTCCCCCCTTCCCCATCTCTCCCCTGCCCTCTGTCTAACCTCCTGACTGCACATAGCTGCCCTACCCTCTCTCCACCTTGTCCCTGCGAGCTCCCCATCCTGCCACCCCTACCCTACTATCTCTCCCCTCCCTTCCCCAGCCTCCCCCTTACCCCCACCCAGTTGCAACTCCCATCATGCACTGGTGCTGCTGCTCGCAGTGTGGCTTCAGTTGCCTAAGACTGCAGTCGTGTGTTTGTGAGTTGCGTTTGTGTGAGTGAGTGAGTGAGTTTAATCAGCATGGAACACTCTTGACGCTCTTAATCATTAACATGATGCTTGACATGTTACCCATTAGACTTTGTTGATAAATCCTACAGCTCTTGTCTGAATTTTCTCTGTCTCTTCTGTTAGAGAAAATAGGCTAGGATCACAAACTTACGAACAACATGCAAGAATCAGTTGGATGTGAAGTTTGTAGGTGACTTCCTTTGTGAATAAATTACACTTCTTTACTATTCTTCTAATGAATCTCTATCCGGGCTCTACCTTCTTTCACATTTGTTACTTTGGGCACATAACATTACACCTAAGAAATTCTCTGTGCAGCCCAACAGTAATTCTTGTTCCTTGTTGAAGATATCATTGAAAGTCAGAGGGGTAGCCTTCAGTATTTAGTAATACTTACAATCGTCCTCCCTCCCTCCCTCCCTCCCTCCCTCCCTCCCACCCACCCACCCACCCACCACTCCCTTCCTCTCTTTTGCCCTGTCTTTAGATGAGTCACAGAAAATTAGCCACATAACCTGTTCCACATAGCCTGCTCTAATAGCGATCACCACACATCCTTATATCACGTCCATAAATAGATACACAGTGCAGTAATGTGTGACCTTTTTTGTACATTTTTAATATAACCACATTTACTGATGTGCAGTTAAAACTTTTACTTGTATTCTTACTGCAGCCGTGTACATGTATTGTTAAGGGGAAAAAGCGAGCACGAGCGCCGCCCTCTCTCCCCCCCCCCCCCCCAAAACACACACACACACACACACACACACACACACACACACACACACACACACACACACAAGGGGGGGGGGGCAGGAGGGAGTTGGTGTGTGTGTGTGTGTGTGTGTGTGTGTGTGTGTGTGTGTGTGTGAGAGAGAGAGAGAGAGAGAGAGAGAGAGAGAGACCAGAATAATATTAATTAATACTTTTGTTTTCACTTGTGAGATGGTTGCACATTTGATGACAGTTGATTTGATACTGCTATAGAATTAAATTAAATTCATTAGTTTTTATTTTCAGGAATGTGTTCTGTCCCGCCAATTGTCAGAAGCCAACAGTGGAAAGCTGGTCGTGGTACACTGGTCAGGTGTAACTACAAAGCTCGTTGCCCTGCTTGTTGGTTGAAAATGTGTCTGAGATCTTTCAAGATGCCTGAGGACATCCGTGGGAGGCTGCAGTCTCTTCTACCACGTGCAATGCAGGATAGCTTGGAAACTATTTCTGGTCAGCTGCTGTTGAATCCAGAGGAAACTGCATTACCAATTGCAGAAAGAAGAAGTGAATCAGACTACAGCAGCAAAAGACTTAGGAGAAGACTGAAACTGCAACAAAAACAAACATTGAGACTGCTCAGAAAGGATGATAATGGCAAGCAAAATGGAAATACTAAATTGAACACTTCAGTTACACATTCGAGAAACAGTATTAGAGTTTCAAAATTCCTTAGAAGGGCAGCAAGTGGCTTAAACCATACGGAAGGTAAAATATGAGATTTTGACTAGTGCCTGCGCATAACTGAGCTAACTACTTTCTGCACGCTTTTTCTTTGCCATTTCCAGAGGGGTATGGAGGAAGCAACTCGAATACCATTGGTAACTGGAATAATAAACTCGTATTGTGCTACTGTCTACGAAAATTGAACCTGCAGAACTAATGAAAATGTAATGTTTCTCACAATTGAAACTGAATCTGCTTTACCTAGGAGGACTGAAACCTGTGCTGACAAGGAACTGTGTTGCTGTTCAATTTTTTGCAAAAATTTCTTGAAATGTGCTGGAATGGAAGATACATGGCATTTGAAGAAGGTCTTGTGACTTTTGCTGGTATACCTTTTGGTTTGGTTGGAGAGGTGGCAGCCATGCTATTTGCTTGAAATAGGGGGCCTAGAGGCAAAGAAAAAGTTAGCGGACAGTATAATTTAGATGACTCCAGTGCTTAGGTCATCATCGTGCCAGTATGAACGTCTTTCTTTCCTGCTGTTCCCATCATTTATTCGTAACTTAAGGAACCTTAACTTGTTATGCATCAGTCTCATATTTTATCATTTTCCATTCATTCCCACTCAGAAATTTATTTCGAGGCACACTGTTAATAAATGTGATATGTGTAACATTTACAAACCAGTTTTTTCGCCATTTTGCAGTAGTATCCATTGGCTTTTTTCCTATCAGATTTGTACTGTGTTGCACAAATGAAGGGCACTATGTATGATATCTACTTGACCATGAAAATAAATCCTCATGATTGAAACCCCTCCCAGCTTTTTCCAGGAAATTTCATTTCATTCCTCCACCCTACCCACCACCCCGTTTCCATGCCTCGCATGTTTGAATGTAATTTCCTTGGCCATTTTATCAGCAGGAAATTGTTGCCTTTACAGAGTTATCTTCAGGTTCAGGGGGAACTGAGTTTAGGATATAGATTTGTGCCAGCCTACAATTTTCACCATTTGTTATGTAGGAAAATTTTTGTGAACCAAGAACACACCATTTCACTTAAATGGCCATCATTGTGCTCTCCTCGGTTACTCCATTAGTCACTGACTTTTGCAATAGAATACCAAGAGCAGAATATTTACTACATATAGCAAAGGGATGGCTGAGAATTTTGCATGTGTGCAATGCTCTTACATGCCTGCAGTGCTCTGTTGCCTGGCTAAACACTTACCCCACTAACAGGCCATACTGTGTGAATTGGAGGGGGCGGGAAACTGCGAACGCACCGCATGCTGTGCAGTTGGATAAGGAACACTGAATGTTTTGCATGCAGCATGGTTTCATATTTCTCAGCAACATAGATCACAAACAAAACCAATGATTGTAATATTGTGTCGCATTTGCAACGTCATTATGGAGGCAAGGAAACGCTTCCTGAAGAAAACAATTTAGAACTCCTGGACAGTTTTAATGTAAAACAGTTTGCTTTTAAATGGGAATTACGTTGCCTATCCATCTGCACATGTGGAGGGGTGCTTTCAACTAAAATGGCAAATGGTCTTGAAACAGCTCAACAACAGATGTAAGATTGGCAGTGTCTGCAAAACATGTAGAAAACTAGCATTGTAATTATTTCATTGCCGCAATGAATTCTTCAAAATTCTGTTTTCTTTAGCACTAGTGAACGTGGCAAATGGATTGTGTTTTTTGTCCCTTCCATAGTGCAATTTGTTTTTTAAATGCATCCCATCAGATCGCAAGTAAACTGTTTCCCGCCTTGCAGTGACTGAACTGTGGCCAGTATGTTGTCAAGTTGATTTAAAATGTAAGACCTGCAGTTCATTCTGGATCTTGTAATTTTTGTTCCCGCTATCGTTTCTCCTTCAGAATTTTAACACTGGCGGGTTTTAAAGCCAAAAATCATTCCAGGCATGTCCCTTGACTTAACTACCTTACTTCACAGGTATATATAGTCTCCATACACTTCATTCAGTTCTATCGAAAACTGTTACAACTGACAGTGTAATAACGCATACAGCTTCAGAAAATGTACTGTTCGTACCACAAATTTCATCAGGTGCTCAATGTCTGCAAATTTAGTGCAGATTTCTTGTTGGTATACATACCAATGAATCATGTACAAATTTTCTCTTGATCTTTGTAATTTTTTGTTCTTTCATTGTCAACTAAATCTTTAAATTTTTTCTGTGTGGTGGTGCTATGTCGTTCCATAGCAAATTTCTGGTACTATCGATTATGTGACTGCATGATAAATAGTGACAATTCTCATTCTTCTCTTTGGGGGCTACCATTCATTTTAAAGATTTGTGATGATAGATTGCTGGAATGCCTAATTTTGTACAAACAGCCACTGGACCTGTGAAACTCCTTTGTAGCATAAATAAATCGCAAAGGATAAACAGTGCTGACGTTACGATTCTGCTGAACTAAAGAAAACGGTGCCGACCAAAAAATACTGCATTATACTGCTAAATGAAATATCGCGCCAATCCCTGTACTTCCCAGAAAGACTGAGCAAAACTGAGGTGTACAGAGGAAATGCATGCGGACCGCATATGTACAGCCACATAGTTTTGCACACTGTGGCCGACTCTAATATAATGCAACTTGCAATCGTCTGTCTGTCCCTTGAGCCTAAGTTTTCCGGTTCACTCTGTTTCTGTGATAAGAATCATTATTTGACTTGAAGATTATTCTGCTGAGGCTTGTTATGTAACTGACTACAAATTTTCTTTAGAATGTATCTCTATTTTCTCCAGCACATCAAAATAGATGCTGACATACTTCCTACTCAAGTGGTTAACATTTTCTGCACCTACAGGGATGATGTAACTGTCACAAATTCTCTTTTTTGGACAGTTTGTTGCAAAATTAATCCACGGTTGGTGAAGGTTTATAGCGAGCTTCCTGTTCCCTTTTCAACAGTTAACAAATGGGAAGTTGAACTGTGACTGTATTTCTTTTGGTGAATTTCCACACAAAGAACATTTTTGCTGTGCAACAATGGATGAAAAAAGAAGTGCAGAAGAAGAGAATCACCAATAAAAGGTGTATGAGACAGCTGATCTACTATTCCACTATGCACCTGAAAAGAGAGAGTATAATAAATTTTACAAAATGGTTCAAATGGCTCTGAGCACTATGGGACTCAACATCTTAGGTCATAAGTCCCCTAGAACTTAGAACTTCTTAAACCTAACTAACCTAAGGACATCACACACACCCATGCCCGAGGCAGGATTCGAACCTGCGACCGTAGCAGTCCCGCGGTTCCGGACTGCAGCGCCAGAACCGCTAGACCACCGCGGCCGGCAATAAATTTTACATAAAACACTTACTATTAGAATGCATTTTTTGCAATATGGATTTTGCATTTGTCAGATGCTGATCAGAAGTAAGTGTGAAATTAATTTATCAGCAGCCTTTTGGAACATTTTAAAATGGATCCAAATTATTTGTGTGTGGATTACTTACTGTTGGTGAGGTGTGGGTCCATCGCCTAACACAAGAAATGAAACAGCAGTCCAAAAGCTGTGGTTTCGAAGCTTGTAGCCCTACTCTAAAACAGGTGAACGCAATGCATTTGCAAGAAATATTGTGTAAAACAGATGCTTCTAATTGAGTAACTTGCAAGAAGGGAAATTGTGTGGATTGAAAGGATGATATTCATCTTTCATTATCACAGTGAGTAAACTTAGAGATTTGAAATATAAACTATTGGAACTTGTCCACTAAATTTGTTACTGTTTGACTGCCACCTATTTACTCATCTGAAGGGATTGTTGTTGTTGTTGTTGTTGTTGTTCAAATGGCTCTGAGCACTATGGGACTTAACATCCGTGGTCATCAGTCCCCTAGAACTTAGAACTACTTAAACCTAACTAACCTAAGGACATCACACACATCCATGCCCGAGGCAGAATTCGAATCTGCGACCGTAGCAGTTGCGCGGTTCCGGACTGAGCGCCTAGAACCGCTAGACCACCGCGGCTGGCGTTGTTGTTGTTGTTGTTGTTGTTGTGGTCTTCAGTCCTGAGACTGATTTGATGCAGCTCTCCATGCTACTCTATCCTGTGCAAGCTTCTTCATCTCCCAATACGTACTGCAGCCTACATCCTTCTGAATCTGCTTAGTGTATTCATCTCTTGGTCTCCCTCTACGATTTTTACCCTCCACGCTGCCCTCCAATACTAAATTGGTGATCCCTTGATGATGCCTCAGAACATGTCCTACCAACCAATCCCTTCTTCTTGTCAAGTTGTGCCACAAACTCCTCTTCTCCCCAATCCTATTCAATACTTCCTCATTAGTTACGTGATCTGCCCATCTAATCTTCAGCATTCTTCTGTAGCACCACATTTCAAAGGCTTCTATTCTCTTCTTGTCCAAACTATTTATCGTCCATGTTTCACTTCCATACATGGCTACACGCGATTCAAATACTTTCAGAAACGACTTCCTGACGTTTAAATCTATACTTGATGTTAACAAATTTCTCTTCTTTATAAACGATTTCCTTGCCATTGCCAGTCTACATTTTATATCCTCTCTACTTTGACCATCATCAGTTACTTTGCTCCCCAAATAGCAAAATTCATTTACTACTTTAAGTGTCTCATTTCCTAATCTAATTCCCTCAGCATCGCCCGACATAATTCTACTACATTCCATTATCCTCGTTTTGCTTTTGTGGATGTTCATCTTATATCCTCCCTTCAAGACACTGTCCATTCCGTTCAACTGCTCTTCCACGTCCTTTGCTGTCTCTGACAGAATTACAATGTCATCGGCGAACCTTAAAGTTTTTATTTCTTCTCCATGGATTTTAATTCCTACTCCGAATTTTTCTTTTGTTTCCTTTACTGCTGGCTCAATATACAGATTGAATAACATCGAGGAGAGGCTACAACCCTGTTTCACTCCCTGCCCAACCACTGCTTCCCTATCATGCCCCTCGATTCTTACAACTGCCATCTGGTTTCTGTACAAATTGTAAATAGCCTTATGCTCCCTGTATTTTACCCCTGCCACCTTCAGAATTTGAAAGAGATTATTCCAGTCAACACTGTCAAAAGCTTTCTCCCAAGTCTACAAATGCTAGAAACGTAGGTTTGCGTTTTCTTAATCTAGCTTCTAAGATAAGTCTTAGGGTCAGTATTGCCTCACGTGTTCCCATATTTCTACGGAATCCAAACTGATCTTCCCCGAGGTCGGCTTCTACCAGTTTTTCCATTCGTCTGTACAGAATTCACGTTAGTATTTTGCAGCTGTGACTTATTAAACTGACAGTTCGGTAATTTTCACATCTGTCAACACCTACTTTCTTTGGGATTGGAATTATTATATTCTTCTTGAAGTCTGAGGGTATTTCGCCTGTCTCATACATTTTGCTCACCAGATGGTAGAGTTTTGTCAGGACTGGCTCTCCCAAGGCTGTCAGTAGTTCTAATGGAGTGTTGTCTACTCCCGGGGCCTTGTTTCAATTCAGGTCTTTCAGTGCTCTATCAAATTCTTCACGCAGTGTCATATCTCCCATTTCATCTTCATCTACATCGTCTTCCATTTCCATAATATTGTCCTCGAGAACATCGCCCTTGTATAGTCCCTCTATATACTCCTTCCACCTTTCTGCTTTCCCTTCTTTGCTTAGAACTGGGTTTCCATCTGAGCCCTTGATATTCATACAAGTGGTTCTCTTTTTCTCCAAAGGTCTTTTTAATTTTCCTGTAGGCAGTATCTATCTTACCCCTAGTGAGGTAAGCCTCTACGTCCTTACATTTGCCCTCTAGCCATGCCAGCTTAGCCATTTTGCACTTCCTGTCAATCTCATTTTTGAGATGTTTGTATTCCTTTTTGCCTGCTTCATTTACTGCATTTTTATATTTTCTCCTTTCATCAATTAAATTCAGTATTTCTTCTGTCACTCAAGGATTTCTGCTAGCCTTCATCTTTTTACCTACTTGATCCTCTGCTGCCTTCACCACTTCATCCCTCAAAGCTATCCATTCTTCTTCTACTGTATTTCTTTCCCCCATTATTGTCAATTGTTCCTTTATGCTCTTCCTGAAACTCTCTACAACCTCTGGTTCTTTCAGTTTATCCAGGTCCCATCTCCTCAAATTCCCACCTTTTTGCAGTTTCTTCAGTTTTAATCTACAGTTCATAACCAATAGATTGTGGTCAGAGTCCACATCTACCCCTGAAAAATGTCTTACAATTTAAAACCTGGTTCCTAAATCTCTGTCTTACCATTATATAATCTATCCGATATCTTCTAGTATCTGAAGGTATTAGTGGCTGGAAAACATTTTGAGTAGATATTTTCCAGCTTTAGATGAGAGTTTACCAAACAGTCCAGAATACAAAAAAGTTGGGATCTACTTGCTGCGAAAAAGGACAAAATGCATGGTGTGTGTGTGTGTGCGTGCATGCGTGTGTGTGCGTGTGTCTATGAGAGAGAGAGAGAGAGAGAGAGAGAGAGAGAGAGAGAGAGAGAGAGAGAGAGAGAGAGGGGGGGGGGGGTAGGTTTATTTTCTTGCTGCATTTCTGCAGATACAGAGTGCTGCTCTGTCTTTGCTGCAAGTCTAATCTCCATTGTCACTGATACTGAAATGCAGAAACTTGGTATACATCCTTATTGCAACTTCATTGTCTCCTGTGGTATCAGATTTTTTTGACAAAATGGTAATTAAGTCTTAGGCCAAGAAACAGTAGTCAAAATAACGTGTAGTATCAGTTGCCTACATTGGACTGCAGTTGATAATTTAGACACATTAGGAGCTGCATTATTCACTTAGAGAACACACGATGGAAAACATATTCCAACTTGGGTAACATCTCCTTAACCATTGTACAGAAAGGAATGCTGTGTTCTGCAGATTCCATTTTCAATAGTCTTCCCATAGAAGTGAAGAATTTCGGTGATAAACTCCAGGTTTTTCAAATCTAAATTAATAATCTGTCTCGTATTCTGTGTGTTTATGTAGTGACTTATTCCGTGACTTAATAGCTTTGGTTCATATCATTTTCTGTAATCTGAGGAGTGCACAAGAAAACGTTTAAATGGCTGCTCAAGCTTAGAACTGCTTTTGTCATTGTCAGTAACTGACAGTAGTAACTGAAGACATTATGTCTTGGTGTATATGTAACACCCGACTGCATTATGTTGTGTATATTAAACCAAGGAATTTATATATGCGACCAGAGATTGCCGTACCTGCGGTGCATAGATACTTTCTTGATGAGCTAATCCCAGTGCATTGATATGTAGGACAAGATTTTTATCACATTGAACATAATTGTATGGATTTCACAACATTGACAAAATACGTGTAGAATTAGCAATGTAACTTTTATAGCTCTCACTGTGAATGTTAGAATTCTGACAGACCCTTAGACCAAAACATGCATTATATCAAGTATAGCAGAGCTTTTATCTCCTTGAGTGGTTGAAAGCTGAGTTGATGCCATTGTCTACCTAGAAAACTGGCTATTTGAGTGGGTACAGCCCCGCAGAAAGGGGGAGAGTTACAAGCAAATCATCTTATGGTTGAACAGGTACATATTTTCCTTTCTTAGGGATCCCTACTTTAATATATTGTTCAACACATCCCTTCCTTTGAAACATGTTCTTTGAGTGTATGTTGCTCCAATCCTGGTAGGTATTGTAGCTATATGTATTTGAAACCTTTCTCTTCTGGGCTAGCTGATGAAGATCGGCATGCTGATATAGAAGGGTGTTTCACAATTCATGTTACACACTTGTGGAGATTGTGTAGGGGACTTAGTAGATCAAGTTCTACGTAGGAACCCGTGTCCGGAAATGGCTCGTTTCCGTACAAGGAAAACAAGATTTACAAATTTCACTCCTATTTACTGTGATTTCACAAATGCTATTTGATATGACGACCACAAAGTTCAGTGCACACAGAGTATCTGTGAAGTAAGTTTGCATAAACTCTGTCCAACGTGTGTGTGATTAATCGCTTCTGCTGCAGCTATGATCTGTGCAACCAGATCTTCCTCTGAGTGGCCAGAGGTCTGGTAAAGAAGACTTCATGTGACTCCACAAAACAAAATCCAAAGGGTTAAATCTGGAATCTTGGTGGCTGAGTTTTTGATCCACCTCGACCAATCCACCTGTCCTCATAGACTACGTTCAGATGGTTTTGGATGCTCACTGCAAAATGCACTGCCACACCATCACCCTGGAACCACAATATGTGCTGATTGTTCACTGACACACCTCCCGAAAACTCCGCCAGTACTTTTTACAGAAATATGAAGTACCTGGCACCCTATAGGTGGGGAGGAAGGATATACAGCCAAACCCCACAACCATTGCAGATACCTGCCCAGAACTGATGCTGGAGGTGTGCTGAAATATTTGTACACACATTGCTTTGGGACTTTCGTGATCCAAAATGTGGCTGTTTCGAGTGTTCAAAATACATTACCTGTTAAAATGTGCTTAAACAGTGAACACAATTCGCCTCAGAAACTGAGAAAAATCCACACAATGGTGTAAAAACCAAGTACAGAAATTGACACATGGCACAAAATATGCTGGGAGCATGGTGTATACCTTCTGAGGGTGGAAATTGCTGTTCATGCAGAACACAGAAGACAGACGAGTAAGGCACATGCAATGGTTCGAGTACTTGTTGTTGCGATCTCTTCAACTTGATGAAGCACAGCACTTCCTCTTCCAGTAAAACAGTGGCACCTTCTTGGAGTACCACAGTTTGCTGTATCGCTTGTGCATTTGCGACTTTTCCACAGTCATTGTTTTACTCTGGCAAACGTGGGATGGGGTGGAATCACACCATTTGGAAAGTACTCGGGGTACAGACGGTGTGCTTCTATTCCATTACAGAGTGTTTCATTGTAAATTTATAACAGGTTGCATTCTGTGAACATGTACTTTGGTGTCCTGTTACTGCAGTACTAGTCACTGTAATATCTATTGATGGACCACCAGGAAGCATGAAAACGAGGGAGATGGAAATAGAGAACACAATATCATGTCATCGTACTATTCATGAATGTGGGTAACCTACCATAACAGGCAAACTGTGTAAGAAACGTCTAGCGTGCGACTGAGTAGCTTATTTTCCTAGTAACATACAAACGAACTGTTTCCAGACATGTGTTCCTATATAAAACTTGACCTACTGAGTCCACTCTACAACCTCTGGAAGTATGTAGCATGAATTGTGAAATACCCATGTGTCAGTGTACACTAGGTTGTTGTGTATAGAGTGGCTGAATTGCCTATCTGATTCACATGTCTAGAAGTGGTAACTTCCCTTTCCTTTTCATCTCAAATACAAACTTCACATTAGGGGCCATACTGTGCACATGTTTGATAAACTGCTGAATAGTTTTGATGCCACACAGCCAAGTCACAGTCATGTCACAGCCAAGTCACAGTCATGTCACAGCCAAGTCACAGTCATGTCACAGCCAAGTCACAGTCATGTCACAGCCAAGTCACAGTCATGTCACAGCCAAGTCACAGTCATGTCACAGCCAAGTCACAGCCATGTCACAGCCAAGTCACAGCCAAGTCACAGTCATGTCACAGCCAAGTCACAGTCATGTCACAGCCAAGTCACAGTCATGTCACAGCCAAGTCACAGCCATGTCACAGCCAAGTCACAGCCATGTCACAGCCAAGTCACAGTCATGTCACAGCCAAGTCGCAGTCATGTCACAGCCAAGTCACAGTCATGTCACAGCCAAGTCACAGCCAAGTCACAGTCATGTCACAGCCAAGTCACAGTCATGTCACAGCCAAGTCACAGTCATGTCACAGCCAAGTCACAGTCATGTCACAGCCAAGTCACAGTCATGTCACAGCCAAGTCACAGTCATGTCACAGCCAAGTCACAGTCATGTCACAGCCAAGTCACAGTCATGTCACAGCCAAGTCACAGTCATGTCACAGCCAAGTCACAGTCATGTCACAGCCAAGTCACAGTCATGTCACAGCCAAGTCACAGTCATGTCACAGCCAAGTCACAGTCATGTCACAGTCATGTCACAGCCAAGTCACAGTCATGTCACAGCCAAGTCACAGTCATGTCACAGTCATGTCACAGTCATGTCACAGTCATGTCACAGCCAAGTCACAGCCAAGTCACAGCCAAGTCACAGCCAAGTCACAGCCAAGTCACAGCCAAGTCACAGCCAAGTCACAGCCAAGTCACAGCCAAGTCACAGCCAAGTCACAGCCAAGTCACAGCCAAGTCACAGCCAAGTCACAGCCAAGTCACAGCCAAGTCACAGCCAAGTCACAGCCATGTCACAGCCATGTCACAGCCATGTCACAGCCATGTCACAGCCATGTCACAGCCATGTCACAGCCAAGTCACAGTCATAAAATTGGGTAACTCCTGTAGACAGAGAAGAACCTGTAGTTATTACGTACAGGTGGTCAACAAAGTATTGTGAAACATGTTGAAAGTCTTGAGAGGATAGTGGCCAGCTAACAGCCTCAGAACACATTTTACAAGCAGTTTTGAGAACAGATAGAGAAAACATCCAAGCTGATCATAATTTGATCCGGACTAATTCCGACATAATATGTCAGTAAACATCTGAAATGTTTCAGTGTTAGTCTGCAGTAACAAAGTGCAGGCACCAGTGTCTTGGTTATATATATTTGCCTAGTCTGGAAATCGACAATTCGTTGCCAGTAAGGGTAGATCACACTTGAATACCATATTTGTGGATTTTAGGTGAGCTTTACAGACAGTGGGAACAAGGAGTCAAAGCTCTCAGATGCTGTATCATGGTGTCAGGTCCCCTCAGGGGACTCGCAACTCTTTTGTATGTGCATGGTGAGCATGGAGCCCCAAGATATTGCAGCAGCTACTTACTTTTCTGTGCTACAATGTCTCATCTCTTGATTACTCCTCCTCTTGCTCTCTTTCTCATGGTGCCAGCCTTCGATGTTGACCCGACTCTCTCCTCTCTCCTTTCTTCCTTTCTTATAATTATGTGTTTTTATGTCTTCCTTTCTTGGAATTTTCTTTCATTCGCCATCTTTAGGTTGAAGAAATTTGTGATCCTATTCTGGGTTTGACCCTCATTTTCTAATTTTTTCTGTGATGTGGAACAACTGGGGAAGAACACTTCACATAGTGACTAGTGCATACAGTGTGAAAGATCATCTGCACACAATATCTGTGTAGGCTCTTACTTGCACCTCATTGCCATTGTGGTAGCCAGCCCAATGTAGAGTTTTTATGTATTCTTTCCGCCGAGCCCTGCACACTGCTGACGCCTGGGCTGCTGGTACTCCATGCATGCCAATGGGTAGGTGTCCATCTTCATTGTTCATCAGGACTCCTGGAAATGGCCATCATGTCAGATGGCTTTTGCTGCTTCCGGGTAGTGCTCATGGGGAGAGCCCTGATCAAAGTACGTGGCATCAGGGCATATGTTTAGCACATGAATCATATTAAATTATATCAAAACAATAGCTGTTCTGATCTGGCTGTTTCATTACACAGGTATAGGAAATTCAGTGCGGATAGTTATAACCCTACTGCTTTCCCAACTCTGCCTACCCCATGGGAAGATGAACAAGCCAGATGTTGAGGAGCAGAACAATTTATTCAGCACTTAGTAGCTACCTGAACTGGTGGGGATACTTTTACTGTGCAGAAGCCATAATTTTTGTGGAACGTATTGAGAACACATTAGATGAAGTTGAGTCAATGGGAGATATGTGGAATGGGTGGGTGTTGATCAAAGCCTCATTTCCTGTGAAATCTAAGGCTGTTCACATACCTGAATGTCTGGGTGACATACCAGTGACCATTGTTCCACACAAGACTGAATATGGTCCAAAGAATCATCTTCCACTGGGACCGCATGTTCCATACGGGCGAGGAGCTACCTGCTAATCTTGAGTGGTGAGGCATACATTTTGTTCAACATGTCCAAAAAAGTCACTATGCGTATGGGTCTGACATGCCCATGAGGTGCTCCTGATGCTTGCGCTTTGGTTGTGTGTTATCTAATTGCACAGCCGACCCTAAATGTGGTAACTGGATGATCGCTCCATTAAGGCAATCCTCGTGAACGATCTGTGAGTTAGTTCCATGGAACACCATCATCCACTTTCACCGATTTGTGCAGTCTTCAAGAAAGAAAACAAAGTACAGCAATATAAATCTATTGACCACTGGTCGTATACAGCACGTAAAAAGTATGAATGGCTACATCCTGTTGATATAACATCCAATTATGCGAAAATCACAGCCATATACATCTACATACATATTCTGTAAGCCACTGTATGGTGTGTTACAGAGACTGTTGTACCACTGCTAGTCATTTTCATTCCCATGCTACTCGCAAATGGAGTGAGGGAAAAATGAATTTCAATATGCCTTCGTACCAGCCCTAATTTCCCTTATCTTTGTTCATGGTCCTTTTGTGAAATGCACATGGGTGGCAGTAGGATCATTCTGCAGTCAGCTTCAAATGCCAGTTCTTGAAAAGAACATCACCTTCCCTCTAGGGATTCCCATTTGAGTTTCTGAAGCTCCTCCACAATACTTGGATGTTAATCGAATCTGCCAATAACAAACTAGCAACCCACCTCTGAATTGCTTCAGTGTCTTCCTTTAATATGACATGGTGGAGATCCCAAACACTTGAATGTCGCACAAATGTCATATATGTGATCCTCTTTACATTTGAACCGAAGCTGAACATTTGCCTTCCCCACTACAATCCTTGCATGCTCATTCCAAGTCATATCACTTTGTGATGTCATGCTTTGATATTTAATCGACCTGTGTCAAGTAGCACACTGCTGATGTTGTATTTGAACATTATGGGATTGTTTTTCCAGCTCATCTATATTAACTTATATTTTCCTACATTTAGATGTAGCTGCTGTTCGTCACACCAATTAGAAATTTAGTCTGTCATCTTGTATCTTTCTGTAGTCATATAACAATGACACATTCCCATACATCACATCATCAGCAAACAGCCGTGGATTGCTGCTCACCCTGTCAGTCAAGTCATTTATGTGTATAGAGCATAAGAGCAGTCATATCACACTTCCCTGGGCATTTCTGATACCCTTGTCTGTGATGAAGACTTGCTGTCAAGGCCCAAGTACTTTCCAAAAATCTAGGAATATGAAAGCTATCAGTTGGCCTTAATCCATAGTTCACAGGATCATGTGAGAAAAAAAGCTCAAGCTGAGTTTTGAATGAGTGATGCTTTCGAAAACAGTACTGATTTGTGGACAGGAACGTTATCATTTTTTTCAGAATCGATTCTCCCACCACCGTCCTCTCTTGTGGTTCTGTGGGCCCTTGCAAGAATCCCAACCACCATTGGTGGTGAAGGAGGAGGATCATCAGGACAAGGCTACTTTGATGATCTCGGTGGCACCTAATCACCAATGCTCATTTATGTGACTCTAACCCCATCGGTGATGCCGAGATCCTGGGGCACAACCAGTCCTCCTTGACACCCATAAAATGATCATTCAGTGGAGTTGTTATGGATAATACAGTCACCTCCCAGAACTGCACCACCTTGTTTCCTCCTCTTCTGCAATTTGCACTCCTCTGATACACACACACTTCACAGATGACCATTTACTAATGCTCCATGGTTATTGTGCATGCTAAGCATGGCATTCCGAATTCTTTGC
Organism: Schistocerca cancellata; assembly: GCF_023864275.1. Taxonomy (NCBI): domain Eukaryota; kingdom Metazoa; phylum Arthropoda; class Insecta; order Orthoptera; family Acrididae; genus Schistocerca; species Schistocerca cancellata. The sequence continues at coordinate 235,314,853 of NC_064629.1, read as the reverse complement.
CTCAAATATTGGTAGATGATTCATGGACAGGTGAACTGTTTCTCAGTTTTCTCCGTGAAAGTGGTTTTTATTCTAAGATTTGAGGTGGTTGGGGGTGTGGTGTCTCCTGCTGCGTGCTGTCTTTAGGGGCCCCAACCTTACCATCACACGTTTTCATTCATCTCTTACTTTGTTTTAATAACGTTTAGATGCAGTTTCTCAATTTTTGCCTCATCCTATTTTCTATTTTAGATGTAGCTCTCGTTGACCACACTGGAGGAGGGCTGTTGGTAGGATGACTCTGGTTGCATGCAGAGTCCCAGGGGCACCCACCTACTTACTGCCTTTCCTATTTCTCTCTCCCTCATTTTATTATTGATGGTCCAACTCATGTCCATTACGTTTGTAGCCCTCTCACTTTTACTATTCTGAATCTGCTGAATAGATGATGTTCTTTGGATTAAAAATGTTGCTTGACTGAGTATGTTATTTATACAGTCACTTATCAAATAGTACAAACCTTAAATAATAAAGTATCACCAATTGGTGTTTTTTGTGATATCTCAAAGCCCGTCGATTGTGTAGACTTACAGCCTGATACCCTCGTAGAAAAACTTAAGTTTTATGTAATTTGTAGCTTTACACACAGCTGATTTGAATCATACTTGAAAAACAGAATGCTAAAGGTTGCACTGAATAATTCAGGCCATGTCAGAAAGATAGAAGATTGTGACTGGGGCAAAATCACAAAGGCATTCCCACAGTGTTCAGTTTTGGGTCCACTCCTATTCCTTAAGCCTAGTTTACACGACGACACTAGGTTGCAGGCAACTGTGCTACTGGCCACTGCGCACACATGCAGCGCGTTTGCGCAACTCGTTGGTGCAACTAAACACTTTCGGCGTGTTCCAACTTTGGCGACACTAGTTGCATGAATTTTGAGGTTATGTGTGTTTGTCTACACTCTACAAACTGAAATATGAAATGGAGAATGGAGAATAATGTTCACTTTTTGGATATCTGTGCTTTGCATAGATGTTTGTGGGATTTCAGTGATGCTGATTACAAAAATGAGCAACATATTGCTGCCACTGAGACCTTCATGAGCGATCATAACATAGATAGTTTGACAGTATCTGAACTGCAGGACAAAATTTATTGAGTTAGGAGCACATATACAACTGAATTAAGAAAAATACAAGCAAGTGTAATTCTAGTTGTGGCCATGCTCTCGTCTAAATGACTAAAATCCCATCGTTCGAGTTGGCCAACTCTTTGTTAAGGAATATTGTTGACAGGAGGGAAGGCTATACAAATACAAGAAGCTACATTCTTTATTCAATATTCACCTGTTTAAAATGTCGCTGCAGTGCTCCCCATTCACAAAAGTTAGAATTTTGGAATATTGCCACTGTACAGATCTGTCTTCAAGAGAGTAGTTTGCAAACCATTCTCTTCTTAATGAGGCCTGCTTCGAATAATTATTGTTGCTAATGTTAATAATTATTGGTGTTAATGAAAAAGCGTCATCACCAACTAAAACCGTATCTTATAGCATGCCGAGTGTTCTCAATATGCACGCAATATGATATGTAATTTCAGTTCTGGCAACAGTGCTTCATGCATTACAGTACCTTTATTTCTTATCGCATAACTGACTCTATTTAGAAGAAACGTGAACAGTTCTGGTGACATTCTAAGATAATTAGAACAACTTCTTGGATCTTCCTATTTTTTTTTTTTTTCCTTATGCAGAGATTCCACGCAACAAGCTTTAACTCCATCACAACTAGTGTGATGTGCAGCTCCCAAAAGTTTCATTTCAGACGCGACTCAGGAATCCACAAAACGACGAAACTGAAGTGTATATTGGTGTCGTCGTGTCTACAGTCTTATATGAAACAACTTGAGTGCAACTCATTCCACGCAACGAGTGGCACAACCCAATGTCGTCATGTAAACTAGGCTTTATATGTGTGAATGACCCACTTAAATTTCATCAAGCAAAATTAGTACTCTTTGTAGATAATGCTACTGTTATAATGAATCCTATTAGAGAGAAAGCAACAGAAGAGTTATTAAATGAAATTTTCCAAAGAATTATTAAGTGGTTCATTGAAAATGAACTCTCCCTGAATTTTGATAAAACACACTACATTCACTTCCGTGTAACAAATAGTCGCATCAGCAATTGATGTAGCACATGACCAGGAGTCAGTAAGTACGTAGAATGCTCCAAATTTTTGGGTATACGTATTGGTGGAAACTTGAACTGAAAAAAGCACATTACTGAGCTTCTCAAACAGTCAAGTTGAGCTACTACTGGTATTTGTATAATTGTTAATCTTAAAAACAAATGTATCACCTCCTGGCATATTTTGTGTTATTTCCACTCATTAATGTCATACAGAATAATTTTCTGGGGTAACTTGTCACTTGCAAAGAAAGTATTGAATGCACAAATGTGATATATGTGGTGGCCACCCACAAATGTCATGTAGGTACTCCCTTAAGAAGCTATGCATTTTAACTGCACTGTCACAATACACATTTTTGCTAATGAAATTCATCATAAATAATCCATCACAATTTGAGAAAAACAGTGATGTACATATCTACAACGCAAGAGAGAGACATGACCTTTATTACCCATTGTTAAAAATGTCAGTGGTTCAGAGATGAGTTTGTATGCAGCAATAAAAATTTTTGATCATTTGTCCAATAACATAAAATATCTGACAAGTAGCTAATCTAATTTAAAATCATCTCTCCTGGACAGCTCCTTCTGTGCCATTTACAAATTTCTACTTAAAATCAATTTAGGAAACAATCTGAACGGCCGTCTTTGATTGTTTGCAGATGATGCTGTTGTTCATCATCTTTTACAGTCATCAGAACAAATTACAAAACAAATTTAGAAACCATATCTGTATGATGCGAAAATTGGCAATTGACCCTAAATAATGAAAAGTGTGAGGTCAGCCACATGAGTGCTAAAAGGTATTCGCTAAACTTCGGTTACACCATAAATCAGCCGGCCGGTGTGGCCGTGCGGTTCTAGGCGCTTCAGTCTGGAACCGCGTGACCGCTACGGTCGCAGGTTCGAATCCTGCCTCGGGCATGGATGTGTGTGATGTCCTTAGGTTAGTTGGGTTTAAGTAGTTCTAAGTTCTAGGGGACTGATGGCCACAGATGTTAAGTCCCATAGTGCTCAGAGCCATTTGAACCATTTATCAGTCCAATGTAAAGGCCGTAAATTCAACTAAATACCTAGGAATTAAAATTATGAACAACTTAAATTGGAAAGAACATACAGAAAATGTTGAGGGATAGCAAACCAAAGACTGCATTTTATTGGCAGGATGCTTAAAAAATGTAACAGATCTATTAAAGAGACTACCTACACTACGCTTGTCCTTTCTCCTTAGGAGTGCTGCAATGCAGCCTGGGATCCTTAGCAGATAGAATTAACAGAGTACGTCGAGAAAGTTCAAAGAAGAGCAGCACATCTTGAATTATCGCGAAATAGTGGAGAATGTCAGTGACATGATACAGGATTTCGGGTGGACATAATTAAATCAAAGGCGCTTTTCGCTCCAGTGCAATATTCTCACTAAAATTCAATAACCAGCTTTCTCCTCTGAACGCGAAAATATTTTGTTGACACTGACCTGCATAGGGAGAAACGATCATCGTAATAAAATAAAGGAAATCGAAACTCTCACAGAAAGATACAGGTGTTCGTTTTTTCCACACACTGTTAGAGATTGGAATAATAGAGAATTATTGTGATGGTAGTTCGATGAACCCTTTGCCAGGAACTTAAAGTGCGATTTGCAGAGTATCGATGTAGATGTAGAAAAACTGGTAGCCAGTTAGAGGAAGACATTTTGATCAAAGAATTGTTCGAATTATGTACAGAAATTGCAATTAGCTAACTAATCCTGTCTGTCTTCGCCCTTCATTGAGGTGGCTGGTGGTGAATGTGGGTTGGGGCTTTTCTGACAATTGGTCGAGCTCTTGGAGACCCCTTATGTGCTCTGATCTGCGTAGCAGCCCAATCCATACACTTCTTTATAAATTCTTTTTCAGCTCAGTAATACTTTCAGTGCTACATTACTATTTATAGATGAACTACCGCTGGATCAAGGGAATGATGATCTCACTGTTCAGTCCCTTAGATCCCAATCAACTGACTAACCAACATTGTCAGGTAGGCTAGAATTATTCAGCAGCTTCATCATTTTTCTACATACTGGCAGCATAAGATCAAACGTAGATTTCTTTATTTATTACATTACAGCAGTGGCTGCACTCTGCTGTGACATTATGTTCCGTAAAGAATGACTGTAGCTATCCTTTATCAGCTTCCAGCATAAGTAGACCCTCACTCCTTTGCAGAGCATGAAGTGCTCCTTCCTCTGCTGTACTGATATTTGACTTCAGGTGGTGTCGTTGCTAAAGTGCAACTTTTGGTGATCCTTCATCTACATCTACATTTACATTTACATAGATACTCTGCAAGCCACCATACGGTGCATGGCGGAGGGTACCCTGTACGACTACTTGTCATTTCCTTTCCTGTTCTACTTGCAAATAGAGCGATGGAAAAACGACTGTCTGTATGCTTCCATGGGTGCCCTCATTTCTCGTGTCGTATCTTTGTCGTACTTACACACAGTGTTTGTTGGCAGCAGTAGAATCATTCAGCAGTCAGCTTCGAATGCTATTCTCTAAATTTTCTCAACAGTGTTTCTCAAAAAGAACGCCACCTTCGCTTCAGGGGTTTCCAGTTGAGTTCCTGAAGCATTTACGTAACACTTACGTGTTGTTCAAACCTACTGGGAACAAATCTTGCTGCCCGCCTCTGAATTGCTTTGATGTTTTCCTTCAAACCAACCTGGAATGGATCCTAAACGCTTTGCAGCATTTCGCCCAGATATTTAAAGAACTTGACTGTGTCAAGCAGGACACTAGTAATACTGCATCCAAACATTACAGGTTTTTCTTCCTACTCATCTGCAGTAACATTCATTTTTCCACATTTAGAGCTAGCTGCCAATCATCACACCAACTGGAAATTTTGTGTAAATCGTATCCTCCTACAGTCACTCAACTTTGGCACCATCTTTACACCACGACACCATCAGCAAACAATCATAGATAGCTGCCCCCACCTTCCAAATAATTTATGTGTATTGAGAACAACAGTGGTCCTATTACACTTCACTAGGGCACTACTGACTATACAGTTGTCTCTTATGAACACTCGCTGTCGAGGACAATGTACTGGGTTCTATTACTTAAGAAGTCTTAGAGCCACTCACATCTGTGAACGTATGTTACATACTTGTACCTTCATGAACAGCCTGCAATGGGGCATCGTGTCAAATGCTTCTAGGAGGTCTAGAAATATGGAATCTGACTCTTGCCCTTCAACCATAGTTTGCAGTACATAATGTGAGAAAAGGGCAAGCACAGTTTCTCACTAGTGATGAATTCTAAAACCATGCTGATTCCTGGACATCAGCTTCCCAGTCTCAAGAAAGTTTATTATATTTGAATGGAGAATATGCTCAATGATTGTTCAACAAACAGATGTTAGGGACATTGGTCTGTAATTCTACGAACCCGTTCCTTTACCCTTCTTCTATACTGTAGTAACCTGCGCCTTTTTCCAGTTGCTTGAGACTTTATGATGGGTGAGAGATTAGCCATAAATGCAAGCTCGGTAAGGGACCAATGCCGCAAAGTACTGTTTGTAAAACTGAACTGGGATTCCATCCGGACCTACTGATTTATTTACTTTCAAATCTTTCAGTTGTTTCTCTATGCTGGAGATGCTTATTACTACGTCACCCATATGGGAGTCTTTCTGATGGTCAAATGATGATATGTGTGTGCAAGCCTCTTGTGTGAACGATTTCTTGAACGTGAAATTTAAAACTTTGGCTTTCATTTTGCTGTCTTCAACTGCCACACTAGACTGGTCAACAAGGGACTGAATGGATGCACCAGACCCACTTAGCAATTGTATGTAAGACAGAATTTCCTCAGGTTGTCTGCCAGATCTTTTGCATGGTGTGGTGGTGGTAGTTCTATGCTTCGTGCATAGATCTTTTCACAGACACACAAATCTCAACTAACCTTCGCTTGTTGTCATTTATGCGTTCCCTTTCGAATCAAGAGTGCAACAGCCTGTGCTTCCTCAGCATCCTTCAAATTTCGTTATTAAGTCATGGTGGGACTTTTACGTCCTTTATCCACTTACTAGGCTCATAACTCTTCAGACCACAATTTACAATCTGTCTAAACTTTGCCCATAATTCCTCTGCATCCATCTTACTGGAATTAAGTGATGCCAGTTCGCTGTTCAAATGAGATGCTAATAATTGCTTATCTGGTCTGTGTAGCAGAAACACTTTCCTAGCCTTTTTGACTGATTTATTAACTTTCGTAATCGTAATTGCTGTAATGACATCGAGATTGCTAATCCCTGTTTCTATACTGGCATAATCGATAAGGTCCAACCTATTTGTAGCGACAAGGTCTGAAATATTTCCATTACGTGGGCTGCCGAGCTCGCTGTGCAAGACACGTTTTCAGAAAATGTGTTCAAAAGTATTTTGCATGAGTGCCTGCCTGAAACCCCTCCCCTGCCCAATTAACATGGTTTCACCTACACCTATTATACACGACACGATAACTTTACTGTCACACTCCAACTTCACTAGAGACAAAATTTTTGTCAGGTGCAATGAACATTCTCCCTCTTATGGCCTCTAATCAGTCTTCCCAATATATGTTCCATGATTCGCAAAATATTTCAGAGCTTTCCACTTTGGGCTTCAGCCAGCTCTCAGTCCCAAAAATGATCTGAATGTGGGAAATTTCCTGGAGGGCAGTAAATTCGGGACCTTTATTACGAATACTGCAACTGTTTACTGATAAAATTGTGACAGTCAGAAGTGTCTTTATTCTGAACACTGTTTTACTTCCCTTGCTACATACTGACTGACAAATGTTCATCAGAGCACCTTAAATTACTGCCTAGCTTAAAAAACCCTCTTGTGCATTCCACAAGTACTCTGCTACCCAAGTAGCTGCTTGCTATGTTTAGTGCATCCTTGATCTATCAAGGGGAGTCTTGCAAATCCCCACACAATAATGCAGATCTAGAAGTCCGCAGCCAAGACCTATGCAGAGTCGACAGTGTCTTGGTTGAGAATCTTCGCTCTGCTCCAAACCACAGGACCCTGATCAACTCTGAGAACAATGCTGCAAATCGCGAGCTCTGCTTGCACTCCACACACAGGGCCAACAGTCTTCACCACCTCCACCAGCTGCCCATATGAGCTGAGAATTGCCTCAGAACCCATGCAACAGGCATCATTGGTGCTGATGTGAGCCACTACTTGCAGATGACTGCACCCTGCACGCTCAATAGCCTCAGGCTAGGCTGCCTCCACATTTTGAATGAGGCCCCCTGGCAGACATGCCAAGTACACATTGGCTTTCTTTCCAGCCCTGAACACTTTCTGCCTAAGGGACTTCATAACGCACCTATAGTTGTGTCAGTGAGGATGATTACAGTGTATCATCCCTAAACAGGTAACACCAGTCTCCATGTGGCAGCATGGTGCTAAAATTTATTTGTGTTGCTGAGGTAGCTCTGTGGTGGACTGCCTTGATCATATCAATCTGTTTTCACTCAAAAGCTGAGAGATGTGTAGATGAAGAAATGGCAGTTAAGTAAACTGCTGGCATTAACATGCTGTTCACACCATGTATCCTTTCTTTAATGGGTAGTCTTCCATAAAGTCGTCTTTACTCCAGAAAATCTGATGTGATTGACCTCAACAAACTTTGACACTATTTAGTTGTCTTACCAAATGAGTTGCTGTAGTGGTTAGCACACTGGACTTGCATTCGGGAGGATGATGGTTCAAACCCACATCCAGCCGTCCAGATTTAGGTTTTCTGTGATGTCCCTAAATCGCTTCATGCAAATGCCGGGATGATTCCTTTGAAAGGGCATGGCTGATTTCCTTCCTCACCTTTCCCAAATCTGAGCTTCTGCTCCCTCTCTAATGACATCGTTGTCAATGGGACGTTAAACACTAGTCTCCTCCTCCTCCTCCTCCTCCTCCTCCTCTTCTTCATTGTCTTGACATTGAAGGAAAGCCACATTGATAAGCAAGCGTAAATATTTGTCGCAGCTTCTCAGATGCCCACTGTGTGCAGCTTCGTCCCTGCATACATTGGATTGTGAAAGTTCAAGAAGGTTGGTTACTTTACCATGGAAGTGGGCAGTTGACACACACAGACTAGGTGAATTTCCTGATTAGTTGCATTTCAGTAAGATTGGTGGCAAAACTAGCATACCTTCATCACAGGCATAGACATAATCTCTGGTAGTACATGAGAAATCCTTGCCCATTGCTTGATAGCACCATAATGACAAGTGTTAACGTACAAAATATTGTGAGAGCTCATGATGATGATGGACTTTGTTGAATGCTTGAGCTAAAACTTTATACGTAATGATGATTTAAAGAATTTTGTCCAAGAATGTTTCTGGGGGGAAAAAAAATTAATTTGTTTCCTGTAACTTTTCATTGTCTGGTTTAATAATTTCTACCTTCTTGTGTGAAAAAATATCTTTAACATTCTTTATAAATATTTGATTTTTAAAATATTTGGTAGTGTACTGGGCTACTTATGTGTAATCTTTTACAAAGTTAGTGTGTACTACTAGTTTATAACAGAGTTGTCAGAGATCGATGACAGTGTTATAATGGAGCTAACCACAGGACAAGGGATGGTTGAAAAGTTTCTAGCCCGAGATAGTTGCCATAATGTCTCATACAAACACCACCACCACCTACTTTTATGCTGACCCTTTGTGGGTATGCAGGTCAAATTTTGCGGCTCCAGCTGTGTTAGTTTTGCCACTAGGATGCATTGTATACCGCAGTGTAAGCAAAACGGCTAATATTGAGAGAATTGAGAACTGTGCTGTGATTGAATATCTTCATTTGAAGGGAGTGATGCCCAAGGAAATTGTGGAGTACATGAAGAATATACTTACGGATAGTGCTCCGTCTTACACTACAGTGAAAAACTGGGTGTCCGACTTCAAACGTGGAAGGAGGAGCGTGGAAGATGCGCCAGGGAGTGGACGACTTGTCACCATTGCCACTGATGAAACAGTGGTTGCAATTCACGATACGATTTTGCAGGCTTGTTGAACAACATTGCAGCACATTGAAACCACATTTGGAATCTCCCATGTGTGTGCTCATAATATTGTTGTGGATGTTTCGGGAATGCGGAAAGTTTTGTCTTAGTGGGTCCTGAAAGATTTGAATGTAGGTGAGAGACTGTATTTGTGTGCAGTTTTGTGAAGAAATCGTCCGCCAATTTGAAGCGGATGAAGATGTCTTTCTTGCAAGGTATGTGACAATGCACAAACGTGGGTTCATCACTTTGATCCTGAGATAAAACGACAGAATGGAAACATCTTTCATCCTCTATCCCAAAAAAAAAAAAAAACTCTGGATGCAAGAATCATCTGGCAAGGTGATGGCATTGGTGTTCTGAGATGCAGAAGGGGTGATTATGGTAGGGTACTTGCTAAAGGGTGTAACTATCAGTACATCATACTATTGCACTTTCCTGCGCCATTTGAGAGAAGAGATAAAGAAAGAAAGGTGCAGAAAATTGGCGCGCGGAGTTGTTTTGCGTCAGGACAATGCTCCAGCACATAAAGCCCTCGCAACACTGGAAACTCTGCGTGGCTGTGGGTTCGAGTTGTTAAGTCCTCTGCCATATTCTCCAGATGTGGCTCCATCATACTTTTTTCTTTTCCCAAACCTAAAAAAAAAGGAAAAAAAACCCTCGAAGGACGTCGATTTGACAGTGATGATGCAGTGATTGATGCTGTGAACACTTGGTTGGACTCTAAATTGAAGACCTTTTATTTGAATGGTTTGCAGAAGTATCAGAGCGTGCTCGCAAGTGTATTAGTGCTCATGGGTATTATATTGAAAAATAAATTGGTATTATGAAATCTCTGTCATTCTTTATTTGTTAGGCTAGAAACTTTTTGACCCTTCCTTGTATATGACACAGTGAACTACAGTATAACCCCACATTTACATACCTGGAATTAACGTTTTCCAGTGGTTTATGCCTTTTTTTTATCATTTCCATCAAATTTCTTATGTTAATTTGCACCTGATTTTTGCATTAACGTATTTATAATTTTCCTGCAATTTACACTTTATGAAAAAATGTTCTTGGAGAAACAGACTGATGTAAGTGGCGTTAAATTATGCTGCCATGGTGCTGGCCATCAAGTAATGCTTACAAGTGTTATGTGGTTAAGTTTCTTGACTCCAAGGTGCTCTACTCAGTATATCGGAACCGATAAACGGGTGAAAGTTGGAACAATTCAAACTTTATCTCCTGCCGCTACCAAGTGTTACTTAGTGTGGTGGCTGATGGGAGTAACTAGCTTCATCTGAATAAAGGTATTGTGACCGATCATAACCATTTCCAAACTCTCTCTCTTGTGCATGTGCAGTTTCGTGGTTGTTGTGATAATCTTGAGTGCGTTATTCAAACCATATTTAGTGTGTTTTGTTGTTTGGCCGTGTGTGCTAGTTAACACATTTGCTGACTTTGCGGCAAATGTCTTTGGTTTAAATACGGTGCAAGATACGTATTTTTTTCATGCTTAGCAACACATTTTGAAAGTTTATACTCGTCAAATGCAAATATTTACACAAGTATTTTTGCAGAGTTTCACATACAAACAACGTGGTGAGTGAGAGTTTGTGTGTATGTGGTTTTCTGTATAATTGAGGAGGCACAGTACCTGATAAACTCAAAAAGACGATTGCAGTGCAAGAGATGCTGAACAACCCATATGCTGACACCATACAAAATACTTACGTAAATATTTGCACTTGACAACAGGAATATAAATTCTCAAAACATGTCATGATAAGCATAGGGGCTGGAGGGGAAAGAAAGAAAGAAAGAACGAAAGAATAAATAAACTGTGTAATGTTTCATTATTTACATAATTAATGACAGTTACAAGCTTTCCCAAAGCATCGATTATGATGTCTGAAGTAAAGTCAAACGTTTCTACTTCCCAGATGGTTACCATTTCAAGTTACGTAAGCAGTTTTTATTAGATAATAAACAAGTCACTGACAAGTATTTTGATGCTGATTATGTACATATATCTTTTGTAAAGTGCGGAAATGCAAAGGGGGAGGGGGGGCTTCCTATACCTAACTTTCAATGCTTAAAACATTATTTCCCACTTTTTACCACATTTTACACCATTTTTTTTCTAGTCTCTTGAAAAGTGTAAAGCAAGTTTTCACCGCATGCGATACCTACCTCAGTTTTTGACTAATTTCCTTTGGAAGTGCCTTCACGAACTGCTTCTATTGCAAGTCACTAACTCGTTCCCTTGCCTCACTTAAAACAAACGACCCTTGACACTGACACATGTAAGGTACACCATTGCCTTGTACAATGTTACTCTATTATTGGATTATTTTCCTTTTTCCCTAATCTGCTTCACTTTTTTTAAATTTAATTAGTAGAATGGCTCCAGTGATTTCATGGTAATTGCTGTGTACTGGTGCCACTGACAGCCAGAATAAACCCTTTATTGTAAATGACACATTTAATAAATGTTCTGAATGTGTCAACAATATTTTTTTGGGAATATTGTTTCTCTCGAAGATTTATCAGTGCTTTTTGAATGTTTTTCATGCTCCAAGAAGACAGTGATTGGGTCGTAATGACACTGTGACACTTTAGTACCGTACATATAATTGTGATTGAAAACAGTAGGACAGTGAGGACAGATCAATGATCACAGGTAAACAAACACAATAAATTTCAGAGTTTATACCAAGAACTGAGAACAGCAAAATCCTTACACACACCATCCATCCAAAAAGTTGAGACACTTGAGTTTATTGCTGGTGTATAAACGTCATTGCTGTAACTACGGTAGCATCTTGCACTAACAACTGTAAACAACAGATGTGCATTTGACCAGTCAGTTGTGAGCAGGCAATGTTAAGTGGTGGGAAAGTTGTAACTGGTACTCATTGCTCTCTTCTTTAATTTCAGATATTACACTACACACAAGTTCATTCCTTTTCCCTACTTGCTTTCCTTGATGTCATATTGAATATGACAGGGCAATTTCAATCTGACCATCCATCCATTGTTTGAAGGGTGCCATAACCTCCAGTATGTGAAATCAAGACAATTGTATGTGGCCGCCAGGGTAACCTTAAGTTCTGTTCAAAAAACTGCGTAGCTCCCTGCAACATAAATTTTCCATAGAATTCTGCAGGAGTTGAAGACTGTTATCCAAACCCAAGGTGAAGCATTTTATCCTGGAAAACTCGTATTCCTCATACGAATGACTCTGACCTAATTAATTGTGTGATGAAAAACTGAAATTAACGCAATAGTTGAGTGTTCTTAGACATGATTACTTTAGGTTCACTTTGTTGTTTACTCACCCACTGAATTGAAAAGTATGAGAAAACTGTTTGATTATGGAGGATACAGTATTTTTTATCAATCCTGTCATCCTGTTTGGAAGTATTGGTGGTTTTTACCATGTTGTTCTAGACAAATGTTGGGATGATTAGAAGCAACAGCCATTACTGGTGTCTTTCCCTTTCATTCCTCGTTATCAAGATTTATGGAATGAATTTAATTTAATTTTTGTAAGTTATGTTTATTGGTGCTGCTGCTAATTATTATTATTATTATTATTATTATTATCATTATTATTATTGTTGTTGTTGTTTTCGTTCCAAAATTTCACTGTTCAACATTTCATTATGCTCAGATTTCTTGTTTTAGTATGTTCTAGGTATATTAGTACTTGTTCAGTGACTGCGTGTCATTGATGGGTACCGGCAGTTGTCCAAAAATAAAATAAATAAAAAATTAATTCATCACCTTGAATTTGTCATCACTTGCAAGGATTTTTAAGGTTAAGTAGAGTAGAATCAACACAACTCCAGTACTGTTCTGAAATACTTGTGGTACATAACATTTCCAGAGATTTTGTATTGAAGGGACTAACAAAAGACAATTCCATTGGAATATGGATAATTAGTAAAGTATACTCTGGAAATGATGTGGTTCTACTAGAATGATACCTTTGTTCTATCAGGCTCCTAAGTATGTTACTGTAGCATTATCAAGTGTCAAAAATAGAAAATAAAGTTTTAGGGGAGCTAATGGAAGGATTTTCTTTATTGAACTAATTTGTGGAAAATTTAACCTGTGTAGTTTTTAAAATGGAACTTATTGGATGAATCTGCCTACTTTTTAAAATGGAACTTTTTGGATGAAAGTTTGTAACCAGAAGGATAAATTTGTTGTTGTTTCGTGGGGAGGGTCATAAAATAATTGTAGCACTCTTGTAATATATTTTGTTTATAGGACATAATACCAAGATGTGAATTGGCTTTCAGTAGTAGATACACGGGCATTTTTTCCTCATGTCAGTGGAACATGAAGGCTAGGAACTTAATAATAGTATGAAGTGCAGGTTGTCATTTATTCTACTGTGCCTTGCAGAGTATGGATGTGGATCCAGAAAATCAAATTCTCATGTGTTACATTATATGAGAAGTATTATTAAAAATATCTGTGAAGTATATGACTTTTCATATAGAAAACAGTACAACAAAAACAATGTTGCCATGAGCATGATTATTTTATTCAGATAATGTGAATATTAAATTGTTATAATAATGGAAATGCCTGAATGGAATGTAAACAATGACCAGTAAAACTACCTTTAAGGCGAAGTGCCGAATGTTCAGTAGGCACTTGAAAAATAACAGCAGCTTAGACTATTAAACATTTCTTTATATTCAGTTTGGAAATAACTAAAGTTTGAAAGATCAACCCGCCATTACACTCACATTTGTCGTTCAACACTTTATCTTAAAGGTGAGTGAATGTCTGTTCTCCCAATGACTGAGAATGCTAAATCGTTCAGTCTTAAAGCTTCAGTGTTTTTCTATGTATCTTTGTAGTTGCTAACCTACTGCAGGCAACACATGTTATGATCACTTCTAGAAAAATGTCTTAAACTTTATTCATTGTGTTCACATGTCTCTTGTCACTCCCTGGCCAAATGACTGTATCTGTATTGTCAGCTGATACTGCAGCTCTGCTTAAAACATATGGAATGAAGTTTGCAATTCCATTTTGCACACAATTTATTCTTCAGGTACTCTAAGCAGTGATTTTAAGTGTGATCACTGTGCCATCTCCAGTCAGACTTTGTGCTTTTGTCACTGTTACAGCCCTATTTATGATAAAGTTCAACTTCAGGTATTCTTTAACTGTCCGTATTCAATTTTATTAGCGTAAGAAATTTTGATATCTCGTATTATGAGACCATCTAATTTTACATTTACTCATTGACTCTTAGATGCAGCTGGTGATACGAATCGCAAAGTGATCACACGCAAGCGAAAGAGAAGGAAGTATTTGCTGAGGAGAAAGAAGTCGGAAACAACGAATGAGAAGATTAGCAGTGAGAAATCTGCTCCCGAACAACGTCAACGAGTTGATCTGAAAGGTCCTCGTGTGAAACATGTTTGCCGAAGTGCTTCTATTGTTCTGGGGCAACCTCAGGCAACATTTCCAACAGTTAAGACTAGTGGTCAATCAAAGAAGCGAGGTAAGTGTTTGTTCTAAGCCGTATTATTTGGCTGTTTATACTGTTATAAGTCCGCAGCTCGTGGTCTCGCGGTAGCGTTCTCACTTCCCGTGCACGGGGTCCCGGGTTCGATTCCCAGCGGGGTGAGGGATTTTCACCTGCTTCGAGATGACTGGGTATTGTGTCGTCTTCATCATCATCATCATTCATCCCCATTACGGTCAGAGGAAGGCAATGGCAAACCACCTTCACTAGGACCTGGCCTAGTACGGCGGTGCAGGTCTCCCAATTCGTTCCCCTATGCTCTGTCAAGGAGTATGGGACGTCATCATCATCACTGTTATAACTAGTTAAAACACACACACACACACACACACACACACACACACACACACACACACACACACACACACAGAGGGTGATTATAATTAAACTTAAACTTTCAAACTGCTGTAGAAATAACACCACTGGTCAGAATGACGTCAAATTGCAGTGGAATATTAACGCAGAAGAGGGAAAACGTATGTCAGAAGAAAAATACTTACAAAACTTAGCAATAGATGGCACTGTAAACAGTAATAGTGGTTCCAGAATGAGATTTTCACTCTGCAGCGGAGTGTGCGCTGATATGAAACTTCCTGGCAGATTAAAACTGTGTGCCCGACCGAGACTCGAACTCGGGACCTTTGCCTTTCGCGGGCAAGTGCTCTACCAACTGAGCTACCGAAGCACGACTCACGCCCGGTACTCACAGCTTCACTTCTGCCAGTACCTCGTCTCCTACCTTCCAAACTTTACAGAAGCTCTCCTGCGAACCTTGCAGAACTAGCACTCCTGAAAGAAAGGATATTGCGGAGACATGGCTTAGCCACAGCCTGGGGGATGTTTCCAGAAGGTTCGCAGGAGAGCTTCTGTAAAGTTTGGAAGGTAGGAGACGAGGTACTGGCAGAAGTGAAGCTGTGAGTACCGGGCGTGAGTCGTGCTTCGGTAGCTCAGTTGGTAGAGCACTTGCCCGCGAAAGGCAAAGGTCCCGAGTTCGAGTCTCGGTCGGGCACACAGTTTTCATCTGCCAGCAAGTTTCAGTAATAGTGGTTGACTACAGGTGACAAATAAATGAACAACAATGCTCAAGGTGTACGTTTGATGCTAAACAAACTGTACTACTCAGTGTGCATGGGTGTCCAGTTGTGATACTGTTAGTTACGTAAGTTCATTCATCATGCCAAGGTCGTATCACATCGGGAGGGAAAAATCTGTTTTTAATTGTCCTGAGGCCAAAAGCTGCATAGAAATCATCAATCATAATCAAACCAGATTATTAATTTCCATGTGACGGGCACAAAACGCGTTCAGTATGCTGTTCACAGTTTTCTGCAACAAGTTGAAATCAAGAAACAGCATGTTCCACAAGTGATAGAGGTGTTTCTGTGGTCATGTTCAGAATGTGTTGTGCAATGCGTGCCTTCAGTGCAGCTAAGTTTGGAATTGGAACACTGAACACATCATCTTTCAGATAGCCGCACAGCCAGAGGTCACACGGATTAAGATCAGGTGATCGGGACGGCCAGGCTGTAGGGAAATGGCGGCTGATAATTCTAGCATTTCCGAAATGGTGCTTCAGCAGCTGCTTAACTGTATTTGCAATGTGCGGAGGTGCGCCATCTTGCAAAAAAATACCGAGCGAGGTGGCGCAGTGGTTAGCACACTGGACTCGCATTCGGGAGGACGACGGTTCAATCCCGTCTCCGGCCATCCTGATTTAGGTTTTCCGTGATTTCCCTAAAATCGCTTCAGGCAAATGCCGGGATGGCTCCTTTGAAAGGGCACGGCCGATTTCCTTCCACATCCTTCCCTCACCCGAGCTTGCGCTCTGTCTCTAATGACCTCATTGTCGACGGGACGTTAAACACTAATCTCCTCCTCCTCCCCCCTTGCATAAAAATGATTCCGTCCACGCTGTTGGAGAGCTGGAATGACGTAGTTGTGCAAAAGATACTTCTAGCGCTTACCAGTGACAGTACAGGTAACAGAACCGGAAGCACCTGTCTCTTCGAAAAAATATGGCCCTATGATAAGTGATGCCATAAACCTGCACCACACAGTGACATTTTTGGGATGAAGTGGTATTGGTTGCTTTGTGTGTGGATTTTCCATTGCCCATATTCGACAATTCAGTGTAAATACATATACTGCCAGATGGAAGTGGGCTTTGTCTGTCTACAAAATCTTCCACAGCCAATCATTGTCCACTTCCATGCGAGTAAGAAATTCTAAAGCAAAGGTCCCTCTTGCTGGCAGGTGAACAGGAAGCAACTCATGCACATGGGTAATTTTGAATGGATAGCAAAGAAGGGTGTTTCGTAGCATTTTACGCATCATGCTCACGGGTGTGTCCAGTGTTTGTGCAATTCTCCGTGCACTACACGTTTGCACAGCACCATTTGTCTCTTCCTGCCTTGCTGTGGCCATTGTTTCCACATACGTCGAATCATTTTGTTTCCTCCCTCTACCAGGTTGCATACCAAAAGAACCCATCTTTTCGAATTTCCGAATCATTTTCTCCAGACCCATGGCAGTCATTGGACCAATGCCTTTTTTCAAACCCTTCAGTGTCCGGAACTTCTGCAGAGCAGTGAGTGCACAATCATCATTCGTGTAATACAGCATTGAGACGGTCATAGTGAACGATGTAGATGCGAAAGGAGGAAAAGCTGTATACCCGGCATGTTCATACAAACTTCAATGGGTCTTGCACTTAACAGGTGTTTTCATTTACATATTCTGACACATGCAATGCCATCTGTTGATCAGTTTTCACACAATTTTTTCTTCTTTCGTATGTTTTCCCCCTTCTCCGATAATATTCCGTTGCAATTTGACGTCATTCTGACCAGCGCTGTTATTTCTACAGTGTTTTGAAGTTTTTGAAAGTTTAACTTTAATTATAATCACCGTGCATGGGTGCTTGCGTGTGTGTGTGTGTGTGTGTGTGTGTGTGTGTGTGTGTGTAATTAATCTACGAGGGCTTTTCAATAAAGAATGAACTTTTTTTTTTTTACAACATACCTTTACCCATCCTCATAATTTTGATGGTCTTTCCCAAAGTAGTCTACTATGAATGCGATGCACTTGTCCCAGCATTTCCGCCAGTCTTCAAATACATGCTGGAAACCATTTTTTGAGAGGCCCTTAAAATCGCCTTCACCACTGCTTCTGATGATTGGTAATGCCTCCCATGAACGTGTTTCTTCATATTAGGGAGTAGAAAAATGTCACATGCGGCTAAATCCAGACTATAGGGAGGGTGAGGGATGCACTTGACATTGATTTTTGCAAGATATTCAGCAACATCTTTGGCAATATGCAGCCACGCACTATCGTGGTGCAGCATCCAGCCTGCTTCACAGAAATGTAGTCTTTTGCGCCTGATATGGACTTGCAATGTTTTCAGGACATCCGTGTAGTATTGTCCAGTTACTGAAGTGTGTGCAGATACAACATGCTGATAAACCATTCCATGAATGTCAAAGAATGAAATGACCATAAATTTCCTAGCAGAAGCAACCACTTTTGTTTTTTTGGGATGTGGTGATGAAGGAGATTTCCATACTGAGCTTTGCTATTTGCTCTCAGGATCAAAATAATGTAGCCAAGTTTCATCAGCAGTGATTACAATTTTGCTCGGGAATCAACAGTCTTGCAACCCCACGTGCCATGTGTAATTTTTCTGTTACCAACCTGTGGGTGGCACCCATTGAAATATCCAGTATTTCAGAAAGTGATCTTAAGGTAATTTGTTGATCCTCTATCACAATGACAGCAGCATTGTTGATGTTTTCTTCCGTAAGAGCAGTAACTGGAGCACTGGGTCGGGTCCACCTTCCTTTGAAATTGATTGTCTCCCCAATTTATAAACGTTTGAATCCACCTTCGAGCTTTGCTGTAGGGAAGAACAGATTCTCCATAGGTCTCCTATAACATTGTATTGGATTCAGCTTAAGATTTGTTGAGATGAACGCAGAATTTCAAAGATGCATATTGTTCCTCACATGTTACCTCCATTGCAGCAGTAGGCGTACTGAACATGTCTAACCTTGCCTGCCTCTCACAGGTGGGAACCAGGAGTCCCAACAATGAAATTACTATGGCGTGTTTGTTGCACGTTAAGCTAACGGAATATCATAAGATTAAATTTTAGTGTGAGAAATTAAGACCATAAAAAAAGTATGCTCATGCTGTATTGAACAGTCCTCGTATTAAAATTTATGCTTCTTAAGCTTTGTTTAAGTGAACGTGACTGATTCACCTGCAAAAGTAATTATGTTGATCACAAAGTGGAAGTGAACTCTCCTTTCTGAGAGAGAGAGAGAGAGAGAGAGAGAGAGAGAGAGAGAGAGAGAGAGAGAGAGAGTTCAAATCCCTTCCCACCGTATATAGTGTCCTAAATCATTCTGGATGGTCCCTGTGAGAAGACCATTGCCCATTTAGTGCTCCATTCGTAACAATCTCAGTTTAGCTTCATTTGAAACACACACACACACACACACACACACACACACACACACACACACACACAACCACCAATAACAACAACAACAACAACAACATACATCATTACACATGGAGGAGAGTTTTTTTTTTTTTAAACAGATAAGAACCCAGTTTGTGTTTAAAATTAATTATTTTACTATGTATTAAATTCTTTCATTGCTGGGTATGTGGTCAAAGATTTTTTTGTCTGGCTTACACTACACTAAAAACATCATCTTTGTTTTTAGATACATCTTTGTTTTTAGATATATTTTTCCTTCGTGGAATGTTTCCTTCTATTATTACACTACACTAAGGTTGAGTGCTGCATAGTGTAAGCCATTTCTCTTTCTAGTGGTATATTTATGTACGTTACTGTTTCCATGATTGGTTGCTGACAACACCAACCATGCTCTGGAACCAGTAACATGCATAAATATAATACTAGAAAGAGAATGGCTTTTACTATCCACCACTCAACCTTAGCATAGTGTGGCACAGAAAAAGTGTGAGGTATTCAGTAATTAAAAGATCTTTAACCACCTACCCAGCTATGCAAAGAATTTAATACACAGTAAAATAATTAACTTATTTGTTGTTGGTGGTGGTGGTGGTGGTGGTGGTGTGTGTGTGTGTGTGTGTGTGTGTGTGTGTGTGTGTGTGCGTGTCAAATTAAACTAAACTGAGGTAATTGTAATTATTCCCCCGTGATGAAAGACAGAATTATGAGGGACAGTTTATTGCAGGCATTGTTATTGAATCCTGTCTGTGTCGCATCTCATTGCAATTAAGAAGTTAGAAACAACAAAACTCTTTGCCATTTCCCCATTTTTGATTAATTCTGTAAGTTCACTGTGGGTGAATTTTGGATACACAGAGGCCTTCTGGTCTTATAAGGGAAGCCTGTTCCCACCCACTCTCATCAGTGTCTAGCTACCTATAGAAAGTTTGCTACACATCTCTTGTTCAGAATTGTTTTGCTCCTTTGAGATAATCCATGGTGCCATAGTGTAATTGTAGTGGATTAACAGTTGACACAGGAACGACATGTACCACATTTCTTCTTCATGGGGTCCATGGAAATGACAGAGGGCTCTCTGATTGATTGATGTTGTTGGTGTCTCACAGCATATTTTCCACATTCTTATGAATTGAAGCTGTCACTTCACTGAGTATACCCTTATGACTGTTGACTAATGGATGGATGTGTCACAGTGTTGGTGCATTGGTCATCTGAACTACTTACCTCATTTCTAGATTTGAAGTCGTTAAAATCTGATACAGGATGAAGAAAATTTGTTGGTCACGTTTTTTTTTCCAGACCAGGGCCTATTGGCAATTAGATAATAATTTCTTTGTCAATGATGTCTGTACTAATAGTGTTAAGTAATTCTTTGTCAGTGGGACTGAGAGCACAATGGCAAGATACTGTACTTGGATTTGAGAGGATGACGATTCAAATTCCTGTCTGTCCGTCTACCTTTAGATAGCCAGCCATGTGTTCATGAGGTAATAGTATGTATTTCTAGATATAATTTGAAGTAGCTATTGATGTGAGCTTGGAGATAACTGAGGAAGAGCATGGCATACATTTGGTGACATGTGGCTCTAGGTTGCGTATTGAGGATTTTGTACTATGGCCGCTTCTTGAGACAGGAAGTGAGAGAGCGAGTCCATTTAGTTCAAACTTTGTGAAGAAGACAAATATGATGTCAGTGACAGCCTTTGTGCAGAAGTTGACTTTAGCAGGAAACTTAAGAGAGGCAAATTATTTTGTAGTTCCTTGGGGAGGTGCATGCCCACAAGCCCAATTGGGTGGGTGGCATGGTAGCAGCCATTGCTGGAGAATCTTTGGAGTCAGCCATTGAAAGAAGGTCAAGTGTTTTAATGGTTGGACAAGTGGTCACTTCTAAACAGTCAGAAGACATATATGATTTTCACTCAAAAAGATGAGCAAGACACTTAAGACTTTTACTGAAAAACTTAGGCCTCTGCTTTTGGTGCTGGGTCCTAAATCCTCCGATGTCATTTTCATGGTGACAACACACAGTGCAGTGCACAGGTAAACTATCTGTGAATAGCAAAACCTTGGTTCAATTGTTCCTTTGTTTGCTCCCACACACAGTAGAATTCTTTGTGGTCTTCCATCATTGTTTGTGCTTTTTAAGTCATGAAGAATGTATGCACTTTTCACCAGCATTCCTATTCATAAAGAGTCTTGTAAGACCAGCCCAAATAACATAGTCTTTTGTTGTCCCCCACCCACCTGGCTGCTCTGGAACAGATCCATGGCCACAATATTGCTGACAAATCCTGCAAGTAAGATCAAATTGATGGTCTTTGATCCACAGCATTTCTGTGAATACTATTTTGTTTAATGTAATTGCTTACTCATTTGAGGATGTTGCCGAGCAACAGAAATCAGGTGACTGTCTTTTATTCATTTGTTTCAACTAGCCAGACAGTATCAGTCTCAGGTGGTGACTATAAGAGGGGGGCGGTGGGGGGGGGGGAGGGGGCAGGGGATAGGTGCAATACCACATTCCCTGAAGTTAATCAAGGCAGATTCCAGAATAATTCCTTTGAAAAGGCCACACAAATAATTTCCTTTTACCTATCATTTCTGAACTTGTACCCCATCTCTAATGAGCTCATTGTCAACAGAACATTGAAACGTAATAGTCCTTCCTGTCATTATCACTGTCACTGCCCCAGTGGTTGTCTAGTTTGGCTGTTCCCATCCATTGGGATTAAGTTGTGCCTGTTAATGAATGATCCAGACTTGCGCTTGGCTACTTGTGATGGTTATGATCATTACCAGCATGTAGATTGTGTTCGTGAGGTGGACTAACTTCTTACTGTCTACTAGAGATTTACAAATTAACTGATCTACTTTATTGTCAATAACTGTCAGATAACATTGTTTATAGTGGCTAATAACTGCTCAGAACACCAATTGCACAAATTTGTTTGAGTAGCCTTGCCAGTCAAAAGCTGTGAGCTTCCACACCTGCAAGATAAATCCAAGGATAACATCATCAATACATTTTATTAGAACCATAAATTTAGATGGGTATCTTAAGTCATTGATAGTTACTGTCATAATATGGCCCCAACATAACCTCCACCACAGTGTTGAACAGTAACCCAGTGGTCCATGCCCAGGGGTTTGGGCAGCCTTTCATCAGATATAAATAGTGGGACTTATGCAAGTGTCTTTATGCTTCACCAGAAGATGAAATGTGTTAGAATGCCACTGTTTTGTGATCTGTTATCAAGCTGGAAATCCGAGAGCTTTTCATCAACTGTCATTTTTTCCTGTCAGTCGGAATACTGTTGAGTTATTTCAGCTATTGCCATACATGTTTCATAAAACTGTTAAGCACTATTACCATGTTTCCTTTTCGCCCCTTGTGTTCGAAGTACTGATGATTTAAACACCTAGACACTCTGTTACATAACCAACGAGAACATAAATTAATAAATATGAACAGTTATAACTTCCAGTAATATAGTATAATAAGAATTCCTAGATTACAACATTGTATTTTGTGTGTTTCTCATCAGTTAATTACTCACCAAAATCTGAAATCAAACCTTTATTTAATTCTCATAAGAAATTATGCTTTCCACAAAGTGTTTAACCTCTGTTGAGTTAAGTAACAGGTTTACTAAACATTTTGCTTCAGTATCTGGGCATATACGCCCCAGAACAAGTGTGAAATCTGCGAAAAACCTGGAATTTCTTTTAGAATTCTGGGAATTTTTATTGTTATAGTTTTCAGTAAAATGTTTGTAATTTTGACCACTAAGGACTCTAACAAAGATTTTACTGTAGACTAGTACTGCAGAATAATGCTGCAGCAATAAAACATAACTGAGAGAATAAAACCAAAATAAAACTTCAGTTACCAAGAAAATGTGCCATTTTGAGCAACAAAACACAGTGCACTCGCAAACGCATGCCAATAGCAAAATGTGTCAAAGGCTTTAGGACAAAGACTGTGCAATGTTTGCATTTCTAATGGGTCGTGGGAAAATATTTCAAATGGTGGTTTGAGAAGCGCTACTATCAAATTAAATTTCCTTTTATGCAAGATGAACTATCATTCGTATGGGAATGTGTGATGAATATTTTATATCGTGGAGCATTTGACTCTTATTCAGAACTTAATGCTTTGAAGACCAGCCACTTAGAAAAATTGTGGGCCTTGAAGAGCAGCCGTTTATGTCTTTCTTTTAAATTTTATTGGCACATTTCTGTTTGATACATCATAAAGGGTAAGACATGCTAAAAAGACCAATATTATATGTGAAAGGTTAGCTTTTCTTGTAGTTATACTGTACATATATTAATTTAAACCATTAACTTTTCCTATTTGTGTTTCAAGCAACTTTACGTCAATGTTGGTATAGGCTGACTACATCATATGTTTTATGCTCTGAATATCTACTGTCATTGGTTGGTGAGATCACGTGACGTGAGTTATGATTGACTGACAAAAGCGCATCCCAATCTCAATTCCAGTGCTCCGGAAGCTAGCATGCTGTATATGGTGAAATTTGTATTTATACTTTCATACTACAAAAATATGCAGTGTACCTGTTTCCACCCGTGAAAGGTCTTTCCAAAACATGTTGTTTTTTTGCTAGGTTTCGTTCCCTAAAGTGCCAGAATGTTCTACACCAATGTATAAAACTTTTACCATTCAAAGGATTGATAAGTTTCACAGCTCTGAGGGAAAGTATATTGTCACTTAACACAGAAAAATGTATTTTCAGCCAGAAAAAATGTGTTTTTAATCAGAAAATTTGAGAATGTTCTTTTTCTTGTCCAAGTATATGCCCTGAATATGGTTCTTCTATCTGTGGAGTACAAGAATTTAATACCTCAGCAGGGCATAAAATTTCTCTCTTTATGATGCATGTGGTCACTTAGTGTAAAGTCTAAAACCCAAACATACTATTATTGAGTACTGAATGTCATTATCTGACTTGCTTATGAAATCAGTGACATGGGGCTTGCAGTAGGGAGATAATAAAGAAAAACAATGTGAGTTTCCATTTGTCTAGTATCTGTATAGTATGCCTATTTTTAGTTCTTTTTCATGTCCTAGTTGTTATATATTAATCCATAATGGCTGTGTTTCATCACTGATCAAAACCAGTTCATGACCCCATCAGAGCTTCAATTGATAGGCTGTTTAAATGGGCAAAATATATTACTGCCTTTGTGCAGGTTCTAGAGTTTTACAGTATTGTGGAATACAATTAATTTTTTCAGCCTTTCAAAGATGAAATATGAAGAATGTTGTATGTAGTCGAAATCGCCTATTTATTCTGAAGTCCTACATGTGTGTTATTTATTACTTTATTTCTGGGACATTCGTTCGAATAATGCCGACATTTTGTCAGAAATTGTGGAAACATTTAAAGAAACAGAAAATGACTCAGAAAGTTGTGTAAACTGTGGTTCAAACAATGATTGTTGCACTAATTAAATTCCAGAGTACCATCCAACATAAGCCTAAAGAGAATATGTACAGTAATGGCATTGAGTGACAAACAAAAGGCTATGAAGTTTTTGGATAATTGAAGGGGGCAGAAAATGCTTAAACTTAAGCTGTGTACAAAGCCAATTTTGTTACATAAAATATGAACATGAATTGCATAAATGGAAGAAAGATTTCCGCGAAGTCTGAATACACTCCAAATTAAACTTACGAAAGTGTGAAAGAAAAACTATTCAAAAGGTATAGAAATGCTCGTGAGAGTCAGTGCACTGCTACCGAGGGAAATCTATGAGACTGGGTGCTCTTAATTACAAATGGAGATGAACATAACTGATTTCTAGGCGTCTTCAACCTGGTTAAACAGATTTGGGAAATTAAATTATACGGAAAAGGAAGTCTCAAAATTACGGAGTTTTCCCCAAATAAACACATAGAGGAGGTGTAATTAACAGGTAATACTATATGGAAATTTGTAGCTGACTTGAAGACAAATCTTCTTTTTATCCCATAAAATGCTGTGTATAAAGTCAATCAGTCAGGTTTTGTGCAAGGACTGCATGAAAACTGCACTGTATCATTTCAAACTTGGGGGGAGGGGGGTGACAGAGACAGAGTCGCTTGTGCAGTCGAAGAATGCTATGACACATTGGTATTGAATAATTCTGGTGATATGTATCAGTGGATTACTGTTTTCCGCAGCTTTAGCTTTATACCTGTATTCAGGAACATAAGGCAAATTAGGACCACAAATTTTAAAAGATGACCGTTTCCTTGCAAAACTCTTCTCATCTATGTAGCAAAATCTGGAAAAATGGGAGAGAATAGTTTTTAGTGTCCCATCTGAAAAATTTTGTTACCATTTACTGAAAATTATTCATTGCTTTTGTTGGACACTTGGCGTGTACGTAACGACACTTCTGTCTTTGGGATGATGACGCAAATCCTGTTAATTAAATTCGGATTCCACCTGTAATTAATACTGAGTTTCAACCTCTCAATGATAAAAAAAAAGTTTTCTACAGTGTAGAGCGTTTTTCAGAAAATTAGCGAACAATATAATTTCTGATAGCTCTTTCTCATTTCAGGTTTATCAGTATTGTTAAACTTAGTCATTTTTGCGTTGTCAGTTTGCATTGTCGCCTTATATAAATTCGATGAAGTATGCCTGGTACATAGCACAATATGCAGAATGGCAGCCACGACCATTTCTTACTCCATTTCAGTTCTGTATAAATAAAAATAGTAATTACGGTGTTGTACTTTAATTTGTTAATTTTTCATTTATCAGGTGTGCCTGGTGTCAGGAAAATGTTTATTTTCGTTGCCCAATAGACACTTCGCGTTTTTGTGACAATTAAAGGGATTAAACAAGAAAATGTTTCATTGTTAGCTGAATATACATTACTCAAAAATTTTCTTAAGAACTGAGATGCAGGAATTGTTACAAAATATTTAGTATCAACAAATTAAAGTCCTAATTGATGATGGAATTTGTCTTTAATGTAACATCATACACAGCCGTGATTTACTTTCCACTGCTAGTCACTTGTGTAATAGTTAACAGGTACAATACTTTCAATATGAATTTGCAAGTTATTCTAAAAATTAATGATTTGAGACACTCTTGGTTGCCAACCCATTGGTTTTTAACACATTGGAGCCTAATGGGTCGGCAATCCAGTTAATACCTGTATCCTGAGGAAATTTACTTTAATTTACAATTTCTTAAGAAATTTACTAATCCACTTACCTCTACCTCTTTAGGCAGTATATCAGCTTGACCTTTCATCCTTGCTCTTTATGAATATGCATATGTTTAGCAAAAATAAATTATACAGGGATTTGTAGATATTACTCTAAAGATACAGTTTTTCAGCATTTTTATTTTTCCTTGAAGTGGACAAAATTTTCATAAGTCGTAGGGAATGGTAGGCTATTGATTTAAAATCACTTGTCAGCAGGAAATACTAAATGCTTCAGTTATTAGTAAAGTGTTTATTGTGAAATGTTTTTTTTCTCATTTTTACAAATTAGAGAACTTCACTCAGGTATAAAATCTTTCAAAACACTCGGGTATGAAATCTTCCAAAACACTCGGGAACACAAAAGCCTGTGTTACGTGGCCTACAGTAGTACCTGGTCTCTTTCCTCACTACCTTTCCTGTAGCTTTCCCTTGATCCCAACAAACCTTGCATCTTCTAGCTGGGTTTGTTTTCTTTTCTGTTGGTGGCAGTTTCTCAGGAAAATGACATGCTGCGAGTCTGTTTGCACTTGCAACTCCAGATGCTGAATGTGTGCGTTTATTTAGTCCACTCCTCCTTTTTTAACCAATTGCCTTGGTAATTTACAGATAAAATGTGCTAATGCTCACTTTTTTTAATATTTTGACACTGTGAATAATGTTAACATTCACAACTACCCTCATAAAAATATGGAAGAAAATCTTTTTCCATCATTTTACAGTCTTTCACTGGGACAGATAGTAACTCATCAGCTGGTCTCCTCTGTCAACACCTGTTTTGTTGTAGTCTAGTACAATGTCTGGTATATCCACTCCTATTCTTCATCACAGTTCCAACTCCCAATTTATTTCTTCCCCATAGTTCTTGAATGACTGCAGAACTTGTATAAAATCTGTCCATGTAAACCACATGTCCTTTCCACAAGTAAGAGGAACATAGCCTCAGCAGCAGGGATTTGACAGAATTGTCAACATTTCCTTTTCCTCCAGTACAAACTTCAGCATTGCACATGTAGCCTGTTTGAGCATCACTTACAACGTACAGTTTTATCCCATATTTCTCTGGTTTGCCTTTCGTATAAACATGGAATCCATTGTTTCCTCGAAAAGGACATATCACTTCATCCACAGTCAGATGTCGTGATGGATAAGTCTTTTCTGCACCTTTCTGTGAAAAAGTCCCAAACAGGTCTTATTTTATGCAGAGGGTCATAGTCTGGTTCTGTTGAGGTATCCATAGTGAATTATTGTTCACATGCATCATCTTGAATATGGCAAAAAATCTGTTTCGTGACATTAGCTGAGAAGCAAATGATTAAGCAAGCACAGGGTCTTCAGACCAATAATCCCTAAGTTCAGGTTTCTTTACAACACTCACATGCAAAACAATTGCAAAAAATAGTTATACTTCATGTATCCTCACTGCTCTCCATTTCTTTCATAAAGATTTTGGTTTGATTCTGTTCTGATGGCAAAGTTCAGAAATAGTATCAGTGGCATACTTATTTGTCCCTGACTTTACTTTTAGGAACCTGCTGTGATCAAAAAATTGCAACAAACAGTCTAGTTCTGTTGATAATATATCGGCAGCACCCTGAATTCCACTCATTTTTTCAAACAGAGCTAATTCAGGGAGTGCATCAAAATGATACCATTCATTAAGAAGGGCAGGCTGTTGAACTGAATGACAAACCTGACTTATAGAAACTTGTGCATTAGTTTCTTTATACTCACTCTCATCGTTTCTATCAGCAGCACAAATTTCGCTCTCCAGCTCACGTGAGTCATTGTCGTCTTCTGAAAAATCACCGATGTCATCCAAAGGCTCGTCAAGTTCTGATCCATTGTTCTAGAGTACTTCAGTCTCTAAGTTTGACAAGTGATGTCTGTTAGTCATATTTAGTATTTGTGTGTTTTTACACACGGGAAGGATGCACACAATACCACAACACATCAGCGGACATAGAACAAAACAAGCTCAACAATATTCTAAGTGCACGCATAGTTCACATAATGCGGGTACCATTCACGAGAGACTGGCGCACACTAGCCATCTACAATGCACTTACGACAAGCCAAACAATTAGTCACAACACTTACAAACATAAAACACACATTTAAATCACTAATAAATAAGTAGGAAGTGAACATATGACATACGTCCGTTGGATTTTTATGGTTAAAATGTAGTGAACGTATCTAGTACATCCATTGGCTACATTGCCTTAAGCGTCTAAAATTTGCTGTGCAGTATTATGTTCTTTTGTCATGGCTTCGTCTGCTTGTCTGCTGACATGCGTGCTAGCCAGGATAGGATGTAGAAATTGCTGTTATAAACAGTTCTTCGTGTGACAAAAATGAGTAACTTTATCAGTTTTAAATATACTTGCAGTGCACTTTAACAACTGAAATTTTGACAGTGCATTTTGTTCGGTGTATTCGTCTTGTGTGAAAAATTTCAGGGTAGGTTTCAATATGTTGGATTTGCGAAAACAAGTACCTACAAAATATGTGTGTCGGCATTTCTTATGTAACTCTAATTGCTTTTCTTTGTGTAACAATAATTTTTTGCCTAAATAAGGATTTACTGTCACATATTATTGCATAGCACACAAGTAAGGAAAATGTGTGAAATATGTTAACATGTCATGTACTTTTCATTATGTATATTCATTGCGAATGGGATTTCCAGGCCTTGTACCATGGTTAATATTGAAAGTTGCAAGATCAGTGGATTCCTTGTATTCAGAGATGTACTTACATTTTTCCATCAGTTAACATTTTACAATTGGTTGAGGGTGTACCATTACAGAATTAGATATAGCTGGCAACACTTACATTTCAGGCCCCTGTACAATGATGTTACATGACAGTGATCATTCTATAAATTGTATTGGTAGTCCACAGATTAGGCATTGGGAAGTCCATATATAAGGCATAGATTTTCATTAATGTGTGAAAAGAAGCACTGTATAGATATGCCTGCTGTTTGTTTACACCCATTCGTTAGGCAGGAAATAATGATTTATGACTCTACTGCTTTACTTTGTGTAGAGCATTTGGTTTTCTTTGATTTTACTGAGTCACTTCTTTCAGATGCAGCTAAAGGATTGGGCGTTCCACCACATCATCCTGAGCTACCTGCAACTGAAGATGATGGAAGAAAGTCAAACGAAATACAGAAGTAAGTAAATAAACATTTATTTAGCTTTGAAAGTGACTAGGATTTTGTCCATTGCCTCTCATCAAAGGGAATCGGTGATGTAGCATTATTAAGTCTACTCTGTTATAGGTTTGAGCAATGTGCACACAAGTGCCTCTAATGTTGAACTTCTCTTGAAATTCCATTAAAATCATTTACAAACTTGAAACAGGTATTTGAATACTCTAACGATGACTTTGATAGTGAATTAATGCATCAAACCGTTGCATTTGAAATTTTTAATTGACTTTTCATGATCATCACCTTTCATTGGTTCATCAGTTTCAGACACAAAAGAATTTCTCATTGAGGTCCAGATGCTAAAGCTAGGTACCCACATGAGGTTTTCATTCTGTGAGTGTTTGCAATTAATATATGTCGTGTAAACAGTGCCATTAGTAGCTCATTGGCATGTTGGAGTGTGAAGCAAGATCTCAGATAGTCGTGCCCTGCAAGTTTAGACCTCTTGTGTAGACGGCAGCCTCCATCTCTAGAGAGTTGCTCACTGTAGCTCTTGCACAAGAAAAACTATACCAGCATTGTTGGGAGGGCTGAGAGTACTCAGTGTGTTGAGCGGCCATTTTGTGTCCCAGATTTGTGCCGTATTTCGCAGTTTGAGCACTACCACATAATGCTATTTTGCCATATTCGTGCACACATTAAATAGAAGTACCCATGAAACTGCGTATTTTGAGCCATAATACGCGAAACAAAGAAATCGCCAGTTTTACTTCCTAAACAAACAGCACAAGCAGTTAGGCTATTTTGAAAGTTGTAGACTTAAACAGTGCTGCGCAGCAAATAATAAAAAATCATCATGGACATATTATGCAGACTTAAAAAAAAAAAGAAGAAGAAATTGTTCCTGAAGAAACTTTAATGCACGTTAATATGAAAATATGAACAAATGACTAATGCTCTACCTACCTCACCACATCAACACTGCAACAATCCTTTTTATAAACGCATGCTGGCGTTGTCGGAACAGTTGAGACTACTGTTGCGATGGATTTGCTTCGTGGGTGAATGTCGGCAATGTGTCGCTAAAAAAGTAATGAAGAGGGCTGCCAAAAAATGGACTCCGGATGGGGACTGAGATAAGAAGCAAGTTTTTTGGCTGAAATGGTTAGTTTTTAACACCTTCACATAGAAATTTACCAGAAATCTACAGTTTGAGGAATCTGCCAAAGTAGTTTTATAACATATACTAATTAACATCGAGAAACAAGTGAAGTCATATTTGAAAGTAATCATTTTGGAACTTGAAAAATTGCTATTTTACTTCAAGTAATGCAGCTTGTATTTTTAATTTGATATGATGTGGCATCTATTGGTTATATTGGCTGTTGAAAAACACACCTTAAGGAATTTAAAAGTGATTCCTTGAGTCAGTACAAGTAGAAACATTCACGTAAACGTATGTCTGGAAGCACTTCATTTATCAGATAGCCACCCTATTTGGCTTTTGAACTTGGCTGGATATCAAGATGATATTACTTTAATTGCAGATGCTAGAAATATTAGTGTTACAAGCAGACTGTTTTTAACATTAATGAATTTACTAATAGTAGTTTCTAGTTTGGGAATTTTGTGTCCAATTGTAAATAGTATTCTCATAAAATTTTGATATTGCTGTGGATTTTCCATCAGAAGCTTTACAATGACACTCTTGCTTGCTCCAAAATCATCCTGCTGCCTAATCTGCTTTCTTGTCCAACATAAACACAGTCATTTATGTTTTTTCTTTGCTATTGAAAGTATTAAAATTGCAGCTGCTGCCCGATGTTCTGTCATTGCAGCCTCTTCCTTCACGCACAGAATTATTACAGAAAAATCTCATGGAGGGTGATCTCACAGCTCTCACAGACACTCTTACTCTGCTGTGTGTAAACTCTTTCAACCTCTGCTGTAGCAAGACTGTTAGACACTTTCCTTAAGTACTCACAGGGAACTATCAGACAGTAACTATCACCAAAAATTCGCCCCCAGTGTAAATATTTCTGCGAGTACTGTCCGAGGGTCTGACTGCCTCAGAGCAGTAATGTGTATCCCATATATAAGCAACAGCCTCTAACAAAGAAAAGGAGATTAATATTTAGAGAATGAATGAATGGTGTCCCGAGACACTAACTGATGCATTAGCATCGCTTTTATTTTTAAGGTTTGATATTTTCTTTGTGCTATCCCTCAGTTTTGTTCCACTGAATAAAAAAATGAGATGTTCTCAATAAATATTATTGTGAAGTAGCTGATAAACCAATTATTTTAATCTCAGTTATTAAATTGGTTGTGTTAACTTCAACAGTTCAATGTGTAGCACTACCGTGTAAAATGTTTGTGAGCTGAATTAGATGAGAAAGTCAAATTTTCTTCTATAAACCCATAGTATTTGATGAAGTATCTTTTTATGGCCTGGGAACTTAATGATGATATTCTGATAACAACCTGAAGCTCATTCTCCTTCTGTTTCTCATTTTTTGTAAGTAACTCCAGTGTAGGCCTCCATGAGCTTGACGCATCTTTCTGGTGGATAATTTTTGACTTTGTTCACCTGAGGACTTACGTAACCCAACATTTTTGTAGGTAGTGAGTTAGAGTTCGAATAGCATTGTATCTGAACGCCCTGCATCTGCTGGTTAAATTATTCCCTCCTAAAGTTATTTTTAAGATAATTGTTGGACCACAAAATACTTTATTAAAAAAAAGAAATGTAATATTAAACACACTTTCAGGATATATATTTTGAATGTAATTTATTTATATGGCATTTCACTATGCCATCTTCAGGTCACCTGACCAATGTGTAGGAGGAATCCAACTTCCCCTGCAGTCAAAATAGGGGTCAGCATTAAGTGACTGGTATCCATAGACTTTTGGTTTCAGCAATGCCATTCCTTCATTCATTGTTCTTCAGTTGATGAATGAAGGGATCGTGTTAGTGAAACCAGAAGTTTACGGATACCAGTTACTTAATGGTGACCTCTATTTCGACTGCATAGGTTGTTGGATTCCTCCTACATGTTGGTCGGGGGTGCTGAAGATGGTGTAGTGAATTGCTAAAACTGGTCGCATAAACAAATTACATTCAAAATATAGATTTAAGTGAACACAACATGGCTAATGCACTAAATGTTGTAACAGGCAGAGCTCATTAGCATATTGAATAAATGGTAGCACAAGGCTACCATTTGTGAGTGAAAGGGCTAAAATGCAAGACACTTAGAGATAGTGAATGCCCTTACATATTGAGGAGAAATGATTTTGTACCTGGAAAATTGCTGCCTGATGGGGTAAAAGGAACAACATTGTAGTTACTACTTGTAATGAAAACACCGTTTCTTGTAATTTGCGTAGCCGAAGGTTGTGTTATATGTTACATATTTCAAAGGCTCTAGTACAATAACATAGCATTTAATATAAACTGTAATGGTTTGGACATAATTACTATTTTTTCATATGATTTTCATTCGAATGTAGTCCCAAATATGATTTTGCGAGATATGTTCAGAATATTAGGAATGCAATTTCCTTGCCGGCCGCGGTGGTCTAGCGGTTCTGGCGCTGCAGTCCGGAACCGCGGGACTGCTACGGTCGCAGGTTCGAATCCTGCCTCGGGCATGGGTGTGTGTGATGTCCTTAGGTTAGTTAGGTTTAAGTAGTTCTAAGTTCTAGGGGACTTATGACCTAAGATGTTGAGTCCCATAGTGCTCAGAGCCATTTGAGCAATTTCCTTATTTTCTAGGAAAGAATTTGCCACTGTCAGTTTTTATGCAGAGATAAGGTGCAGCTCTTTCAGAGATTTTATTCACTTGATTATAACAACAGAGTTGCCACAGGTTCTGGAAGTCAGGGAATTACAAACACATCAGGGAAATTTGAAAAAAGAAAAGCTCTAGAAAAATCTCATTTTTTGCCTCAGTAGATGAAATGGTTTGTTTAATGAGGTGTCATGCATAGTCACTTGGTGGGTGCAGCTGTGTACGTGCACTGCTTCCCTACTCCCTCATTTTTACTGCTTCTCCCCTCAGCTTCAGTCAGTGCTGTCACCATTTCTTGTCACTAGCCTAGCAACTGCTGATGAGGGGCATGAGTAGTAGTTTGTTTGGATCTGTTCCTCAGAGGCTGATCTGGTTTTCAGAGACTGTAGACACAGCGGCCTTAGACACTGCTCATGTGTGCATGAGTTGTGTCTGAGTGATTGTGTGAATGTGTGTGTAGTCTTGTTTTCTGACAAAAACTATGGCAGAAAATTTAGTTGTGAGAGGATAACTGTGTCTTCTATGTGACCGTCTGTGGCTCACCAATCATCTTGACAGACCAGTCTTGAGGACTGGGCCTACTTTTTTCTGAAGTAATTTCCGAAATCAGTGAAGGTGTTTTAAATCTGTCTTGCAACTCCAAGGAAATTCATATTTTTGTCACAAAATTTGTTTTGTTTTATTGAAATAAAATAACATCAGTTGTCTTAATGAAACACATACACCATTTGGCTTGCTTTCTCCATCTAAAAACATTTAATTACAAAAGATGTTGATGTTAGTACTTATAAGATTTTTGTTCACATCAGGAAACGCCATGTGCTTGCAAGTTTTGTTAGGTATTTCCTCGTTTGTACTATTGTTTCTTGTACCAAAGCTGCAAAGACAGATTGCAACTTACATCTTGGAAAAGAGCACAGGTAGTCCCAGTCTTCAAGAAGGGTCATCGAGCAGATGCGCAAAACTATAGACCTATATCTCTGACGTCGATCTGTTGTAGAATTTTAGAACATGTTTTTTGCTCGAGTATCATGTCATTTTTGGAAACCCAGAATCTACTATGTAGGAATCAACATGGATTCCGGAAACAGCGATCGTGTGAAACCCAGAAAATATTAGATACAGGCTCCCAGGTAGATGCTATTTTTCTTGACTTCCGGAAGGCGTTCGATACAGTTCCGCACTGTCGCCTGATAAACAAAGTAAGAGCCTACGGAATATCAGACCAGCTGTGTGGCTGGATTGAAGAGTTTTTAGCAAACAGAACACAGCATGTTGTTATCAATGGAGAGACGTCTACAGACATTAAAGTAACCTCTGGCGTGCCACAGGGGAGTGTTATGGGGCCATTGCTTTTCACAATATATATAAATGACCTAGTAGATAGTGTCGGAAGTTCCATGCGGCTTTTCGTGGATGATGCTGTAGTATACAGAGAAGTTGCAGCATTAGAAAATTGTAGCGAAATGCAGGAAGATATGCAGCGGATAGGCACTTGGTGCAGGGAGTGGCAACTGACCCTTAACATAGATAAATGTAATGTATTGTGAATACATAGAAAGAAGGATCCTTTATTGTATGATTATATGATAGCAGAACAAACACTGGTAGCAGTTACTTCTGTAAAATATCTGGGAGTATGCGTGCGGAATGATTTGAAGTGGAATGATCATTTAAAATTAATTGTTGGTAAGGCGGGTACCAGGTTGAGATTCATTGGGAGAGTGCTTAGAAAATGTAGTCCATCAACAAAGGAGGTGGCTTACAAAACACTCGTTCGACCTATACTTGAGTATTGCTCATCAGTGTGGGATCCACACCAGGTCGGATTGACAGAGGAGATAGAGAAGATCCAAAGAAGAGTGGCGCGTTTTGTCACAGGGATATTTGGTAAGCGTTATAGCGTTATGGAGATGTTTAGCAAACTCAAGTGGCAGACTCTGCAAGAGAGGCACTCTGCATCGCGGTGTAGCTTGCTCGCCAGGTTTCGAGAGGGTGCGTTTCTGGATGAGGTATCGAATATATTGCTTCCCCCTACTTATACCTCCCGAGGAGATCACGAATGTAAAATTAAAGAGATTAGAGCGTGCACGGAGGCTTTCAGACAGTCGTTCTTCCCGCAAACCATACGCAACTGGAACAGGAAAGGGAGGTAATGACAGTGGCACGTAAAGTGCCCTCCGCCACATACCGTTGGGTGGCTTGCGGAGTATTAATGTAGATGTAGATGTAGAACTTACCTTTGAGATCTCAAAATTTGTCAGGGGAAAATCCTAAAACTTTAACATTTTCCCACTGTTTATGATATTTTTTATTGATCCCGTCATATTTCCTATGCCCACAACATTAATTATTACCCAATTTTGCATCAACATATTTATAATTTTCCCGCAATTTATGCATTACAAAAAAATGTTTGTGGAGAAAAAATTACGTTGGCATGATGTTGGCCGTCCAGTAGTGTTTACAAATATTACGTGGTCAAGTTTCTTGACACTAGGGCACTCTACTCAGCGGATTTGAACCAGTAAGCATGTAAAATTTGGAACAATTTGTGCCGTATCTCCTGCCACTGCCAAGCTCTACTTGGTATGGTGGCTGATGAGAGTAACTGGGTTTGAATGAAAATATCATGACCAATCACTGCCATTTTCAAACTGCCTCTACTGCTCAGACACAGTTTCATGATTGTTGTGATCATTGTGACACCTTTGTTGAACCGTATTTAGTGTGTTTTGGCATATGGCCACTTGGAGCACTAGTTGACACCATCATTGACTTTGCATTGCTCAAATGTTTTTACTTTAAAGACAGTGCTGGTTACGTATTTTATACATGCTGATCAAAACGTGTTTCGAGAATGTATTCTCGTTGTCAAGTGCAGTATTTAGGTATGTATTTTTTGTGATGTTACACAAACAATGTGAGTGATAGTGTGTGTGTGTGTGTGTGTGTGTGTGTGTGTGTGTGTGAGAGAGAGAGAGAGAGAGAGAGAAAGATTTTCTACACAGCTGATGAGGCACAGTCCTTGATAACCTCAGAAATATGACAGCAGTGCAAGAGATGCAGAATAACACATATGCAAACACCACACAAAATATTTATCTATGTATTTGGACTTGACAGTGAGAAAAAATTATTGAAAAGTGTCATGCTAAGCATGAAAAAATACGTAACAAGTGCAGTATTTCATTATTTAAATAAAGAATGGCAGCTACAGACTAACAAAAACGTCGATTATGACACATGAAATTGAGTGAAACATTCCTACTTCCCAAACAGTTATCAGTTCCAGTTACATCAGTGGTTTTTATTAGATAATAAACCTTCATTAGATAATAAAAAGTCACACATAAAGTGCAAGGGGGTTTCTTTTACGTAACTTGTACGGCTTGAAACATTATTTCCCATGTTTTCCACTTTTATTTTTAAGTCCCTTGAAAAGTGTAAAAGTGGGGGGGTTCACTAATGCTTTCATATGTTTTTGGCCTGAAAGCATTTCAAGGAGAAGCTCAGCAGAAATATCTTCATGCACTCTGAAGTACGTTCTCACACAATTCAGTCTGCTTACTGGTGGTGATGTCGGCAATGTGGTAGTGTAATCTGGCCCTTGTATTGGGCAGAATAACAACTGGTGGATGATTTACCTTTTCCAAAATTTGATTTTCTGTAAATATTCCACTGCTGCGGACTACAAATACCTCACTACAGAGCAGAGAGCAACACAGGATCCTCAGGTGACTGGATTCCAGTGATTGCCAATGCCAAGGACAACTGATGCCTTATTTGGAAGATGAAATGACAGTCTTGGAGGGAGTTTAGTGCACTAGACCAGCAGTTGCATAAAGGCTCATTCAAATTAACTAAGTACATCTAGCTATTTTACCAACTGAAAGTGTGAAGAGGAAAGACTTACTTGACATAGCAGTATATCCCAGCTGAAATACGAAATTTCTATCAATCCCTACCAAGTGAATAGTAGATTTGTACATGTGTGTGGAAAAACCCTTTGATCGAGGACCAGAAATGGAATGGTGAATGTGCATGTTTAGTGTAATTGTAACAGACATAGTGCTAAAATTTCCAGTATTTTTCTACTGCTTCTTGTTCCTATTTGTATTGCAACAACCATTGTGTGTTTTGATGCCTGTTGTGTACATATATCATACACCCAAGTGCAAGGGGGTAGCTTAAAATGTTGTTTCCCTTATTTTACACTTTCCTGTGTTTCTGTTCTACAACAATTAACACAGAAAAACAGTGTATTTGAGCAGTACAATGTTGTTACTCTCCAGATACAACATTATTTGTCCAGGAAAATTAAAATATTGCTAGTTTTTCAAGGAAAACATAAGCAATTGTGTAATAACTGTTAAAAAAATCCAGAATGGTATTTTATCTAATATACACTGCCTGCACCAAGAAAGTCCAAATAGGAAAATGCAAGACAGTTGTTTTTCTGTAAAATTAGCTTTTTGCTAGTTACAATGTTTTGTAGGTGAGCAGTTCAGTTCTAGAGCATAAATGATATCTTCATTTTCACGTCTCTGCAAAGGGTCTGTTAGACTCGACACTAAAGTCGAGTCTGGTAAAAAGTGGTTGTGTTTTACACAAATCAAACTGTTCAGTCCTGTTATTGATGTCTTCTGTGATTTGATCAATTTTTACTTCACAACTTTCTAGATTTTTGTGTGATGGTTCTGCCTCAAGATTCAGTGCATTGACCACTTTCCAATTTGAATTGGAATATAAATTACGATAAAAAATACAAGTTTACAATCAACAGGTTCAAGGAGGAAGGTACTATAAATGTTTTTTCTCTTTATGTCAAGCCACATGAGAGATTTCACAGTCGACAACCTGATGTTTATGAAGTTTTGAAAGAATGCTGAAATCCATAATGGTGCTTTGGCCGCAGAAGGGGCAGCGAACCACACTTCAGCATACACTCTGTCAATCAAAATAACAAAGATCACAAAATATGTCTCTTCCTGTGGTGATAAATTCAAATTCACCATGAAATACAAATATTTTCAAGCAGTAAATGACTTTCAGCATCCACCGTGCATGAGAGATACTTCTGGAACACTGAAAAACACACTTCTTTTAATTGTGGTGATGGCATTTTTGAGAGAGTTTTATCATTGCATGTTCCTGGAGGTTGATCAAAATCTAGTAACTTTGATTTAACACTGCAGGAACTTGCTGTCACCAGTTCAGCTAGTTGGTTTGTGTAAAAATGATAGGAAGATCTCAATGATAGCCAGTTAAATGAGGGAAGTACAAGAAAAAGTAACAGTGGTAAATGATTAGTGAGTTTTCCTTTTATTATCAAATTTGTTTATGTATAACATTTATGTTAAAAGTTCATAAATAAATTACTTACCAAATTGTTGAAATTCATATTCACTTTGTTCTCCCAGCTGCTCTGCTTGCTCAGATACTCTTCTCTCTCATTCACAGGTAGCTGGTAAGCAATAACTGTTGGTTGACCAAGAACTTTTTATCTTCTTCCGTAATTATGGTATTAAACACGTTAGCATGTGCTGTGTGAAAAATGTCATAAAGTTTTGAACAACATGTGTTTGTCTTTGCTTATCAGCATTCAGTGATCTTCCATCAAGTTTTTGTAGTTGCCTCCATTGTTGACACGAAATTTCTGATTTTTCTACACAGTTTCTCAGCTCATGTTTTGTAATTTGTGATTTACCCCGATAAATTATCACATCCCATACACAGATAGTGTGGCACTTTGATCCTCAGTTAATTTATTCAACATCATATTGTAAGGGAAAACCTTTAACTTTTGTTGGACAGATGGCAGTTTGCTTCCAGTTATTGTGTGGGAATAACACCCGAGTAAATAAAGTTTCTTCGATCATGTCATGTATCGGATTATAAATGGAGATGTTCTCGTATGAGACTCACATGTGTCATGTGAGATGATAAAAATGGAGACGCTGACATGTGACAATCTTGTCGACTCCACACAATATTATTGAATAAACTTCTAGCTCGTGAATCCCCACATGTACCAGCACAAACAGTTAATTGTAAATTAGGAAGTCACTGTTCATAGGACCTCCACATGTGATTGGATTTTTAAGTGTTGGCTGTGCTACAGTGTAGAGACCAACCACTGCATATTGTCACATTCCTTAAAAAGTCAAGTCACAAAGTTCAAATAAATGCAGGCAGGAATTTACAGTTTTAAATTTTAAGAAAACTGAATTTATTTCAATATGCTTGTGCCACTAATACCAAGTTAATAATGATTTAACATTGAATCAATTAATACCTGTACAAGTCTTAAACTAAAGAGGACAGTGTTTCACAGTCACGTAAACTGCCGATAAATTATGAGAAATAATCAAAATTCCTTTAGCGTAAGTTTAAAATCAAAAGTTCTACAGTGTTAGACTAGCTATAATCCTGAGTGCAAATCACTCACAGAAATAACAGTAGTAAAGATTTTAAGAATTCAGACTAGTTAACCTGACATGAAGTCCCCTAATTAAAAATACTTCAGGGTATTCACTAACGACCTCACGCCCGCAGCTCAACACGATATACCTTCAACACACTTGAGAGGTGAAATAATGCCACTCATACATACTCCCTTCTCCAGATCTCAAAACCAACTGTCAGAGGAATGCAAATCAAAGAGACGTGCATCAAGAGGGCTGCTGCTATTTCAACCCTCACCTTGATGAGAGTCAAGCACTTATGCCTCAGACTTCTGCAACACACTCAAAAACTATAAATTTAATGTGATATACATGTATTGTGTGTTAATTTGCACGTAAATTTCCTCAGCTTTCTCGTGCTGTACTTAGTTTTGCTGTAACTTAAATACATCATTCATAAGTAATGATTTTGTCTAGGAAAACACTATTTTGCATTGTCCTGTTACTAATAAATATAAATAATTAAAATTAAGTACAATTATACAGATCAGCTGTGTGTTATTCACGACGCTACCGCTATTATTAGTGTTTCATTCATTATTTATGTAAAAGTTCATGTCATTACGTGAGGAATGCTCAATCATGCCATTAGTTTAAAATAGGTAATGTTTATGACAAACCTACTATGATAGTCAGATTGTGCTCAATGAGACCTATTAGTGAACACTTCGTTTGTGAAAATCGCTTAAGGTTTTGTCAGGATATTAGTTTTTGAAGTTCACTTTGCACATAAAACATTCAACATGAAATAACTTAAAACTACACTTTGTATTGACAGCATGTTTTTACCCACACACTCATCTTAATTTTGTCTTTGTAACCATGTTACTGGCTTCTCTGTCACTAGTTGAATTCAGATTATATTGGATTTAGTCGTAATTTGTATTTATTCTTGATACTCATTCCAACCATGGTGGTTACCACTCCATGTTTCACTCCAGTGACCCGGTTTTCCCTGCCATGTGGTCAGAGCCTGAGGTTACCTGACCTGCAGTCTTCGTAATTCTCATACTCAGTGTTGCGCCAGTCACTAAGGCTCAAATGGTGCCGCCATCTATTGACAACACAGCAAAACTCGTGTGGCTACTGGGCTCCAACCAGCTAGTCGTCCTCACGCATTTCATCACAAACAGAATGCGCGCACATGGCCACGCCTGTTTTTAGGGTTTCTAGTCTCAGTTACTGGCATATACTGTCTAAGCAAATAAACTGAAAATGAAGACATTTCCTCAATACAGCTGCTGTCTTCTCTCAAAGTGATACTATTTGAGTGGCCCGGGTTGTGTTGTAAAAGAGAAAGACTTCTCTCCCTCTTACCTTCCCTCCCTCCCTCCCTCCCTGTATTGAGATTACTGACCTGTCGTGTTACCCAATCAATGTGGTCTGCAATGTGAACATGTTCACTTAAGGAGACTGAAGCATATGAACTGCCTACATTGAGTAATGAGTGAATCTATCATGCATAAGAAATATTTTGCGAAGTTTATGGTTTTATTTTTATGAATTGCCTGATTTTGAAGGTTTCCCTTACTGTAGTGAGCCAAAATTTCACATAGCTCATTTTTTACATGGAGTAGAACTAAATGTGGTGGGTAGACAAAGAAAAATCATCAAATTTAAAAGTTCCAAATCGGAGCCACCCAATTGATGCATGTTAAAGCGTTCTGAGTTCATCTCCAAGCTCTTTGTGTTGGAAACATCCTCAGCTGTTGTATGCCTCATAGTCTAATATTGGAAGATATTGGTTGGCATTTTATATTCTCTCAGTACTGCCCAGTAGATACAATTTCTGTAAATCAAAATTGATATTGACGTGATGAACAGTGACTGGTGTAAATTTGTGATTAAGCTTGCATAAGCATTTTAAGATTTGCACAAGAACCTGTAAGAAGTTGACAAAAGTGGGCTTCCAAAGGCACAAGATTTTCTGCAGTTATTACAAATTATTAAATTTGTTGTTGTTGTTGTTGTGGTCTTCAGTCCTGAGACTGGTTTGATGCAGCTCTCCATGCTACTCTATCCTGTGCAAGCTTCTTCATCTCCCAGTACCTACTGCAACCTACATCCTTCTGAACCTGCTTAGTGTATTCATCTCTTGGTCTCCCTCTACGATTTTTACACTCAACACTGCCCTCCAATACTAAACTGGTGACCCTTGTAGAGATGGGCAAAACTGTTCTTTTCAGAGATCGGATCAGAACTGTTCACTCCCTGAAATGAAT
Organism: Schistocerca cancellata; assembly: GCF_023864275.1. NCBI lineage: Eukaryota > Metazoa > Arthropoda > Insecta > Orthoptera > Acrididae > Schistocerca > Schistocerca cancellata. The sequence continues at coordinate 235,272,703 of NC_064629.1, read as the reverse complement.
TAGCTCTTTTTCATGACTCACCACTCATTTACAATAGAAAATAAATGGAAGGCACATTGCCCTTTAAACTTGGTTTATTCCAGTACTATACCTGTATTTTGATCTTATTTGATCCTATTTTGAAGTAACACAGATAATGAGTAAGAATTTTGTATTGTTTATTGAAATTTGCACGATATGACAAAGTTTTTGATTATTGATTTATTTTGCACTATCGTGGTTTTTTGGGTGATTGGAAAATGTTGTAACTTGAGATTTACATTAACAATATATTTGGCTACAATGTTTTAAAATTTCATTAACCTCATACAAATACATCGCATGCCATATATTTTTAAAGTGAACGTTTCCTTCCGAAGACGCCTAAAATCGCAAAATCCGTACCAGAATAAGAAAAAAAAAATATATAAATTTGACTGTAAGACGAAAGTGCTGCATATAGCCTTACGCAGAATAAAACAAAGAAAATATTGGTGTATCACATTTTGCGATACGTTTATTGGTTCGCTTGTAATTAAAGCGTAAATTCGAGTGTCCATAATAAAAATCCTATAGTAAGAGGAGTCGTCAGGAACCTAATCTGATCAGTTTAAACAAATAAAAATAAAATAAAAACAAATGATGTATACATAACATAATAATGTAATATACATAGCGGTATTACTACGAAGAACAATATCCAGTAGAGACGAACTCCGATGCAGAAGCACTGAGTCGAGCAGGTCGAGCTGCGAGCTGTATTACTGCGTGAGCTAAGACGGCAGAGACCAGAGTGACACCTGAGTTGCTTTGCTCAACGCTCTGCTTAGAGTCGAGAACGGTGCGGTGAGCGTTGAGCGGGCAAGTTCGGAGGGTGGGGGGAGCGGTGAACGGCCACCACTCACCCGCTCCGAGACAAATCGTCCGTTCCCTTGCGAGCAGGTTGTTGCAAGTAGTTCCTATGTTCTCCGCTAGGAGGCTCTCTGTCCTGTTGCTCGCATAAACTGCCCAGAGGGCAGGACGTGCGACTGAAACGATCGCTGACAGAGTGCAATGCTAAGTTAAGCTGCGCCAGACACTGCACGCGGCAGACGACGCACAGAGACAGCACGGCATATGTGAAACACAAAATCCAATGGGGCACTGCACAATGCAGGCAGCCAAGGTAGAAGCAGGGCAGAGGCCGGCGCTGGCTGTGTTGTGTGGCGTGCACTGTGCTCTGACCAGCAGAGGCGCCGCTGATATGCTCTCTCTCTCTCTCTCTCTCTCTCTCTCTCTCTCTCTCTCTGCCGTGGGAAACATTTGGAGCTACCATTCTTTTTTTCTGATTCACTGATTGTTCACTCCTTTGATAGATTCAACTCTATGTATCAGTTCAGGAGCGGATCCCCCATCTCTAGACCCTTGATGCCTCAGAACATGTCCTACCAACCGATCCCTTCTTCTAGTCAAGTTGTGCCACAAACTTCTCTTCTCCCCAATCCTATTCAATACTTCCTCATTAGTTATGTGATCTACCCATCTAATCTTAATAAATTATTAAATTTATTAAATTAATATCAAACATTATGGAAAAAAAACTTTGCAACATGCTCTTTTCATTGGTATAAAGAGTGTTCAATTTGGATTTGTGCTTGAATAATATGAAGTTTTGAAAATGGGTCCCTCATTTAGAATACCGTATTTACTCGAATCTAAGCCGCACTCGAATCTAAGCCGCACTCGAATCTAAGCCGCACCTGAAAAATGAGACTTGAAATAAAGGAAAAAAAAAATTCCCGAATCTAAGCCGCACCTGAAAAATGAGACTTGAAATAAAGGAAAAAAAAAAATTCCCGAATCTAAGCCGCACCGGAAATTTGAGACTCGAAATTCAAGGGGAGAGTAAAGTTTTAGGCCGCACCTCCAAATCGAAACAAAGTTGGTCCATTGTAATATGAGACACAATTTAGGTCGAATGAATGACGATACAGCTACAGTAGTTTGGTTCGAGTCGTAAGCTTAGCAGTTAAGCTTTACCAGGTAGCCATTGCTACGCGTCAGGCGCTCCGTCCGTATTTATACGGGTACTCTTCCTTTTTCACATGCTTCGTCTGGTTTGAATCGATTGCTTATTTTGCTTTGATCTGATAAGTGCTGTTTTCTTTGTTATAGGTGTTTGCGTCACTCTAAGCTGAAAATGCATTACTGTACTGTGTCACGCATTGTTCGTCGCATTCTGATAGTGTGTGTTTACGGCCAGTCGCCGCTCGCGGCATGGCTTGCTTTTGTGCGCGCTACCGCCGCTTACAATTAAAAAAAAAAAGAGAGAGAGTAATCGTCTCATTAGCGAAACAATGGCAAGAGACTGCTATTTGTTGTTACTTACACTGTTGCTTTCTTTGATAATGATCAACAAGAACCAAATAATAGACTGCGTATGATAGAACATGTTCTGAACGAGAGTTACGTGAACATGTTTCTCCGTATGAAAATCGTTGTGGCCGCTTCTTTAGTGCATCAAATTCTGCACAGAAATTAGTCATCTTGGAATTAAAAATCTAGTCAGTTGCCATGCTTCATTTCTGACAGTATCACTATTAGGCATAAGAATAATACGAATATAAACATGACACGATACGCATATTCTTCCGTGTTTGCTGTTGTCTCACTCTAGTTTCGTAGTTTATTAGGCAGGCAGGATTTAAATGAGATAGCAGCAAACACGAAAGAATACATGACAAAATGTTGATATTCGTATTATTCTTATGGTGAAGAGAATACTGCATGTGATTCACATTTCATCAGGTTCCTATTAGCAACCATCTCTTCTCACAGGTAGGAAAAAATTCAGAAAGTAGAGTTGGCCATATTGACAAACATCCCAAACAGTCTTGCATGTCGGATTTTCGTAGTACATCGAAATTCTGCTACATTCGAAGATGAACAATACGGAATTTGTATTTACTTTGTTGGATAATGTATGAAAGTGCAGTGGTCGAAACTCGGGGCGGAGAAAAAAAAGCTCGTCTTCCACTTTTTTTTAAATGACGCGGATGTTTTGGCTGTGTAGCGCTACATATATTCGACGGCAGAAGTTAGTTGTGGCGGCACCTACCAACATTTTTCAGAACTTCCACTTGCTTTGCACTCGATTCTAAGCCGCAGGCGGCTTTTTGGATTACAAAAACCGGAAAAAAAGTGCGGCTTAGATTCGAGTAAATACGGTAACCCTGTAAGATGATTAGTGTTGAAAAAAATATAAATTCAAATAAAAAGATCAGTGGGGTTCGATCCAGTGATCCAAAGATTAATGAGCTCGAACGCTAACCACACTACTGCTTCCAGTCCGTGCGCAGGGCCGCAACGCACCTGTACACCATTGACGTGAAATACTTCTCTTGACGTTTTCTTGAACTCACCTCAGTAGTACTCCTTACTACTTGGATGTTGTTATCCTACTGGACTACTAATAGTGTACGAAGTTTGAAGTATATCCGTGATCTGAACATTTTGGGCTCTCTTTGTTAGGCACTTTAGATCCACATTTGACCCTCCATGAGTTTTACCTCCTCCAGGAAATGACATTGTTTTGATTCGTGAAAAGCTTAAAAAACACGCATGAACAGTTCTCTCAAGAAGGCATATCATTATATCTTCATAAGCAACTTACCACCAGGGTGCACAAGTCACAGTACTGTCGATAAAAACACTTGTAATACAAAAAATTTCTGGCTTGCTGAAGTATGTAAATTGCTCAAAAACAGGTTTGCACCACCTGCATATCTGTGAATGTACATGGGCTTAGATTCGAGGGGCACATAGAATAAAAGAAAAAGCATTATGGAAACTAAGAGATACTGTACTGTGAAATAAAAACAAAACTATAAACAAAATAAAGGCTGTGTGTTTAGAAATGCACTTCTCTGAAATTGTGCTGCCAGATAGCATTCAGTACTGTGTTCTTCGGCATGCTGTCTGATGGTGGTACACAAATCACACTCAAGCCCGTCTCACTAATTGACAATGGCCATCTCAGAGTCATCCAGCGATCTGTGAGGGTTCCTGCAATGTCACAGTCTCACCTAATCGAGTTCATGACAGCAGATACCGCAGGCCATTCCATTTATTCAATTCCTGTGTCTCTTAGGAAGGTGTTCTTGATGAGAACATTGTGTGCTTGTGCATTATCTTCACCCAGGACGAATCCATGGCTGAAATGTCGGACATTAGGCTGGAGAATCTTGTCCCAATACTGCACAGCCTTAAAATTGTCCTCAATGGCAATGAGTGATGTCAGTTATCCATACATGATACTGGCTTGTAAAGTGACTGACTCACATCCCTGCCGAACCCTCGGAACTACGTGCTCGAGATGAGCATCGGTACTCGGCCACCTTACACGCTACTACGATTATTGTCAGGCACTGGACAAATGCTCCATTCATCGATGGAGGGAACCAGATGCTATGCACCAATGTTCTGTTCCAGGGATGCTCTCGCACACCGCAGTGCAGAGGTATTTGTTCCGCTCTTTGAAATGGATGCTTGAAGGTCAAAAATTGGTCGCACATGTGAAGATGGTTGCTATCTGTTGGAGTTGGCAGAAAACTCAGTTTCCTCCAAAAAGGCAGTTTGTTTTTGTATTGCACTTTCCTAGGGTATCTGTGAGCCATAATTTTTGTGTGTCAGTCATTAGCTGGTGGTGTTAACTGTGGACAGTCACTAAAAGGCTTACCTTTAATATTTTGTGTCTCACTATAGTGGTAGAGTGTTGCAATGACGCTGCTGTGTCATATGGCAATTTTGAGGACAACTTCCATGCTGACAACCTTTCTTGCTGTGTGTGTGATCTAAACTCAGGGCTTGTTGACTGACTGAACAGTGTGCACAAGCTGCAGTGTGCGCACTTGGAGGCACATCACACTTGGTTGAAGTGCACTGAGAATGCGTTACCTCCACTACCCAAGTAGTGGCTGTTCCATGTGGATAAAAGGTTATTGGGGAAAAGATGTCTGATCAAAAAATACAAACTGTGCAAGTCACGAGAGTGCTGCGAAAGGGTTCAAAATCTGGTTTTACTTTTTGTTGTGAGTTAAGAAAGGAGATAGGAAGTTTGAGAGGTTGACAAGAAGTAATTAAAGTTTTCGGTTGTGGTGATTATAATGACGACTGATAACTGTAGAAGTTACGTAAGGATTCTTAGGAAGGAGGATGCAAGAGTTAGTCCACAAAATGAAGAGTACTTGTGAAGTGAATTGAAGTGGACACAAGATGGTGTTCGATGTTTCTATAATGTTACTGAAACAGAAAGGAAAAATGAAAGATAGAATGGCGCAAGGGTAAAGGGAGAACTAATGGTGAGGCAAAATCAAGAATTGTAATGAACAGTTATCTAAAGGTCCAAACATGCTTCTGGGATTTAAAGTAGGCATTTGTTGTTTATTGTATCTGTAAGTCATTACCTGGTTAGGACAGCAGTAGCTGTAAGACTGGTGTAAACTGTTATGTGAGGGGTAGTCAACCTTTTTTAACGAATGCCTACATTTGTATCTCTATTAGTATGATTTTGTAACCATCCACAACTTCCACAGTAATGGTGATTGGTAGGAAAGTAACTCTACTCTATAAAATTTATAAAGCAGAGTTGCAGCTAGTTAAAGTGTATAATACTGTAATTGTTACTAAATACTTTGTCAAACTTTATGAAAACGTTATCTGTACAATCTGTTGCCCACCCTTAAAGCTGGAACGCCCACTAGTGAGCTATAGGACGAGGTTGACTGCAACTGCGGTACACTAAACACTGTAAAACAGTGTTTGTAATAATAGCATACATTTTGCATAAAACATAAGATTTTTTAACAACCTTGTGATTATATTCATTTAGAGGTAGACAAGATGCGAAAGAAACTTGTCTACCTCTAAATGAAACGTCTGCTATTTTTACTTTTTATTCTACTTTATTTTACATGTCTAGTCCCGAAGGACCAAATTGATTAGCAATCTCAAAGGTCATGGAACGTGTCAGTACATGAAATTACAACATAAAAGTAGTAACAGATAAAATAAAATGTTTATGAACCCAAAAAAAGACAAGCCTTGAATGTATGTAAATGCAATCAACAATATAACACTGGAATCAGCTTAGTTTTTCAAGGAGCTCCTTGACAGAATAAGAGAAGTGACCCATGAGGAAACTCTTCAGTTTAGATTTGAAATCGCATGGATTACTGCCAAGATTTTTGAATTCTCGTAACTTATTGGAAATGGATGCAGCAGTATACTTCACACCTTTCTGCATAAGAGACAAGGAAGTGTGATCCAAATGCAGATTGGATTTCTGTCTATTGTAGTGAAAGCTGCTAATTCTTGGGAATAAGCTGATACTGTTAACAAAAAAGATTAAACATATACATATTGAGAGGCCAGTGTCAGAATATCCAGACTAATTAACAGGGGTTAACAAGAAGTTCATGAACTTGTACCACTTATTACCCAAACCACCCATTTCTGAGGCAAAAATATGAGGGCTGTACCAAAAGTAAGGATCTCAATATTTTACAAATAGAAAGCATTGTCTGTTGCTGTTATTTTATACATTGTTGCAAAGCTTGCACTTTTGTCTGTGTTTCAACATAGTCTCCGTTTTTTTTTTTTTTTTTTGAAGACGATGCTCCAACTTTTGTGTTCCTAAGTAAAAGAAGTCTCCCGCCAACCGGTTGAGGAAGCGTGTGGCCTCTGCTCGGACTTCATCATTGCTCTTGAAGCGTTTGCCACCTAAGTGTTCCTTTAGTTTGGGGAGGAGGTGATAATCACTGGGGGCTAAGTCTGGGCTGTACGGGGGATGGGACATAACAGTCCACCCAAATTTATTGAAAAGCTCCTGTGTTTGATGAGCAACGTGGGGTTGAGCGTTATCATAAAGAAGCACTAATCCCTCGCGTCAGTTGTCCTCTGTGGTGATTCTGGATTGCTCGCCGGAGTTTGGTCAATGTTTCACAATATCTGTCTGAGATTGTCATCCCAGGTTGCATGAAATCGATGAGGAGTACCCCCTTCAGATCCCAAAACACCATCGCCATAACTTTTACTGCCGAATGCGTTTGTTTGAATTTCTTTGGTGGCGGTGAACCAGAGTGATGCCACTGACGAGATTGTTGTTTTGTTTTGGGGGTGTAATGAAACACCCACGCTTCATCTCTCGTGACGCTAGAGTCCAACAACTTCTCCTTGTTGTCTCCCCCCTCACATTGTAGAAGAAATTTGCAAGCACAGTCAAGGCATTGCTCCTTGTGTCCGTCAGTCAGCATCCATGGGACCCAGCGAGCACACACCTTGTGTTAACCCAACGTTTCTGTTAAAGTTCTTTCAATTGTGCTGTGGGAAGCTTCAGGAATGCATTCAACAAGTTCACGGACAGTGACCCTCTGATCTTTGAGCAGCTCACTGTTGATCTTCTGGACAATTGCATCCGAAACCAGCGGTCTGCCACTCCGTTCTTCATCGTGAACTTCTGTGCGACCCTCAGCGAAAGCCCTGCACCATTTGCGTATGTGCTGAACGGACATGCACTCTTCACCATAAACCTCAGTCAGTTGTCGATGAATCTCCACAGGCGGTAAGTTCCTTGCATGGAGAAACTGGATACTGCTCGAACCTCGCTCTTGGCGGGAGCAGCGATCAACACTTCCACCTCTGATGGCTGCCAGGCCAACACTGAGCGACATAGCGAATCGCAGAAGGGCAGGCTCGAAAGTGGGGGAACCACTGCACACAGCACTGTTGTCGGATTTAGCCTAGTACCTTCCCTAGAGCTCACTGGGAACATTACTTTTGTACGATCCTCGTATCCTTTGAGAATGGGAAGAGTTACCCCAAAATATAATACCATATGTCATAAGCGAATGAAACTAAGCAAAGTAGCCTACTTTTCGTATTGAACTATCACTAACTTAAGATGCCATTTGAATAGTAAAAATGGCAGCATTAAGTCTTGAACAAGATCTGAACTTGGCTTTCCACGGCAGTTTACTATCTATCTGAACACCTAGAAGTTTGAACTATTCAGTTTCACTAATCATATGCCCATTCTGTGAAATTAAAATATCGGGTTTTGTTGAAGTGTGTGTAAGAAACTGTAAAAATTTGCGTTAGTTTATTTTCTTCATGCCATGAACTTTGTCTTGAACTGAACTATTTGAAACAGTGCTATTGTTGCACACAACATCCTTTACTACTAAGCTAGTGTCCATCAGCAAACAGAAATATTTTAGAATCACCTGTAATATGAGAGGGCATATTATTTATATAAATAAGGAACAGGAGAGGTCCCACCACTGATCCCTGGGGTACACCCCCCCATCCCCCTTGCCATCTCCTTTAGTCTCGCCCCACTCAGACCCCCCCCCCCCCCCCATCATAGCCATTCTTGACACTGTGGAGAACGACCTTGTGCTGTCTGTTATTAAAGTAAAGGTAAACCAATTGTGAGCTACTCCCCTTATTCCATAATGGTCTAACTTCTGGAACAATATTTTGTGATGAACACAATCAAACACCTTAGTTAAATCAAAAAAGATGGCTAGCATTCGAAACCTTTTGTTTAATCCATCCAGTACCTCGCAAAGAAAAGAGAATGTATCATTTTCAGTTGTTAAATCACTTCTGAAATCGAACTGTACATTTGATAGCAAATTATGTGAAATAAAATGATTTATTATCCTTACATACACAGTCTTTTCAATAACTTTAGCAACCACTGATGGCATAGATATAGGTCTAAAATTGTCTACATTATCCCTTTCTTCCTTTTTGTAAAGCGCCTTTTGCTACTGAATCATTCGGGAAACTGACCATTCTAAAAGGATAAATTACAAATATGGCCAAGTACAGAGCTAATATGTGCAGCACCGTACTTTAATATTCTGCTAGGTACTCCATCATATCCGTAAGAGTCCTTAGTTTTCCATGATATAATTATTGATTCAATCTCCACCTTGTCAGTATCACAGAGGAGTATTTCATTCGTCAGTCGCAGAAAGGTGTTTTCCAAGAGTGTTATATGATTCCCTGTAGAAACATAAGTTTTTATTCACCAGCAATGCCCAGAAAGTGGTTGTGAAATACTGTACATGTATCTGACTTATCCGTAACAGAAAGCCGTGCGGTTCTAGACACTTCAGTCTGGAACCGCCTGACCGCTACGGTCGCAGGTTCGAATCCTGCCTTGGGCATGGATGTGTGTGATGTCCTTAGGTTAGTTAGGTTTAAGTAGTTCTAAGTTCTAGGGGACTGATGACCACAGATGTTAAGTCCCATAGTGCTCAGAGCCATTTTTTTGGTAACAGAAATATCATTTTAAGCACCTTACAATACTGTTTGTAATGGGCTACTGTAGCTCAGTTGTGACTACTTCTAACATTTTGATATAATTCCCACTTTGTTGTATAGGATATCCTTATCCCACTAGTCAGACACTCAGGCTGCCTTTTACTGCCAGTACCCTGTTTAGAATGTTCAATGAGTATGAGAAATGTGTCGAGGAAAGAATTATCTTTGCTATCTATGTTATCAAGAGAAACAGTATTTAGTGTATGAATATTGTTCCAACGATGTAGGGACATCAATTGTGATGTATTTGCTTGCCTCATTATCAGAAGGCATTTCATTGTGTGGAGCATGAACAAATGATATAAGTACTAAAGGAAACAGGAATTGATGGGGAAGAAATTATAGCCAATTTATACTGGAACCAATCTACAGTCATGAGAATAGATCAAGACCAATCAGAACAAGTGAGAATACAACATGGCATCAGGCAGGGTTGTATATCACCACCAATACTCTTTAACCGGTATTCAGAACACACATTCAAAGAAGCCTTTCTTGACATGGAAGACGGAATCTCAGTGAATGAGGTCACACTCAACAATTTTCGTTATGCAAATGACACCATGGTTTTTGTGGATACAATGGAAGGGCTGCAGAAGCTGTTAAAAATTTCTGAGACAAGCAAGAAATAAGGCTTTGACATGAACACAAACAAAACAAAACAAAATTTATGATCATCAGCAGGAACGACATTGGAGGTGTGAATCTGTACATTGGTGGCACAAGCATAGAGAAAGTTTCACAGTACCCATATCTGGGCACCATCATTAACGAAGCGTGGGACAACTCGCAGGAGATAGTGTCTCATCGGAAAGGTGAGGAGTGTTTCCAACTCGATGAGCTCAGCCTTCAAGAGTCATGATCTTACCATGAACACAAAAATGTGTTCTCAGTTCTCTTGTATGGTGTGGAAACATGGACCCTTACAAAGGCAACCACTACCAGACTCCAAGCCTTTGAACTCTGGCTATACAGAAGAATGTTGAGAATATCATGGACTCAAAAAGTGACAAACATCAAGGTTCTATGTCGAGTTAACAAAAGCCCAGAGCTGATCAACATCATCAAGTGTCGCAAACTACAATACCTTGACCACTTCATGAGTAATTAAAAAAGATATGAACTGCTTCAACGTATCCTGCAAGGAAAAATCGAGGGAAAGAGACCTCCAGGACGAAGAAGAATTTCCTGGCTCAATAACCTTAGATCTTGGTTTAATATTAGCTCTGAAGAACTGTTTGCATTGCAACTGATTTAGACAGAATAGGCATGAAGATCGCCAACGTCGGAAGTGGACATGCATGATAAGAAGAGTAAGATCTATGTTATCAGCACTATAAGCATCCTGTCACTCTTGTTCCATAACGAGCTTTAAAAAACTCTATTGCCATTGAATTAGCTTTTCTACACAGTTTGTAGTTATATATAACATTTGCTTGAGTACAAGAAACCTTTTAGTGTTAAATTTTGTGCACCATGGTTTACTAACAGAATGCCTATCTTGTAATGAAGAATGGATAAAAATATTGTCTGTGTCTGTCCTACTGTTCCCATGCATTCCATCATTCTTTCTTTCTTCCCCCCCCCCCCCCCCCCCCCCCCCCCCCCCCCCACATACAAAATTAAAGTTGAGGTCACCACATACAACTAATTTTTGGTACTTCCTATAAAGTGAACCAAGAACGCTCTCTAACTTGAGCAGAAATGTTCTGAAGTCAGAATTTGGGGACTTATAAATAACAATAATTCAAAGTTTTGTTTCACTAAATTAAACTGCTGCTGCACAACATTCAAATACCTGTTCAGTGCAGTGCCATGATATGTCTGTGGACTCAAATGGAATACTGCTTTGTACATACATGGCCACTCCCCCCCCCCCCCCCCCCCACCTTCTCCACAAAGAACTCCTTGAAAAACAGCCAAGTAATCTGTATCCTGGTAAAGGAGGCCTATAAATTGTCAAATTATTTAAGTGGTGCTCCAATATACCAATAATGTTAGTCAACGTCTATAAGCAGTTCACTAACTTTGGCTCTAACACCTCATATTTTGATGAAATATGCTAATTCCTTCATTATTTAGCTACTTGAACTCCTTTGAAGATGATTCCTTTATTGGAGAGACTTCTTTTAAGTGGGGTTATCTATCAGCTGACTTCAGTCTAAAAAAGATTCAGCTCTAACACCAACTACTATGGGAATTTTCCCACGAGTGATCCCGCCACTGCCCACTACGCTGTCACCTGTAAGCTTTGCCAACCTCCCCTTCCCATACCTATTGAGGTGCAGGCCACGCCTTGTGAAACCCGATCTATTGATAGATTCATCTGGGACCAGTGCAATTTGAGCCATCCCCTCCACCATCATTGCCTTCTCCAGCATGCCTGACTGCAGCATTAAGATAAAGCCGATCGTGGCGCTGAAACAAGTGTATGAAGTGAAGTGCCCTTTCGTGCAACCGGGTTGAGTAGCTATTGTTTCAAGCTCACCACCTAAATCATACTCCCCACCTACAATCACTACCTGATCCTCTTTCGTAAAATTCCTATGTAACTCCACTACATCAACAGTCACCTGAGCCAACCTCGCACTAGACTTCACAATGCTGGTGACCTGATAGTCACTTCCCAGCACTTCATGCAACTATTTGCCTAAGGTATTATTTTGGGCTGTAGCTGTGTTGGAAGGGTCTGTATTGACATCATAAGGTTTCAGCAAGCATTTTAATATTTTGTTTATGTTAAACTTAGAAAATTTTCCCACTTGTGTGAACAACTTAAGCTTTAAACCAACAGTTCAGTATATCAGGCAAGAAGTGACTTCTTGGTAATATGTTAAATCTGTTACAATGCGTCTGTGTCAGATTTAGTTTTGTGTGTAATTTTTATGTCAACATATTTTATAAAAAAAGAAATCCTGCCAAATCTTCGTGTGTGTAAAGCAAGAATTTTTCTTTGTTGTTCGGTGTTTTTCTTTCTTCTCTAATTTTATTACGTGCAACTTAAATGAGCTTGTAAATATTTATTGCTGTTATAGAAAACATTCCTCCCCACCCTCTCATTTTATAACTCTTTGTCAGTTCTTGCTAACTTTCAGTTGCTCCATTATGTACTAGCAATGTAAGGGAGACTTTGGATCCCTATGGTAAGTTTTAATTTCCATGTCGGTTCCTGTATATTTACTAGTTTTGGTCCTGTGTTTCATGTCGTATGTTTGCAATGAATTGTCCACTCCGCTCAATAGTTTATTTGCATTGTACTGTCTCTGTTTTTAAGAGCATCAGCATTACAATACAAGGTAATAGAAATAACTAATTTTGTTTGTTGTTGAAGTCGTATGTAGATAGATGTGTGGCAGTTATATAATAGGTATTGCATAATATTGTAAGTTAATGAAGCATCCACATTTAAGATTTGTTTATGATGTTTCTTAAATGAACAATCTTCATTTGAATCTCAGTGCAGTGTATCACCCAGGGGGAAAAAAATAAAAAAAAATAAAAATAGTGCAGTGAAAAAGTCCCTTTCATTTCATATAACCTATGCTATGTTTGTATATTTTTATTGGGATAAAGTTGTTTCAAAAATACAGATTATTCACTGTTCTGTTTCTGTATTGATAAAACTATATCTAGTTTTTGGAGGCTTTGCTTTTATTTTACAAGCAGATTTTCAATACCGCAAGCAAGAGCAAGCAAATTGTATCCAAAGTCTTTGTGTTGAACCACTCCTGTGATGGGTGAAGTGAAATTAAAAGTAAAGGTTTTGACCTGGAAGATTACCAATTCAATTTCTGTTTAGATTAATGCTTATGGATTAAAACTGCGTGAAAGGCGAAGGTCTGGAGTTGAGGTGCAATCCAGCATGCAGCTTTAATCTGCCTGCATACTTCACTGTTGAGTGGCAGTTTTAATCTTATACTGATTAATTATGTAAAACATTTTTCTAGGAACCAGCCAACAGCAAAGTCAGGAGTAGAAGAATCGGACTCTACAAAATCATCGACACATGGATCATCGGTGATACAAGATGATATTCCTTCATTAGTTTCATCAACTTCTTGCAGAAAAGTGGACAAATTTCTTTCATCAAATCATTCAATGGTAAGCTTCATTTTATGTTGAAAAATATTCTCAATGTTGCTACTATAATTCCAGGTGATCTCACGTAGTATTTGCTGTCATCTATGTAGAGGGTTTGCCACAATTGCTTTGAACACATTCAGTTCAAGTGTGATAGTAACTCTGTGTGTCACATCTGTTATTGTTTTTTGCCAGCTAAAGTTGGCAGCTACTATTAAGCAGTCATTGTCAGACCTCTGTTGATTTGACAACTTCTGTTGGCCACACTGCCCCAGTATTACTTTCCTCTCAAGAAGGTTTCATCTTCTGTACTGTTGGTTGGGCTTACCCCCGTAAGCAAAACCATGCACGCACACGCGCAACCCCCCCCCCCCCCCCCACACATACACACACAAGTCATAGACACGACAACTTGTGTTCCTCTTTTTGCCACTTCCAAACCATGTTTGATTTAGGAATTTGTCACTTTAGGTACTTGCCTGTCCAACCAAATTCTCTGTAACTTGTCAACCAGCACCTATGGCACTACGTCAAACACATTACAAGAAGGTTTGTGGCCACTGTCAAGAGACAGTTGCCACTTTACAGGGTGATTGTTCTCCCCATTCTGGTGGTTGGAGTAGTTTGGTATGCTACATGTTTTTGACATCACGTTTAGCTTTTGCCACATGGGTAATAGTCCTGTATAGGAGGATTCGGATAAGATATATTGGCACATTTGTTTGCTGCCATACCTGAGAGACATCCCATCTCCAAAGTCATATGACCATTGTACTTTTTGTGGACCACCGTTTTGAGGGTTTACCAAGAATATCGTGTTACAGTTAAATGACCACCACGGATGTCACAAGCAACAGTGTGCAGACCATATGACTTGTTGCTGTTCACTTATGATTACAAAATTTGACAGCTGGACCACAGTGCAACAGATAACTCACTACTACTGTGCTGGAGAACAAGAGCAACATTAATGTCAGCTTTTAAGTGGCCATACAGCCAAGAATTATCTCCTCACTGTGAGCAGCAGGAACAATCATGCTGCACTTTTTCCTCTGTTAGGTGTGCATCACAGGGCACTGACATTAGCACGTCTGCAGGACTTGGCAAGTTCAGCAGGGCGACGCATCCCTCTGGCATGACCAAATGTTCTTCGGAGTGGTATCTGCATCTTCATACAGTCTCCACAAGCCACCAGTTAGTGTGTGGCGGAGGGTATCCCATACCACTACTAGTCATTTCATTTCCTGTTCCACTTGCATTTAGAGCATGGGAAAAATGTCCATCTATATGCGTCCATATGAGCCATAATTTCTCTTATCTTATGTTCCTGGTACTTAAGTGAAATGTATGTTGGCAGAGGTAGAATCATTCTGCAGTCAGCCTCAAATCTTGATTCTCTAAATGTTGTTAATGTTCCACGAACAGAATGTCACCTTCCCTCCAGGGATTCCCATTTGAGTTCCCAAAGCATCTTCATATTACTTGCGTGTTGTTCGAACCTACTGGTAACAAATCTAGCAGCCTGCCTCTGAATTGCTTTGATGTCTTCCTTTGATGTCAGTTGCTTTGTGGATTCTGGACTATATAGTCACCAGAGCTTGGGCTTGTTACTCATATCAAGGGTGATGTCAGATTAAAAGATGGTGCGTACTTTGGATTGCTGCCGTCATCCCTCCCAATCATCTGTGGAAAGTAATGAACTGGTGTGTTTCGTGTGGAGTTAAAGCTAAATTGAGTCCATGGTGTCATCTGGGCGAAAAGGACTTACTAATCCTTGCTAGGCAGATACGTGTAATTCAGTCATTTTGCAGGATAATATCATAAAGGTACAGTCATTTAATTGGTATTACAGTCGTGTTACATTTGTGGAAATGATGACATACAGTTGCACATTATTTCTCTCCTTTTTTGTTGTACTTACATGATCAAAAATTATAAATTAAATGGAAATTGGAGTACATAACACTTACTTAACTGCCTGTTCAATAACAGTTATAGGTTCACACTGTTGTGATGTAAACAGTGGTATTAATTATCGTGTTTGGAGAAATCTGTGCTTTATAGATGTGTCCCATGGAGAAGCTGTACAAGAATATGAAAACTGTTTTAGTTCAGCAGTTAGAAGTACATCCTTAGCGAATAGGTATGAGCCCCACAAGAGGACTGCATGCAGCTAATGCAGGTGCAGACCAGATATTTAGGCATCTCTCCGCCAAATTTCGGATAAAATTTGAGAATGTGGATTGTAGTAAAAATAAATATTTATTTTACACCGCATAAAGGAAACTAACAAGACTGCACATATAATGTACCTTTCTAATAACAGTTGCAATGGAAATGATAAAACACACAAAAAAGACTAATTACTCCAATGTGTTGTGTTATTTTAACATATTTTATATTTCACTATGCCCCTTACAGCCACATATTACTGCCTCCCCAGTGATAACAATGAGGTATTTCTTTGGGAAGTGCACTGTATGTCCAGTACGTGTAGCTCGTTGGTTTGGCTGATGACACTCTGGAGTTTTTGTGACTGGAGCTGGTTGTTTACATGGCACAGATACAGGTGATCCAGAATCCATATTCTTCAGCAGAAAGGCCAGCTTGAGTCTGTCGATGGAGATGGTCTTCTGACCAGGAGGCGTTTCAATAACAGTGACTTTCAGTGTGTGAATGTACCAGATATGGTCCATCATAGGTTATAGAGGTTTTCTCTGTGCATCATGTCTTATGGATAGGGGTATGTGAAGAGATCATGAATTCAGGATGGATGAAAACAGACATAGTATGATGTCGAACATTAATTGGTTTAAGGACACCATGTGCAGTTTCAAGTTGATAATGAGAATTGGAACCATGCCACAAGTCATTTCTGCAGTGCTGATGTCATATTCTGGTATCTCACAGGTACAGAGACTCATTAAAATCGTTGGTAAATTGTCAACTCAGTCATCTGAAAGTCATGTTACGTTGTGATGCTGCCATTCAACTTTGCCATTCAAGTACCGTATTTACTCAAATATAAGCCGCACCTGAAAAATGAGACTCGAAATCAAGAAAAAAAATTTTCCCGAATCTAAGCCGCACCTGAAATTTGAGACTCGAAAATTCAATGGGAGAGAAAAGTTTTAGGCCGCACCTCCAAATCGAAACAAAGTTGGTCCATTGTAATATGAGACACAATTTAGGTCGAATGAATGACGATACAGCTACAGTAGTTTGGTTCGAGTCGTAAGCTTAGCAGTTAAGCTTTACCAGGTAGCCATTGCTATGCGTCAGGCGCTCCGTCCGTATTTATACGGGTACCCTTCCTTTTTCACGTGCTTCGTCTGGTTTGAATCGATTGCTTATTTTGCTTTGATCTGGTAAGTGCCGTTTTCTCTGTTATAGGTGTTTACGTCACTCTAAGTTGAAAATGCATCACTGTACTGTGTCATGCATTGTTTGTCGCATTCTGATAGTGCGTGTTTACGGCCTGTCGCCGCTCGCGGCATGGCTTGCTTTTGTGTGCGCTAGCGCCGCTTACAACTAAAAAGAGGCGAATCGTCTCATTAGCGAAGCAATGTCAAGTTGTTACTTACACTGCTGCATTCTTTGAGAATGATCAACAAGAACCAAATAATAGGCTGCATATGATAGAACACGTTCTGAACGAGAGTTAGGCGAAAATTTTTCTCCGTTTGAAAATCTTTGCGGGCGCTTCTTTAGCACATCAAATTCTGCACAGAAATTAGCGTCATCTTAGATTTAAAAATCTAGTCAGTTGCCGTGCTTCATTTCTGACTGTATCACTATTAGGCATAAGAATAATACGAATATAAACATGACACGATACGTATATTCTTCCGCGTTTGCTGTTGTCTCACTCTAGTTTCGTAGTTTATTAGGCAGACAGGATTTAAATGAGATAGCAACAAACACGGAAGAATACATGGCAAAATGTTTATATTCGTATTATTCTTATGGTAAATGGTGAAGAGAATACTGCTTGTGATTCACATTTCATCAGATTACTATTAGCAACCATTTCTTCTCACAGTTAGGAAAAAATTCAGAACGTAGAGTTGGCCATATTGAAAAACATCCCAGTCTTGCCAGTCGGATTTTCGTAGTACATTGAAATTCTACTACATTCGGAGATGAACAATACGGAATTTGTATTTACTTCATTGGATAATGTATGAAAATGCAGTGGTCTAAACTCGGGGCGGAGAAAAAAAAAGCTCATCTTCCATTTTTTTTTTTTTTTTAAACTGATGCAGAGGTTTTGGCGCCAGTATTTATCTTTGTGGCTACAAAGCATGCCTGTGTAGCGCTACATATATTCGACGGCAGAAGTTAGTTGTGGCGGCACCTACCAACATTTTTCAGAACTTCCACTTGCTTTGCACTCGATTCTAAGCCGCAGGCGGCTTTTTGGATTACAAAAACCGGAAAAAAAGTGCGGCTTAGATTCGAGTAAATACGGTAAGCTGTGGCTTTGATGTGGTGTATACCTATCAGTCTTTCAGAGGTGACTGAACAGTTGACACTGAAACTGCTGTCCTCTGTCAATGGTGATGATTTTTGGGACTCCAAAATGTGTGATGCATGATGATAAGAGAATGCTGGCAACAATTTCTGCAGAGATGTCTTTCAATGGAACTGCCTCTGGCCAACATGTAAACCGGTCAGTCACCCCTTTCTGTGCCAAAGTTAGATTTAATCTTGAATAGTGAAGATCATCCTTTCTCCTAGTATTGTAGTTATGCACACTGCTATTACTTTTGAATTGGGTTTGGTTGTTAATAACAAATTTCATAAGAGAGTATATATACTGAGAAGCTACTGTGAATATCCCTAGCTACTGTGAAATGACTGAGAAATTCCGTATGGTGCAGTCGCCTGGACGTTGCTTTTTCTGGGCTCTGTTAAAAAGCAAATGTTAATTGCTTGTGGCTTGTGAATATTGTGAATTTTCCACCTTCCAAAATATAATGAAAATGTTTGACTGCCTAATCTGCTGCCAGTATACAGTCATAGGTACTATAGTTATGTTGTGTATTGGTGAGAGACCTGTAGAAAAATTCAAAAGGTTCAGGTGTTCCTATGTGCAATTGGTGTAGCACCTATAGCATAGTCCAAAGCATCGACCATCAAAATTAAGGGAAGATCAGTTGGGTGAGGAAGCAGAGTTGCGTTAGCTAGTTCTTCTTTTAACTTCTTGAGCAATTTGTCTGGCTTGCCAGTTCATGTAACAAGGAGATTATCCTTCCCCTTGGTGTTTTTGCACAAGTTAAACAAAGGTGTTTGGGATTTCTTCAGTATGTGGTAGCATACGTCTGTAGAAATTCACCAGTCCTAAAGAATAACATAGTTGTGCTACTGTTTTGGGGTGATGGAAGTTCTTGGTTACTTTCACTTTTTCTCACAATGCAGAAATTCCTTGATGTGACACACAAAAACCTAAGAATGATCATGATCTCTCTCTCTCTCTCTCTCTCTCTCTCTCTCTCTCTCTCTCTCTCTCTCTCTCCAAAAACACATTTTGCTATGTTGATGTTAAGATGATATTTATCTAGCCATTGAAGAAGTTGTTGCAGATGCATTACATGCTCTTCATCTGATGTTGAAGCAACAAGAATATCATCTAAATTGGAATACACAAAAGGCAGACCATTCAGAATGTATGAATAATTCGTTAGAATATTAGCGCTGCATTGTATAGAGCAAATGGCATTTTCAGTAGTGCAGAAAGTCCAAATGGTGTGATAACGGCTGTTTTAGGCTCATCTTTTGTTGTAGCAGAAATGGGGTGATAAGCTCAGATAAGTTCAATTTAAGGGAATATCTTTCTGTTGGAGAGCGGACAGTTGAAATCTTGTAAATGTGGAATTGGGTAATGGTCTAGCACTGTGACAGCATTTAAAGCTCTGTAATTTCCACAGGGACCCAAGTTCCATTTTTCTTTGGAATGGGATGGTGAGCAGCAGACTAGCAGCTTTTGGAAGGACGATGTATGCCAAGATTGATTGTCTCCTGAAATTCAAGTTTTGCTTGTGCTAATTTTTCTGGTGATCAGTGTCCCACTCGTGCATACACTGGAGCTCCTGTTGTTGCCATTGTGTGTGTACATTAACTTCAGGAAAATCATAATTAGGTTTCTTCGTGGGAATTTTAGGTTATGTCTTTAGCAAGCTTTGATGTTTATGCTGTAGGTCAATCAGAAACACTAAACTCTCTGTATGTATGTCTACAGAGCCTGTACTAGCGATTAAAGTTTCTCGGTCAAGTAACTTTTTTGACTTAACATCAAGCAACAGATAATAATTGGTTGGTAAATATCTGCAAGAAAGAACGGCTATGGAAATCTTTCGAGCTTCAGTAGTCTTTCACCGTATATGTGTATTACGAAACCATTTGTAGCATAGAATTGCTGTTTCTGAATGTTTTTGTGATGTAATACTGTTGGCAATACAGAAATCTCTGCTCTGGAGTAAACTAAAAATCAAAGATGTCTGTTGCGATCAGTTAGTAATAGGCAGCAAGATGACTTGGCCTCCTCACTCTGTGCAATGCCAAGTGAGTAGCATACTAATTTTCTGTCTGAGCATTAGCGGACTGATGAGAAATAAATGAACGTGGTGGTGTATACTTCTTCGCATTCTGTTTGACTGTATAGTGTTACCAGCACACAGAATGTTTCTGTGCACACCACGGTGATTTCAATCTGCGTTCTGATCAAGACCCAGTTTGTAGTTTCTGAATTGCGGTCGTTACTTTCAAAAGCTGTCTTTCCAGAGGGGGAAAGTCTGTCATCTTGAGTTGGAGACAAAACAGTTTCTGTACTATATATGAACCGACAGGGTGTCGTAATCTCTACAATTTTGTAGGCCATAGAAACTATTGCTTCGAGATTTACATCTTGACTAGTTTCTGTTATAGAACATGCATTGATTGGTAGTCATTGAAGAAATATAGTTCTTAAAAAATTGTTTGTTACTTGCATTCCAGCAAGAACACACATCTCATGGAGCAAAGTAGATGTTGTCTCCTTGTTCTAATTTGGTTAGCAACTTTTTAACCTTGCAGTACTCTGATTCTTCAAATTCTGCGGTAAGCTGATAATGGTTTGGACATGAAATTTCAAATCAGCTCAGCAACTTCGCTGTTAATTTAAGTAATAATGATTAAGTAGTTGTGGTGGCCTTATCATACCAACTACTTACCAATAGTATTTCCCAACTGCACAGTGAGCATGACAAAGACACAACTGAATAACAGTAAGCAAAGAAAGCAATTCTCATGTGTATTTTAGTGTCTCCAGTGCTTTTACTGTTTGTTTACTTTTACAGACTAGGTTGCATACCTTGCCTCCTGCTATGGGGAAGGATAGGTCACAGGAATCTTCCCATCAGATGACCATAGACTTTTGGGAGAGCTATGACCCAGATGAGGTTTGCAATACTGGATTTGCTTTAATTGCGTCTGAACCATTCCCAGTACGAGCAGTTTGTTTTCTTTGTGGAAGTGCTGGTCAAGAACAAGTAAGTTATATTTGTATTGCTAGCTGAAAGAAAATTAGTTGTGAGGCTGCTGCAATGCAATTTATGTAGCTGACTAGTAAAATAATTCATACTTTGCAGGTTCAGTTTGTTTTTCAATTGTGTGTAGAAAATAGAAAGAAAGCTTAGCACATTATGTTTCCTTTGTAATGTTTACGACATGAAAATATTATTTACTGTATGTGGAATTTCAAAGAACTCAAATGAGATGATGTCATGAACTCCTAACTCATTCACTTACAAGGAAAAGTACAGCTGTTGTGACAGTTCTGTTTATGCACTACAGTGATGGGTACAGCTGTCACAGTGCTGTAGACATGTAATGTGTTTCTTCTGTAGATCAGTGATTTTTGTAGTAGTTCTGTTGTAATACCAGTAGCCTGAATGAGTTTCGCGTCCATGAAACTATGCCCAAAGTACAAGCTTACACGGTTTAGTCTGTGTTTCACGAGCTCAATGACAACATGCCGTATCCGTATGAACAAGAAGTCATGATATTATTGCACCTTTATAAGAAAGGGATATTAATGATTAGGAGCTGGTGAATATTATGACAGTGTAAGTGATAAATGGGAAAGCAACAAGAATGTTAGGGTTATTGACTCAGAGGAAGCTGTAATGTTCATAATAAATATTGCTGATCTGACAAAAAAGTGTTCTGCAGAATGTTCGCAGGTGAGTGATTGGAACTGGGCCACTGTAGTTCATCATCTTGAAATATAACCCTCAGTTTGATGAATCTGCTGTTGCTGAACATAGCTCTATAAACAGACATGATCACATTTGATGAAATGAAAATCTTTTGCATCCATCTACCTACTTGGACTCTGCCATTAAAGAAGTCAGTGAGATCGGAATCTACTACTACTACTACTGCTACAATAATAATAATTGCTGGTGGTGGTGGTGGTGGTGCTGCTGCTGCTGCTACCAGGACAACGGCTATACCCTATGGAAATGGACACTCAATCCTTAAAGACTACATAGAAATAAGGTGAATTATTTACCTTCTAGCAGAATCAGTGTTGCACCTAGGTTCCTCCATCATAGACATCAACATTATCTTTGGTAGCATATGGAATTTCCTTGACTTTTTAACATATCTGCAACATAATTTGGCCAACAAAAACGAACACACTATTAATATGACAGACACATTATGACTACGATGACAGAGCAAGTCATTGAAAGCTTGAATTTATTTACAAATCATATGAAGCAAGAAATCTGAGAAGCATTTGTACAAGAATATCACCATAAGAACTATGTTCTGATATAGATTTATATGTTGGAGGCAAGTGGATGCATTCTCAATAGAGTCAGCATTTACTTATGTGGATATTATCAGCCATTGTGGAGCCGAAACTTAGACTGCTGGTATTGCTACTTGTTAGAGCGAATTTGTATTCAATAGGATGTAATTTAGCACATAAATTTCGAAATTCATTTTGCATAGTGGGAGCTTCAGTGGTCAACAAATGTACAAATCTATTAGCTGACTGGTAACATCATGTCACTTGACAGTTCTCCCAAATTTAATTAAACTGTAAATTTTCCTCATCAGTGTGTGTGTGTGTGTGTGTGTGTGTGTGTGTGTGTGTGTGTGTGTGTGTGTGTGTGTGTGTTATAGGGTAGTGTTAATGGAGCAGCCCGCTAATTTTATGATTTTAATGCTATTGTCCTGAAACAGGGTTATCGCAATTAGTTACATGCGCCAAGTCAGCACCACAAAATATATCTGGCACTGGAATGAAGGTACCAATAAGCACTGGGGTTTAATGACTGGTATTGGAATGAAGTGACTCATTGGCACTAATTAGGGCTGATTGGATAAAAATCGCTGACTCGAGATCAAATTTGACATAAGATCATAAATTGAATTACGTTCAGGATTCAGCTCTGTTGTATAACGCTAAACTTGGATCCACCGAAGCAGGTTCAGATTTGATCTTACCCATACTTGGCAACGAGGCTAAAATTGGCTGGCACGTGATTATTGTACTTCAACTGCAAATATTTATCGTACATCATAATAGGCAGCATTTATTATCGAAAGTGTCTTGCTATAAACCTGGGAGCAAGTAAACAGAAAAAGGAGCAGTCATCAAACTACTCTCAATACGAGAAATATTTGTTGCTGGATATTGTGTTGGGCCAGTATAAAGATATAATTCACTGAAAACGAAAGGTTCCTGTAGTGTGAAATCTTAAGATTAACAGCAACTTGTACATTGCAGTCAGGGGTTAGTTTCTTTTGGATGATTTCATCAGACAGTCTTGGAGCCTTAGTTCCAGTTGCTTTACAAAATCTCAACTTAAATGACTTGTTATTTAACTCCAAAAATGGGCTCACCCTTTTATGAAACGTGTGGTGAGCTCGTTGGATCTTGCCATCGTCATCCTCAGTGAACACATCAGAATGCTTAGATATTTGTAAAGTAAACAAAAGGAAACAATGCAATTCACATCGCATAGGGTTATTGCCGCAGCTCGTGGCCTTGGGGTAGTGTTCTCACTTTCCACACATGGGGTCCCAGGTTCGATTCCCGACAGGGTCAGGGATTTTTCCTGCCGCGAGATGGCTGGGTGTTGTTGTGTCGTCGTTGTCATCATCATCATCATCATTCATCCCCATTACAGTCAGAGGAAGGCAATGGCAAACAACCTCCACTAGGACCTTGCCTAGTACAGCAGTGTGGGTCTCCCGCATCATCCCCTACGCTCCTCGGAGTATCGGACCTCATCATCATCATCATCATCATCATCATCATCATCATCAGGGTTATTGCACACAGAATTTTACCCAATAGTGATCCAGAATGCTCAGGAAGCAGAGAGTAAGGTATGGTTTCAGTGGTATGGAATGGCATGTTAATGATGTTATGATTATCTTTATGACCCATAAAGTAGAGAAAGTAGTAAGAAATGAAAAAAAATGTTTCAAGAATTGATGTGGATTTGAACATGTGATCTTCTGCACTGCGGGCCATGGCATAACCTCTGAGCTATCGAAATTAATGAGACAGTATTATGAGGTTAGTGTATTTCAAAACACTTGCTTATGTTCTATTTATCAACACACATGGAATTGTCATAGCAATTTAAGGATATGTTCAGTAGTTAAAAATTTAATACAAATTTCATAGTTACTCCTACTTGAGCTGAAAGAGACCTTATATAAGTGATTTTGAATTATTATTGGCTGCTGTCAAAATTCCCATACTTAACTGTTTACTGCAAATATTTTTAATTCTCCTTTAATTAGTCCGCTGCTAAGTGTCTATAAAATGCCTTTGAACTAATCACATAAATTAAGAGTCATCTCCCAAGAACTCTCATTAAGTACACACTGTAGCCGGTAATGTCCTTAACCTAACATTCCAGATCGAAAAACAGTATTTTGAGCATCGGTGGCATGGTAATGGCATAGTCACATATTTACATGCCATTTTTGTGTTAATAACAACTTTTTTTTATTATTTCAGTTGGTATCTGCTAAAAAAAGCAATGAATTGTAGTGCCACTACACTATAAACTGGGAATTAGTGCTGATCCTGACTTTGAACCGTCAAATATGATCAGATTTCATTGTGATATGATCGAGGACTAATGTTTATGCAATGCAGGTTTCCAGGTTAACTTTGATCTGAGGTCATTTTCTGTCTTAACCAAAGGTTAAATGCTTTATACTATCAGCCCTTAGAGTGGTCAGTGCCAAAACCGAACCAAAATACTTAGTATTTCATATTGCTTAAAATGAAAATGACAGAATTGGCAATTAGGTCCAGGTTTCATTTTTAAAATATCAATTAAGGTAGGTGGTTAGTATTCAACGAACTGTCGATAACAAGGTTGTTGGAGATGGAGCACAAACTCGGATTAGAGAAGGCTGGGAAAGGAACTTGTCCATGCTTTGTCAAGGGAACTGTCCCGGCATGAAACTATTTAGGGAAATCACAGAAAACCTAAATCTGGGTGGCCGGACGTGAACTGAGGGAGGCTTACGGCAAACTACAGACATATAATAGTCAAAGATATTGGGTCATGATGATGTATCATAAAAAGAAAATCTTATTGGGAACATGATTTGGAAGGTGAAGCTAATGTGGAACCATAACGAATTATGTGCAAAAAAACTACAGTGGAATTGATAATCCCTCAGTGGTTGTTGAAGACCATGTGAAACTGAGTCTTGTATAATTATCCTGAAATAAAGATGGTTTCAGGAGATACAATGCTCTGATATCCTTTTGACTTGTGTGGAAGTCCTTTATTGTATCACAATGACAGATCTTCCCAAATTAGATAAACTTCATGATGAGATGTTTGAAAAGAAGAGTTGTTTTGAAAACTAATTTAGAAGCAACTAGAAGTACATTTGTTATGAAATGACAAAGAATTCGAACAATAAATGTCATTGGATTTCAGATTTATCTATTATCTGGAACATTTTTTATTCACAGATCCTGAGTAAATGTCGTTATTCATGTTAATGAATAACATTTTAAACAAATATTTTTATTTGTCATTCAACATTTGAATAAATGTGGCCCAACTCGGGTCATAATCGATGTCCTTTGTGCATGTGCACACTGAATATTGGTAGCCTATGTAGAAGTGAATGTAAAAGTGTGACATCCACGTGACCGTGGGCAATCGCTCAGTCATTTATGTTATTAGGTGAGGCAGCATCAGACATTGTCGGCAACTTCCGCAGACATCCACAAAGTGTATTCACCCTCTCTCTCACACACTGCAGGCAGATAGTATTACAGGGCTCTAGTAGACAGTGCAAGGTTTTTGCAGAACTCTCCTTTAACTATGGCATGTATAGTTCATTAATTCCATTATCACACATGTCCTACTTTGAGTGCTGGACTGGAGAGCTCTAAAGCCTTCTGACTTTATCCTGTTGTACTGGGTAACTAGCTTTTTGTATTGCCTTAAACTCGTCAGCTCACACTGCCTGTAGCACTACTGTCAAATGTCTGCTGGAAATCACCACAGAAAATACCCCTAATATTACTGTCTGTGGGCCAATGATTTTATCTGATGGCATTGAAAACTCCTGTTAACTGCCTTTATCACCTTGCAGTGTACTGTACTGTATTTGTTCCTCAAATTCAGAATGAGATACACGAGATCAGAGCTCAGATGGATTTGTACCATGAATGTTGTACCACAAGTACTCTCCACCACATACCATAAAGTGGCTTCAGGATTATAGATGTAGTTATAAACGTTCTCATAGATTTGCAGTTATTTGAAAGCATTCCATGTATTGTGCGTAATTACTGTAGAATATGAAATACAGTCTACAATTTTGTTGACAGGTGACCATGTGGCTTTTATATGTAATGGAGCTGCAGGGAATACTTTGTGGCTTTATTTAGCAGTTGCATCATGTTCAGTATAGGAAACTTACCTGGTACTGTAGGGAGCAGACAACATTTCTCCTAAATCACTGTTAAGTTTTTGGTCCTTAGTTATAGAACTTTTCTTTGTCCTTTCTTCATTACACTTCTGGTTCCTGTCAGTTACAGGCACCACGGTCCGCCTCCTGATTCTTGTAATTGTATCTTCCTAATTCTTTCAAACTATCTAATGCACTAAGGAACGCCTGATGGCAAACAGAAGGAAAACCTTAGTAACATATAGGAGGTGGTCCCCAGGGTTAAAGACCAAAGGGACTAATCCTAAATTCAATTGAGTTTTATTTGAAGGTGTTATCAGTTTGAAACAAATGTCACATTTGTGAGAATCTGTGCTCATTCATTACAGAGAAACACACATTCCTCCTCGTATCTTAAGAATATCGACAAGAAACTTTTTGTTAACGATAGTGCAAAAAATAATGTGAAATTTGCAGTTTTTTAGTGACATCATGAATTGGCTGTTTTAACAAATTGTCATGCAGTTTGGCTATCTACCATTCCTGTACAAAAGACTATCATAAATGGCAACAATTAATTAATATTGATGACTGAAGGTAATTTAACATTGAAATTGAATCTTGACTTTAAGGTTGTCGCAAGTAACCTTAAAATTACCAATCTTTTGTGCTTGTTCATTGCTTGTTTCATTTTCACTGATGTAATGTTTCAGCTTATTATTATTATTGAACACATCAGTATGAAAGGCGATAAAAATTCTGATTACTTGATATACACACATCAATAAAAGTTTTGCATCACCTCGGTTCCGAGAGTTCCGGAACCTGTACAGAAATCTGGAATAGAATGTAAACATCATTTCCGGCCTTTTTATTGCTCGTGAAAACCACACATTGCATGTTGTACCACCATACAGCAAGACCTTCAGAGGTGGTGGTCCAGATTGCTGTACATACTGGTACCTCATAATACCTAGTTGGTCCAGATTGCTGTACACACTGGTACCTCTAAAACCCAGTAGCACCTTCTCTTGCATTCATGTAGGCTTGTATTCTTTGTGGCTTACTATCCAAAAGTTCATCAAGGCACTGTTGGTCCAGATTTTCCCACTCTTCAACTGCGATTCGGCATAGATCCTTCCGAGTGGTAGAAGGGTCACGTTGTCCATAAGCAGTCCTTTTCAATCTATCCCAGGCATGTTAAATAGGGTTCATGTCTGGAGAACATGCTGGCTACTCTAGTCGACTGATGTCATTATCCTGAAGCAAGTCATTTACAAGATGTGCACAACGGGGACGTGAATTGTCGTCCATGAAGACGAATCCCTTACCCATATGCTGCTGATATGGTTGCACTATCAATCAGAGGATGGCATTCACGTATTGTACAGCCGTTACGGCGCCTTTCATGACCACCAGCGACGTACATCGGTCCCGCATAATGCCACCCCAAAACAGCAGGGAACCTCCACCTTGCTGCACTCACTGGACAATGTGTCTAAGGCACTCAGCCTGATCGGGTTGCCTCCAAACACAACTCTGACAATTGTCTGGTTGAAGGCATATGCGACACTCGTTGGTGAAGAGAACTTGATGCCAATCCTGAGTTGTCAAATCGGCATGTTGTTGCGCTCATCTGTACCATGCTGCATGGTGTCGTGGTTGCAAAGACGTACCTTGCCATGGACGTCAGGAGGGAAGTTGCGCATCACGCTGCCTGTTGCGCACAGTTTGAGTCATAACACGACGTCCTGTGGCTGCACGAAAAGCATTATTCCTCCAAGACATAATCCGTAGGTGGTCATCCACTGCAGTAGTAGCCCTTGGATGACCTGAGCGAGGCATGTCATCGACAGTTCCTCTCTCTCTCTCTCTCTCTCTCTCTCTCTCTCTCTCTCTCTGTGTATCTCCTCCATGTCCAAACAACGTCGCTTCGGTTCACTCCTAGATGCCTGGACACTTTCCTTGTTGAGAGCCCTTCCTGGCACAAAGTAACAATGCGGACACTACCAAACCG
This sequence comes from Schistocerca cancellata, assembly GCF_023864275.1. NCBI lineage: Eukaryota > Metazoa > Arthropoda > Insecta > Orthoptera > Acrididae > Schistocerca > Schistocerca cancellata. The sequence goes on along the minus strand of NC_064629.1, from coordinate 235,244,316 downwards.
CGATATTGACCGTCTAGACATAGTTGAACTTCAGACGACACAAGCCGTGTACCTCCTTCCTGCTGGAGTGACTGGAACTGATTGGCTGTCAGACCCCCCTCCGTCTAATACGCACTGCTCATGCATGGTTGAGGGCAGGTTTAGTGACATCTCTGAACAGTCAAAGGGACTGTGTCTCTGATACAATATCCACAGTGAATGTCTCTCTTCAGGAGTTCTGGGAACTGGGGTGATGCAAAACTCTTTTTGATGTGTGTATTTTCATTACTGTTTACTTCTGTGTGATGCCTGTGCATTAGTACTTGCTTGTTTTGCTTGCTAACCACAGAATATGTAGTATTCATGGTCCTTCCCCTACATTTAAAAATTCTAAAGGTACAGTCACAGACTGAAAACAAATATATTTATCGTACATTTTGTTTACCTGGATAAAGGCACAAAAAACTCCATGTTTGTCACATCGTGAACTCAGCTTGTACTCTGTACAGACTAAGCAGGCGAGGTTCGTAATTAAGAGCTCTGAGGTAGAGCTGCCCGAAACTGTATATTAAATTAAAATTTTCAGTAATATATTACAGAATTTAAATTATCAGAAAGCATTTAATGTATTTCCCATACAAATTTAAATAATGCCAGTCAGCATTTTTGGAACTGTTGATATGTGATATCAAGTGATTTTTTCCAAACAGGTAGTAGCTAGTCACAAGGCTGCGCCTTGAAATGCCACAGAGCTCTATGTAGCAGAGGTTTGGGAGCATGGCTTCCTCGGGCTCTGGTGTTTCAGGCTAAGGATGTCCTACCAACCTGCAAACAATATCCATGTTTCACTGCTTACATCAAAAGGGAATGAACAGAGTTTCTGAAACTTTGGTATTGAATCCCTGTCTCTGTATATCTTTTTTACGTTTTGGTGCATCATTAATGAACATTTAGTATTATTGTTCTGATAGTGTTTCAGATAGTCTTTTGTTTCTGCCATTGACTGCTCAATGCAGTATGGAATAAGTTTGCTGGTGTATCACCAGGGTGCGCTAGAGTGTGGTACCGTAAGTATCACCACCTAGCGAGAGTTCCATGAATGATTAGAGGAAAAGACACACAAAATATACCCTGTGCACGAAATGTGCTGTGTTACTTGCTTGCTGACTGTAGTAATGTGTGCTATTAGCAAGTTTCTTTTTGTTAGTCTATTATGCATGAATTTAATGAGTGTTATGTTCTTGCAAATAACAGCAGTGTGCTAAGAGTTAGAATACAACACAGTCTGAATTCAGTGTGCCATTTATCAGATAAAATTTTGGAACATGCGATTAGGATGGAAGTGAATAAACTTGGTGCGCCCAGACTGGATGCAAGCATCAATCAAAAGGGGGGGGGGGGTTGTACTCTTCTATACAATACAGCTGAGTGATTGTGTGCACTTTATCACTTAAAATGCATATATTTGTAATACACAAGTATAAATACAGTGTGTAAATTACCATGGCAGTTGCTCAGGTCCTTAATGTCAGCCAGTCACAGCACAAGATCCATGACATCATGGAAACATCACTGTTTCATCACATGAACTCATAAACACTGCCATTTGAGCACACAAAACATTAAACATGTGAAGTTTAGGAATGAAAATACCAAAACCATTAAGCGTGTAGCGAAGCTTACACACACCGCGTTGAAGATCCCTCCAAAGCACATTTTTAGTATGATTTGTTGTGGTAAACTGTCAGGAAATGTAACGTTAAGGGCTAAATTAGCTTTCTAAAGATTTTATGTTGGAGTTAGATTACTTAGTAGTGGATAGAAAGAAGGTACAGTATGTAAGTGTTCGGCTAGTGTGTGACATTGCACCCCCCCCCCCCCTCCCCGTTTGAAGTCATGGTTGTGGTGACAAACCACAAGCTGCACCTGATATTAACTGACAGAAATGTTATTTAATAGTGACTGAATTTTGTAGACATTGCCATGAAAAGTAGTTCGAAAAGTTTCTATGTTATATACAATTGTGTTTATACAAGTGACTGAAATGACGACACTGCAACCACGTGTGAGGTCACATGACATCCCTCGCTCGCTTAAATAATACAGTTCAATCTGTTGCCACAACATGTATTTGGCATTCACATTTGTTGTCCTAGCCGACTCACCACCAGATTCTCATTTAGACCTATCTTAGATTGGGTTATGCTACAGATCGATCTGTCACCACAACCAGATCTACAAATTTCGGTCTAACACCCAATGTATGTCCTCACTGGAGCAACTCTTATTGAGTCAAAATTCATCTTGATGCGAAATCTTCGGCTGTTCAGAATGATTGTTTCAGATCTTTCTCCAAAGAATCAAGCCTTGTCCAGTGTCCACATTTTCTTGAGATTTCTCACTGTTTACTTTGAGATTGTTCACTGAAGTAGGATTCGCAATTGTAAAAACAACATGATCGCAGTTACTGCAACAACAGACCATAGCCGTTTGAAGGTGATGCTTTGTATGCTCCCAATAAATTTACAGTGTTCTGTAAATACATCAGCAGTGGGATATTGTGGGAAAGAAAAGATACTGAATTAACACACATGCCAAGTGAAACACCCAAGGGAAATAAATCAAACAATTCCAGTCTGAAAATGAAGGGACAAGCTTTGAAGTGGCTGAGAAGGAGAAAAACAACTGTGAATATGTGGCTCAAAGGGGTATCGGAATGTTTTTATAAGCCAACGTTCTGCTACACAAACTAGAAAATGAAGATTTTCTGCAGTATGCAAACGAATTCATTGAAGATAAGCTAGAATTACTGATAGTAAACAGCATGATAATTCAGATTGTTGTTTTCAGCTTGCCACTGTATGTTTAATGAATTAATAAATTTTGTTAGTACAGATTCAGATTAAATTATTTTTAAACTGAATGGTAACAGTAGGATAATTTTGTTTAAGGTGCTGGTCCCATGTGTCAAGACAATGAGGACAACTGTTGTGCCTTAAGTACAAAAGCAACAAAAGATGAAATGATGTAGCAGCTAGCTGCCAGTGCTGTCGTGGTAGCTGATGAGACCACTGACAAGAGGTTGTTGTGTTTTTGCAGTTAGTGAAGACAGATGAGGCATAGAATGAACAAAAACTTTTTGTTGCTAGTGTACAGATTCTCAACAAAAACTCAACACAGTGTGTTCATGCAATATTCTGTGTTTTGCAGAACTATAACATTTAGTATGACAATGTAAATCTGTTACTAGTGACAGTGCAAGGTACACAAACAAATGTGTCAATTCTTTTTAAAACAATGATAGGTGACCATTTGAGCTGTGTTCAGTATTGGACACACAAGCTGCATATGATTGTAAATGTTTCTTCATAGGAGCTTCTCAAGTGGAACACTGCAGTAACTAAATGAAAGGGTGCTTTCCTGAATACTAAGAAGAGAAAGCATTTATATCTGCAGGTTTCAAACAAGTGTTAATGTTTTGGAACTCTTGGCTTTCCACAGTCACTTAAATGACAGATTACTTCCACACTGATGATATGCAGAAGTTCTATTGATTATCTTAATCCACATTTCGGTGATGACATAAATTCAATTCTTGTGGAGACCTCGTTTATTTAGGAATATGCAAATGGTTTTATGAAAATAAGTGCAGATTTAGTCTTCAAAGTATCGTATTGTCCATGAATTAAGTTCAAAATTAAAACAGCTGAAAAAATCTGTTATTGTGGCAGATGACGGTTTTGGTGAAGAAACCAACAAGATTATGAATAATGTAAAGAAACATATACTTGAGGTGGAGATGGGAGAAATACTTAAAAGCACCGGATTATTCCTGCAAACAAAGCTGTCTGTGCTCATGGCTACAGATTGCGTGCAAATTTGTATTCTCAGCCTTATGGTTGTGTTTCATTCATAGGGCAGTAATCACAATTTCTGTCAGTGCTGACATGGCCAAGTGTCTGCCAGGTATACGTGGTGCAACAGCTCTTAACAATATAGATATTCTGAAGGGATACAGATCCCGTCAGAATATAATTGAACAGCAGGTTTTAGCGGGAAATATGGACGTCATGAAGTATCTGCAGTCAACTACACTCAACAACCCACAGTTAGCTGCTGTTGGGTTGAAGGCAGTTCGGCTTCCATGTTCCAACATAGACACGGAGTGGTTATTTTCCCAATATATTGAAGTAGTGACAAATTAGAGGCATATCTCTCAGAAGAGAACTTGGAACTGATGACACTTGTTTCGTAGGAAAAACTTTACTTGTTATGTAGTTAAAAAGAGTCATTTTTCCTTTGAGCAAATCAATATGTTCAATGTAAATATATATTTTTCAGACCAAAAATGTGAATAAATTTAATGTTTAAAATAATGTAATTGAGGGGTATATTTTCATTTTTCAACATAGTACTGAAAAACAATGAAATGAGACAAAAACAAGGAACAGGCTTGAGAAATACACATTGGGTAAAATCAGCAAAAATGACAAAAATAACACACAAGTTGGCTATAAAATAAAACAGATTTTTCCCTGACCTGTCACCTAAATAATTTTTGTGTGTGACATGAAGAATATGTTGTGTCTTATCACTTGAAGGGGACGTCTGTTAGAGATTGTCACAGCTTAAAATATAATAGAATTTAGAATTCTTTAATTGTAAGAGATTTTGTTCCGTCTTTATTATATTATGGTTGCTGCACTCAAAATTGACAAATAATGCTTAGCTGACTTATAATGCCAGATGCCAAACCAGAAAGCATAGTGTCTGAAAAATCTGTGTATGATGATTATGATGATGATAATTTAAGAAACTTATCAATGTTACATACATCTTGATTCAAAAATGGTTATATTTAAACTGTAAAGTAAATTCTCTTCAAATCCCAGTCTGTAAGTGGTCACCTACTTCTAACAAATATCTAAATCGCAAAGCAAAGCATGACAGTATTCATCACAACCTTTGAAAGAACAACATGATATAAGCACTTTCATTATACAGGGTGATTCAAAGAAACATTTACAAATGGACGTGGGACATCAGGCATACAACAAGGCTCAATAATCACATACGAGTCGGGGGTCGTAAAGGCCATCTGTGGCTACTAAATGGCATTGCAGGCAGCAGCAACCATCCAAGACACAAGTAGCAACAGAGAAGTAACTGATTTTGTGACATTTTTCGACTTCCTAACAAGGAGCAAATTGTATGTTTTCATCTGTGTGCTTTGGTATTTTAGTTTTGTCAGTTTCCACATGTTAATGTAATATTTAATAGACAAAGTTCTTAAATTTTCGTTTGCGTTGGAAAGTAAACCGATTTTGTGACATATTACTAGTTTCTAATTAGGAGCAAGTTATTTAGTCTCAACTGAGTGCGTTGGTAGTCCAGTTTTTTAATCTGTGCGGATTAATCTAATTTCTTAGACAGGGTTCTTCCGTTTTTTTCAGTGTCTGCTGTAGAGTTCTGCAGCACATCGCTCTTCCGTTTGTCAGCGTAGTGTAGTTTTCCATAGCCTTTAGTATGGATTGGGACTGTGATTGCTGCGTGTGGATGCGAGCCAAGTTGGTGACACTTCAATCTGAGCTCAAGGCTGTGATGGCTTTAGATACACAGCCTGAACCTGCAGTGGATGGGCATCAGTGTTGTGGGCTGACCATGGGGATCCAGTGGACGTCCAGCACTCCTGAGTCCTCCAATCAGTTCGCACTGGTGGCCATCCCAGTTACTCTTTGCACTGAGTTGGCCCGTCACTCGTGGTTCAGTGGGAGGTCGCCTCGAGGCATGGCAAGTGGCAAAAGACAACCCAGGAGGCCACACTTAAGGCATCCATGATTAGTCTGACAAACAGTTTCCAGGTGCTGTCTGTGGCTGACATGTCGTAGTTGTGTTGGGAAGGTACTAAAGCTCCAAGCGCTAATAGAAAGCACTGATGCTCAAATTGTTATATGCACTAAAGCCAGAGATAAGTTCAGCTGAAATTGTTGTGAAGAACCTAACTGTGTTTTGAAAAGATAGACTAAACACAGGTGGCAGTGACATGTTTGTTGCTGTTAGAAGTAGTTTATCTTGTTGCAAAATTGAAGTAGATGGTTCCAGGGAGTTAGTATGGGCAACCCGAATAAAATAATAGTAGGATCTTTGTACCGACCTCCCAACTCAGGTGATACAGTTGCTAAAAGGTTCAAAAATAACTTCAGTTTAATTTTAACCATGTACCCAACTCATAACATCATCCAAAATTGTGTTTGGTCCATTCTCTGAAAATTATTTCAAGCAGTTAGTTCATGAGCTCATGCAAATAGTAAACAGTTGTGAAAACACACTTGACCTCCTAGCAACAAATAACCATTAGCTAATAACGAGTATCAAAATGGATACAGGGATTAGTGAACAGAGGGTTGTCATAGTGAGATTGAATAATGTAATCCCCAAATCCTCCAGAAAAATATAGCTATTCAAAAAAGCAGCTAAAAATTTCCTTGACTCCTCCCTGGGAGACAATCTCCACTCCTTACAAATTAACAGTGTAAGTGTAGACCAGATGCGGCTTGAATTCAGAGAAATAGTATCGACAGCAATTGAGAGATTTATACCAAATAAATTAATAAACGATGGAGCTGATTGTCCTTGGTACACAAAACAGGTCAGAACACTGTTGCAGAAAAAAAAAAAGAAAAAAAAACCATGCCAAATTTAAACGAATGCAATACAGCCAAGTTTGGCGATCTTTTACAGGGGCTTGAAATTTAGCGCGGACATCAATGCGAGATGCTTATAAGTTTCCACAACGAAACTTTTACTCAAAATCTGGAAGAAAATCCAGAGAGATTCTGGTCATGTGTAAAGTATGCTAGTGGCAAGACACTGTCAATGCCTTCTCTGCACGATAGCAATGGAAATACCATTTACAAATGTGCTGGAAAAGCAGAGTTGCTAAACACAACATTCTGAAATTCCTTTACCGAAGAAAGTAAATATTCCAGAATTTGCATCAAGAACAGCTTCCACCATGAGTAACTTACGAGGGGACCTTCTGGAAGGTGCATTGAGTTATGAGCTCCCACTTTGCCTGCTTATAGTGTGGGTAGGCACCTAACACACCCTAAAATTGTAGGTGCCAGTGCAGCCACATTTTTGAAATATTGCCTGTTAAAGTTTGGGCAGCTCTTTATACACAGAAAAGTTTCACTGTTGTGTCAAGTGAGCAAGTAGCAGAGTGGCAAGCGAGCGATACTCCTTTCCAGGCGACCCTGGTTCGAGACCCATCTATGCTACTTTGTATGCTTGTAATTCTTGTTAATCAATTCCTTGCGGAATTTTTATGATTAATTATAAATTAAAACAGGCATTTGAAAAAAAAAAAGTATCATAGATGGGTCTCGAACCAGGGTCGCCTGGACGGTAGTATCGCTTGCTTGCCACTTGGCTACTCGCTCACTTGACACAACAGTGAAACTTTTCTGTATATAAAGAGCTGCCCAAACTTTATCAGGCAATATTTCAAAAACGAGGCCGCATTGGCACCTACAATTTTAGGGTGTGATAGGTGCCTATACACACTATAAGCAGGCGAAGCGGGAGCTCATAACTCGATACACCTCCCAGAAGGTCCCCTCGTTATAAGTAGATATCCTCGGAGTAGTGAAGTAACTTAAAATCAGTTAACAAAAGCAAGTCTTTGCGTCCAGACTGTATACCAATTAGGTTTCTTTCCGAGTATGCTGATGCAATAGCTCCATACTTAACTGTCATATACAACCGCTTGCTCAACGAAAGATCTGTACCCAAAGACTGGAAAGTTGCATTAGTCACACCAGTATTCAAGGAAGGTAGTAGGAGTAATCCACTAAGTTACAGGTCCATATCATTAACGTCAATATGCAATATTTTGGAATGTATATTGTGTTCAAACATTATGAATGACTTCGAAGAGAACGGTCTATTGACAAACAGTCAACACTGATTCAGAAAACATTGTTCTTGTGAAACACAACTGGCTTTTCTCGCACACTAAGTGTTCAATGCTATTGACAGGGGATTTCAAATTGATTCTGTATTTACAGATTTCCAGAAGACTTTTGACACTACCACACAAATGGCTTGTAGTGAAATTGCGCGCTTATGGAATATTGTCTCTGTTGTGACTCACCGATCATTCAAAGTGCCGCCGCGCAATTACGTGCGTCCTCTACGTGCGGCGCTGTCTACCAGTCATGCAGCTGATGTGCCACCTAAGCGGCCAGCCGAGCAGCGGCTGCTAGACTGGGACTCAGTGCTCATTCGAATGCTAACGTGTACACTTGTCTTACTTGTCAACTTACTCTGTGACTTATATGTGTTGTGTCGTTTCGAAATAATGTGTTAAACTTGAAGTTCTAACAATTGGCGATGAGGATGGGATGGTATTCGTCCGCTTCAACAAACTGTCGCTGCGCTCGATGCCCTTCCTCGCCCTACATCTGTTAAGGAACTGCAGGCCTTCTTGGGGAAAATAGCATACTATCACAAGTTTTTACCGTCTGCGGCTTCGGTGGCTCAGTCGTTGCATTGCCTGTTGCATAAAAACGTGCCTTTTCACTGGTCCGCGTCATGTGAAGCGGCTTTCCAGAAATTGAAGACTATGCTGAAACAGGCCCCGTGCCTGGCTACTTATTGACCTGGCCAACATCTTGTTCTTGCCACAGACACCTCTCAATACGGGGTTGGTGCAGTTCTTGCGCACCGTTTTTCTGACGGTTCGGAACAACCCATTGCTTATGCCTCCAAAACGCTCATGGATGCTCAACAAAAGTATTCTCCAATTGAGAAAGAAGCTTTGGCCATCATTTATGCTCTTCATAAGTTTGGTGTTTTTCTCTATGGCTCAACATTTCATCTTGTTACGGATCACAAACCACTTGTTTCCTTGTTTCATCCATCAACATCACTTCCCGACAAGGCTGCACACCGCCAGCGTTGGGCTCTTTACTTGTCTCGTTTCGATTATGAGATTCATTTCCAGCCAACGGCTCAACATTCAAATGCTGATGCTCTGTCTCGCCTTCCCATGGGTCTGATCAGGCATTCGATAGGGACGGAACTTCTGTGTTTCCACCTGGATGTTGCTGAGCAGCGGGTTGTGGATGGGTTCCCCATCACTGGGGACAGGCTGGCGGCTGCTACGGGTTGTGACCCTACCATCTCCCGGGTTTTACGCTGTATTCAGAAGGGTTGGCCAGATCGCCCGTCCGCTGAGACTTCTGATCCGTTGCGGAACTACTATACTTTGCGCTACCGCCTCACGGCTAGGGATGGTGTTATCCTCCTCTCCACTGAAAATGCTTCGCCGCGTGTTGTGGTACCGGCGTCTTTGCCTGCTTCGGTCTTGCGCCTCCTTCACCAAGGGCACTGGGGTGTGTCTCGCACAAAATCTCTGGCGTGCCGTCATGTGTACTGGCCTGGCATCGACTCTGAAATAGCACACATGGTCGCTGCCTGCGGCCCTTGTGCGTCACAGGCCACTGCCCCGAAGTCATCTTTGTCACCGTGGCCTTCGCCTGAGAACCCCTGGGTGCGCATTCATGCTGACTTTGCGGGACCCTTTTTAGGTACTTATTGGCTCCTCGTAATTGACGCCTACTCTAACTTTCCTTTCATTGTCCGTTGCACATCACCTACCACCGCGGCAACCACCAGTGCTCTCGCCCGCATTTTTTCTTTGGAAGGCCTCCCCTCTACTCTTGTTACTGATAATGGTCAGCAATTTGCCTCTTCCGAATTTGCGGATTTTTGTACTCGGCATGGCGTTACGCGTGTCACGGCCCCGCCGTTCCATCCACAATCCAACAGTGAAGCTGAACGACTGGTCCGCACATTTAAGGCTCAGATTCGGAAACTTCTGACTTCTTCTGCTGCTGATGATTGGCTTCTCCAGTTTCTGGTGTCTTACCGTTTCACCCCCATGGGCGACCACAGCCTGGCTGAGCTCGTACATGGCCGACAGCCCCGCTTGCTACTTCATCTTCTGTGGCCTTCCACCTCCCGGCCGCAGGTGCCTTCACTTGTCCGATTCACCGCCGACGACCTCGTCTGGGTACGGGGATATGGCAGGCGGCCAAAATGGAGCCCGGGCCCCATCTTAAGACACCGTGGCAGACGCCTGTGTGAAATCCAGACGGACACGGGTGTTGCAGTGTGTCATTCGGACCAGCTTCGGCCTCGTGTGCCAGCAACGCCTGTTCCGAATGCTGCCACACCACCTTTGGCTCTACCTGACGCTCGGGATCTTGGCATCTCTCAATACTCACAACGCAGCCCTCTCACCGTCATCGTGATGCCAGCACCAGAACGGATGCCACCAGGAGACGTGCCCATGTAGGAACCGGAGGACCATCCTCTGTCAGAGCAAATCTACTCGCCTCCTCCTCCAACGGACGCCGACACATCGCCCATGTCTCCTGTTATATAAACTGGACTTGCCGCAACGGGCAGATTGGTGCATGGGGCCCCGGCAGATTCGACCCCTACGTCTCCTGTCATCTCGACCCGTTATCATCGGGGACATTTCCGTCCGTACGGGAAGCCTCCTCCTCGAGACTTTACGGCGAGTCAAACAACGCCTATGGACGTTAGCCATCTCCAGGACACCTCCATCAAGACCAGTGCAACAATTTCAAAGGGGGGAAAAGTGTTGTGACTCGGCGATCATTCAAAGTGCCGCCGCGCAATTACGCGCGTCCTCTATGTGCGGCGCTGTCTACCAGCCATGCAGCTGATGCGCCACCTAAGCGGCCAGCCGAGCAGCGGCCACTAGACTGGGACTCAGTGCTCATTCGAATGCTAACGTGTACACTTGTCTTACTTGTCATCTTACTCTGTGACTTATATGTGTTGTGTCATTCCGAAATATATGTGTTAAACCTGAAGTTCTAACAGTCTCAGTTCTGGATTTGTGATTTTCTGTTGGAGAGGTCACAGTTCATAGTAATTGATGGAAACTCATCGAGTAAAACAGAAGTGATTTCTGGCATTCCCCAAGGTAGTGTTGGAGGCCCTCTGCTGTTACTTATCTATATAAACAATTTAAGACACAATCTGAGCAGCTGTCTAAGGTTGTTTGCAGATGATGCTGCTGTTTATTGGCTAGCAAAGTCATCAGAAGATCAAAATAAATTGTGAAATGACTTAGAAAAGATTTCTGTATGGTGCAAAAATTGGCAGTTGACTCTAAATAATGAAAAGTGTTAGTGCTAAAAGGAACCCGTTAAACTTCGGTTACACAATAAATCAGTCAAATGTAATGGTGGTAAATTCAACTAAATACCTAGGAAGTATAATTACAAACAACTTGAATTGGAAAGAACACACACAAAATACTGTGGGAATGGAAACCAAAGACTGCGTGTTCCTGGCAGAACACTTAGAAAGTGTAACAGATCTACATAAGAGACTGAGTTATACAACAATTGTCCATCTTCTTTTAGAGTACTGCTGTGTGGTGTGGGATCCTAACCAGATAGGATTAACAGAGTACATCGAGAAAGTTCAGAGAAGGGCAGCACATTTCATATTATTGCGAAATAGGGGGAGAATGTCACTGAAATGATACAGGATTTGCGGTGGATATAATTAAAACAAAGGCATTTTTCATTGCGGTGAAATCTTCTCACGAAATTTCAATCACCAACTTTCTACTCAGAGTGCAACAAAATTTTGTTGGTGCCAACCTACATATGGAGAAACGATCATCATAATAAAATAAGGGAAACCAGAGCATGATAGGAAAGATATAAGTGTTCGGTTTTTCCATGTGCTTTCAGAGATTAATAATAGGGAAGTATTGTGTAGGCGTTTGATGAACCTTCCAGGCACTTACGTGTGATTTGCAGAGTATGTCACTGTAGATGTAGATTTAATTAGAATGCTACAAATGGACGTGCCTTACAGGAGATAGTCAACGTTTTAGCCAGATGCATTGAGACACCCCTGACATTGACACTGCATTGAATGGCGCACTCTCTCAGAGGTACCTGGTGTATCTCGAAGACATTGTGCTACCACGACAATCCTGCCCACTAGATTTTCCGGGGATGTAACAGTTGTTTCATACATAAGCCTCTTTGGGTACCTCCACAGGAAAAAATCAATTGGGGACTGGTTGGCTGATCGTGGTGGCCACGCAACTGGCCTACTGTGACCAATCCAACAGCCAGGAAATGTTGCCAGCAGATGTTGCCACTTGTCTGCTGAAATCCGTGGGGGCTCTGTCATGCAGAAATCGAATACGGTGACAAATAGGTGTGGGAACATGATTCAGCATGGTCGGCAGGACCTCTTGCAGGAATATGAGATACGTGTGACCATCAAGTCTGTCCGGGAGATTTTATGGCCCAATTAAACAGTCAGCGATGATGCCAGCTCACATGGTAAGGGTAAATTCGCATTGTGAGGCATGCATATGTGTAGCATGTTGGTTCATGTCCACCCATGTATGCAGGTTGTGAATGTTCAACACAACCTAGAGTGAGAATGCCACTTCATCGGTGAAGAGGACACTGTGAAGCTTCGATATGCAGCGGATTCCTGTAGAAACCACTGTGCAAATCTCATGTGCTCGTTGCTGTCCCCTGGTTGCAGTTCCTAGGTGCGTTGAAAATTAGACAGATGTGGTCCTTCGTTGTGTACAGTGCACCAATTGGAGGACTTGGGGATATCAGTGGCGCAGGATACACTTCGTGTACTTGTTGATGACACACGCTCCACCCTTTCCAGAATGCTTTTTTCCGTCTGGTCCGTCTGTGTGGTTTGTTGGTGACCAGCATCTGGCTTGTGCACATGGAACAAGCCGGTTTCACACAATTGGTGATGTGGGGTGGCGAATAATGTGTAGCGCAACACCTTTCTATCAGGATATTTCGCATGATACAATTGTGCGGCTTCTCGTCCATTGCAATGCATTTCAGCCATTTTGTGGTGCATGTAGCTAGCTAGCCATATTGCTCCCAACCCTTCTATGGCGTGAATGGTGATGGTCTTTTTGCGCTCCACCCATGTTTGTATCTAAAAAACCCTCTCATGACCATAGCACCCTTTTGTGGCATTTGCGACCTCTGGTTCCTATGTGATTACTGATTCTTGCTGTGTGTCCAATGTGCCATTACAGTTTGTAAACATTGTATTGAATCACCCTGTATATTTCAAGTAAAGCGAATAACTGCATGCTAATGTACATGTTCCACAAATTACTTCAATTAACATGTTGGTTTTTGTGTATGGAAAAAAGTCTCATGTAATGAAAAGTGCACTGATATTTTTTAAGAGGTCATCACTTCGCAAGCGCACGTGTGTGTGTGTGTGTGTGTGTGTGTGTGTGTGTGTGTGTGTGTGTGTGTGTGTTGGATGAGGACTCTTTAGATGAAGGCTCAGCATGCCATTTCCCATTTCTATTTGTCTGTCTGCGGCTCAATGAGTCTCATTTAATAACATATATATTTTGATTCTGTCCTGCATTGTATGTTTGTACCTGCAGTACCTTGCTATGTACCATTTCCTCCCGTTACTGTGTCCTGCCTACAGTTGCAATACTTTGTTCATTGTAAGATTAATACAGAAGTAAACATTACACTGTGTATTTCTCGAAATTTGTTGTGACCTCCTTGGTGTGTCTGTTTCGTTAAATGTACATGATGCCTTGTTGAGTACAGTTAGTGCAATCATGTTGTGCTACAGCCACACAGCTCGTTTGTTGCCTTGCTGGCACATTTCTGTATTTACAGACATACACTGCAAGCCACCAAACAGTGTGTGGCGAAGGGTATCCTGTAGTGTTAATAGTCCTTTCCTGTTCCACCCACAGAGAGAGGAAAAAAATGACTTTGTCTATGCTTCCCTATGAACCCTAATTTCTCATATCTTATCTTTGAGGTCCTTATGTGAAATACAAGTTAGCAGCAGTAGGATCATTCAGCAGTCAACTTCATATGCTGGTTCTCTAAATTTTCTCGATAGCATTTCTCGAAAATAACGTCTCCTCTATTTCAGGGTTCTCATTTGAGTTCTCAAAACATCTCTATAATATCTGTATGTTTATTGAACCTACCAGAACACTTAAGCAATACTCAAGAGTAGGTCGCACTAGCATCCTACATGAGGTCTCCTTCATAGGTGAACCACACTTCCCTAAAATTCTCTCGATAAACTGAAGTTGTCCATTCACCTGTCCTACCACAGTCCTCATAATGCTTGTTCCATTTCATACTGCTTTAGAGCATTGCATTCAGAGATTTAAATGCCAAGGCCACTATTAATGCTGTGTCTGAGCATTACGGGTTTGTTTTCCTACTCGTCCACATTAACATATATTTTCTACATTTATGGCCAGCTGTCATTCACTTAACTTCAATACATTCCCATTCACCATGGCATCATCAGCAAACAACCACAGGTTGCCCACCCAGTCCACTAGTTCTCATGTAGACAGAAAATAATAGTGGTCCTATCATACTTCCCTGGGGCACTTCTTACAATACCCTTGTGTCTGATGAACACTCACCGTCTAGGACAACGTACTGGGTCCTATTACTTATGAAGTCTTTAAGAGCCACTTGCATATCTGAAAACCTATTCTGTGTGCACGTACCTTAGTTAACAGTGTGCAGTAGGGCTCTATGTCAAATACTTTTAACGTGCAGCTGCGCTGAACTCCCCATAGCTGGAATCTGCAGCACACTAGGATTAGGCTATAAGTTGCAGCATTAACGCACTGCTACAGCTGAACAATAAAACATCCAATTCTGTTTATATGTGATTTGTGAACAGGTTAACTTCAAAATTCACATAGTGCAATTTGAAGAACAATGAAATAATGCACAGTAAAACTGTAATATGCTGCACATGAGATCAAGTGGAAAGTGAAAGTTATGAGAGAGTATGAGCAGCAGAAAAGCCTGTTGCAAATCTACAATATTCCATCTACATGAGATAGCTCTGATGTAAAAGTATATTGCTGATATATCAAAATTAGGCTGTTTACCTGTGTTCCATTTTTTCTTCCCATGCACCTAATACACTCGTCACAAAATCTCCAGTAAACTTGAATGTTGTTTCCCAAATTGCTGTACTGGTAGCAAAGGATAATATTTCCAAAAAATCCGGAAATATTAACCATGATCTGTTCTTCACTGCTTTTTAATGGTTTTCCGTGCTTTTTTTCCCCTTACATAACACGAAGCAACTTCACTAATTTCCACAGCATGTACAAATGATGAGACCACATGAGCTACAGAGGTAGCGACTGTCCAATGAAATTTAAAACAAGAATTACACAAGTTAAATGTTTAACATGGTGATTGACCAGAACAGTAAATAATGCAAGTCTTTAGCTCATGTCGTTGAATAATTCACATTAGAATAAGAACAAAATAACTAATATGTAAGTAGGGCCCATTTTCAGTGGCGTCACAATATCTGGTGTGGGTAGACTGAGCCTGACCATCAATACAAAGCCACGGAGCATTTACATTTTGTTTACATTAGATTTACATTTTTTTGTTTACATTAGGTTTAAACATAAGATGAGCAAAGTATAGTGATCACAGCCGGTGTTGTTAAAGGGAGGAGTGGGAGTATCACATCAGGGAAGGGTGTTGCAAATCATTAAGCTGGTGCGGAACTTGTAGGTGTGCATGCAGCAGAGAATGAAATGCAGAGGAGGAAGTGGCTTGGAGAGATACTGAGGAGGATGTCTTATGGAATAGTTTTATCAGGTTATCATTTTGTGAAGGAACAGGAAATGGCAATGGTACTTACCTCCCCTAAATATATGTTTAAAACAATATACTTGGATTTGACATACCACATATACAAATTCCTGAAAATGGTGCTAATCACAAAAGTTATTTTTATCTTTCGCACTAGTAAACACAGACTCTGTGAGCCATTGTACAGTGAATCAGTAGAGTCCTATTTCATTTGCATATGGAGTGAGGGAAATTTACTGCCTCAGTACACACTGATCTCTTCTGTCTCTAATGACCTCATTGTTGATGTGTTGTTAAAACCCAGTCATTCTTCTCATATCCTATTGTTGTGGTCCATACATTCAATACACATGAAACAACAGAATGCACAATTGTATTCTAACACAAGTTCACTATGTTTATCTGACAAGGTTTTACAACCTCAGTGTTGCTTTTTCCTCCAAAGCTTTTCATTGAAATTAGTGTAGCATCTCTTTTAAGCTTTTGTATAAGGTCACTTGCCTTTTATGGTTCTAGCAAAACGTGATTTCATTCAGTATCTATTATGCAACCTAGTTGATAAAGTCTGGAGCAGTTCTGCAGAATTGGTCAGAAATCAGTTATTCTGACAACAGACTTTCAGCTATATCTGAGTGATATGCTCTGAGACAGCTGGGGAAACTACAGGAATATTTTCATGTGGGGAAAAAAATTCCCCAAGAGTTTTTCATTGTTGCTTTTTTCAGTTAAGTTTGTATAATTTTGATTCACGAGAATTCATGGTCTAACAAAGAATTTTACTTTAGGCCACTACTGCAGAATTGTACTGCAGCAATGAAACAAATGAGAGAATAACACCAAAATAGAATGAAGTTGCAAAGAAAATGCACCGTTTACAAAAACAAAACACGGTGGACACACAGGCATCTGCCGGCAGCAAAGTGTGTCAAAGGCTTTAGGACAAAGACTATGCAATACTTCATAACAACAAACTGCTTTTGGTGAACATGACGTCACAACTGTTTACATTTCTAACAGGTTGTGGGCAAATATTAAGAATGATGGTTTTCAAATTAAATTTCCTGTTATGAAGTATGAATTACATTACGTGTGAGAATGTGCAATGAATTTCTTAAGTCAAGGTGCATTTGACTCTCATTCAAAACTTAGCACTTTGAGTACCAGCCACATAGAAAAATTTCGGACCCTTATGACCAGCCATTTATGCCATTTTTAAAATTTTTGTGGTACATTTGTGTTTGATACACTGATCAGCCAGAACATTATGACCACCTGCCTCATAGCTGGTATGTGCACCTTTGGCACAGGTGACAGCAGTGATGTGTCATGGCATGGAAGCAATGAGGCCATGGTAGGTCGCTGAGGGGGAGTTGACAGCGCAACTCCACACATAAGTCACCTGATTCCATACATTCCGGGGAGCGAGCCAATGAGCTCTGACACCATGTTCAATCAAATCTAGATGTGTTCAATCGGGTTCAGATCTGGTAGGTTGGAGGGCCAGCACATCAATTGGAACTCACTACAGTGTTTCTCGTACCACTCAATCTTACTCCTGGCTTTGTAATTGGCGCATTTTCTTGTTGAAATATGCCGCTGCCATTGGGAAACATGATTGTCATAAAGAGTTGTATGTAGTCTGCAACTGGTACATGATACTCCTTGGCATCTTAGTGCATTGCACAAGCTCCACTGGACCTGTGGATGCCTATGTGAATTGTCCCCAGAACATAATGGAGCCGCTGCCAGGTTGTCTACACCCCACAGTATAGGTGTCAAGGAGCAATTCCCCTGGAAGATGATGGCTTCGCAACCTCCCATCAGCATAGTATTTCGAACACTCGACAAGTCGTGCAGTTTTCGAAATGGTCACGACAAGCCTATGGGTCATCACAGTCTGCCCCCAGTCAAACTCTGATAGATTGGGCGTCTTCCCCACGCTTAGTGGGAGTCTTCCCCATGCTTATTGATATTGCATATAGTATGTGTGTGTCTGACTAGCAGTCATTCCTCACCAGGTGGTGCTGCTATCTCCTGGATGGGTTTATATTGATACTAGGTCAGTCGTCATAATGTTGTGGCTGATCAGTGTATGTGATCACATGACATGAGCTAGGATTGCCTGAAAAAAGTGCATCCTAATCTTGATTTCAGTGTTTCAGAAGCTACCATGCAGTATTTGGTGGAATGCATATTTATACTTTTGTAATGCGAAAATATACAGTGTACTTGTTGCTGCGCGTCAAAGTTTTGGTTGTTTTTTTCTGGGTTTCATTTCCTAAAGTGCCCGGAAGTTTTACGCTGCTGTATAAAGCATTTACCATTCAAAGGACTGGTAGGTTTTGCAGCTCCAAGGGAAAGTATGTTGTCACTTAACATGGAAAATTGTAGTTTCATGCAGGAAAAATTGTATTTAAATTAGGAAATCCGGGAATATTTTTTGTGTTGTCTGCCTGTGTGAAATAAAATTGCGTGAGAGAACAGCCAGTGATGGAAAAGGATAACATCACTATTGAGCAGAATGTAACGGCTATAAATGTTGAGTCACAGGGAGCAAATATATATTATAATCATTGCTTAAGTATTGTAGAAAGTATAGGGACAAACACACTAAGAGAAAAATCAGAGCAGTATGTTGAAAACTTTCTACAATACTGTCTTACCTTAGAAACAAAAATAGTCCAACAAATCACAGTTCAGATTTCAGAAGAGTTGCCCTGTTGTGCATGCCATTTATGTCTTCACTAAACAAATTTTACAAGCATTAAATAACTGAATGCCACCACCTAGTATTTTCTGCAACCTATCTAAAGCATGTGACTGTGTGAATCACAATATTCTCCTAGATATACTGAAGTTTTATGGGATTGATACTTTAGCCAACCGTTGGATAATGTCAGATGTAAGCCAAAGAATACAGAAAGTTGTACTTAGTAATCCTGTACTTAGTAATCCAGCCAGTGTGGTTTGGGGACATTATTCAGACTGGGGACAAAGCATATATGGGGTTCTCCAAGTCTCAGTCTTAGGTCCACTAATGGTCCTCATATATGTAAACATTCTTTTTGCAGATGACACTAGTATTGTAATCAGTCCAAGTATACATACAGCAACAGAAGATATGTTAAACAATGTTCTTAAAAGTATCATTGACTGATTTTCTGGGAATGGTCTTGCCCTCCATTTTGAAAAGGTACAACATATTCAGTTCTGCATAAGCAGGGGAACCATGCTAGTAATAAGTGTAACACATGGCAAGGAAATAATAAATAGGGTGAAAACTTCAGAATTCTTAGGTGTCAATGTTGATGAGAATTTAAACTGGAAAAAGACACATTTTGGAATTCCTAAAATAACTTTGCTTGGGCACGTTTGAACTTAGAATCATTGTAAATCTTGGGGTGAGACAGATCAATAAGTTCACATATTTTGTATATTTGGAATAATGAATTATACAAATGTGTGGTGTCTGTTCTTTCAGACATGTTCGCAGCTGTGATACGTATTATGAAATTGTAGGTGACGGAGGGGAGGGGGGGGGGAGGCACAGAAAGGAGAGAACAGACACAGTGCATTTATATAATTTATTCTCCTCAATGGGCTATGAATCCAACACCTTCACTGCGAATGAAATATCACATTTGACCTCCTGTGGGAATCTCAAAGTAGTAAGCAAAGAGGACATAGACAGAGATTGTGGACAGGTGGTGCTGGATGGGAATGTGGGTTTTCTGAGTGGCGTACCAAGATAGCCCATGTAATTGCAATAAACACTGTGTCCAGGTGGCACAATGGTTAATGCAGCTGCCTAATAAGCAGGAGATCTTGGGCCCAGATTCCAGTCTGACACGCACTTTTGCTCGTCGCCTCTGAATTCGCATAAAGTCCGAATGCAGCTGACATTCCTTCCCTCTCCTTCCTCTCCCATCCTCCCATCAGCTTCAGTTTTCATAAAATAGAATAATGTTTTGCAGTAACTCACCTTTATGAAACTAAAGTGTGCGTTGCTCAAAAATGTGGTGTGAGAATAATATGGGGTGCTCACCCACGATGATCTAGCAAATATTTTTCAGGAATTGGACATACAGATTACTGCTTTACTTGTATATTTATTCCCTCATGAAGTCTGTTGTAAATAATCTACCACAGTTGAAAAGAAAATTAAAATTTGAAAATAAACCCAAAAAGTATCTCTTCAACAACTACTCTTGTTCTGTAGAATTATTTCTGTTATTGTATGTGTACAAGTTGGTGGGTCGGAATAATCAACTCCAGTCTTCATATTTGATATTAGTACTAACAATAATTTAAAAAATATGTATAAATGTTCAATTTGCAGCAATATGTACAAATTAATTTGCAATGTGAATGTAATATGACTCATTCCACATCGTTACGATTTATCAAGCAAATGGTCCATGGAACATGAAACTAACTTGCACACGGTTTACTTACAGATGCACTCCACTTTCCCAGGAGCCTTTCAACAAATCTAAATATTATGTTTGCCTTCCAGTTTTTTGAAACATATTTCTTAGGTGTGTGCCATTCATATGACTTATTGAAATGATTCAGAATTGAGGAGAAAAGGATTTTTAATGTATCTACTACATCCCTTTAGTGGTATTACAAATGAGTAAAATAAGAATGAACTCTTGACATTTAGTTGTACATATTATAACAGTCCTGGCGAAGTGTGGCTCAAGAACCATTCTCCTCCAGCGAGCAGCAGCTGCCCCCCACCCTCGCCGCCCCAGCACTACTTGTGTGGTAACATCAGCAACCCAACCCAGCCATGCCCACCAATTGCAGAAATGAACATCAGTCATTGGGGATCATGAGCCCTACTTACTCTCCATACAAAAGAGTCACAAGATGTAAGCTATTAAAACATAAATTTCAAACAATGTAAGTTTACACTGAAATCTAGTAATATCTGCAAACATATGAGAAATAGTGCATTTCTTTCTGTGCAGCTGTAGGTTCAGAAAATTTCACCAATTTGCAAAATTTGTTAGAAATGTTAATTCTGATTTTAAAAAAATGAATCCTTAAGTTTATTTTAAAATTATGTAGCATCTAATTTCACATCTTTATTTAAAAACTTGAAACATTCTGTTCTAAGTGGGGTGGGGTGGGGGGCATTTGCTCAACCAATGAATTTCGGAATGGCGTAGTACATTTCTATATTCTAAATCAACTTCTTCCAAAAATTGTGTAAATTTTCAAGAGATGGTGATTCTTTTCCTCCACCTATTACTTTTGCTTTTCATTGCCTTCATTGTGGACAGCACTCTGAGGCTTTTCTCAATTTGTGCTTCTTGGTGAACAGTACAATGAAAAGTTAAACGATTTGTTCTATTTCTTTTGACCAAGGAAGCAATGTTCGCTGCATACTGTAGCTATTGTGCCGCTGGTCCAAATTGCAGAGTATTTTCTAAAACTACCAATTTTGTGAACACTCCTTTTAACTGCACTAAAAATGTCCAAACATGATATTCTGGAACCAAAGTGAATACCTCTTCGTCTTCAAAAAAAAGTTGTCCAATATTAGGCAAATAAAAGTAGAAAACCAAGATACGTTCGATCAGCACTCTCTTCTGCATACCAAAAATAATACTGAAAGTTTGCAGTTAAATTGTTTAATATATTTTTAATGTTATCATCCATATAAAGAATTTGATTTTTTAGTGATATGTGTCAAAGCATCATAGTGACAGAACGTTTTTGCCATTTCTGTTGCACATTCTCTCACGAGTATGCCACCGCTGTAGCAATTGTGATTGTCTGAAAATTTTAAGCATACCATACACGATACAGCTAAACTCTTTTCTTAAGGATTTACTGGTTCAGACAACTCCTGTATTTGTATTTTCAACTTGTTCACTAAAACCCGTCGTTTATCATGTGAGTAATACCCATGTGTTGCTTCATGTAGTGAAAAGAAATGTTTTGACTTGAGAATTTTTTACTTATTAAACGTTAAGATTTTTCATCCAAATTGTGTGCAAAAAAATGCTTACTCTACTCCTCACAGAAAAGACGATTTTCAGTATTCTTCCTTTAGACATTCCCAAGAACTGCAGTAGAGATATTGAGAGGTAGTGCAATATTAAGAAACGAGAGTGGAGCAAGTGGACCATCGTGTCAGTTATGCCTGTTCATGGTCCAAGAATGAGTGAATATGCAGGAGCTGGGAGCCTTTGCTTTGAGTAAATAATCAAAGGGATGCTGCCTCCCCTGATCGCTTACAGACAAGCGAACTGTAGTCTGCAGAGAAGCTGTGATGGCACCATGCAGGTAGAGTTTGAGGGGGAAGCACTTGGTAGAGGAGAAAGTCTCGCAAGACATGCTTCGTCATCATTATATTATAACCTAGACAAGAGAGAAATTTTTCAACACATATGAAAAATAAACACAGGTTTACACCCAAAGAGGAGGAGCATTTTTCATAAATTCAAATTCTACGACACAAATTAAGAGCAACGTGGCTGAAAGTGACATTTCAGTGAGCTTTCTGGTTGTGTTATGATGGCCATTAAATATTAAGGGTGTGGGTAGTTTCATGTAAACACTAAAAAACTGGTGGCAGTTAGGGATGGTGTTGTTGCTATGCCAGTAATAGTTGAAGGTAAGATATTTAGATGCTGCACTGAGTGGGGTAACACAGTGGTTAGCACACTGTGGACTCTCAAAATTATCGTGTGGTCTGTGATTTAGGTTTTCCGGGATTTCCCTAAATTACTCGGTTCTTTTGAAAGGGTATAGCTGGTTTCCTTTGCCATCCCACCTTGATCCAACCTTGTGCTCCTTCTCTAATGACCTCGACACTAATGGTATGTTAAACACTTATCTTACTTACTTACTTACTTACTTACTTACTTACTTTAGTTACCACAATCAGATCAGAATGTAGATGTAGGTACAAAAGTACAAATTGTTATTCTCTAAACTCACACATTTATTGTGTTAATGATCAGCAGTATGGAAATATTTTTTTGCTTTGCCAACAGAATTTCACCAGTAATAGTGTTGACTTAATAAATGTGCAACAAAGTTTATCTGTTATGTTTCAGAGTTTATTTACTGTGCATCACACATGATACTTATGATATACTTTTTCTAGTTTAGCATGCATTATTAGGTTAGCGGCATCTTCAGCTTCTCCCAACAGTGTACTGTGATATTTCATCTGACGCTTACTGGCTTAATATTTTGAATTTTGATATTAGTTTTTAACTTACATATCTTATGTCTGAATGAATCATTTGCATATTTATTCATATTTACTTCCTCTTAACCAGCTTATCCACTGTGCCTCATGTTGCGAGCCATACCACAGATTCTGCCTGGAAGACGGCCTTCGTGATCCAAACATAAAAGCATTTGGCGGCACCTCACTGTCAAACTGGGTGTGTCAACGCTGCACGGTGTGTTCAGTGTGTGGTAATGGGCAAGGACAGCAGCTCAGCTGTCAGCGTTGCCATCGCACTTACCATACAGATTGCCTGAGTGGTCGACGACTCCACAGTGCCGATAGACCATGGGTGAGTTCTATTGTATATACATACAAACTAAACTTGCTGGTACAAATGAATATTAAACTTCAGGACCTTACACACTTCTGTTTAGCATTTGCCAGTAAATTTAGACTGTGTAAGTTAAAGGCGAGTTGGTAGTGGTGGTGGTGGTGGTGGAGGGAAAATGTGAGAACGAACTATAAAGTGCAACTCAGAAACTTAAAAAAGATTTAATTTGTCTGGCTAAAATAAACACTGGTTAGATAACTAGTAGGATGTGTATTTCAGGCAAGTTGAAACTTCAATTTGGAAGAAAATGAAACTTTTTATTGTCTTGAGGTTGAAGCACTTCTATGTTTGCTTACAAACAAATTTGGTGTTGGAAGGGGTTCTCCATGAGGTAAAATTTTTTTTTCTTCTATTACCAAAGCAGCAGCATCAGTGGGCTCTTATTCTCTTTCTTGTTACCACGTGCTGTGGTTTTCTTGGTTTTTTATGTTTTGCATTATGGTTTTCCTTTCACACTCTCTCATTTTTTTCTGGGTTTCCCTGTTGCCTTCATTGTGAAAAACTGCACTATTTAACTTTCACTGTCGCTGTTTACAGACTGCGGACCCCCTCCAAAAACGAATTTGTATTGTCATTTTATGGTAAATATAGAAGGTTTTAGGTAAAAGCACACAATGAGCAACTAATGGCATTGGCAAGTGAATGTAGAGGTAATTTACAAGACATAGAAACTGTATCAAGGAAGAGCTGAAGGGAGAAATGTACAAAAAATACTTGAGATAGTGATTACTTCTGAATATTGACAAATAGTTATTCCGTTGAAACACACATTATTTGAGGTACAAGATATGTTCACTGGCCAGGATTTTAAAATTGTTGGTTTACACATAAGATACTCTCTTTGATGTTAATAGTGATTTTCAGCCATTTGGAACTGGAACCATTCACACTATTTCTTTGTTGATAGGCAGAGACTAAGGAGGGGTTTGTACAACCATTATGAATTACAATTAACTTACTTTGAGCTCTTATTTTTGGAAGTGACAACAACTGAGGAACCAGCGCATTATGCAAAACATTTAATGCACTATGGGTTCTACACGTGTTTCTGTGCACACACATTTTCCCACAACCCAGTCCACTTGGGCTGTGCTTAGCCATAGTGAGTGGCAGGGCACTGCCAAATTGGGCATCAAAACAGACTATGAACGTGGGACTGTACACCTGAACACTTCCATCAGCAGTATAGGTATTCTCAGGAACTATAAGATTAACTGGGCCAGCCCATTTACCTGTTGTGCTACTACAGCATCATTGATGGGAGGGTTCTCGTAGTTATTGGGAACATCATTCTTAGCAGAAATTGATGAAAGAGAACTACCTACCTACTAATTGTGTTAGCTGGGGCATCTTGTAGAGAGCTGTGCTTCCATTGAGAGTGTGATAGCTGTTATTTTAAGGTATCTTGATCTTCATAACAGAATTTCACACTTTCAGAATTTTTATTATTTTTAGATGTGAGCGTTATATCTGTGACCACATCTTCTTTCTCATTGTCCCTAGATATAAATGTCTGCATATACACTACAGTGATTCTTCTAAAAAAAAAAGTTCAAGGAAAGAGAAATCATTTACTAGAAAGAGCTTTTTGCACATACCTTTGTGAGACAAAAGACATGCTGTAGGCATGCTGAAACGAAGACTTACGCAGGTACTGACTGCCAACTACTGACTGATAGTCAGTTGTATATATCAAAACATGGACTTCTTGAATGTTCTAGAAGCTGTATTGTTCAAATTAATGATTATAGTGACATTCGGCGTGGGTATTATTAACAATTTTATGGTAACTTACGTTTCTTCTCTCTTGCAAAAATCAAAAGTATAAAATAATTGTAAAAGTTATTTTATAAAGTTGTAAAATAGAAATTTTGTGTTTACAAAATAGGTGCCACATTTAAAGGGCAGTATTTAACTGCACAGCACAATTTAAAGATCTCCTTTTTATATCACATCACAGTGCGTAAGCGTGAAGCTTGGCTCAAAGGTGCCTATGGCCTTCCTCTGTAATGGTGCAAAACGTGGCGCTCTGTGAAGTCACCTTCAGGCTCATTGACAGTTCTAACTGCAAGGTGTTGACAAATGTGAGAAAAAAAGGCCAGAACTCAGAAGTTCATGTAAGGTGTAAGTTGGGTTAATGATCCTCTTGCCCACATTTCACACTTTCTTTTGACGCCTCTGCAATGAAGATTAGAACTGCGATTCCTAGTGTTTAAAACATGTCATTTTCATATGAGTAGCCGAGGAAAGTATTTCACACACACCACTGCTCAGAATTGACCTGAAAAGGCTTCAGGGGATGGTATAAAAGGTGTCAAAGAAACCATCTCTTCCTCTGGGACATTGATTCCCACATGTTTTACAGCCAAAAACGACAGTTCGCAGTGTGATGAGCAACAGGACAACGTCCGTGACAACGTTTTGTACTGCTGACACCTCCTGGATGGTTCAATACTTCTTTACTTTGGAGTGTCATGAGACGGCAATCAATTTTTGCTGTTGAGTACAGGGCAGAACCGCTAGAGACCATTCATTCCTGTCTGACAAAATGTGAATGTGATCCAAAGCAGCAAAGGATGTTTATACTTTTTCAGACCTCATGTTTCACACATTTCTATGGCATGATCATGGGAGGGGGGAAGGGGGACACGGACATTGTTATATGTTTGAATAAAATGGCAGGTTGTCCCTCTACACTCCCCACACTGTTTGGTGACAGCCTCGGTGCCTGTGGTATAGGCAACCCTTTTGACACAATTATGTCTCACATGTGGCCAGCAAATGCCAGTGCAGTGGTGTAGTGCAACTCACCTGTTTGGTTTTGATGGACAAGGAAATCATTTTCATTGCAAAGAAAGATACACATTCCTATTTCAATGATTTATTTATTGGTTACAATGAATATTCAGAAACAGGTGATACCAACTCTGGTAGTAATAACAACTCGGCATCAGCGACAACCACTGTGGGTCACAGAATTGATGCAGTCATGGGGGATGTTGGTCCAGATGTTTTGTAAGGCATTGGTCAATTTCCCACCTTTTCCTGGTTGGAGATGCATGTGCCTTAGCCTTCATTTCATGTATTCCCACACACTTTCAATTGGATTTAAGTCGGAGCGGTTGGCCACTCCCCAACCTGAATGACATATGGCTCCTCTGTCTCATCCCGCTAGCGCTCTACACTCAGTGCTGGAGGTGGCTCATCAAAAAGGGCATTTTCTCGTTAAGTCTGGTGCCTCCGCAAACTGCGATAGGCCTGCCATGAATTGCAGTGTGTTGGGAAATGACATTTGACTGATTTCTTGCTTCCTCATCATGATTGCCAAACATTGGTCGTGCAGTCATGACCTTCTGTGGAGAAATGTGACTCACCCATGAATAGCATTAAGCATTTAATGCCTCAACGCTCCATACGCCACTGAATGTGTTGTTTGGTAAACTCCAACCTGACCAGGACATCACATTGTAAGGCCTGTCTCCTGATAACATTGCAGCACTCTGGACACCACATGCTGAGGGACGCCAAACATGTTCGCAATATAACGCTGTAACCTACCATCTCCAGACAGAGCAACAGCTTGGATAACTCCAGCTGAAGAAAGTTGTCTCCATAACACATTTCTGTAGAACACAATAAACATTCTAAGTCCTTTGTGCTGAAGTGAGCCAGAGTGTAAGGAACACTTTTAACATTTTTTTTATTCCCAGGTTTCATACAATGCACTGAAAAAAATGATTTTTGTCCATCAAAGCAAAATAGCTTGGTTGCACACTTCTCTGCACTAGCATTTGCTGGCTGCCTACGAATTGTTACGTTTTTGGAAAGTGTTACCTATACTGCTAGTGCTTTGGTATCACTAAATGGCCTCTCACCATACAGGTACATGTTAAATGTGGTCAGTGGTACACATGTGGCACCAAGGCTGTTGCCGAACTGGGGGATTATAGGGGGACCGTTTGCCATTTTATTCAACCATATAGCAATGTCCGAGCCCCCGTCCCCCAAGTCTGTGATCATGCTACATGCCACAGGAACATGAGGGCTGAAAAACCATAAACATACTTTGCTGCTTCAGATCACATTCAAATTTTGTCAAGTTTTTTTGAATGGTCCGTAATGGTTCTTTCTACCCAGTACACCAGGGCCAGCCAGAAATTCTGCACACATGGAGAGCTGCTGCACATGTGCGACTTCCTGGCCACAGTGTGTACACTTACCATATGTGTAAACAGGCAAACAGAACTATAACCGCTAATTCAGTATGTGTCTCTAAACACACATGTCACTGGTTCACTTTCCCCACTAGCTGGGATACATTGTACATAGGGCTCTCTCATGCTCCTTTCACAGTGTGCAAAGCTGTTGTGGGAAGGTACTGTGTTATTCCATCACCCTATCAACAAACGACATGGTTAAAAATAAAAAGTGCAGAAATATGCTGGATTTGTTTTATGCCCATGTTAGGTACCTAAATACCCTTCATTTCAATGATATCACATGTTCGGCTCAGTAATTAAAGAATAATTTTTAAGCATGTAAGTATACCTTGAACAACTGGTTTAATACCAAATTTTTCAGATAACAATGTTCGCCTCTGTAATATGGAACAGGATGAGGCACAATTAGTAAATAAAAGTTTTAAATTAGACGAAAGAAAGAAGTCCAAAACGTGTTTATCATTGGTGATGAGAAACTATAAAGTTAATACAATGAAATGTTCACTCTACAGCGGAGTGTGCGCTGATATGAAACTTCCTGGTAGATTAAAACTGTGTGCCCCACCTAGACTCGAACTCGGGACCTTTGCCTTTTGTGGGCAAGTGCTCTACCTAGCACGGCTCACGCCCCGTCCTCACAGCTTTACTTCTGCCAGTACCTTGTCTCCTACCTTCCAAACTTCACAGAAGCTCTTCTGCGAACCTTGCAGAACTAGCACTCCTGA
Organism: Schistocerca cancellata; assembly: GCF_023864275.1. Classification (NCBI taxonomy): domain Eukaryota; kingdom Metazoa; phylum Arthropoda; class Insecta; order Orthoptera; family Acrididae; genus Schistocerca; species Schistocerca cancellata. Next base: position 235,216,060 of record NC_064629.1, on the reverse strand, counting down.
AAGAAAGGATATTGCGGAGACATTGCTTAGCCACAGCCTGAGGGATGTTTCTAGAATGAAATTTTCACTCTACAGCGTAGTGTGCGCTGATATGAAACTTCCTGGCAGATTAGAACTGTGTGCCGGACCGAGACTCGAACTCGGGACCTTTGCCTTTTGCGGGCAAGTGCTCTACCAATTGAGCTACCCAAGCACGACTCATGCCCCATCCTCACAGCTTTACTTCTGCCAGTACCTCGTCTCCGCTGTAGAGTGAAACTTTCATTCTAGAAACATCGCCCAGGCTGTGGCTAAGCCACGTCTCTGCAATATCCTTTTTTTCATTAGTTCTAATTCTGCAAGGTTCGCGGAAGAGCTTCTGTAAATTTTGGAAGGTAGGAGACGAGGTACTGGCAGAAGTAAAGCTGTGAGGATGGGGCGTGAGTCGTACTTGGGTATCTCAGTTGGTAGAGCACTTGCCCACGAAAGGCAAAGGTCCCGAGTTCAAGTCTCGGTCCGGCACACAGTTCTAATCTGCCAGGAAGTTTTATAAAAGTTAATATCAGGCACAAAAGCACGATACGCTGATAAATTCAAGCAGTTACAAAGATTTTCGTCAGTAATACTCAATCGAAACTTTGATTTATTCATTTTCATTACAGAGAAAAGTCTTTCACACATGTGTAGGTTGAAACCAGACATGGACATAACCCTCATGGCTTCATGAGACGGGCATGGGAATTCTTGCTGTGGAAAGTTTTCATCGAATTCTTTTGTACTTTGTACTGCAAAGAACTTGTCCTTCAGCCGTGTAGTGCACTGCAGGTTGATCAGTTCCATCTGCAGATGAATCTGAGCACCTTCAACTGATGCTGAAAATGGCTGTGCAAAGCAACAAATGATAGGAGACACACTTGTAACGTCTACAAATTGTGCTTAAAATTGCTTCTTAATTTTTATAATTATTGACACACATTCTTGAAATGCAGCACTTTCATGTACCAAACCAAGGGTACGGAAAGTTTCAGTGTTTTCAGACAATAGTTGGATCTCCCAAAGAGCAAGCTGCCTATCAAAAGTGTTTACTTGTTCCAAAATGTCAGAAATTAAAATTATTTTCACTTGCAAACTGATGCCCATGCAGTTCATGTGAGATGTAATGTCCATGAGAAGTGTGAGGTCTGATATCCATCAAGAATCTTCCAATTTTGCTTCACTCTTTCCTGTCTCGTGTAAGAAATGTACTAGACCAAACATAAATAAAAAAATCTTTCCAGCATTTTACCTCGACTGACCCAGTGTCCTTTGTTCTAGTAAGGTATATCACTGTACTCCTCTTCTAATTCCTCCAAGAACTGCCGAAACTGGCAATGCGTAAGCCCACGTGTTTTCAGATAGGTTACAGTGCATGTAATAATTTGCGTGATGTTTTCTAACGTTACTGATTTTGCACAAAACGGCTCTCGATGTAGAATGCAGTGAATTCCATACAACATCTCATTTGTGTGCATTCTACCTTTTTGCGTATCAGGTCTATGAGCCCTCTCTGATGGCATCATTTTGCTGGTGCTCCATCCGTGGTCACTGATATTAACAGATTCCAATCCGTGCTGACACCATTGATCGCTTGCTTGGCAGCTGCTAGGAAGTCCACATCTGTCATAGGCACTTTGAAAGGCAGTAACAAGGGGACCTTCTGGTCTCGGAAATTCAGTTCGGGATGAGACTTCACAGGTTGGTAGTGCACCTCAGGGGTGTCCACTCATAGTGGTCTTAAAGCGTGCTTTCAGGAAAAAAAAATTTAAAAAAGCAAGGGGGTGGGGGGGGGGGGGGGGTGGATCATCGAAAGTCTTAGGCGTAGCTCATACGCACCTCATATATGGTAAGAAGTAGCATTCCAGCATATGGATAAAATAGCCATGCTAGAAAGGCATATGGACAATCCGGGTGTGATCCTACCTACCTACTGATACAATTCAGTTTATTTTTTAATTGTTTTAAAAATTATAACAACTTTTAAATGAAGTTAGTGACCTAAAGTATTATCAATTAAATCATAAATAATTTTATTTATCTTATGAAATGACTGTCACAGCTACTTAAAATGTGAGTTACACTTATCAATATTTTCTTTTTGAAAAGTTAAATAATTTCAAATGCATTTTTAATGGAGGTAAATTAATTACTACTGTCACAAAATTCTGGGTGACGTTTCAGTCATATAAAATGTTTTTCAGTGGCATGGTCATATGTAAATTTTGTATTTTATGTCCAAGCACCAGAATGATAATTGGCAGAAAAACAGTGAAAACAAAAAATATTTTGTCATTTTGTACAATTTATGAAGGACAATTGTTTACAGGAACAATGCTTTTTTTAGAGGTCTGTTGAAAAACATACTTTGTTTACATTCGTGAGAACTGCTGTTTCATCAGAAACCCTGGAAGCATACCAGTCATATCGGATCATTTCCTTTAAAATTGGCAGTGCCAGCTGATGATGGACGGACTATTGATAGTATTTTTGTACAGTCTTCACGAGAGTTTGTCAGTTTATGTCTCCACTATTATCGATACAATAAGGGCAATTTTGTATATGCTTCATCAATTTTTTTTTCTTGTCTATAAAAATAGACATCAATGTTTGAATAAGTGGTGTACCTATCGGAGGTGTCACTGTAATTGTACATGTTGATTATTTCTCATCATCCTGAAGGATTTCATCGTATAATTCAGCCTTTGCTTGTCCACCCCAAGAGTCAATAATTAACAGAAACTCTTCTTGACCCACATAAAGACTTCAAACACTGGGTGAGAAAGTCAGTATACAGCTCTGTTGTTAGCTTCCCAGATTTGGAAGACATTATTAGAACATTTTTATAATTTCTTTTCCTGTTTTTTTAACTCTGGGGCCAAAGTTACCAGTTGCCTCTTGTGAACACACACACACACACACACACACACACTCTTTAGGTAGGATTAGGTAGGATGTTTCCAGACAGATTGAGAGCATATAGAGAGTGTATGTATGCATCACTTTATTCATGCCATGTCTTTTGATGAAAATAGTTTGTACACAGACTAGTACTGACATCTGGAAAGAAAGAACAACCACAATCGAAGAATTTTGTTAGAGAATCGTAAAAACAGAGAGAGCAAAATGAATTCTTAAATATGGCGCAGTAAATCCTGTCTGGTTAGTGTTGATAAAAAAATCTTTGTTGAAATCCGGTATCCGTTTTAACACCTGGGTTCGAAAAGCATGTGCTGCAGCCAAAGTTTCTTCGATCATCGTTGTGTTGTCTTTTCTTGAAACAAATCTTGTCACTTTTTGCTGACAAATTCCATATTTATTTTTGAATATATGAACCCAGTTGTCAGAAGTTTTAAATTCAAAATCTGTAAACTGTTGTGCTGCTACTAAAGACCACTGTTGTAAATTTCGTATAAACATTTACTGATAATTGTCTTTGGCTTCAACAAAAAATGATGATATGTCCAGGAGCTGATTGCTGCATACTTATCAAATTGATAGCCCCCCTTTTTTATGTCTTCTTCCCATTGGGATAAATATTCTTTCTTTCTTAACTGGCTGCATCCTTTTTTTGTAATATTTGTAGTTGGCACCAGGGCTGAGGCTTTGCGAGGATCTACTTCTCTTTCCTTCTTTTCTTCTCTTTCGTATTCATCGGATAACTTGTGGTCTTCGTACTTTTCAAATGGTTCACATTCACAGTTTTCATTTTTGTGAGCAAATTCATCAGCAGTCACAAGCATTTTTTCAGCCAACATGTCCATAGTACGTCTATAAATTTCTTCACTCATCAACATTGCTTCACGAGAAATTGTCGTTCAAGATTCTGATGCAGTCAAATTATTTGCAGCAAGCAAGCTTTTGTAATAAATAACTGCATCTTTTACATCATCTTCATCACTTCACTGTAAAATGAGTCTGCAGCTTCTCATACTCATGCATTGTATTCATTGACAAACATTTTTAATTCACTATATTGTAAAAATTGCAATATTATTTCACACTACAGAACGCTCCAGTCTCTGCAAAAGTCAGGAATGAAGTGGTACTGTAGCAGGTAAGGTCCATTGCTCGATTAGTTCAGTGCAAGCCTTGACATTTCCTGACTGTCTGCCTGTTTCTATATACAATAGGGCAACAGCTGTACTTTGCTTTTCCATGAATACACCGGTACCTCAAATTTACAATGAATATTTATAACCTTTCCACAGCTTACAATATCACCAAATTTTATTATAATATTATAATGACAGTACTTAACACTTTTAATTTACCTCCATTAAAAATGCAATTGAAATTATTCGACCTTTTAAAAAGAAAGTATTGACGAGTGTGATCCACATTTTAAGTAGCTACTGACAGCCATTTCATAAACAAAATAAAATTATTTGTGATGTAATTGATAATACTGTAGGTCATTAACTTTATGTAAAAGTTGTTATAATTTGTAAAACAATTAAGAAAACAAAGTAAAATCAAGCCTCCAGGTAGGATCGAACCCAGATCGGTCATTTGACATTCTAGCACACCACCTGTATGCTGAAATGCTACTTCTGACCAGATATGAGCTGCATATGGAACTATGTTTAAAACTTGGGAGCCCATTTTCTCAGAATTTTCTAAATAGTGTGCTTTAAGTCTTCTATGAGTGGGCACACTTGAGGTATGCCACCAACTTGCAAAGTCTCATCCCAAACTGAATTTCCGAGACTGGAAGGTCCCCTGGTAAGTCCATACATCCTCTGTTACATGTAGAGCGTTACACATCTGATACGTATATTACTACTACCTGAGCTGTATTTGTAAGATCTGGTGCTTCATTAAGTGCAACTAATGAAGCAACAAAGCCCCTAGTGAGCCATAACACTTATGGCCCGTGTCACTGTTTCGAAAAACCAATTTCTTAAAACCTGCTGATGTTCATGGACACACAAGTTATGCAGCACCAAGGAGACATTCTTTTACAAACTCCCCTTTTGAAAGCAGTTTCCCGGATCTTGCTATTCTTAATGCAATTTTGAGACTTGCTTGCAATGCAGATATACTGTGATTGTGATTCTGGATAATTGAAAACAGTACGTTGTACAGTAAAATACACTGAAGAACCAAAGAAACTGGTATACCTGCCTAATATCATGTAGGGCCCCTGCGAACATGCAAAAGTGCCACAGCACGATGTGGCATGGACTTGACTAATGTCTGAAGTAGTGCTTGAGGGAATTGACACCATGAATCCTGCAGGGCTGTCCATAAATTTGTAAGAGCATGAGAGGGTGGAGATCTCTTCTGAACAGCATGTTGCTACGCATCCCAGATATGCTCAATAATGTCCATGCCTGACTGACTATTGGGGTCCATGGATCCATGAGGTTGCCTCGATACCCTTAAACATCCATCCACTTGATACACTTTGAAATGAGACTCGTCCAACAAGTCAACATGTTTCCAGTCATCAACAGACCAATGTTGATTTTGATGAGCCCAGACGAGGCGTAAAGCTTTATCATGCAGTCATAAAGGTTATATGAGTGGACCATCGGCTCTGCAAGCCCGTATCGACGATGTTTCATTGAATGTTTCGCATTCTGATGCTTGAAGATGGCCCAGAATTGAAATCTGCAGCAATTTGCAGAATGGTTGCATTTCTGTCACGTTGAACAATTATCTTCAGTTGTTGTTGAACCCATTCTTGCAGGATCTTTTTCCGGCCCCACTGATACCAGAGATTTGATGTTTTACCGGACTGCTGATATTTACGGTACATTCATGAAATAGTTGTCTGCGAAAATCCCCACTTCATCGCTACCTCGGAGATGCTGTGTCCCATCGCTTGTGCACCAACTATAACACCATGTTGAAACTCACTTAAATCTTGATAAAGTGCTATCGTAACTGCAGTAACGGATCTAACAATTTTGCTACACACTTGTTCTATATAGGCATTGCCGCCCGCAGCGCTGTATTCTACCTGTTGACATATCTCTGCATTTGAATACGCATGCTTATACCAGTTGCTTGGGCTCTTCAGTATAGTTTACTAATTACATTTGTTACCTTCCTTTCATTAACGCAATATCACAAATGCCATTTTTCGATAAGTTAATAACATTTTAATTAATCAACAGAAAATGAAAATATTTTATTTTTCGATACATGTCTTGTGAAGAAACATTCCACATGGGAAAAATATATTAAAAAAAGATGTTGTGACTTAACAAACGGGAAAGCGCTGGTAGATAGACACAATAAAACACACACACACACACACACACACACACACACACACACACACACACACGTCAAGCTTTCGCAACCCACGGTTGCTTCATCAGGAAAGAGGGAAGGAGAGGGAAAGACGAAAGGATGTGGGTTTTAAGGGAGAGGGTAAGGAATCATTCCAATCCCGGGAGCGGAAAGACTTAACTTAGGGGGGAAAAAGGGACAGGTATACACTCGTGCGCGCGCGCACACACACACACACACACACACACACACACACACACACACACACACACACACACATCCATCCGCACATATACAGACACAAGCAGACTTATGTAAAGGCAAAGAGTTTGGGCAGAGATGTCAGTTGAGGCGGAAGTACAGAGGCAAAGATGTTGTTGAGTGACAAGTGATGAACAAGGGGCGGCAACTTGAAATTAGCGGAGGTTGAGGCCAGGTGGGTAACAGGAAGAGAGGATATATTGAAGGGCAAGTTCCCATCTCTGGAGTTCGGATAGGTTGGTGTCAGTGGGAAGTATCCAGATAACCTGGACGGTGTAACACTGTGCCAAGATGTGCTGGCCGTGCACCGAGGCATGTTTAGCCACAGGGTGATCCTCATTACCAACAAACACTGTCTGCCTGTGACTGTTCATGCAAATGGACAGTTTGTTGCTGGTCGTCCCACATAGAAGGCTTCACAGTGTAGGCAGGTCAGTTGGTAAATCACGTGGGTGCTTTCACAGGTGGCTCTGCCTTTGATCGTGTACACCTTCCGGGTTACAGGACTGGAGTAGTTGGTGGTGGGAGGGTGCATGGGACAGGTTTTACACTGGGGGCGGTTACAAGGGTAGGAGCCAGATGGTAGGGAAGGTGGTTTGGGGATTTCATAGGTATGAACCAAGAGGTTATGAAGGTAAGGTGGACGGCAGAAAGACACTCTTGGTGGAGTGGGGAGAATTTCATGAAGGATGGATCTCATTTCCGGGCAGGATTTGAGGAAGTCGTATCCCTTCTGGAGAGCCACATTCAGAGTCTGATCCAGTCCCGGAAAGAATCCTGTCGCGAGTGGGGCACTTTTGGGGTTCTTCTGTGGGAGGTTCTGGGTTTGAGGGGATGAGGAAGTGGCTCTGGTTATTTGCTTCTGTACCAGGTTGGGAGGGTAGTTGCGGGATGTGAAAGCTGTTTTCAGGTTATTGGTGTAATGGTTCAGGGATTCGGGACTGGAGCAGATTCATTTGCCACGAAAACCTAAGCTGTAGGGAAGGGACCGTATGATATGGAATGGGTGGCAGCTGTCATAATGGAGGTACTGTTGCTTGTTGGTGGGTTTGATGTGGATGGATGTGTGAAGCTGGCCATTGGACAGATGGAGGTCAATGTCAAGGAAAGTGGCATGGGATTTGGAGTAGGACCAGGTGAATCTGATGGAACCAAAGGAGTTGAGGTTGGAGAGGAAATTCTGGAGTTCTTCTTCACTGTAAGTCCAGATCATGAAGATATCATCAATAAATCTGTACCAAACTTTGGGTTGGCAGGCCTGGGTAACCAAGAAGGCTTCCTCTAAGCGACCCGTAAATAGGTTGGCGTACGAGGGGGCCATCCTGGTTCCCATGGCTGATCCCTTTCATTGTTAGTATGTCTGGCGTTCAAAAGTGAAGAAGTTGTGAGTTAGGATGAAGCTGGCTATGGTAATGAGGAAAGAGGTCTTAGGTAGGGTGGCAGGTGATCAGCGTGAAAGGAAGTGCTCCATTGCAGCACATGTGGGATATTTGAGTGTAGGGAAATGGCATCAATGATTACAAGGATGGTTTCCGGGGGCAACAGATTGGGTAAGGATTCCAGGCATTCAAGAAAGTGGTTGGTGTCTTTGATGAAGGTTGGTAGACTGCATGCAATGGGTTGAAGGTGTTGATCTACGTAGGCAGAGATACGTTCTGTGGGGTTGGTAACCAGCTACAATGGGGCGGCCGGGATGTTTGGGTTTGTGAATTTTAGGAAGTAGGTAGAAGGTAGGAGTGCGGGGTGTCGGTGGGGTCAGGAAGTTGATGGAGTCAGGTGAAAGGTTTTGTAGGGGGCCTAAGGTTCTGAGGATTCCTTGAAGCTACGCCTGGACATCAGGAATGGGATTACCTTGGAAAACTTTGTATGTAGTGTTGTCTGAAAACTGACGCAGTCCCTCTGCCACATACTCCCGGCAATCAGGTACCACGGTCGTGGAACCGTTGTCAGCCGTAAGAATGACGATGGATTGGTCAGCTTTCAGATCATGGATAGCCTGGGCTTCAGCTGTGGTGATGTTGGGAGTAGGATCAAGGTTTTTCAAGAAAGATTGAGGGGCAAGGCTGGAAGTGTGAAATTCCTGCAAGGTTTGGAGACGGTGATTTTGAGGAAGAGGAGGTGGGTCCCTCTGTGATGGAGGACAGAACTGTTCCAGGCAGGGTTCAATTTAGATAGCGTCTTACCCCTAAGGTAAGTCTTTCCGCTCCCGGGATTGGAATGACTCCTTACCCTCTCACTTAAAACCCACATCCTTTCGTCTTTCCCTCTCCTTCCCTCTTTCCTGATGAAGCAACCGTGGGTTCCGAAAGCTTGATATTTGTGTGTGTGTTTTTTATTGTGTCTATCTACCAGTGCTTCCCCGTTTTGTGTGTGTGTGTGTGTGTGTGTGTGTGTGTGTGTGTGTGTGTGTGTGATACATATAATTTCCGGCATACTTTGAAATATTGATATTACACATTCCCACTTGTCCTGTACAATTTGAGATGAAATCGGCCTATAAAAATTTCTGTAATAGTTTCATGCAATCTTAGTGGAAACATGTTACTAAGTTACTTTGGCAGTCTTTCTATTTTAGAAGTTTTTATGTTGAGATTTCTTTTTCTTTTTTCGAAATGCGTAATTCTCAGCGTACCGTACAAAAAATGCCACCCTTCCTCCCTGGTGCCAACATTGAAGTATGAAGGAAGTGGTGTTATGGTATAGGGATGTTTTTTGCGGTTAAGATGTGATCACTTATTGCGCTTAAAAAAATGCTAAATGCCGAAGAATATGAACTCATTTTATAGCATTTTATTTTGCGTATGGCGGAGGAACAGTTCGGAGACTATAACTGTTTGCATTAGCATGGCAATGCACTTGGTGATAAGCAGCATCTTTGAGGTAATGGTTTGTGGCCAATAACATTCCAGTAATGCACTGGCCTTTCCCAGTGACACAACCTGAACACAACGGAACACCTTTGGGATGAGTTAGAACCCCATACCTGAGCATCCAGCATCACTGCCTTCTATGGTTTCAGCTCTTGAGAAAGAATGAGCTGGCATTCCTCCACAGATATTCAGACACATAATTGAAAGTGTCCCCAGCAGAGTTCAAGACATCATAAAGGCAAAGGGTGGATGCACTCCACATTCGTGTCTACTAATAGGTGTCCATATACTTTTGATCAGATAATGTAGATAAAATACACAGAAATACCATACTTGTAATCACAGTCTTCACTTATGTCCCTGTTAACTTCACAGCTGGTGTTTGTTTCGTCACTCCCAGTATTTACATCATGCTCCCCCCTGAGTATGTTGAAGAACATTTCTCGGAAATCAAATGGACGTGCCTGACAATCATAATGGAAAAAGGAGCAAATTGAGCCAACTCATAAATTACAAACTTAGTCTGTGGGATACCTGACACTTAATGAAAGTTGGTTCTCTTCTGCTATTCTCGCTGTGAATTTTTAGATCTTGGAGTATGGGAGAGAACAATTCTCCACACTTTTCAAGAAAAGCTCTTGCATTGTAGACAACTTTCTTTTCCAGTGTCGCTCAGAAATATGAAGAACAGTCGTACATACCTTCGCCATTTTATCAAAAACTTCAAGAAGTCTTAAGTGAATGGCAGTTTTGAAAACCTCTTTCTCTATATACCATTCTTCTGCAGTTAATAAAAACTGCAATCTTATCCTTTAAGATAGTACTCTTTATTTTTAAAGCTCAAAATGTACCATTGGCATTAAAAATGTCATAATTCTCACAGTATTAAGGGAGGATGGTCATTGTATCTGTGACAGTTATCACCCTATACTGTTGCTGTTCAATTTGGAAAAAAAAAGTTATAATTTGGTTTAAACAACTCTTAAGCTGTTTGAGCGTCATTGTTCTAAACATCCACATACACTGCTTACATGACCTTCTAAGCAAAACAACTCAAAAAAGTATAGAGAGTACATAAGGAGCTTATGTTCTAGATATTTCACGAAAATACATTTGCTCCAATCCTGTGATGTAGTAAAGTGATTAGTGTAGTCGTTAGGTCAGTTCACAAATGTCCATTCTTCTTGGTGATGAAGGCAATGCCACTATTTTTTACTGATTGATGTGTACATAAAAAAGGTGTACAGGGCATGTGCTTCATCAGCATTATGTAAAACTGAGAAGTTACATAGTCAGCGTGTATAGGAACTCCAGCTGCAAACCACAGGATACATCCATGTGTTTGAAGCCACATAGCTCTGTGCCTTCCTGATTATTATGGCCTTTGCAAGGGTCACAAAGTCGTGCAAAAACAGTTGAAGATGGAATGAGGCAAGCTTAGTGGATTAAAGAAAACTTACGCTACAGTAAGTGAATTGAAGTGTTATTAGACTAAGAACAACAAACATGTTGAGAAGAAAGGGAAATGCAGACATCATGCTTAGAGTTACTCTTAAACACACTCCTTTTAGACCAAAAATGAGCAACCAAATTCAGTCTATAATTTTCACCACATATTTAACCAAATTTGTTGGAAAGTGCACACACAGTGTTAGTCTTTCCACGGCTTTTATTCGTAAATAAAACACTTAGCTGTAACAGATCAAGTTTATTAGTTAGCTTTAATGCGTTTCCTTGTGTGCTAGAATATGGCTTCTTGACTCTTGGTCAGTGATTGGTAACTGCTTGGATATAATCTCATAATTTAAGCACACACTAACCTCCACATATTTCTTACTAACATATATTTTGAAGAGAGAGACTGTTACCATGGGGAGCCCTCATTCACTTCTGATAGATAATTTACTCATTGAAAATGTTAAGGAGAAATTGCTGAGTGCAGCAGTATTGAAGCGAGTTGTGTTTTGGATATAGATTGTTGAGACATTCATATTGTGGTGCCAAGGTGAAGATAAATAGATAAAGTTCTTTGAACATTTCAACCTAATCCGTGAAATGAATATGCTGTGAACATCGAAAAATCTGTTTCAGAGTGAGACATGAACTCCTATTTCTCATATATGATGAGCAATCACCTCGACCATTATGCTGTCTGATCACAATTCTGTTCCCACATACCCTGTGGAAGAAGTGCCGGCTGTAGTGTTCAGAAGTAATATTAGGAAATGTCAGTGACAGTAAAAATTGGAGTCGGGTATGGAGACTCACTCAGATAGTCTAATGATTAAGGTGACTTTTAGCAATTAGCGAGAGACTTAAATTTGAGCCCTAGTGTACCTCACATTATCCTTTATCTCAACATAGTCATTCTATTTCAGGTTCAGCAATAAGGAATGGTTTTCACAGGACATCATTTCATCTGAGTGCATATTAATTAATTTCAATTGACGTTGGTAAATTGAATTCAGTTGATATTGTTCAGTTGGAATATTAAGCTTACCATGGAATGTGAGAATAATAGAGTTCTGGTATTTTTGGAGTTATTCATTTTGGGAGAGGAAGATTTGTAGACAGGACATTCTGTTTACCACAAGCTTGTCCGTATGGACTTGCAATTGCTGACATTGAACCACTGCTATGCTCTGCAGCCTACAAGCACCCTTAAAATTTTATTTCCCAATATACTGTCTGTATTATTAAGCAATAACGGGTATATGTAATGCCAGAACTCTAGAAAGACTGAGGGAAGGTGAAGAGGCTACTGGTGTTCTCTAGTTGATAGCTCTTCTTTTATTAGTGAAAACTAGTTCTTAAAAAATAATCATAATCATGAAGAACTGTGTTGTGAAAGTTATCCCTCCACACTGCCCAAAACAGTCAGTCTTCTGAGAAATGTAGCGCACAATCTACAAACACAAATTTGGGAATTTTTAAAATTATGTTTGAGTATAGTAAGTGTCATATAGATCAAGTGATAAAGGTTAAAGAATGGTGCACTGAACATCAGCAAAACACCCAACTTCTTCATATAAATAAATCAGTGATGGTATAGTCTTATAATTTCTGCTGGCCACTGAATGAATTGTGAAAATTCAGATCTGGGCCACAGCTGCCTCTTTTTGAGCTTTTTCGCTCAATTAACTGGTGGAAATATGTTAGATACACTGCAAATAAAGTGGAATGATAGATTCCATTTAGACAGATTCTAGAATCTTTCTCTGTCTCATTTCCGCTATCACAGCAGTTTTTGAGAAGAGGCTTTGCTGTGTTTACATTCTGAAGTCTGCTACAATTTTTACAATGTTCCACCTGACCCATAACCTATCCAGACTTGCAGATGTTGTAAAGTGACTCTGTACTGGTATGTACGAGTTGCAAAAATTGATATTTGGTGAATTCTTGTTAAGCTGCGTAAGGTTTATATGTGTCTGTCACTGTGTCAGTTATGTTGTCTGAGATGCCCGCCTGTTGACATATCGAGGACCAAATAGGTTCAAATCTCCACTCAGTCACCAGCTCACCTTGGCAGTAGCTGGAAGACTTCTGTTGGAAATTTGAAAGAGGAAGAAGAAGAAGAAGAAGAAATGATAACCCAGATGTGTGCATGCCTGCAAATGGAAAATGGTTGAGGGTCTCTGGAATGCAATCACATTTCTCACACCGTGTAACTGAAATCTTTGCTATTCCTTTCATACTGAGACAGGGCTGTGTGTACATTGCATGTTCAGTACGGACTAGGCATCATTGCAGGTTGAGTAGTGCACACTTTGTATTTGCATTCAGAGTCTGAGGTCAATGTGCAATCAAAAACCTAACAGACTTCCAGAGAGGGCAGATTGTGGGGGCCCGATTAACTGGATCATCAGTAACCAAGACAGCCAACTTACTGAATGTTTCAAGAGCAACTGTTTCAACGGTCATGACAGCTTGCACAAATCATGGAAAGACATCATCGTGTAGACGTAATAGTGGGCGCAAATAGAAACTAAATGACAGAGATCGTCATACACTAACAAAAATTGTGTCAAAACAACACAAAAGTGTGGTGGTTGTTGTGGACTGACAAGACAGCCAGTCCACAGTGACGGGTAACCGAAAGGCACGCGTTTACACACGCCGGCTGGCGTTAGGTCTGAAACAGGATACGTAATGAATGCTATAAAGAAAAGTACGTAGCTGCTGGAATACTTAACTTTAATCCATCATTTGTATACAGCATTCTGGATGATACAAGTGAGACTCTCTCTAGAAATGGTTAATGGCGCCTTGCTAGGTCGTAGCCAGGGACTTAGCTGAAGGCTATTCTAACTATCTCTCGGCTAATGAGAGAAAGGATTCGTCAGTGTAGTCGCTAGCAAAGTCGTCGTACAACTGGGACGAGTCCTAGTACGTCTCTCTAGACCTGCCGTGTGGTGGCGCTTGGTCTGCAATTACTGACAGTGACGACACGCGGGTCCGACATGTACTAATGGACCGCGGCCGATTTAAAGCTACCACCTAGCAAGTGTGGTGTCTGGCGGTGACACCACATTGGTCATAGTGACTATAGAGCCCAATAGCCACCTTAGAGAACTCTATACAGCAAATATTCATGGATGAGTTGCTATACCAAAACCATTAGTGATGACAACCAATGCAAAGAAGTATAAAACATGGTATCAGGAATGCAAATCCTGGATGGCTGATCAGTGGAAACACGTCATATGGCCTGATGAGTCTAACCTTTATGTAATTTCCAACACTGGGCCAGGTTTATGTCTGGAGAATGCCAAAATAAGCTTACAATCCTGATTACTTGATTGCAACAGTTAGGCATGGAGGTGGAAGTGTGATGGTGTGGGCAGCCATATTACGGTATCCTGCTGACGCAGGCATTACTCTCAAAGGTCACATTACAGCCAGCGATTATGTGAACACATTAGGTGATCAGGTGCACCCCATGTTTCAAATGTTATTTCCCAACAATGATGACATATTTCAGGATGATGCACCCTTTCGCACAGCCAGGACAGAACAATCATGGTATGAGGAGCATGCAATTGAACCACAGCGTCTTCCCTGGCCATCACAGTCCCTGGACTTGAACGTTATTGAACCCTTGTGGGCGGTATTGGACTACGGAGCAGATTTCCGACTCTCTCATCACTACAAGAGTTAGAAGAGATTCTGATCGAAGAGTGGCATAACATTCCACTGGAGACTATGTGATCGTTATATGCCAGTATTGCAAGAAGCGTCACAGCTGTATTACAGGCAAATGGGGTTCCAACCATTTCCCGTGTCGGGTGGAGGCAGGGGCATATCAGTTCCAGTAGCAGCATACCTGGTAGAGCATGACCAGACTTCAAGTTGATGACTAGCTTATTTTCCTCCAGAAAGATATTCATTACGTACTACCCTGTGTACAGAAAATGGAGCTACAGTTCTATCGATTATCTTCCAAATTGTGTGATGCATAGAATGTAACACGTATTCCCAGAAAAGAATTGTTTTCCAGTGTAGTGGTACTTTATATTAAGAGAATAAATGAGCAACTCTCACGGTTAGTAGTTCAATTTCTTTGTCAAGTGCCATTGCTGTGTAACTGTTAGAAAATTTCGGAAGACATAATTTACATTCTGTGTAGTGAATGGAAGCTTGACATGTTTAGGAATAAATGCTAGTTACAATGCACAAATCGGAGAAAGAGTCAAGTAGTATGTGACAGAAGCTTCATGGCATATCAACATTGTTTGCTGGAACAGGACTCAAACCTGGAATCTTTTTTTAATGTCCTAGGTTTGTGTCCTGGTATGGCACACAGTGCCAGGAAGTTTCAAATCAGCACACAATCTGCTATCGAGTGAAAATTCATTTTGGAAAGTGTGTGTGATACAGTTATCCTTCAGGGACTTCACATCGATTACAAGTGTTGGGTAAAAATTGTGCTATAATATGAAGGGGTTTATGGCATAATGATGTAAGCCAGGTGTGGATGAAAATGAGTTAAGCACCATGTTATGTAGTGAACACTGCACTCATTTGCATGGCATAGTGATATATGTCTTTATATGCACAATAGCATCACAGATGGCAGCACAAGCTCTATTTTGAAATGGTTTGTATGATATATGTTATGGCAAAATGAAGTAAGTCTCACTCGCAAAACGATTCCATGAAACAAAATGAGACATTCTGTTTGTGTGTTACTGCAAAGTGAAGTAAGTGTGACTGGCTCCACAATGCCATAAAACAAAATTAGATTTTCTGTTTCACCACCAGAAGTTTTCCTTTCTTTATTTTTATTTTGCAGAAAAGTTTGTTTTATTTTAACAGTATAAAAACTGTTTTCAGCTAAGTTTTGTATTATAACGTTGTCTAAACCCTTTTCAGATAAGTTTTGTATGATAATATTGTCTAGACCATTTTCAGACAAGTATTATATTATTATATTTTTGTCTAAACCGTTAGCTTGATTATTTGGCAGTCGTTACTGGTGTTTGAATGAGCTTATGTTTATGGTAATATGAGTAATTTAGAAAGGCTTAGAGAAGTCATGAACGAAGAGGAAGAAATATTGGGTTCTGCTTCAGAATATTGTTCATCTGTATGTGAGTACAAAGAGGATAACTAATGGCAAAGGTGTGGAAGAAAATGACAGAGAGAAGATACAAGACAGGAGATGAAACTGGAAAGGAATCGAGGTGAAGCATATAGTACCAGAAAAGATGAAACAGTTTTTGCTAATATATTTTGTAATTATGGTTGCCACTGCACACTACATTGTGCTTAAAAAATAACCAAAGAAGAAAGGAAAGGAATTTTGATAATTTTAGAAAAATGGTATCTTTTAACTCTGGAAGTGCCTACCTATATGAACTAATCAAATCAGAAACGCCTGCAGCAAGTAGACCACTAACTGGATCTTGATCTCCAAATGCCCTTTACATTTTCAGAATTATTGTCTGTAAAAAGTGTTTTCTGAAACCTTTTCGAATTTCCAACGGCAAAATGAGTCGATGTACACGAAGAGTAAAGCAAGCAGAGAGGTGCATTAGTGATTAGAGAGGTCGTCATAAACCTTCCAACAAAGCTCCAGAAGGTACAGTTCATCATACTCTTTCCTGCATTAAAAGTTTTTCATATTATCAGTTGCATTATTCTCCATTGAAAAACCCTGACAAACGTTACTGAGTCCTGAGTTGAACATCACAGTTGTGTAAAATTTATTGTATAGAAAAATGTGTTTGAAGATAACATTAAACCAGTGTCAGAGCATTTGTATAGAAAGATTTTCAATCATGTTTTCAATCCAAGTTCTCACCCGCCAAGAAGAGATAAGTGCACATCATGTAATATGTACTAGAAGCAAATGTAAGTTGCTGAA
Organism: Schistocerca cancellata; assembly: GCF_023864275.1. Taxonomy (NCBI): domain Eukaryota; kingdom Metazoa; phylum Arthropoda; class Insecta; order Orthoptera; family Acrididae; genus Schistocerca; species Schistocerca cancellata. The sequence continues at coordinate 235,199,308 of NC_064629.1, read as the reverse complement.
GGTGAAAACAAAAAAACAGACAGTTAGAAATGCCACATGAATTTCATTTAAGGAGAGCCAAATCTGCATGAAATTAATTGAAAGTCCATAAGGAATGATCAAAATCCAACTCCGAAATTTTGTACACTTTTACATTAGATTTGGAAAAAGCTCTGGCCTTTTCAAGTTAACATGTTCAGTAGCACATTATAAATGCAATGTATATTGTTATAATCTTGGCTCTCACGACCTCAGAACTGACTGTTGTCATGTATGTATGGTATGAAACTGTAGCTTTGAAATGAAAACAGGAAATTTCATTATGCATAGTGTATCACGTAAAAGAATTGGTTTGTGCAAGAAAACACCGAACAATGTACAGTAACGCCTGCACTGGACGAAATAGAAATTTTAAAATTACACTTTGCTTTTGAAACTTGTGACAGATCACTACTTCAGGTGGATGTTCTTGAGCATATTTTTATGACAAGTGGGCATTCGTATCTCCCAAACTCCCAAATGATGCTGATTTTGGATCGTGGAACTCCAGGCAGAAGGAAAAACTATCTACACACTGTCAGACTGGGGTAAAATCATTGCTCAATCACAAAGAAGGAAGCCATTTGCACTGAGGTGACAGAAGTCATATAGGATACCTCCCAATATCATGTTGGACCTCTTTTTGCTCGGCGCAGTGCAACAGTTCAACATGGCATGGACTCAACAAGTCCTTGGAAGTCCCCTGCAGCAATATTGAGCCATTCTGCCTCTATAGCCGTCCATTATTGCGAATGTGTTGCTGATACAGGATTTAGTGCATGAACTGACCACTTGATTATGCCCCATAAATGTGTGATGGGGTTCATGTCTGGTAGTATGAGTGGTCAGATCATTCGCTCGAACTGTGCGGAATGTTCTTCAAGCCAAGCACAAACAATTGTGGTCTAGTGACATGGCGCATTGTCATCCATAAAAATTCCATTGTTGTTTGGCTGCAAATAGTCTTCAAGAAGCTGAACATAACTATGTCCAGTCAATGATCGGTTCAGTCGGACCCAGTCCATTCCATGTAAACACAGCCCACAGCATTATGAAGCCACCACCAGTTTGCACAGTGCCTTGTGACAACTTGGGTCCATGGCTTCGTGGGGCCTGTGCCAGACTCGAATCCTACCATCAGCTCTTATCAACTGAAAACGGGACTCATCCGATCAGGCCATGGTTTTCCAGTCATCTAGGGTCCAACCGATATGGCTACGAGCCCCCGGAGAGATGCACTGTGGATGTCCTGCTGTTAGCCAAGGCACTCCCATTGGTCATCTGTTGCCATAGCCCATTAACACCAGATTTTGCCACAGTATCCTAATGGATTTCTGTGGTTATTTCATGCAGTGTTGCTTCTTTGTTTGCACTGACAACTCTACACAAATGCCGCAGCTCTCTGTCGGTAAGTGAAGGCAATCACCCATGGTGTTGTCTGTGCTGAGAGTAATGCCTGAAATTCAATATTCTCGGCACACTCTTGACACTGTTGATCTCAGAATGTTGAATTCCCTAATAATTTCTGAAATGGAACGTCTCATTGCCTAACTTCAACTACCTTTCTGTGTTCAAAGTCTGTTAATTCCCATTGTGCATCCATTATCACATCTGAAACCTTTTTACATTAATTACACGAGTAAAAATGACAGATCTGCCAATGCACTGCATTTTTATGCCTTGTATACGTGATACTACTGCCATCTGCATACGTGCGTATCACTATCCCGTGACATTTTACACCTCAGTGTAGAGTAGTACAGATGAAGCAAGAAAATTTGTATTGACAGTAGCTTTGCAGAAGGCAGTAGTTAATCCCAATATGAATGAATTGCAGTGTCCAGTTTCTTGGCTACAAATTCAGTGATTGCAATATAAAAGATTTGAACCTGCAAAAAAATATTACAAGACAACTATGCTTAAAAGGAATTTTACACCATGTATATATGAAAGGGAAAGAAGGGATGTCTAGTCGAGCTCAACATTATAAAACAGGAACCACTCTACTGTGAAATACAACCAGCTGGTAATTTGAAGAAAAAGGACATGTTAGCCTTGTTACCATACATCCTTCCTGTTCACCATGTGTTCTTTTATTCCCTGAAAGAAACTATTGAGGGCAAGGATAACTGAATGTATTTTTGTTTTAATTCAGACTGAAATTCATGCAATTTGTACACAATTAAGATGTTGATGTTAATATTGCTACATGTAATTGTGCTCAGGTATTGTTAATCCAAAGTGAAATTGTTAGTTCAAAGTGAAATTAAATTCATAGACTTTATTAATTACGGTCATAATATTAATATTACTACACTTAATTTATGCTCCATTATTAATAATATCCCTTACTAGACTCAGTATCCCTATATGCACTTCATTTAGGCTTTCCTGGTTTTTCTGTACAATTTTTCACAAAATGTACAGTTTCTCAAAATGAGCAGAATTGACTTACATAATTATGCCATATATCCCTTCATATGAACTGTAATAAATGCATGAAATTAGTTGTGAAAAGTTTGTGGTTCAGGTTGAATCCACACAAAGATCTGCAGTGGCACTAACTATTGTTTTTATGAGTTGTGTGGCTAGTAGTGAAACTTAAATATGGAACAGCTAATGAAGCGCACATACTCAATTGTATTGAATTGTAATGTTAGTTGCTACTTTGTTGTATACCTGCCTGCTCTGTAATGGTGGTGATCTTCCACCAATTGTCTCAAAACACACTCTGCAAAATAAGTGTACAATATTATTTTGAGAACAGGTTGTCTTGAAAATTGTAAACTTTTTACTGTGATTTGAGCAGTTAACTGTCAGTTCACCACCTTCCACAAAAAGCATAATAGAGTTGAATTATGAAGTTCAATTTGTTGCAGGAATACCCAAAAGAAACATCACAAAAGATTATATGAAATTAGGGACAAAATGCTATTAGAGTTCCCATTAATATACAAAAAAACATAATCTCACCTCTACCATATTTGTAAAGATGGTATAATGTTACTGATACCTAGGATAAATATGTTTTAGGTTTGTTCAACATGTCTCCGATGCAAGAGCTGTGGTACTGAAAATGTGACTAATTTTGTGGGTAACATTCCACTCTGTAAAGCATGCTTTAAACTGCGACAGAAAGGGAACTATTGCCCTTTGTGCCAGCGTTGTTATGAAGACCATGATTATGATACCAAGGTAAGTTCCCTGTCATTAATAATAGCCTGATTTAGCAGTTAACGCTGCTTTCTTTGTGTATGTTACCAAAAAATATCCATAACATATTTTCCTGTAATTGGTTACCTTATTTTCCTGTTAAGTGTAGAATACCTTTTTTTTTTTTTCAGTCAACCATTGAATGGTATTTTTCCCACTGCATATAAAAGTGTGATCGCTCACAAGCTATTAGTTTCATTCTTGTCTAATTTGTTCTCTTGGCAATTCAATTTGCCATTATATTGATTGCTGATGACTGCATTAGATTTTGGATACCAAAGCTTCTTGCTCTGTGCATAAAGTAGGAGTGTACAGCTGCTGGCAGCTGCAGTAAGTAAATAGAGTTCTCGGTCTCAATTTTTATTTCACATAAATATGCTTTTGACCAAATAGCAGTCATTATTTCTATATGATTGTGATCTGCCCTGATAGTTGTGTGCGTTAGCATGACGGCACTTCCAGGATTTTGGGAGGTACATCGTGAGCTGGTCAGCGTAGATGTGGTTTTTAGGCAGTTTCAAATATCTGACTAGGTGAACACCAGACTGGTACCCATGTCAGTTACATGACTCACAAAAATTTAGAAAAAAACTTTCACAGACTTTCTTATTGTATAACACTAGATGCAGTCTGGTGAGGTACACAAAATTGTCAGAGGGGGGGGGGGGGGGGGGGGGGGGGGGGGAACGACGACATTGCCAAAGCCAGTAATTGATGTGGTGACCCTGTGAAGATACAGGAAAAAGATTATTTCTTTATGACTTTATAATCAAAATTTATTTTAATTTTTATTTCCTAATTTTTTAAATCACAGTGTTTTGTGTAAATCCCAGGAGTATAGGCATGAGATTACCTAACAACTTACATTTTCTTTGACAAACACGTTATATTATTATCTAGTAATAACAGTGTCATTTCTTTTGTAAAATAACTTGATATTGTTGTGAACTGCTCTGAAACAAGCAACAGTGCTGCTCAGGAGTATTCTGAATCATCAGAATACTTATTTCTATAACACTTGGTGAAACATTGATGTTGGACAACAATGAAAAAAACCTTTTAATGAAAGTGGCTTATTCATTAGGTTTTTTTAGTGTTCTGATTACTGATGTGATAATTAAAAGAGGAGAATTATGTGCACAATCACAAATATGTGTGCATTCTTGCACTGTCAAACTACAATACATGCATAATAAAGTGAAAAATACATTAAAAGATGCACTATCATTTTTGTTCTCAATTTGTTAATTCACTTCCCTTTTTGCACAGTTAACAGCTAACATTATTTTTAAATTTGTCCTGTGGGGTTCCTGCATGTATCAGTTAAAATATTTTTGTAGGAAAAAAATGACCCCTCTACATCACAAAAGCTATAGGTACAAATTTGAACAAACATATACTTGTGAGTGACAGATCAGGTTCTTCATTCATACTTCAATCACAAAACACTTCCACCACTAAAGAAAAGAATCTGTAGTCTAGGTTCCTGCTTATGACACTGTTCGGTTTGTTCTTTGCCTCTCCTAATCCATGTAAAAAATATTTTATGGTGCCTTTTTGCAATCCAAAAAAACCGCCTGCGGCTTAGAATTGAGTGCAAAGTAAGCGGAAGTTCTGAAAAATGTTGGTAGGTGCCGCCACAACTAACTTCTGCCATCGAATATACGTAGCGCTACACAGGCATGCTTAGCAGGCACAAAGATAAATACTGGCACCAAAACCTCTACGTCAGTAAATAAATTAAAAGAAATGGTAGAAGAATGTAAACATTATGCCATGTATTCTTTCGTGTTTGCTGCCTAATGAACTACGAAACTGGAGTGAGACAAGAGCAAACGCGGAAGAATATACGTATTATGTCATGTTTACATTCATATTATTCTTATGCTGAATAGTGATACAGTCAGAAATGAAGCACGGAAACTGACTAGATTTTTAAATCTAAGATGAATCTAATTTTTGTGCAGAATGTAATGTACTAAAGAGGCGTCTGCAAAGATTTTCAAACGGAGAAAATTTTTCGCAAAACTCTCATTCAGAACATCTTCTATCATACGCAGTCTATTATTTGGTTCCTTGTTATCAAAGAAAGCTGCAGTGTAAGTAACAACAAACACCAGTCTCTTGCCATTATTTTGCTAATGAGACAGTTCCTCTCTGTCTTTTTTTTAATTGTAAGTGGCGGTAGCACACAAAAGCAAGCCATACTGCGAGCAGCAACAGGTCGTGAACAATCATTATCAGAATGCGACATTTATGACACAGTACAATAATGCATTTTCAGCTTAGAGTGACGTAGACGTATATAACAAAGAGAACGGCACTTACCAGATCATAGCAAAATAAGCAATCGATTCAAACCAGATGAAGCACGCGAAAAAGGAAGGGTACCTGTATAAATACGGATGGAGCGCCTGGCACATAGCAATGGCTACTTGGTAAAGCTTAAGAGTTAAGCTTACGACTCGAACCAAACTATTGTAGCTGTATCTTCATCCATTCGACCTCAATTGTGTCTCATGTTACAATGGACCAACTTTGTTTCGATTTGGAAGTGCGGTCTAAAACTTTTCTCTCCCCTTGAATTTTGAGTCTCAAATTTCAGGTGCGGCTTAGATTCGGGAAATTTTTTTTTCTGAATTTCGAGTCTCATTTTTCAGGTGCGACTTAGATTCAAGTGCGGCTTAGATTCGAGTAAATACAGTAAGTGTATGTCACTAATAGTGAAAGGTGGACAGTGAATGTTAGCAACATCAGGTGTAATTTCTAAAAGGAAACCAAAAGTGAAAAGTCAAATCATTTGGTTACAACTGATAGAGTAAATGTAAGTAAAATACACTATTTGGGGGGGGGGGGGGGGAGATAATTATGTTGTAGGTGTGTGTGTGGGGAGGGGGGGGGGGTTGCATCAGAACTAAGATAAAGTTTTCATTTAGTAGCAATCAATCATATCTCAATTGAGTGCATGCTCTCAATCTTTGACTGTTACGGGGTGTTGAACTGACCAAAATTACACACTCTTAGGACCAAAAAATACACACACCATGGAGAAATTATCCAAATGGGACAGAAATTGTTAGATATGGTGTACATGTACGGACAAAGAAATGATAGCAATTTCAAAAAAATTGGAAGGAATTTCGCAGATTGAGGAAGTCGGTAATGTGTTGGTCCACCTCTGGCCCTTATGCAAGCAATTATTCAGCTTGTCGTTGTTGGCTGTCCTACTGAGGGATATGGTACTAAATTCTGTCCAGTTGGCACGTTAGATTGTCAAAATCTTGAGATTGTTGGAGGGCTCTGCCTGTAATGCTCCAAATGTTCTTAGTTGGGGAGAGATCCAGCGACCTTGCTGGCCGAGCTAGGGTTTGGCAACCAGAAGACAAGCAGTAGAAACTCTTGCAGTGTACAGGAGGGCATTATCTTGCTGAAATACAAGCCCAGGATGACTTGCCATGAAGGGTAACAAAACAGGGGGTAGAATGTAGCCAACGTATCGTGCTGTAGGGGTTCTGTGGATAAAAACCAAACAAAATGAAAAGAAATGGCACCCTAAACCATCACTTCTGGCTGTTGGGCCGTATGGTGGTTGACAGTCGGGTTGGTATCCCACTGTTGTCCAGGGCATCTTCAGACACGTATTTGCTTGTCATCGGACTAAATCCGAAGCAGGACTCATCACTGAAGACAACTCTACTCCAGTGAATGAGATTCCAGGTCAAATATGTGTCTGGAGACACCTCAGGCAGTGGTGGGATACCAACCTGAACCATACGGCCTGACAGCCATAAGTAACAGTCTGGGGGTGCCATTTCTTCTCATAGCAGGGCCCATTTGATTGCCATCTGCAGCACTCTTACAGCACAGCAATACATTGAAGATATTGTGCGCCATGTTCTGTTGCCATTTGTGACAAGCCATCCTGGATGTACATTTTAGCAAGATAATGCCCACCCATAAAGGGCAAGAGTTGCTGCTGCTTGTCTTCGTGCTTTCCAAACCCAACCTTGGACAGCAAGGTCACCAGATATCACCCCAACTGAAAACATTTGAAGCACTATGGGTGGAGCCCTCCAATCAGCTCGGGATTTTGATGATATTAACATGCCAGTTGGACAGAATTTGGCACAGTATGCCTCAGGAGGACAGCCAACAACTGTATCAATCAGTGCTTGCAAAAGAGCCAGAGGGAGGCCAATATGTTGTTGACTTACTCAATTTGTGAAGCTCCTTTCCTTGAATAAATGATCCAATTTTTGTGAAACTGAAATCATTTGTTTGTCTGTACATGTACATCACATCTACAGATTTCTGTCCCATTCAGGTAATTCCTTTGTAGTGCATCCTTTTTATTTATTTTTCAAAAAGTATGCATAATTGACATATCTTCCCTTGTAACATTGACCAACAAGTCCTTAATATATTGCTATTTTGGACATCAGGAACTGATGGTAAACTGCAGCTGTTACCTTTTCTGGTGACATGCAGCTGTATTGCATAGTTAAATGATTATGGTATCCATTCTGGAGGTAAAATAATCCATCATTTGGATCTCTGGGAAGTACTGATCAGAAGGATGATGTGAAAAGAAATGACCTCTGTGGGTAAGAGTATTTTATATTAGATCATTTAATCAAATAGACAGGTCAGAGACATGGATAGTTTGAAGTTGGATATAATGAAACCAGTAACTGCTGTTGCAGGAAGACCATGATTTTTGGTCACATGGCTACAGGTTTATGAACACGAGATCATATAGGGGTAATGCAGGAGTAAGGATAGTGAATGTGAGTACACTATCACAAACAGTGAAGTCAACTAATCATCATAGATGAGGTACACACAAAGCCACAACCCGCCACAATATTGCATGCATACCAGCTCTGCAGATGATGAAGTGATTGAAAGAATGTATGACGAGATTAAGTGAACTATACAGTATATTAAGCGAGGCATAACTTTGTTATGAGGAACTAGAATTAAATAGTAAGAAAAGATGAAAAGGAAAAAAATAGCTGGAGAATGTGGACTGGAGGAAAGGAATGAAATTGGAAAATGCCCAGTAGAATTTTGCACAGAGCACAATTGCATCTATGCAAATACTTGGTGTAAGACTCATAAAAAGTCAGTGCAGATGAGTATGAAGAACAGGCCTGTAATGTTCACATACAGTATTAATAGTGTCCTGCTTGACACAGTGAAGTCATTCAGATATCTGGGCGTAACGTTGAAAAGCGATATGAAGTGGAATGAACATGAGAACTATGGTAGGGAAGGCAAATGATCGACTTCAGTTTATTGGGAGAATTTTAGGAAAATGTGGTTCAACTGGAAAGGAGACCACATATGGGACGACGGTGCGACCTATTCTTGAGTACTGCTAAAGTGTTTGGGATCCATGCAGATCAGACTGAAGGAAGACATGAAGCAATTCAGAGCTGCTAGATTTGTTACCGGTAGGTTCGAACAACATGTAAGTGTTACAGAGGTGCTTTGGGAACGCAAATGAGAATCTCTGGAGGGCAAGTGACATGATTTTCGAGAAACATTATTGAGAAAATTTAGAGAACAGACAATTGAAGATGACTGCCGAACAGTTCTACTGCTGCCAACATATATTGTGCATAAAGGCCTCGGAGATAAAATTCGAGAAATTATGGGTCGTATGGTGGCATATAGGCAGTCATTTTTCCCTCACTCTATTTGCGAATGGATCAGGAAACGAAATGACTAGTAGTGGTACAGTGTACTCTCCACCATGCACTGTATTGTGGCTTGCAGAGTATCTTTGTAGATGTAGATAAAGAAGATTGTGTATGTAAAAGGCATCTGGAGACAACAGAAAACACAGTTTGCATTATTAAATGATATTGTCAGCAAACATAGTTAAAGAAAACATGCGATCGTGACTATTATTTGCTGGCAAAAGTGTGAACAGCAACCATAACAACGTGTAGGTTTTTGGAACTGAAGAACTGTCTTTTACAAGGGAGCAGCATGTACTATGTTGTAGTAAGGACCGTGTAAGTAAAAGACTGATACATATGACTGATTCTGTGTTCATTTTATATGGCACCAAACAAACATTTTTTGAATGTGTTTATACAGGGTCTCTCTCCCAAGAGTCTTCAGACACATTTTCTGTGGTATGTCTGCAGATATTTGCAATTTTGTTTGTGTGTAGCTGGAGTCAGCCCTAATAAATACAGCTCATCACGTCTATTATACAACACCCAGTGTCAACGGAAAGTGTCAGTTTGTTTCCTGTTACAAACAATATTATTTTTAAAGCTGAATTTTACGTGCTCATTTCATACAGTGGTTCCAAATTAGTCAAGAGTGATATTTTTTCATCAATATCAATTAATAGGGACAGTAAAACACAAAGAATAGCCAGTACTCGAGGAGTGACCGAACAGCAGCACTGCTGCATGGCGGTAGCAGTTGGCACTGGCCAGGGAGTTACGGTCACTACTGAAGTACTGATTATTCTTCGTGTTTTACTGACCCTGTTAATACATACTAACAAGACAAATATTGTGTTTGACTAATTTGGGACCACTCTACTGAATGACCACATAAAATTCCACTTTAGTAATCACTTTGTTTGTAAAGGGAAACAAACTGACACTTTCATATCTCTCTGGGCATTGCATGAAAGGCATGGTGAGAAGTATTTGTTTGGGCTACTACTACTACTACTACTACTACTACTACTACTCAGCTCTGCAGCCCTTGAAGGGCCTGGGCCTGCATCATAATATCCTGCCACTCTATCTGGTCCATGGCTTTCCGTATCCATCCTCTGACACCCAACTTTTTCATGTCTTCTTCAGTTCCATCCACCCATCTCTTTCTGGGATGTCCCTTCCATTGTCTGCCCCCAGCCTAGCCATCAAAAATCTTCTTACATGTTCTATTTTCCTCCCTTCTGACCATGGGTTCTGCCCATAGCAGTCTTCTTATTTTAATGGTAGTGACAATGTCAGGATTTCAAAAAGTTGTTCTAATTCCGCATCCATACGGATGCGCCAACCTTCTTGATCGTATATTGGGCTGTATATTTTACGCGGAACCTTTCTCTCCCAAATGCTAAGGATCCTTTCCTCATTTGCAGTCATGATCCATGTCTCGGCACCATACATAACAACTGGTCTTATAATTGTTTTGTAAATGAGGATTTTATATTTCCGTGAGCTGCTAAGCATGGGTAGTGTGGCAAAGTAGCATCTGTTGCCTGCTGCTGTTCTAGCTTTCACCTCGCTGCTGATGTCATTTGTCTCTGTGATAGTCGATCCGAGTTACTTGAAGTCTCTCACCCTTTCAGGGTTGTCCACAGAGTAAGTTCCATTCCTATTTCTATCCACGGTAGCGCTACGATCGCAGTTCCAAGCATGCACGGCAGTTACTCTGACTTGAGGAGAAGACATGTACGCCATTTTCAGATCGCTGCTGCCAACATGTGCTTTGTAGTGCTTCTTTGTAATGTCAGCCACCACGTGTGAAATCAGATCTGTGATTCATTTTCTAAATGCAAAGAAAGTTAAACCGAAAGAAATTCATTGGCAAATCTGCGAGGTTTACGGACAAAATGCTATGAGTTCAAATGGTTCAAATGGCTCTGAGCACTATGGGACTTATCTGAGATCATCAGTCCCCTAGAACTTAGAACTACTTAAACCTAACTAACCTAAAGACATTACATACATCCATGCCCTAGGCAGGATTCGAACCTGCGACCGTAACGGTCGCGCGGCTCCAGACTGAAGCGCCTAGAACCGCTCGGCCACACCATCCGACCTGCTATGAGTGATTCAATGGTTAGAAGATGGGTCAGACTGTTCAATGAAGGACGTGATCAAGTGCACGATGAAGAACAATAATGATGATGATGATGATGATGATGATGATGATGATGATGATGACGATGATGATGATTGGCTTGTGGGGCGCTCAACAGCGCGGTTATCAGCGCCCATACAATGAAGAACGAAGTGGACGCCCGTCTGTGGTTACTGATGAACTGGTTCACACAATTGAAGAGGAGATTAAGCATAACCGTAAGTTTACACATAGTGCCCTTGCTACGGAAGTCCCACAAATGTCACGATCACTAATTCATGAAATTGTTACTGAAAAACTGAAATTTTGAGAACTTTGCTCATGTTGGGTACCCAAAATTCTTACTGAACAACACAAAAAACAATGGATGGGCAGTGCAGTTCAGTTTTTGACACACTACAATGAAGAAGGCAATGGTTTTCTTTCTAGGATAGTCACAGGGGATGAAACTTGGGTATTGTACGACACCCCTGAAACAAAACGGCAATCAGTGGAATGGAGGCACACTTCATCCCCAACGAAGGTTAATCCCAAGCAAATCTTGACACCACGAAAAAGTCATGTGCACCGTTTTTAGGGACAGAAAAGGCATTTTGCTGATTGATTTCTTACCACGAAGCCAAACAATCAGTGCACATTGTTACTGCGAGACCATTAAGAAATTGTGCTGCGCAATACAGAATAGGCGCTGAGGATTTCTGTCAAAAGGTGTTGTTTTTTTCCATGATAATGCCCGACCTCACACAGCGAATTTGACCAAACAACTCTTACAGGAATTTTACTGGAACGCGTTTGATCATCCTCCATACAGCCCGTACCTCACTCCTGTCGACTTCCATCTCTTATTACACCTAAAATCTGTCCTTGGTGGTCAACACTTCAGCGGTGATGACGAGCTGAAAGAACACGTTACCACATGGCTGAATACATAGGCGGCAACCTTCTATGAAGAGGGAATACAAAAACATGTGCCATGCTATGTCAAGTGCCTACAAAATTTCGGAAGCTATGTAGAAAATTAGTTTAACAGTTGTAGATTTTTGTACAATAAATATTTTTTTCTGTATCTGTACACATTTGTTTTATATAACCAAATGGAGCTTACTCTGTGGGCATACCTCATGTTTGGTCTTTCCCTTGCACCTCTCTCCATTTGTTGATAGGCATAAGCCAGCACAGCAGTGTTTCATGCAAGTAATGCCACATCATCTGTGTAGGCTAGGTACTGCAATGAATGATTAAAAATGGTTCCTACTCTATTTATCTCTATCTAACTTAGGCTTTTTCTAGGCAGAGGTTGAGTAGCAGTGAGGAGATATTGTCACCGTGTGTCAGTCCCTTTTTCGCTTCTACTTCTCTGGAGATTCAGCCCTGTGTTTTTACTTTACAGTTGGTTTCACTGAGGGTCATCATAGTAAGTTTAATGAGCTTCTTAGGTATTCCAGCTTCTTCCATCACATTCAGCAATGTCACTCTTGAGATGCTATCATAGGCTTATGTAAAATCAATATAAAGCTGATGTATGTTTACTTGATGTTCATAACATGTTTCAAGTAGTATGTGTAATGTTAATATTTGGTCAGTTGTTGACCTATTTCTTCTAAAGCCACTCTGATAGTGTCCAATTCTGTCTTCCAGATAGGGAGTAAGCCTCCTAGTTAGCATCATGGAGAACAATTTATAGGTAGTATTTAGCAAGGATATTCCTCGATAATTCTGGCAGTTTAATTCATCTCCTTTTTTATGTATGGGGCACACAATAGCTGTTTTCTACTCCATTTGCATGCTCTCCTCCTGCCAGATGTTCAGTATTACTTTATGTATTGCTTTCCACAATGCTTCCCCACCATATTTGAGAAATTCCGCCTGAATCTGATCTCCTGGTGCCCTATTATTTTTTAATGTCTTAATGGCTTGTATCACTTTCTCCAGTGAGGTTCTTGTGTTACGACCTCTGGTCCGCAATAAGTTATTTCTGCCAGTTCTTCTTATTCTAATCCTACTTCCGGGTTCAGTAGCTTTTGGAAGTATTCTCCCCATCTGTCAAGTGTTTTATTACTCTCCCCTATCAAATTCCCGTCTTTATTTCTGCATATATTTGTTCTGGCTTGAAACCCAACCTTTTCTTCTTTAATCTTTTGGTACATTTCACGTACTTGCTTCTCTTCTCCTAGCTGTTAAGTTTCTTCCATTTTTTTTTTCTTTTCTAGTGCTCTTTTCTTTTTTCTGCAAACCCTTTTAGCTCCAAGGCACTTCTCATTATATTCATTCAGATTTGCTCTAGTTCTTCCCTGAAATAATTTCATTCATGCTATGTTACACTCCTGAATTCTTCTCATACATTCTTCATTCAACCAATCTGCCTTCCTTTGAGCCCGTACATGTCCCAAAACCTCCCCAGCTGCCTTGAAGATTGCAGTCTTACATTGTTTCCACATTATTTCTATATGTTGATTTGATGTGTCAGTATCGTTCTAAAGCCCCTCTTCTATTTTCATCTGATATGCTCTCCGTATTTCTTCTGACTTTAGTTTCTTAATGTCAAAACTTTTCTGTTTGTGGCCTTTTTGTTTACCCAGTAGCCAAATCCTTTGCCTCTACTTAATTCTCACTGAATTGCAGTCAGCTCTACGTGGGCTCCTAACATCCATGATGTCTGATCCATGCCTGTAGTCAATCAATATATGGTCTATCTGATTTTTTTGTGTGTCTTTTTATGTGGAAAACATGTACTGCTGACAGTCATTTTTTTACTTATAGCAAAATCCAAACCACTAATTCCATTGTCATTTGATATTTCATGGAGGCAATGTCTTCCTATAGTTGCCTCTTCTTTTCCTGTTTTTGCATTCAAGTTTCCTATTAAGATCTTAATATCATGTTTAGGAGCCTGATCATACAACTGCTCTACCTTTCTATAAAACTCATCCTTCCGTTGTTCATCTGCCTCGTCTGTGGGTGCATGTACATTTACAATTGTTATTTGAAAAATTTTCCCCTTATCTTAATATGGACATCCATTCATTGATTGGTTTGAAGTGCATTACAGCATGTTTCAGTCCTTTAGCAACTACAAAACCTGTACCAAAGGTATATGTTCTCCCGCCACTATAGGTGATTGTGAAATTTCCGGAGTCCATTGTGTCACTTCCCTTCCACCTAATTTCCTGGAGAGACAATAGTATTATACTGTAGTTGTTTACTTGCATTAGCAGCTGCCATAGGGCTCCAGCTTGGTACAGGCTCCGCACATTCCATGTTCATTTGTACATATCTCTTATCCTTTTTTTGTTTGATGGGGTCATCATCAAAATATCTGTCCGGCTTATTCCTTTGTTAGCATTTGCAGCAAGTGATTTTTACAGGGGAAGATTGTTAACTTTCCACCCAACCATTTGAGGGGTTACTCCTTGTAGCTCGCCGGGTAGCTGGTTCCATTTTCAGAGGAACATCCTTAGCCTTTGTAGATCCTTCTACTGACTGCAAGGCAGCATTTGATGGTTGGGGCTTCTCTGCCTTTCATCCAAGCCATTGGCCCTCATACCTGCTGGTTTTGGTCTGCCCTAGGTATTTTATTTCCCTGGTACCCTCCATACCTGGAGGACGTTCACCTATCCGCCACTTGGGGAGGCACGCGATGGGGGAGGCACGCGATGGGGGACCAGCAACCCCACACGGGTGGCTCCAGCTACACATTGCAAAAGAACAAAATTGCAAATATCATCGAAACACCAGAGAAAATGCACCCGAGACCCTGTATTGTAAGGATGACATGAGGGTATCATATGTACTACATAAATATATAGTAACAGCTGTTTTCTGATGAACTATAGGAATACAAATGAGCAGATATTTTTAGAATTTTTTTTATCACAGTTGTCTGACAATCCTTGTTCTTGTATTGTCATGCATGTGATCTTTGTTATACAGATCATTCGTTCACATGTATCTTTTCTAGGTGTTCCAATTTTCAGAAATGTGGATGTCTTATTTTGTGAGGCATTGAACTTGATGAGAGAAAAAAATCATTCTGAGCTTGTAGTATTCTGTTCCAGATTCCAGGAACATTCAGTGCGCTTAAACAGTATATAGGTAGGACTGGGGAGATAGAGTATCAGCAGGTGTTACTGCACTCTACAGATTTTATCAGTCTGCTCTGCATTCAAAAATTATATAAATTGTTACGGTGTACCAATGTAACATGATATTATGAGCACCAGTTTGAAGACAGGTAGATGTTGATATTAAAAGATATTTTACCAGTCCACTTCCTAATTAGTGAATTTGTCACTGCTAAAAAATCAATATTTATTATTTGATTTCGTTCTATAAGGGTTTTGTTTGTGTAGAACCATGTGTGTTGTGCTACTGTCATCTTGCAACATAGTGTTCAGATATTTAACTTTTTGTTATGCTTTATGCTCTGTTCTGTATGTAATACGTGATACTGTCTTACCCTAGATGATGGAGTGTGTGAAATGCAATTGCTGGGTCCATTCAAGATGTGAAGGACTTTCAGATGAAAAATATCATATACTCAGCTACCTTCCAGATACTGTAGAATTTATTTGCAGGTAAGTTTGCAATTTGAAATAGTAATAGTAATTCTGTGAAAATTATTTAACTAAAGGACTTGAACTGTTTTGTTTTTGTCTGTTTGGTATCTGAAGAAAAGGTAATGCATTTATCTGGTTAAGTTTTGGATTGAAGACAAGGAAAATTTGCTTTATCATAGCAATCTCACACACACACACACACACACACACACACACACACACACACACACACACCTTATTTATTTATTTTTTCCCCTACTCAATTTGTCGTTACTGATTGGTATGGTCAAGCAAATTCTCATTGTCTTCAATCCATGCACACACGGCATTTCAGTCCAGTAATGGTCTCACTTTTCATCACCATTTTTGGCAAATTTTGGATCGCACTATACAGTTTTGTGTTGGACATTTTTCCTAGGAATTTATGGAAAGGAAGTCCATACATACTCAACTGTACCAGCTTTCTTCCTTAAAGAAGGATTCCTAGTGTCCAAATATATTGATCTTCTGTTAGCACTCAATGAAATTATCACAATTGGAGACTTATTCTTCATTACCAGGCAATATTGATGTCCACTGTGATTTTTAGGTCTTTTTGATCATTTTTATTTTGCATATAGTTGTGATATTGCTACATCTCATTCCCTGATGAAAATTTCTCAATATTGTCTTTGTCTGGTGGTATTGCTTCCAAGTGCACTGCTTTATTCGGTTTCATTCACAGATATTTTTCTGTAGGATCTTGCTTTGCTGCTGGATAATGGAGTGTGAAATGTGTAGTAGCTGATTCCATTCAATTTGACACAGGGTTATTGCTTTTATGGTAATTTTTTCATATATTTTGAAAATAATTAGGCCCATGGTGCTTCCTCATGTGCAGTGTTAGGTTTTAAAAACATCACTGTGTACTGTTGTCCACTTAATGCTTTGCGTCTAAGGAAAGTTTGTCCATGTGCTTTTTCATTTTCGTGATTTTGGCTGTACAAAATACAAACAAAATTACAATGCTTTTTCAGTTTCACAAGTATACTGGGGACCAGAAAAATTCTCATTTGTAATAAATGTGAATTTAGATGCAAATTTTACCTCAAAATGCGAACTTAACTAATAAATGCTATTCTAATAAATGCTATTTCACAGCAAATTGTATCTAGATGCACTATTTTATCAGAAGTAGATTGAAATAGCTTTATTTTCTGCATGTAAATGTCAAAAAAAGTAACAAACATTTGGTTACTGGTATTGCACAACATACGGTGAATCTCCATTTGAAAGGAGAATGTGCATAAAAACATATTTTCAAAATAACAAAGCACACTGTGGCACGAACACAGCGACATCGGTGTGCTTGCTCTCATAAATTACGCTCTGGTGCCACGTCAGCCATGAGCAGAGTGATTGAATTGTGTCTCCGCGATACATGCCTTATTTCAAGTTGTATTTAAAAATCAAAACGGATATGGTTAATCATAGTGGCTCCACCTCCCAGGGACTTGTGGGGAGTTGTACTAATTTTAGTAATTCACATGGAATCAACTTTAGCTTATTGGACACTTAAAATTATAGTTACATCACAAACAGTGACAGCAGTGAAGATCCGCGATATCTTTCAAAATATTCCTTGTGGAGCTATTGCAGTTGGGGCCACTAAGGCTTTTGCAGACTCTACCATATCTCGTGTTTGAGTCATACGTCAGTCTTTTCATATCACATGAATTTCATCTGAAGTATTATTTCTTTCAACAAAGTATAGTGTTTTCATCCAAGAGAGGTACATTTTGGCTTGACACACAGCATCACAGTTGATTTAAAGGATATAAATTTGGCGAAGAGCAATCTATGTATTAAAGACACTAATTTGTAGCATCTAGATTCAATTACTTTTTTAACATTCTAAGCAGTATATTTGTCTACACAGAATGATTTCCAGCTCAAGTGATTCATACAAAGTGTGAACTGTAAGTATTGTCATCATTACGGAAAATGTTTCTTCTACAGTATCTCCTACATCAGTCAGCATTGCTCGACAAACAAATTATGGCAGCTGTAATAGGTACTACATGCAAGTGGGCTGTGAGCGGTGATGTCACAGGCAAGTCGCGCTACAGAGAAGCCCCCACCAAAAATGTGGCATGCAAGAATACAAATTTACAACTCATAGTAGAGTAAACACCACACACACACACACACACACACACACACACACTGTCTCTCATTTGTAGTAGCATAGGCTCACAGACTGACTGGATACCGTCGCCTATCTACCACGAAAATTGATTTACGATGAAATGTGAAAGTTAGGAACATATCATTTTTTAAATGCGTGATAGATAATTTTATTCAGTACACATTTCAAAGATTGGTCAATTCACTCACACACTTGAGACGAGCTGGCAGGCTTAACACTTCGTGTAGGTGTTAACTGCTTAGCTTCTTTTGTTAGCCATTGTGTGTACATATTTTTAAGTCTGTCCTTAAATGGTTTTTTTGAAACAGATATCTAATGGCTGTTAAATTGATGTCATCCCTCCTGGAATTACAGCTAAATCTGTTCTACTCTCTACTGATTTCCTCTTTACAGCTGGGTAGTATGACTAGCATATGAATCTGGTACCAGCATGTTTGGCAAACCTAGCTAGGCATCAGTACGATGTTGTTATACAAGTTTAATCCACTCTAAACCAAGTCCTCCGTGAACCAGCCATTCATTAGCATCTAGAATAACACATTCTGGAAATACCTCGGACTTAGGTAACTTCTTGTGTTTAAAAACATTGAATTGTGGCAGTTTGTGGCCATTGGCTGTGCAGCAAGCATGACAGACGTGCGCTGCATTTCACCACCTACAGAGATTATCTTGACATCTTTGTTCTCCAGTTGCTTCTAGGATGTAATTTCCTGGCATATCAAAATATACCAGAGTTTGGTCCACATTACCTATATGACCAAGAAGATAATGGAAGCTCCATATAGGAATACCAACAATGTAGGAAAAGATAGATTGCTGTGTACAGTCAACAAAACAGAAACACACACAGTTCATACACACAAGAATGCTCACCTCACACACACGACTGCCATCTGAGGCAGCTTGGGCCAGAATGCCATTAGACTTTGCCTCGAGTCTAAGCCACAGCTACATTTTTGGACACCAAAAATTAGAAATAAGGTCGGCTTGCATTTGGGAAAATACAGTATATAAAAAATGACAACAGATGAGGTTTTATCTTTAAGATACATCTTGTGTTTATGAACAGCATGTTTTTCTCCTTTGCTGATGAAGGCTGTGGCTGAAAGCTTTGTGTAAGTGTCTTTTATTTGTGCCTGTCTGCAACTTAACGTGTCTTCTTCATGGAGAGTAGCAATCTGTCTCTTCCTAAATTGTTGACGAGGAAGATAATTATTTTTGGTGCACCTTCTGATAATTAAATGTTGAAATTCAATGAGTTTTTCCTCATAGTTTTCTGGCAGCTTCTGT
This sequence comes from Schistocerca cancellata, assembly GCF_023864275.1. Taxonomy (NCBI): domain Eukaryota; kingdom Metazoa; phylum Arthropoda; class Insecta; order Orthoptera; family Acrididae; genus Schistocerca; species Schistocerca cancellata. The sequence goes on along the minus strand of NC_064629.1, from coordinate 235,180,201 downwards.
GCAGTTGAAATGTGCCTACGAAGAGAAAATCCTCAATTTTTTATGAACAGGCAACCCAATTGCGGATTCCTTTGAAATTCACGATTTTCTGCTATCGAGCAACTCCGTGTACCTTCACTTGGATAATTTCTGCATTCATGGGTAAGCAAGTCTGTCAGTGCTACCTAACAGGATCATTCAGCACAACTTCTACTGTATAACACCAGCCATCACTTCTCTTTTCAACTTCACAGTATAGTGAACATGTTTAATCGTGGTAGACTAAAACCTGGCACTTTACAAAAGTACTAAAGTAGCCTGAAGCAAGGGGTGAAATCCAAATGTATTGTCTGAAAATGTTGAGCAAGCACTGCTCTCATTCTCCTAGGGGTCAATGGAAAAAACAAAAATGGAGTAGGAGGGGGAATGATGCAGTGGGAAAGTTTCACTCATTGCATGCAGTGTGTATAACATATGATTCATGTCAGTCATGTGCTATAGTAGAAGTCTCTCATGGAAGTAACAAGGTTATGTAAAAGCTTGTTTATAAGGACCTTCTTGTTCAGATGTGGAAATTATTGGTACTCACGAATATGAAATTAATTTAAGGCAGTGAAACATTTATTATTGTTAAATCATGAATATTAGCAGCATTAAGAAATTACTCAATGTGCATCAGTGTGTGCCGGCACCTTCCGAATGGAACTGGAGCTGTTGAAATGCAAAACTGCGCTTACCATGCTTGCCAACTTCTGCAGGTTTCTTAAAAACATCTGTTTTGATATATTTTTTTGCGTGTGTGTGTGGGGGGGGGGGGGGGGGGGGAGGGGGAGTCGCGTGTGTAGAGGGGTTCATTTGTGTATTGCTATAAATATTTGAAAAATTGCTAAATTTAAAGATGAGCTATATTAAATTTGAATTTCCTCCCTGATAAAAAATACTTAGCATTCAATACTCAAAGTACTAAGACAATGGCTTTCGTGGCAAAATAATTGCTTGCAGAGGCTTCTAGCGGCATTTTTCAGAACTTCCTTAAACTTTGCCTTGAGTCTAAGCTGCAGATACATTTTTGGACCATGAAAATCACAAATAATGTCAGCTTGCATTTGGGTAAATACATTACATAAAAATGACCACAGATGAAGTGTTACCTTTAAGATACAAACCACTGTGTAATTATAAAAGGCCTAGTCAGAATTAAAATGGTTTACACAACAGAAAAAGCAATTAAGTATACAAACAGAGTGGTGCGCACGTACAGACCAAATTAATAAAAATAGTAGGGAAGTAACAGGGCCATAAAACAGAACAAGAAATGATGGTAAAGAAACAAATTGAATTTTGGCAACTAAGTACTGCATGTTCCTTCAGGCTATTGTGGGGTATTTGGTGTGGGAAAAGATACTTGTTCTTGATTGTTGTGTAAACGTTCATTTTTTCTTCTGTGTGCCAGATTTCAGTCTTGAATTAGTTGGTAACTTACAAGCGAAGAGCCTGTAGCAAGATCAGTTTTGAATTATTTACCTTTGCTGAGGGTTTGTAATTAAATTCAGGGCAAGCATTCTCTTTTTATCATACTTTTCCTCTCCCATACTGCAACCACTTTGAGTTACCATAACGGCATTCTTGGAATCTGAGCTGTTGACAGGGAAGAAATCTGACCTTACCAAATGATACTTCATATGCCCACATGCAAAAGGAACCAGAAGACGCCAGATATTGTAAAAATTATGATATTACTTACTCTGTGTAATATTTTCGTTACATCTGGATATGTCTCATAATAATATTATGTCACTATTTCTGTGTGAGATATTTTAAAAGATTCTAGAAGAATGGAGTACCTCCCTATCACTATGTGCATTAAATATTAGTAGGTAGTAGATACAAAGATTGTACATCTTCATATTTTGTCATCAGGAATGACTTTTCCGTGCTTCTGCTAATCACCAATCCTGTGGTGATAACTTAGTATTGCTGTAAATTTGCAGGGTTTTTTTCATAACTTATACACTTTTGGGGCTAAGAATCTATGCTGTCGAAGATTATTGTAGTTGTACATACAGTTACATATTGTAGATTATTAATGTGCGAAATTATTAGTACGTGAGGAACTTTATACTTGTCTTTTATCATTTTCATTTTGAACATCGTACATGGCTAGAAAGATTACTTTTCCCTCTAACTTTCTTCTCTCATTGTTTTTTCCTTTGTATAACTTTTTAAAATTCTGCAGCCATTTTAAACTAGCCCCTTTGTTCTGTGGTAGTTTTTGTTTTATTGTTTCATTTTTGTCTGCAGTGATCTCTCAAGATATTCTGATTTTTATTTGTTTCGAAAATATCAGTAATTGTACTTCAAATTTTTATGGTTTTGGCTACATAAAGCTTTATTGGTTTGCTTCCCTCTCAGCCTAAATTTATGTTTTCTCTATGTAAAAGTTGCTGTTAAATGTGTGTGTAACACATGCCCTTGTGTGAAGGATGTAGGTTGGACTCCCATTGGGTTTCTCCAACCATTTAATACTTGAAGTCTCCAAGAAAGAAAGAAAGAAAGAAAGAAGAAAATAAGGTGATAATTTTGGAAGAAGTGTATACCACATTTGTGATGGGTTTATGTGGTTGATGCTTGAGCATCAGAGACATGACAAGATAACGTAAATGGCTTACAAAAAGTTGACCTTCAAAATTTCACAATATTTTTCTATGAATGTAGTGCTCACCTTCATTCGTGTGGTTATAAAATTGGGGGGGGGGGGGGGGGGGGCCTTGCAGGCAAGATGTACCTTACAAGAAGCACCAATTTGCAGAAAGGGCAAGGGAGTGCATTTACAAGTGAAACTGACATGAGGGACCTGTGTGCATCATAAAACACTTTGTGGCTTGCAGAGTATGAAAGCAGTGGCAGATTACAAACTACATAATTTTTAAAACTTTAGATTGCACAAAACAGTGTATCAGTGACAGTCAGTGAAAACCTCATAAGTCCATCTGTCTGTGAAAACTTGTAATTGCTGTAACCAGCGACTCCATAATCAAAGGAAGATTTGAAAGTGCTCAGATTTCTCTAATCTGTCAATAACTGGACTTCTACTATACAGTTATACGTGTAGCAACTTTCTGTATTGCTTTACATTATTTTTAAGAAACCATTTTATTTTTTAAGAAACTGTTTTTGCTTCAGTTGCAGAATTTAATAAAATAGACTTATGAGGTTTTCATTGCATGCCATTGATATGACAAATGCACATTAATAAGGAAGAATGTAGCACATTTTACCAATAACTTTCCAAATTTTTGTACATGTGATAAATGGATATAGTCTATTCGACCCTTACACATTGTAAAATGTCCTTTTAACAGCATCTGCCCCCCGCCCCCCTCTTTTTTCCCCTCCCCCTTCCCTGTAGGTGTATAATTTCCAATATAAAATGAACATTTTTTTTTAATTATCCTGGCTGGCTTCTATGCTTTCTCACATTATAGTTATAAACATTGTTCAGTGCTCTCTCTTTTCAAATATTTAATAATCCCTTTTTCTTCCCTACAGGAAGTGTTGTGAGAAGCCTCCTGCTCCATGGTGGTATGCTGTTGAAGAAGAGATGAAAGCAGGATACCTAACTGTGCTGAAGTTACTGAGCAAAAATCGTAAAGCTTATTCGATGCTCAGATGCAGTCCAAAGAAACACTGTGAATATCATCCCAATTTAATAGATGATGATAACATAAATACACATTCGGATCCCACTGCCATTGGAAATATGTGCTTGGGTGAAAAGACTGACTCAAATTGTGAAGACAACACATTTCTCAGTATTACAGATCTGCATGTTGAGAATGTAGAATACAGTGTGGAAGTAAAAACGACGTATGAAGTTGATGATGACAACAACGAATTTTTGGCAGATTCAAAACGTGACAATATCTGTGCCAAAGATCAGAGATTGTCAAATCGTGAATATAATTTGCATAATAGCTGTTCAGAAGAAAAATGTTTTCCTCACTCCCAAGGGCAAACTGTTGTACCATACCTGTCAGAAAACTCTCTTAGACTTTGGCGAGAGAAATATAACTTAAAAGAATGTTCTGTTCGTGTAAAGGACTGTGTTTCCAAGGACTTGCAAAACTCACTTTTCCCAGTTAAAGTTGATGTTCAGTGTACAGAATTATCTGATACCTGTGCCTTCGATACTACTAAATCGCCTTCCAAAGTGCATCAGGTTTCACTTGCGACACCTACAAGTGATTCTGGCATTAGCAGCACTGATGAAGAATTGAAAATTTGTGGGGGAAATGATGCAGAGGAGCTGAAGGAACATGCATTATCATGTTTGGGTTTTGTAGCTTCCAGCCGTTTGCTGTCATTAGAACAGTGTAGCAGCAGCAGCAGGAGCTTTGAAAATTTTACTGAGACCAGTTCCAAGAAATTGTGCAGTGATGATATACCAAAGGATGAGTTCTTTGAATGCAACTGTTTGGAAAATTTGAAACACAAGTCATCCTTAACATTTCTGTCTGTAAAAAATAAAGTTAATTCCAGTGAGTACACATCAGTTCTGCAGTTTCATCAGGAAATGGAAGACATCCTAAATAAATCTCACTGCTCTGATTTACTTCAGCTATATTATCATAATATGCAGGAAGTTTTCCCATGGTTTAATCCTAAATTTTCACGTGTTTCAAATAATCCTGTTTCTGAACGTAACTCACAACCAAGTAAGAGGAGAAGAATCATTTCAGAAAAATCTGGCAGTGATGATCATAATAGTTCAATGGAAGTGTCAATATTGGATGATTCGTTTCATGCTGTTCCTGATAAAATGTTAGGGAAATCCTTAGATGATTTCTACAGTGGGTATTCTGTCCAGGATAATAGAGTTTGTGTCCTTTGTAAAGGTGTTGGTGATGGGTTGCCCGCTGAAGAAGGCAGACTTTTGTACTGTGGACAGAATGAATGGGCACACACAAACTGTGCTCTGTGGTCAGCAGAAGTGTTTGAGGAAATAGATGGATCACTACAGAATGTTCACAGTGCAATGTCTCGAGGGCGTCAGATACGATGTGATCATTGTGGAAAAAGAGGTGCAAGTGTAGGATGTTGCACACGAAATTGTCCAGAAACCTTCCATTTCCCCTGTGCGAGGAAAGTGAATTGCACTTTTATGGATGACAAAAATGTTTTCTGCCCATCCCATGCAAAAGGTGCCACTGGTAAAGTTCTGCACAATGAATCAGATTTTGAAATATGCCGCCCAATTTACGTGGAACTAGACCGTAAAAAGAAGAAGTTTGCTGAACCTAAAAAGGTTAGGTTAATGATTGGTTCACTTTCAGTTGAAAATATAGGAGAATTTGTTAGTGAAGTTTCTGATACTCCAGAGGCTATTATACCAAATGGGTTTTCATGTACAAGATTATTTTGGTCTTCGATAGAACCATGGAGAATAGTTCGATATCACATTAAAACTGTGCTATGTAATAAAAACGTACCTCAGTCTCCTGACTGTGGAAAAAACATGACTGTAGATCATAGTCAAGAAAGGCATGTAGTTGAGGAAAAACTAAATGAAATTTCCAAATGGAGACATGAAATTAAATCAAATGACACAAAGAATCTGAAAGATAACTCAAAATTATCTTTTAAAATTAATCAGAAGAAATTTTCCAAATTTAAAAGGCGAATTCCTTACCGCAAGTATCAGAATAAGCGAAAGTGTCATTCACTTGATGATAAAATTGTTTATCAGGTTGTCAATTACATGTTAGACATTGTGAGCAGTAAAGATGTTGATGAGAATTCACTTCATGACTCACAAAATGCAGCTGATCTTTTGCCTCCTGAACTAAAAGAAGCTATTTTTGAAGATCTGCCTCACGACCTTATAGATGGCATTTCAATGCAGGATATATTACCGAAGCTGATGATATATGAAGAAATGGGAGCTATGGAGAAAAGTGATGGATTTTATGGGAATGATCCATCAGTGACAGAAAAAGAAATTAGTAGTACAGATGAGGCTAATCTCGTAAATAATCACCATATGGGAAACACCAAAAAAACTGGTTTTCTAGAAGTGAGTGTGCAAGATCAAGATGATTTGTGCCACAAGAGCACTCTTTCAAAGCAAAAGTCTGCAGAGAATGCCGGTTTGAGTAAAAATAAAGTACAACGAACTAAGAGAATGAAACTGAGAAGAACAAAGCACAATAATGTTGTCGACATTACATCTGATGAACCTCCTAAAAGACGGAAACGAGCGTGTAGTACGACATGGAATTGTAAACCTGATGGCAACTACTCTTCGGCATACAAAAGACGGAAATTATCTCACACCGTTGGAAGGAGTGTGTGTGAAAATCCTTTCGTTGTTCTTGTTGATTCAGATGCATCACATACTTTGCAGGAATTGCGCTTGCCAGAATGTGTTCACGTAACACTTTCAAGATCACCGCCGTCGGGTGTTTCATCTACTGCAACTGAGTCACCTGCAGAACTCAAGTGCGGAGTCGATGAGGAGTCGCCGTCGGACAGCAGTAAGGGGAAAGTCACACTCACAAAGGAAGAAGGGAAGGAAAACAAATTCCTACCTTGGAACGGCCGCCCACAAACACGATTCCTCCAATTAGATGGTACTGTCGATCCCTTGAGTAGCAGTGGCAGTGAAGGTGGTCGATCTCCTCGTTCTGATGATGAAAAACTGTCAGACTGTGCTTACGAAGCAAGTTCCTCATCATTGAGAAGTTGTGGCCAATGTCAACATTGCAGTTCAGATTTTAATTCTGGAGGTAATTTTGGAGCTGTTTGTAACTGTAGCTCTAGCTCAAGCCAGGCGCACGGAAAGAGTTGGTACAAGACATATGATACTGAAGAAGAGCCAGTGCGCTGCACTCAGTGTCGCTGTACCTACAGGACAAAGAAAAGTTTTGAGCGCCATTTGTCAACATGCTGCAATGATTTTATGCTTTCGACAAGTGAAAGTGATTCAGAAAATACACGCTCTAGTGAGGAAGAATGCACCAAAAAGCAGCACTTTGATACAACTGAATCTTGTTGTAATGTAGGTGAAAGTGTTCTGGGAGAGACTGATGCCACAGATTTGTCTATGCGGAGTGAAAGTGTTGAGTGCTCTGCTACACCTCCTCAGAACTCACCTGTACTTGAAAGACTGAAATCGAAGTCATCCTCGAAGTTTGAAGTTGAGAGTAATGTGGTCGACGGGGTGAGTACCCATACGTCGATTGTAGATACAGATCCGCATTATCAACAGCATCTGTGTCAGGGTAACAGCTATATCCAGGTTCAGTCGAGTCAACATTCTAATGCACCAGCAGTAATAATGCAGCAGGTACCATCTCCGAGCGTTGTTCCTACATTTATTGAAGCTTTCCAGCAACAAACAGGACAGAACTTACAGCTGGTTGCAACTATTGATACACATACTAATGGGTATAACAAACAACAGTTTGTCAGTGCAAATCCTTTAGTCTCAGGAAATTACCCTGTTCAGGCACCAGAGAGTTTTGTAAGGCTTCCCTTAATGCCTAATGTCCAGTCACCAGCTCCCCATTCTGCATTTCTTGGGACAGTACTTCCTCCCACACAGCAAAATGCGGTTCATTGTGTTTCGGCAGAGCAGACAATGATTGGTTGTACACCATCTTTGGACATGTATGGGACACAGCCAGGAGGAATGTATTTAGCTGGACAGCCTATGTATATTTCAAATTACGAGACAGTAGTCAGTAATACAGTTATGTCTTCGAGCCAACTTGTCTCTGCTGCTCTACCTGGTGTGGTTGCTGCGAGTAGCAGTTTTTCGGCAACTACGACACAAGTGTTTCAGGCTAGCAAATTAGGATCTGTAATTGAATTAACATTAGAACCTGTTGTGGAAGTCCAACCAAGTTACCTTATTATTAACCAACAAACTCCTATTTCAAATTCTCCTGTTAGAAATACAGAGTATGTAAACTGCCCACCTTCGACTGTCAACATGCAAGTGCCTTCGTATGATCACTCTTTCTTGCCAGTTCAACAAGTGTGCACAGAAGATCAAGCTGTTCAGTACCCTGAATCATCTAGCACGTGTACATCAGTTACGTTAAAGACAGTTATGAGAAGCGAGAATCGCAGGCGAACAATCCCTGAAATGACAAAGATTGTGACACCCAGATGTGCAAGCACCAGTGTTGATGTGGCCCCCGAAATGTCTAGTGTTGTGACTCCTAGGTGTGTGAACAGTGGTGGGCATACGTATTTTGAAATGTCAAAGGTCATGACACCCAGATGTGTGAGCAATAATGGTAGCCCAAATTCTGAATTTCCAAAGATCATGACACCTAGACGTGTGAGCAGTAGTGTTGGCACAGATCATGAATTTCCAAAGATCATGACACCTAGACGTGTGAGCAGTAGTGTTGGCACAGATCATGAATTTCCAAAGATCATGACACCTAGACGTGTGAGCAGTAGTGTTAGCACAGATCATGAATTTCCAAAGATCATGACACCTAGACGTGTGAGCAGTAGTGTTGGCACAGATCATGAATTTCCAAAGATCATGACACCTAGACGTGTGAGCAGTAGTGTTAGCACGGATCATGAATTTCCAAAGATCATGGCACCTAGATGTGTGAGCAGTAGTGTTAGCATAAATCCTGAATTTCCAAAGATCATAACACCTAAATGTGTGAGCACTGGTGTGAACACATCCTTTGATATGTCAAACGATACAAAACCTGAATTTCCTAAGATCATGACACCGAGATGTGCTAGCACAAAACCTGACTTTCCAAAGATCATGACACCAAGATGTGTTAGCACAAATTCTGAATTTCCAAAGATCATTACACCTAGACGTGTGAGCAACTTTGTTAACGCCGATTCTGAATTTCCGAAGATCATTACACCTAGACGTGTGAGCAACTTTGTTAACGCCGATTCTGAATATCCGAAGATCATTACACCTAGACGTGTGAGCAACTTTGTTAACGCTGATTCTGAATTTCCGAAGATCATGACGCCCAGACGTGTGAGCAACTTTGTTAATGCCGATTCTGAATTTCCGAAGATAATGACACCCAGGCGCGTAAGCACTGGTGTCAACACGCCCTATGATAAAACAAAGATCATGAATCCTAGACTTGGTGCCCACACACGTTTTGAAATGGCAAGGATTATAACACCTAGATGTGTGACCAGTGGTGTTAACACGAGTCCTCCTGCGTCACCTGTCAGAAATGCTTGTGACAAATGTTCAGGCAAGTCACAGTCTGACCGTGAGGACTGCCTTATCCAAGCAGAGCAGCAGCTGTCTGAAAACAGTGGACATCAGATATTCTGCACATGTCTGCAATCTAATACCACTATCCTTACAAAGCGTGCAGAATCAGTGTCAACAAGAAAGAAAAACCAAATTTGCTGTTCATGTGTGTATTGCTATGCATTTGATGTTTGCTGTGCATGTAAGAAGCGCTGTGAGGCAGCAATAGGAGGACAAGTGCTGACGCATGTAGTAACGGAAGACGGAGCTCTCAGTTTTAATCAAAAATCTTCGGATATTCCAGCACATCTGACAAATAATCCTAGCGAATTGTGGGTAATCAATAGAGAACTTGACCACAGTCTAGAAGTTAGCACAGAATGTAATGAACCAAAATGTATTGCTAATTTGCCGAATCGAGCAATTAGCTATAACCACAATCCTTCCTCTAAAGATCAACTTTGCAATAATGATACGTCCACGTTCAATACGTCAGCACCTACAGTCATCAGTAGACGCCCTGGACACAAAGTAACAGAATCTCCCTGCAAGAGGGAAACACTGTCACATGGAAAATACAAAAGATTGGCTACTAGACAAACCAGTCCAGTTAACGATAATTCAGTTGAAGAGCCAGATAAAGAAGGGAACGGCAGGTCAGTGTTACACATTACTGACACAGTCCCACCCTCTAAAACAGTTGTAAACAGACATAATAATATCAAAGTTAAAGCTAGTAATTTGTCTGACAAATTATCTTCATCAAAACCTATTTTGCAAAAGCAGGGAAAGTTCAGTACATCTCCAACAAATGACGAAAGCCGTATTTTGAAGCTGCAGAATGTTAAATATGTTGATGTCGTGGAAAATGATACCTTTGCAGAAGCTGTACTTGTGAACAGAGACGAGGAGGAGGATGTAGAGTGTACCTCTGGAATCAGCTTGGACCGTTCTCTGAAAAGAAAGCCTTCATCAGAATGTAATACTTCTGTCAGCAGCCCACAATATGATGAACAGAATGTGGCACGACTGCACACTCAGACAAATTGTCCAGAAGAGAGTAAATCCTCTTTGACATGCAACACTGTTCCACAAGTAAATGCTGATGTGTCTGTATATAGCAGTGACACTGAAAAACAAAGAGCAGCATCTCCATTGACAAAAGATGACTGTGATGGCAGTAGCTGTGGCGGCAGCGGCAGAAGTGCTACCAATAACAGGTGCAACTACATGGATGTCAGTGATGAAGATAATGCTGGTGATGCTTATAGCAGATTTGGAGCTCAGAGTGACTGTAATACTGGCGGCAGTATTGAGAAAGACAGTAGGCCAGATATACGTGAGTTGACTACTGAAAAGAATGTCGATGACAGTGGTACTAATGGTTACAATGATGAAGAGGATGACGATACCGAATGTTGCGAAGATGACGACGAGGAGGAAGAGGAAGAAAATGGTGACAATGATTGTGACGAAGGTGACGAGGATGAGAATGAAGACGATAGTGGTGACGAGGATGATAATGGTGGTGAAGACAGTAGGGACACGTCACCACTATACTGTAATGGAGAAAATTCTGAAGAAAAATCATCTTATATTATGTATGAAATCTGTTCTCAAGATGGCTTTTGTTGCACTTCAAAATCGTTTAGTGAGGCATGGCAGAAAGTGTTTGATGCTGTTCAGAATGCTCGAATTGTGAACAAAATGCCACCACTACCACAGAATCCATTTAGTTTGACGCAGAAAAGTTTACAGATTCTAGGCTTGAAGCATAATGCTGTTAGATATCTCGTTGAACAATTACCAGGAGTTGGTCGATGTGTGAAATACAAACCTCGTTACCACAAACAACGGACATCACGACCAGAGGATGACTTGGACACTTTGCCACCTCCTAATAAAAGTGGATGCATTAGGACTGAGCCTTTTAAATCTCGAGGACCTTATGACATGTTCAGTTGGCTGGCCTCCAGCCACAGGAACCCTCCGAAATTTGTGCAACAAAATGACAGCGAGTTAATGAGTAACAGGTAGGTTTTGTGGTATATTGTAGTGTCATGCATTTATGTAATTACTTAAGTAGTAATATGGTACTGAAAAAATCCATTCTTCCTAGGTGGAATAAAAACAACAGAAAGAGTAAAAATAACAACTCACTATATAAAGTTCTGAGCAATAACGGTGGCACCAATAAGAAAAAAAGGAGTAGTGTCATCCATTTGGACCAAGACACCCTTCACCCCCCCCCCCCCCTCTCTCTCTCTCTCTCTCTCTCTCTCTCTCTCTCTCTCTCTCACGCACATCTCCACACACACACACACACACACACACACACACACACACACACACACTAGCATTGAAGGTGACATGCCCAAGAACTTAGCTGTATGTTCAGTCGTCTGTATGTGCCTTGGTTATATGGTAAGAGGCTATCTTTACTCTTTCCAATGTTTAAATTCTCTTTATTACAAATATGCTGTAATAGCAACTAAGTGTGAATTTATTAATCTATTCTATCTAACCAATTTATAATTTCATGATATCATCTGCTGTTAAATTGGGGGGAAGGGGGGGTTGAGGGGGGTTTCATCACATACACTGTAAAACAACTACTTCTATTAAGCACTGATATAGAAATAATTTTGACAGTAATGATATAATAATCTCTCTATTATTGTAACATAGCATGAGCAAACAGTGCATCTGGTACAGAAAAGGAAAAAAATGAAAATTGAATTGAGACCTAACAAGTACCACTGGGATAAAAACACTGTGGGCTTTACAGATGTGTGTTGGTGTGTAAGAAGGCTTGTGCAGAGAAACTGTGAACACTCTCTTGGTATCTTATGATCCGTTTCTTGTTTTCTCTATAAACTGCAGAAATGGAAAATTTAGTTCATTTTGAAGCAATGCAGAATACTTATTTACATTCGTAAGGATGAAAATAGTCATCACATTCACAGCGGCTTAGATGTGATAGGTACATAAAAGAAATGATGAAACTTGACTTTTCTCTTTGGGCCATTCCATGACAAGTGGTCTAATTTTGGAAGTAGTTCACCTATGAACATCACTGATTTAGTTGAAATTTTTATGTGAACATTCACACATGTTCCCAGTGAACACACTTTTGCTAATATAATACTGGCAGAGATATAGTCAGTTGTTTGACCCCATAGCACAGCTTTCAACAGAGTATCCCTGACTGTTCAGCAGTTTTGATGCATAGTGTCCAGCAACTTGAAAGAAACAAAACTTGGCCACCATGTACAACTTTTTGCACTCTCTTAAGCAAAATAATAACACAAATTTTTGATCAGTTTTTATGTGGATAATGTGAAGCAAAGTAAGCTGGGGAAAAAAAGGACACTTGTGGAGAAATATGAATTTTTGCTTTTTATATCTCTGAATGTAATTATGGAATAAGCCTGAAATTTGCACATAATAACTTAGAATATAAAATTTCATTCCCCTACTGTTTTCCAATAGTTTACAAACTGAGGAAAACGTTGACATACATTGGAAAAAAAAAAACTGCCAAGAATGGCTTTTTTAGCCCATTCATCATTAGTTTTTACTCATTGCTGAGTGTCGTGACCTCATTTCCTCATTCATTCTTATGTAGTTGAAACTTTAGACAGATGTCTCCTTTCACAGCGATCTTTGGCCTTTCTTAATATGACGTGAAGCGGCAGGCTGTTAATCTTCTTCGCTTGACCCAACCATCTGTTCGCTGCTCTCCCACGTGGTCTCCTGCTGTCAATTTTTCCCTGCACATTGGTCTTCTCTAAATTATCCCCTTTCCTTCTCAAGATGTACCCAAGGAACTGAAGGTATCTTTGGCTGTGACGAGAAGATAACCTTCTTGTGATTTTAAATTATTCTATTATTTGTTATTTTTTGTGTCCACAATACATGTAGAATTTTCCGCCAACTCTACATCTCGAAGGCATCAATGCGGATCTTATCCGTACCTTTCACGGTCCGGATCTTGGATCCGTATAAGAATACAGGAAACACCAATGCTTCTACCAAGCACATCTTCATTGTCTTGGATATTGCCTGATTCTGCCATATCTTAGTGAGTTTGGCCATTGCGGCTCAGCCAAAAATGATTTGTCTTCTTATCTCTATCACACTTTCCTTTGCAATTGATCAGAGCGCCTAGGTATACATAATCACTCACTATCTCCAGATTCCTTAAGCATCCTGTAAGTTGGTTTTGATCGATGCCTTGGTGATTTATAACCAGTTCTCCCCCCCCCCCCCCCCCATGTTTATCTCTAGGTCAAGGTTTAGACTAATATCTCTCACTCCTGATTACCAAGTTCTTCCTCACGTCCTGCTACGAGTGTAGTATCATCTGCAAAGGATAAATTGTTGATTTTTCCGCTGCCAATTGAAATCCCAACATCCCAGCCATCCAGCACTCTCCTGATTACACTCTCTGCATAGATATTGTAGAGCTGAAGTGACAGTATGCAACCTTATCTGACGCTGTTTGTCACATCAAAAAATTTCGAGTATTCACCATCTACTTTTTTGGTTGCAGTATGGCTATTATAAAGACCTCTTAGTAAGGATACCAGGTGTTTTGGAACCCCAGACTCGTTGAGCTAGACCATATATGCTTGATAATATTAAAATCGGGTGACTTGTTGACAGGGGAGATGTGACAATTCATCCTCATGCTTAAAAACCAGTCCTGGATGATGCGAGCTATGTAAAAAGGGATGCTGTCAACTTGGGACACAGCAACACCATTGAGGAACAACCCATGCAGTACCACAATATGGCTGCTCAAATCATCACCGAACCTCTGCCATGTTTCACTTTTGGGATATAAACTCATTTAGAAGTTAGAAACAGTGTGAAGCAAGACTCGTACAACCAAATGACTTTCTTCTGTTGCCCCATAGTCCAGGTTTTACAGCTTCAGCACCACGTTTTCCTGTTACATCCATTTGCGTCACTATGGAACTCCTTTCATTTTGTTTTGGTGCTGATACGGTTGATAAGTGTGACATTCAGTTCTGCACCACTTTGCATGTGTTGTTCCCTTATTTTTCATCACAATTCTCTTCAGTGGATGTCTGTCACAATCACTCAGCACACACTTCTGTCTGCATTGTGACTTAGCAGATGATGATGATTTTCCACTTTCATTATGTGTGGTATAAATCTTCTATATGGCGACTCTCGAAATAGACATTTCAGGTACCTGGTTACAGAATCATCCACCATACTAGCACCAACAATTTGCCCATGTTTGAATTCACTTAGCTCTGAAATAATGCACTTACAACTACACAGTACACTGTTCTGAAAATGACTGACACTTGCAGTGCATTGAGAACATTCCACAAGTGCTGTTCATGGTCAAATATAACAGCAAAACCTGAAGGCTTGATTGGTATCTGCATTTGTGTTCAAGTGTGCATTTCTCTTCGTGTTTCCATATTTTTGTCCAACCCTTGTATATTTCCGATAATTATGCACTATGTAATACTTGTGTGAAGAAGCAAGTGTGTATGTAATCACATCTCTCTTCAGTCCCCCATAGAGCACTACATGCTCCTACTTGGAACTGTGATAGCTGCGATGAGTAGAGATGACACATCGGGATGTCAAAAGAGTGAAACAGATACAGAATCTTTGCCCTCAATGACCATAGCTACTGAAATACACTCCTGGAAATTGAAATAAGAACACAGTGAATTCATTGTCCCAGGAAGGGGAAACTTTATTGACACATTCCTGGGGTCAGATACATCACATGATCACACTGACAGAACCACAGGCACATAGACACAGGCAACAGAGCATGCACAATGTCGGCACTAGTACAGTGTATATCCACCTTTCGCAGCAATGCAGGCTGCTATTCTCCCATGGAGACGATCGTAGAGATGCTGGATGTAGTCCTGTGGAATGGCTTGCCATGCCATTTCCACCTGGCGCCTCAGTTGGACCAGCGTTCATGCTGGACGTGCAGACCGCGTGAGACGACGCTTCATCCAGTCCCAAACATGCTCAATGGGGGACCGATCCGGAGATCTTGCTGGCCAGGGTAGTTGACTTACACCTTCTAGAGCACATTGGGTGGCACGGGATACATGCGGACGTGCATTGTCCTGTTGGAACAGCAAGTTCCCTTGCCGGTCTAGGAATGGTAGAACGATGGGTTCGATGACGGTTTGGATGTACCGTGCACTATTCAGTGTCCCCTCGACGATCACCAGTGGTGTACGGCCAGTGTAGGAGATCGCTCCCCACACCATGATGCCGGGTGTTGGCCCTGTGTGCCTCGGTCGTATGCAGTCCTGATTGTGGCACTAACCTGCACGGCGCCAAACACGCATACGACCATCATTGGCACCAAGGCAGAAGCGACTCTCATCGCTGAAGACGACACGTCTCCATTCGTCCCTCCATTCACGCCTGTCGCGACACCACTGGAGGCGGGCTGCACGATGTTGGGGCGTGAGCGGAAGACGGCCTAACGGTGTGCGGGACCATAGCCCAGCTTCATGGAGACGGTTGCGAATGGTCCTCGGCGATACCCCAGGAGCAACAGTGTCCCTAATTTGCTGGGAAGTGGCGGTGTGGTCCCCTACGGCACTGCGTAGGATCCTACGGTCTTGGCGTTCATCCGCGCGTCGCTGCGGTCCGGTCCCAGGTCGACGGGCACGTGCACCTTCCGCCGACCACTGGCGACAACATCGGTGTACTGTGGAGACCTCACGCCCCACGTGTTGAGCAATTCGGCGGTACGTCCACCCGGCCTCCCGCATGCCCACTATACACCCTCGCTCAAAGTCTGTCAACTGCACATACGGTTCACGTCCACACTGTCGCGGCATGCTACCAGTGTTAAAGACTGCGATGGAGCTCCGTATGCCACGGCAAACTGGCTGACACTGACGGCGGCGGTGCACAAATGCTGCGCAGCTAGCGCCATTCGACGGCCAACACCGCGGTTCCTGGTGTGTCCGCTGTGCCGTGCGTGTGATCATTGCTTGTACAGCCCTCTCGCAGTGTCCGGAGCAAGTATGGTGGGTCTGACACACCGGTGTCAATGTGTTCTTTTTTCCATTTCCAGGAGTGTATGTTTTTATCCAGTCAGTATTTGTTTGAGCACAGCATCCAAAGGGTGCACTGACAAAGACTGAAAATCTCAAGTGTGTCCAACTTTGTCACAGCAGGGATGCGTAAAAGTTACAAGAGTTTAAAAAAAATTCTTCTGAGATATGCAGATGTGCATGGAGTGGGTTGATCCCTTCTTCAAACATGGGAATCATCTTTCTGAGACTGGTATTACTGTTTAGTCTGGATATACTTATTCTTAGAGGTGGAATGCAACTGTTTTACTCTGTCTTCCTTCTTTTTCTTCTTCTTCTTCTTCTTTCGAAAAATATTTTATTACCCTTTGAATTATTATTATTGTGTTCTTTCTTATTAACTTTTGTTCTGATAGGGGCAACACTATGCTTTGTATTACATGGTTTTTATATTTTCATGTGCTCTTTGATTCATGGTAGAAAGTTAATTGGTATTTTAAGATGCCATAGAATATTCCTGCCAGACAGTATGTGTAAATGTAATGTGTAATAAAATAACTGAAATAGTGAATTATTATTTGAACGTTGCAGAAACATGTTGCGTTAAACTTTTTGCTGGAAGAAGCGCCAAAAAGTGATAGACATTCCCAGAATGATATATTTGTGTGGTAACAGTGAGCTACTTTGCTTATTTGTATTTGCACATTGCATTACAATTGCAGGCTAATTTAATTCACAGTTTAGATTTTGTGTCTTGAAAATCATTCACTGTTCCGTACAACCTTTCTGCATTTTATTCCTTTAGGATGATTAGATTCTGTGTTAAATAATTCAGTTTGGGGTACTCTTGAGTTGAGTGTTGGATACAAAAATGAAGGGGGATATGATTGTTTTCATTTAGCCCACACCAGGACTTTGTAATTTCCACATGATGTTATCATAATACAGTTTCATTTTTGAGTATTGAAATATCTTTAATTTCAGGCGTGCAACGAGCTCCAACCTGCCAATGGCTATGCGTTTCCGGCATTTGAAAGGAACAAATCCAAACAAAGCTGTTGGTGTTTACCAGTCCCATATTCATGGAAGAGGACTGTTTTGTCTTAGAGATATAGAATCTGGTGAGATGGTTATAGAGTATGCAGGTGAAGTAATTCGATCAACTCTTACAGACAAGAGGGAGAAATTGTATGAATCTAAAGGCATTGGTTGCTACATGTTTAGAATTGATGATCAGTTAGTGGTGGATGCTACTATGCGTGGCAATGCAGCGAGGTTCATCAATCATTCCTGTGATGTAAGTAAAGTTTTCCAGTTTAATTTATTATATCTTTGTAAACAATACATATTGATGATTATAAAAGCTTTTTATTTCTGTGTATCATTTAATACAGCTAATGTTTTGATATTGTCATACTTGTGGTCAAATAATGATAAGAGATCTATTATTTCCAACAAATAAACTTACTTGCAACTATTCGCTGAAACAGGCATTGGATGTTAACATCAAGAACTGATTTCTTAATTTTCTATTTTAATTTTGTCTTCCCTCCCCTCCCCTCCCCTCCACCCCTTCCTCCTCTTATGAGAGGTATAGGTAAAAATGAGGAGATGGTTGAATGTATTGATGGTAAGAGTGTGACAAAAGGACTTAACGTTTACTTATTTACACCAGTGGGCAGCATGCATTGTATGAAGGGGATGGGGTTATGTGGTGTACCAGAATCATTTCTCCACATACTATTCCATTCATAGATAGTTTACGAGAATAACAGTTTTTGATACCCCTGTAATGAAAAGGATAGTTGCTACTGACCATATTGCTCTATATGCTGCAACACTATAATGGTGAGTAGCAACTATCCTTTTCATAATATTGCCATTCTCCATTATTTAATTTTTGATGCCCCCTCTTTACAAACCCAAATTTCCTAATTTTACTGTCTAGTTAGTTAAGTAATACCCATGTTCCACACGGTAATAGATTTCATTATTCATATTGTAATTGTTGTGGACTGACAAGACAGCCAGTCCACAGTGACGGGTAATCGAAATGCACGCGTACACACACGCCGGCTGGCGTGAGGTCTGAAACAGGATACTTTATGAATGCTATAGAGAAAAGTACGTAGCTCCTCGAATACTTAACTTTAATTCATCCTTGTGGTACATCGCTCTTGACGATACAATTGAGAGTCTTTAATACAAGCACTGTAAGGCTAATGACGCCTTGCTAGGTCGTAGCCATGGACTTAGCTGAAGGCTATTCTAACTGTCTCTCGGCAAATGAGAGAAAGGCTTCGTCAGTGTAGTCGCTAGCAAAGTCGTCGTACAACTGGGGCGAGTGCTAGTACGTCTCTCTAGACCTGCCTTGTGGTGGCGCTCGGTCTGCAATTACTGACAGTGGTGACATGCGGGTCCGACATGTACTAATGGACCGCGGCCGATTTAAAGCTACCACCTAGCAAGTGTGGTGTTTGGCGGTGACACCACAGTAATGTAGACTACTGAAGTTTCAAAAGTGAGACACATTCGTAGGGTCACCCACCAGGGTTTATTGAACATCTTTGTGATGCTCTTGCATTGACTAAGTAGTTTTTTGTCGAGAGAAACCAGTGGCTCTATCTAGCCCTAGTTGTAGTGGCTATTGAATAATTCCTAAATGTGGTATGGAAAGCTCTGACAGAACGTAAATAATTAAGGAGTAAAGGAAACAACTTGCCGAGTAGTGGAAGTGTTAAGTCCTCAACAGGCACACATTGCCATTGTGGATATTTTATGGATGTTGATCTATTCTCATTTGTACTTCTTTTTTTATAAAATTGAATCAGCTGTATGTATTTTAGTTCTTTATGAATCCCTATGTATGTCAGAGAGCAAGCTCCATCTTCAACATTTAGATTTTAATAGAGATTCATCATCGTGGTTAGGTGGATTTGTCGCACCTCTGTTTAATGGAAACTGAACAGGAGACAGGTACCATGAACGATTTTCTAGTTTTTATAAACCTACAAGAAAGCCTGACATGTATAAAGTATTAGAGCATACTGAAAACTAAATACAGTGTTTTGGCCTCAGAAGTGGCTTAGAACCATGCTTCAACATACACTGCGATAAGGAAAATACAAAATCACAAATTTCATTCTCTTCTTGTGGTCATAAATCAAATTGCTTCTGTCACACGAACATTTTCAAGCAATAAACAGCTTCGCTTTCCATTTTCAATAATGGTTAACCCCTGCAGCATTGTAAGATACTCCTCGAGATGGTACTTTGACAAATGAGATCACAGTTAATTCTGAAACTACACATGAATGGGTTTTCCAGTTCTCAAAATTCAAATATATTTATGTCTAAAATTTGAATTATAAGCACATAGACACACAGTGCATATTCACTTCACCCTCAGCTCTTCATGACTGCCTCTGCTAACTCAGAAGATCTTATCTCATTCAACTGTTTATTGATCAAGAACTCACTATCTTTTTCCATAGCAATGATTGTTGAAGTATTAGCATAATCTTTTTCCTCTTTGCTTGTGAGCTTCTGACAATCCTCCAGGATACTCTTGTAGGTTCTTCCATTGTTGATGCAAAGTTTCCAATTTTGATACGAAGTTTTCCACCTTCTGTATCACAGTGTGTTGTTTTCCCAATAAATCACTTCCTGCACTACTAGTGTGGCCCTAAGATGCACAGTTAATTTACATATGCCCTAATTGCAGAGAAAAACAGTTGTTTGGCAGATGTCAGTTCACTTCCAGTTATTTGAAGTAGGGAATACACAAGTAGACATATAACATGCTGTAAACAAATTAAAAAGATATTGTACTTGCTAATGACTGTTACTCTTGCTCAAAAGTTAAAACTAAGGAGATGGACCGGGTTGGTTCGTAAAACGACTTGAGTCAATCTGCCCTGTCTCTACCTGTTTTGAAATCACTGACCCCTCATGTCATCTGGCCAATATCAGTGAAGGAAAATTAAGAAAACTGAAATAAACAATCTACCTATATTTAGGCAATTGATGAATTTATCACCATGAAGTTGATGGTATCTCCCCCCCCCCCCCCTTGCTTTATTTTGAAGGCACAGGTGCCTGTCCCCTTTTCCTGGTGACCCCCAATTTCATGAAGCTTGTTTTTACATGGAACCGGACTAAAAAAGAGGGTACCCAAAAAATCATCAAAGATTTCAAAAAGTGCCATATAAGACACAACCAGCTTAGATCTTTTGCATGTTACATTTATTGCATGTGTAATAAATTATTGAGAACATGTAATGTTCCTTCAAAATCCTTTGCCTGCATATTGGTGATAACTGTATCTGACAGATCCCAAGAACTGCAATATGGCAGCCTTTTCTTTATGTGATTGTGTAGTTGATACCAACATTGTGGTATATATCTGTAACAGTGTTGACATGTTGATCCTACCTGCTATTAACTGCATATGATATTAATGATTTATCGTTACATTTGACTAAAAACAATAACAAATGATAAAGGAGCAAAATTACAGTGTTTGAGAACGAGAATGAACATTACTGGTATCTGCAAAGTGGAGGTCTTCCCAAAGGATTTCCAATATTGTGAATATTAGCCACTGTTTTTGTAAATCGTCTTTGAAAGAACAACCACACAAGAAAGATACAAACTGTAAAATTCAAATACAAGAAAGAAAACAAAATACTAATTTCATATTAAATGCATACTAATATAATGATGACCTACCAGAGCTGCATGGTATATTTTATGTACTGCTAGCAGTTTAAAGTGATGGCTCATTCTCAGGCAACAGGTAGATACATAAAGCTATTGTCAGCACACACATATATATACCGGGTGATCAAAAAGTCAGTGTAAATTTGAAAACTTAATAAACCACGGAATAATGTAGATAGGTAAAAATTGACACACATGCTTGGAATGACATGGGGTTTTATTAGAACAAAAAAAAAAAAAAAAAAAAACAGTTCACAAAAGTCCAACAGATGGCACTGGACAGCAAAATGTCAGTGACTGCGCATGACAATCGTGTATAAAAGGAGCTGTAATGAGAGAGAGAATCAGATGCACCAGCAGTCACAGCATGTTGACGTTACCTGAAAAGGCACTTTTAGTGAAGCTGTATTATCAGAATGGGGAATGTGCTAGTTCAACGTTACGATCCTATCGCCATAGGAAGGGGATTCGAATGGGTAAAGGTCCGTTGACAAATGCAGCTGTGGCGAGAATGATTTCGTTGTTCGAAGCCACGGGTTGTCTAGATGATAGACCCCATAGTGGCACAAGGCGTAATGCTGCTGAGACAGTTCAGGAAGAAATGGAGACTGTAACGGGTTCATCTATGCACAGGGAAGTCAGCACTCGTGCAGTCGCACGTCACACCGGCATTCCATACACTACTGTTTGGTTGGCACTTAGTCGTACTCTCCGATGTTATTCGTACAAAATCCATCGGCATCATGAACTGTTACCTGGCGATTTTGTGAAGCGGAGGGCATTTGCGGTGTGAGAGTTTCAAAAGATGGCGGAAGATGACGATTGGTTGAGTAACGTGTTGTGGACCGACGAAGCTCATTTCACACTCCGAGGGTCTGTCAATGCTCACAACTGCAGAATTTGGGCTACCGAAAATCCTAGAACTGTTGTGGAAACTCCATTGCATGACGAGAAAGTCACGGTATGGGTTAGATTTACCACATCTACCGTTATCAGGCCTTTTTTCTTCGAGGAAATGCGTGATTCTGGTTTTGTAACTGCTACCGTGACGGGTGAGAGGTACGCCGATATGTTATAGAATCGCATCGTCCCCAGGCTGGCTGATAAACACCTGTTGGAACGTATGATGTTTATGCAGGATGGTGCTCCACCCCATATTGCTATATGCGTGAAAGATCTCTTGCACGCATTGTTTGGTGATGGTCGTGTGGCCTCCCAGGTCCCCAGACCCCAGTCCGTGCGATTATTGGCTTTGGGGCTACCTGAAGGTGCAGGTGCAAGTGTATCGTGATCAACTGACATCTCTAGGGATGCTGAAAGACAACATCCGAAACTAGTGCCTCACCATAACTCCGGACATGCTTTACAGTGCTGTTAACAACATTATTCCTCGACTACAGCTATTGTTGAGGAATGATGGTGGACATATTGAGCATTCCTGTGAAGAACATCATCTTTGCTTTGTCTTACTTTGTTATGCTAATTATTGCTATTCTGATAAGATGAAGCACCATCTGTCGGACATCTTTTGAACTTTTGTATTTTTTTGGTTGTAATAAAACCCCATGTCATTCCAAGCATGTGTGTCAATTTGTACCTCTCTATCTACATTATTCCGTGATTTATTCAGTTTTCAAATTTATGCTGACTTTTTGATCACCCGGTGTGTGTGTTTGTGTGTGTGTGTGTGTGTGTGTGTGTGTGTGTGTGTGTGTGTGTTAATTTTTTAATCTGTTAAATGTCGTTTTTCATATTTGATCTACTTTTGTTTCGTCATGTTCATGCATGGTTGTTACATTATCAATTTTTGTGGCAGAGACATGGTTTGGTATTAAGTTATATCTTTGATGAAAATCAATTTATGTTGTGTGTAAAACATATGATTGTATTTTTTTCTGAATTATCTGCCACTGATCTTATTAATGAAACCTGCAGATATGTTGCTTATGTGGTTCTTTTCCATTGTTGGTAACTTTGTTGTATCTATAACAATTTGTCCATTTTATTTGATGTATCTAATGATAATTTACTATGGGCAGTTATGGATTTAATGCTAGCATCATTAAATGTTGGAGTTATGTTGTAACTTTGTCCACTTTGGAATAATTCTGCTTCATTAGTTTCAAAATCTGTCAATAAGAATGATCAGTCTTTCATAAAACTTAAAATTACAATCAAACAATGCTATAGCAATAAAAGCAGTGAAATTGTAATAATGCATAAAGAAGACAATGAAATTGAAATAATGCATAAAGAAGACTTTTTTGTGTAAAAATAATTTTTCAGAGTTAATAACATTGTGAGATGAGAGAGAGAGCGAACAAACAAATTTCAGACATGTATTAAACAAGCAATTAAGAAATGTGATTTTCTACGTTCTAGCAAGGGAATGAGTTGTATAGCAGTGAATCCGCAAGCACCTAAACTAAGAACACAGTCTAAAATACACAAACAGGAGATTTCTCTTAGGCCTGTTGTAAATTACATAAATACTCCAGCATACTTACTAAAATCTAAATCAGTTGCCTAACTAATAATACACACATACAAAGAAATGTACAAATAAAAACACCATGGACCTAATAAATCAGATTAAAGATACAAAAGGATTAGTAAGTGGCAATTTCATCTCATTAAATGTCACTAATCTGCACACAGATATGCAAATTATTGGCACTATATACATAATAAGAAATAACCTATTACAATTTGGCACGAGTAGCCAGCCAGAAATATATAAACTGATCAGTGTGCTATCACAGTTATTTCACTTCCCAAAGAGACACATACAGGGTGATAACTAAACTTAAACTTTCGAAACACTGTAGAAATAACACCACTGGTCAGAATGATGTGAAATTGCAATGGAATATTATTGGCGAAGGGGGAAAACGTATGGATCAGAGAAGGGGGCCGACATATGGCAGAAGAAGAAAAATAATGTGAAAATTGATGAATAGGTGGCGCTGTATGTGTCAGAATACGTACATGGAAACACCTGTCATGCGCATGACCCACTGAAATTCGTATAAACACGCCGGATACATGGCTTATCCTCCTTTTGCATCTGCAACGTTTGCCATCACTGTATCAAAGCAGGATCGCACTCTGCTTGTAAAGCTCGTTACAAGAATGATGACTACGCATGTGTCTCTCTGCGGAATTTCAGGACAGTGAAGGGTTTGAAAAAAGGCATTGGTTTGACGACTGCTGTGGGTCTGGAGAAAATGATTTGGAAATTCGAAAGGATGGGTTCTTTTGGTGTGCAACCTGGTAGAGGGAGGAAAGGAATTGATTCAATCTCAGTTAAAGCAGTGGCCACAGCAATGCAGGAGGAGTCGTGGTGTGCAAACGTGTAGCATACGGAGAATTGCCCAAACATTGGACATACCTGTGAGCATGGTGCATAAAATCGTATGAAACATCCTTCTTTGCTATCCATTCAAAATTACCCATGTGCACGAGTTGCTCCCTGTTAACCTGCCAGCAAGAGAGACCTTTGCTTTAGAATTTCTTGCTCGTATGTAAATGGAAAATGATTGGCCGTGGAAGATCTGTCCACAAATGGACAGACAAAGCCCACTTCCATCTGACAGGATATGTCAATACACAGAATTGTCGAATATGGGCAACAGAAAATCCATGCGCAAATCAACCAGTACCACTTCATCCTGAAAAGGTCACTGTGTGGTACGGGTTTATGACATCATTTATCATAGGGCCATATTTTTTCGAAGAGACAAGTGCTTCCAGACCTTTTACCTGTACCATCAGTGGTAAATGCTATGAGAGTCTTTTGCACAACCACATCATTCCAGCTCTCTAGCAGCGTGGATGTGTGGATGGGATTATTTTTATGCAAGATGGTGCACCTCCACACATTGCAAATCCAGTAAAGCAGATGCTGAAGCGCCGTTTCGGAAATGCTAGAATTATTAGCCACCATTTCCCTACAGCCTGGCCGTCTCAATCACCTGATGTTAATCCTTGTGACTTCTGGCTGTGGGGCTGCCTGAAAGACGTTGTGTTCAGTGTTCCGATTGCAAACTTAGTAGCATTCAAGGCACACATTCATCCTCATCTACATCCATACTCCGCAAGCCACCTGACGGTGTGTGGCGGAGGGTACCCTGAGTACCTCTATCGGTTCTCCCTTCTATTCCAGTCTCGTATTGTTTGTGGAAAGAGGGATTGTCGGTATGTTTCTGTGTGGGCTCTAATCTCTGATTTTATCCTCATGGTCTCTTCGCGAGATATACGTGGGAGGGACCAATATACTGCTTGACTCTTCGGTGAAGGTATGTTCTCGAAACTTTAACAAAAGCCTGTACCGAGCTACTGAGCGTCTCTCCTGCAGAGTCTTCCACTGGAGTTTATCTATCATCTCCGTAACGCTTTCACGATTACTAAATGATCCAGTAATGAAGCGTGCTTCTCTCCGTTGGATCTTCTCTATCTCTTCTATCAACCCTATCTGGTACGGATCCCACACTGCTGAGCAGTATTCAAGCAGTGGGCGAACAAGCGTACTGTAACCTACTTCCTTTGTTTTCGGATTGCATTTCCTTAGGATTCTTCCAATGAATCTCAGTCTGGAATCTGCTTTACCGACGGTCAACTTTATATGATCATTCCATTTTAAATCACTCCTAATGCCTAGTCCCAGATAATTTATGGAATTAACTGCTTCCAGTTGCTGACCTGTTATTTTGTAGCTAAATGATAAGGGATCTATCTTTCTATGTATTCACAGCACATTACATTTGTCTACATTGAGATTCAATTGCCATTCCCTGCACCACGCATCAATTCGCTGCAGATCCTCCTGCATTTCAGTACAATTTCCCATTGTTACAACCTCTCGATACACCACATCATCTGCTAAAAGCCTCAGTGAACTTCCGATGTCATCCACAAGATCATTTATGTATATTGTGAATAGCAACTGTCCTATGACACTCCCCTGCGGCGCACCTGAAATCACTCTTACTTCGGAAGACTTCTCTCCATTGAGAATGACATGCTGGGTTCTGTTATCTAGAAGGGGGGCAAGTTCCTTCGCGTACTTTGTGTAAAATCAAACTGGTATCCCATCAGGTCCAGCGGCCTTTCCTCTTTTGAGTGATTTTAATTGTTTCTCTATCCCTCTGTCGTCTATTTCGATATCTACCATTTTGTCATCTGTGCGACAATCTAGAGAAGGAACTACAGTGCAGTCTTCCTCTGTGAAACAGCTTTGGAAAAAGACATTTAGTATTTTGGCCTTTAGTCTGTCATCCTCTGTTTCAGTACCATTTTGGTCACAGAGTGTCTGGACATTTTGTTTTGATCCACCTACCGCTTTGATATAAAACCAAAATTTCTTAGGATTTTCTGCCAAGTCAGTACCTAGAACTTTACTTTCGAATTCATTGAACACCTCTCGCATAGCCCTCCTCACACTACATTTCGCTTCGCGTAATTTTTGTTTGTCTGCAAGGCTTTGGCTGTGTTTATGTTTGCTGTGAAGTTCCCTTTGCTTCCGCAGCAGTTTTCTAACCCTGTTGTTGTACCACGGTGGCTCTTTCCCATCTCTTATGATCTTGCTTGGCACATACTCATCTAACGCATATTGTACTATGGTTTTGAACTTAGTCCACTGATCCTCAACACTATCTGTACTTGAGACAAAACTTTTGTGTTGAGCCGTCAGGTACTCTGTAATCTGTTTTTTGTCACTTTTGCTAAACTGAAAGATCTTCCTACCTTTTTTAATATTTCGATTTACGGCTTAAATCATCGCTGCAGTAACCGCTTTATGATCGCTGATTCCCTGTTCTGCGTTAACTGTTTCAAATAGTTCGGGTCTGTTTGTCACCAGAAGGTCTAATATGTTATCGCCACGAGTTGGTTCTCTGTTTAACTGCTCAAGGTAGTTTTCAGATAAATCACTAAAAAATTTCACTGGATTCTTTGTCCCTGCCACCCGTTACGAACGTTTGAGTCTCCCAGTCTATATCCGGCAAATTAAAATCTCCACCCAGAACTATAACATGGTGGGGAAATCTACACGAAATATTTTCCAAATTATCCTTCAGGTGCTCAGCCACAATAGCTTTTCTATAAACATGCCTCCCCCTTCACTGTCCAGCCTGTCTCTGTGGTATCCGTTCCAATTCCAATCCGAGTTTAGGATTTCATTACGTTGCTAACACATTCTGAACCTCACCTCGGAAACACTTCAATTAGTTGTGGAACATGCTTTTTCTTGATTTCAACTTGTTGCAGAAAACAGTGGACAACATAGTGAACATGTTTTGTGCCAGTCACACACAAATTAATGATCCGATCTGATTTTGATTGATGCTTTTTATGCCGGTTTTGGCCTCAGTATTAAATTATGATGCTTACAGTGCCATGTATTGCTGCATTTTGTAACTATTTATTTTTCTTCTGCCGTACGTTTTCCCCCTTCTCCGATAATATTCCGTTGCAATTTGACGCCATTCTGATCAGTGGTGTTATTTGTACACTGGTTTGAAAGTTTAACTTTAATTGTAATCACCCTGTACGTGGTTATGGGTAGCTGCCTTGCAAGAACCCAGGCAAATATTTTTAGATTAATTGGAAAGTAAATTTTTCTGCGAATAAATTCAATGGGCAGATAATGTCACTTATCATTGTCATGATGTTGATGATACATTCATTCTATTTCTTGGAAATCATGACAAACTTTAACTAATTTCAACAACAAATTAATAAAATGCGTAACAGCATCAAATTTACCATTGGATATGAAACAGGCAAGAACACAAACTTCTTAGATATAAAAATAGCTAATGATAATTGTGACCATAAATTTGCCACATGTTGTAAACCACCAACAAATGACTATAATTCATCATGTGACCCACCAGCACATAAAACAGCACAACAGATATGATTCTAATGTACTCCATGTACAGAAAGAAAACGAGGGCCAAATGTGCAACAAAAATGAAGAAATTACTGTAGCAAAAGTAGAAAGAAAAAAGAAAGAAAAAATTGTGATGCCTCCATGTATGGGAAATATTTCTCAAAAAATAAGTAAAACCTTCTGTACTACTTATGTTAAAATTAGCATCTGCACAGAGAATAAACAAGGAATGAAGATAACGGACAAAACTCAAAAACATGACCAATCAAAATTATGCAAAGACCACTCAAAAGTATGTAAAATTAAGTGCAGTGACTGTGATGTATTCCAAATGGGATAAACAGGATGAAAATTTACAACATACAAAGAACATATAACCAAAATCATAAAGAACATCTCGACTTTTAGTATACATCTACGAGAAAAACTACACTCTGCAGTAGACATAGTGCTTATGTCTACTGCAGAGTGTTCCAGTCTTCATAGAGCAGAAAAAGAAAGCTACATGAGCATCTTGGCAAAAATTCCAAATAACACCTAAAACAAACAAACAGAATTCAGAAATAATAAATATATTAAGAACTTAGACAAAATTCTTATTGGTGACAAATAATTCAGAACAAAAGACAATCCTGTATTTTACGTACAATATAAATTGATTTTTATTAAAGATGTAAATTTAATAGCAAACTATATTTCTGACACGCGAATGGTTAATGTAACAACTATGCACAAGTATCACAAAATAAAAGATCATATTTGAAAAATAATATTTAAGATCTTATTATCTAAGTAAGAACTTATAATACAACCATATGTACATAGATGTATGAGCTAACAATAGCGTGAGTGTATCTTGGTACTCTTTGAGGGTGAGCCAGTACTCAAAACCAGTAAAAAAGACTGAGCTCTGGTGCTCCTTTATGATAAATAAATGTATACTACATTTCGTACAGTTTTTTGAGGATGTAAAACAGCATACACAAAAAAATATTCAAAATAAATTTTCTCGGCATAGCACTGACAAACAAAAATGGTAAGACAGTGTTTCAGTTTGTGCAGGAAACATACAGACACAATATTATGCTTCACATTGACATCTGCTGCTTTAAAAAACATCTTTTCTGGACTTTTCCATGTGTTGGACTTCATGAATGTGCAACCATGTTACTGCTGCATATTTTATCAGGTAATCTTCCAGTCATTTCTTATCTCTCTGAATCCAGAAAAGAAATTCCTCAGTCCATCTATCACGCATTCATTTAACTACATGTCTTTCCAGCCACTTCATTCTTATAACGGTCCAAATTACGTCTTCTGCACCAGTCCCCTCTGAGTGAGACGGTGCAAGAGTTAGACACTGGACCCGTATTTGGGGGAAATCCTCATACAGCCGGGGTGGCCACCCTTTTTGGCAGGTGTGCCAAATTTTTGAAAGGGAATTTCCTCACAGGCTGCATTACCAGTTTTTGTTGTATGAACCAAAACAACTAAGAAATATTAATTTACTTTTCAAAGAAAATAAAACAAATCTGAGGAAAGAACATTTATTATAAAATTTAATGAAATACATTGTTAGTGGGATGTCTGGCTTTGACTGACTGAACTGAGCAAGCCAGTGTTGATTGCTACATGCAAGCAATTTTTCAGTTGAACATCAGTAATTCATGTTCTCATTTGTGATTTGGTGTAATTCATCCAACTAAAAAGCTGTTCACACTCATAAGCGTTTCCAAATAATCAAATTATTTTTAAAGCATGTTTGTAAAATGCTGGCTATTTCTAATTGTCCAAATATGTTTTATAGAACTCTTCCAAAGCAACTTGATAAAATTTCTCTTTTAACTGTGCGTCACATCACATCGCATTTCACAGCATTCCATTTGCAAAAGCCTCTGTGAACTCATTTCTATGGAGAATGGCATAGAAAGTATAGAAAAATAGCAGATGATGTTTCGTAAAATTTTTAAATCGGTGATTGAATTCATGTTTTAAATCAGATATCAAAGAAGCATATTTAACCACTGCTGGCTGTGTGACATATGATTGCTTTGACAGTGTAGGAAAATGGGTGAAGTTTTTTGTTTGTAATTGTTGTTCCCGAAACCCAAGTTTCATTTTGAATGTGAAAATAAAATCATCCAGGACATTATTCGGTTGATCTTTCCTTGGAGTTGAGCATTAACATCATTTAGGTGGCTAGTTATATCGACCAAGAACGCAAGTCGGAAAGCCATTCTTTGTCTTCGAACTCTAGGAGTCTCATTGACTTGCTTTCAAAGAAGATTGTATTTCTTGCTTCAAATCAAACACTCATTTCTACATTTTTGCACTGGTTAGCCATATTACTTCTGTATAATATGAAATGTTATCATGCTCTGCATCTGAGCACCATGTATTTTTAGCCCCAATAGGTTCTTAAGTTTTAACAAAAAGTTACCTAATGTCGATATAACTGCTTCCAACAATTCTCTTTGCTTCATCGTATCCTCAAGTGGATACAATTCTGCTAATTCTTCTGTTTTATTAAAATAGGCATCAACACCTCTGACATAAATCACCACTTGGGCAGTATCTGCCATATCTGTGCATTCATCAAAAGCTATAAAATAAGGTATAAACTCAGATGCACGATTTTTTAAATTATCTCAGTTTGTCTTCCAATGTCATCCACACTTCTAGCATCTAGTAATAGTTTGACGAGGCAGACGTATTTTTTATAAATATTTTTTCTTTCCTGGAGACACAATTTCAGCAAGTATTCCTTAACCATTTTGCCTTCTGAATATGGCTTTTGATTTCTTTTCCAGTATTAGAGCTACTGCATAACTCACTTTCACATAGCAAGTTGACTGAATTCGCCCTTGTAAGTATCTGCTGTTGAGTAGAAAGTTTCTTGTTCAAGTCATTTACCTGGTCTTGTCGAAATTGTCTTACCAAATGTAACTGCATGTTTAGTCCCATAAAGCCATTGGATATTATATTCTTTTGGAACTGAGACACATTCATTGCATGTCAGACTTATGGGTTTTGTTTTATATTCCTCAAAAAAATAGTTTGCAGTACACTTGTCTTGAAAAGTTCTCAACTCCTCTGCAATTTTCCTTTTCTTAGGTCCTATTTGTTTATTAGTTGACATCGTATGAAGCTTACTTCTTGAACTGAAACAGACATTTTTTACCATAAGTCTGAAACTGACAGAGACAACACAGGGATCAGAGTTTGGTAATTTTTTTATGTGTATGGTACCTGACGTTCAGAATCAAATATCAGTTACCTAAAGTAGTTCGATGAAACTCTCTGAAATTCCCTACAAAATCTTCTTTAAAGTTCCCTGAAGTTGTTTATCACTATAAAGCAAGTGGACAGTTTTGATGGGCTTCGTGGCTCTGTGGTAGGATGCCCAACTGCCACATGGGTGGCCTTCGATTCCCAGTTGTGTTAAATACTTAAAGATAGATTTGTGTTCCACAGGCATTTATATGAAGTGTAGGGTACGTGACAATGGAAAAAAAATTAATTTGAAACGTTTTTCTTTTTTTGAAACAAATTTATTTATAAAGGATTAGTGATTGGGGATTTATATCTACAATGAAAACTGGATTTTTGTGTTTGATTTGTAATTATAAATAAAAAGACATGTATTTTTCATAAAAATGAAAATTAAATATGTGCTAATTAACATATATTTATATGATGTAGTTATTCGAACTGAACGGAAAAAACTAAAGTAGTAATTACTGCAACTAGTCTCAAACCAACAATGCACAATTCCCTCTCGAGCACTACTCTTTTTCATTTTTTCCCCAATCTTTATGTATTTCGCGCTTCACAGAAGTGGTTGTAGAGCATGCAACTATGTTTGAAAATATAAATCAACTATGTACATATGCTAATCCTGGCCCCTCCACATGGAAGGCTGTCATTATACCACAGAGCCACACTGCTTGTCGAATTATCGGTCTTTCATTTGAGTATCATCCGCAGTTGGGAAACTTCATAGTCTTCTCTCTTGAGATTCTTGAGAGTAATATTCAACTGCTTTAGGAGGCAATTGATATTTAAGTTCTGAACATCATGTATTGTAAATATAAAAAGTTACATATGCTTCACTAAACTTAGCAGTCTTACTTTAAAATTTCGACCCCCATTTCGATTTATTTTTTATGATTGTTTCTTAAAACTATTATACATTTCAAGTCGATAACATTATTATTAGTTGCTGTAAGTAAGAGAGAAAGGCAAGTAGCCGAAGTTACGCTAGATGGTCCCTTTTCTACCTTCGTAAGGCGGAATCCTCAAAAGTCATCAATAAAAATGGATTTTACAATTATTTATTTATTTTATACTACTAAAATAAAAAGGTACTGAGGCAAAAACCATTGCTAATGTCGATTGGTGTACCTGCTCACCATAATTGAAAGCATAAAATAAATGCTACCATACTAAAATTAAAGGCGAGCATCGCAAATTATCTATAAAAATATGAAAGCTGGCTTTATTTATGTGAAGTGATGGTAGGTCTATCGCGATCAAATATGCAACAAGTATACACATGAAGGGCTATCTTTATGGCCAGTAGTATTGTGAGTTAGCAGTAAAATTAAATATGGAATGTATTGACTATTTCTGGCACTTGTTTCACCTGCACTATGCAAGAAACATATCCAGTTGTTCAGTCTGTACTGCTCTGGACTTTTTTGGAGGTTTCACGTGAAATAGAAGTAAATTTTTCTTTCACAGGAAACAGCTCCATGGACCAGAAATTTGGGCCACATTTGGCCTGCGGGCTGCTGGTTTGCTACCCCTGCTCATGTGGCATCCCCAAATCACTTGAATCATTTGAATGTCAGCACATTTCCTTTGAAAGGGCATGATCAATTTCGTTGCCTGTCTTTCCACAATCCAACTATGTGGTTTTCTTCGTACCTTCATTAGATTTTCACACCTCAATTGGCATTACATGCACAAAGTCATTATTCTCTTCATTAACTATCTGTTTTCTTACCTGTTTCATACACTATGAAAACATATAAGAAAAGGTGGGATGCTTCTATAATTTTCTTTCTGTTTTTAGTGTGTGATCTGCCATATTTCCTGATGAATTGTGGTGTCTACCCAGCATGAATAGCTCTTCTCATTTCTTCATACTGTTATACTTTTCTGTTGTTTCTCATACAGGGTTTTCATTATTTTCATCACATCCTCTAAAAGATATGCAAATGTAGTTTTGTTACATACTGTTAGTAACAAAACATACATTTGGCTAAAATTGCCAGAGTTACTTGGTGCTACAAGTGAGCATTAATGTACATATTACGAGAGCGTGCTGAAAAGTAATGCCTCAAAATTTTTTATGTGAGAACCCTTGAAGTTTTTAAATAAAACAAATGTCATTAACATGCTACATCTTTATTCTTCATGCTATGTATTTATTGTTCAGCATAGTCACCCTGCTGATGAACACATTTTTCCCAACGAAAGACCAAGTTTCTTAATATCATCACTGTAGAATGTTTGACTTCAATTAGGGAGCCACAACCTCACCTTTGCTTGCACCACTTTATCACCATCAAAGTGAAGCCCTCAAAGATGTCCTTTAAGTTTTGGAAACAGATTACAATTGGATGGGGGCCAAGTCAGGACTGTGTGGAGGATTATGATGATGACAGTGAACCCAAGACTTCGGATTATTGCAGATATCACAGCATTTGGGTGTGTGGTCTGGCATTATCTTGCTAAAGGAGGGGATGCTCCATGTGTAAATAAACTCTCCCAATCCGAAATTTGATTATAGCATGGTGTTTCTTGTGCACAGACATAGTTATGTTACATGCTACAATTTGGAGCCCTCTAGTGGCAGAGGGTTGCAAACATGTAGACATGAAGAATAAAGATGTAGAATGTTAATAACATTTGTTTTATGTTCAAAGCTTTAAGAGTTTTCACATAAAAAATGCAGAGCGAAGGCATTGCTTTTCAGGATGCCCTCATACAAATTCCAGACTAGTGAGGATACATCTTAATAAAAATAAGTAATTAAGTAAAATACAAATTGTATTTTTTTTTTAGTTGAACAAG
The DNA here is from genome assembly GCF_023864275.1 of Schistocerca cancellata. Lineage (NCBI taxonomy): Eukaryota > Metazoa > Arthropoda > Insecta > Orthoptera > Acrididae > Schistocerca > Schistocerca cancellata. The sequence goes on along the minus strand of NC_064629.1, from coordinate 235,146,198 downwards.
ACCATAGCCTCAAAATATTAAGATATACACTCCTGGAAATTGAAATAAGAACACCGTGAATTCATTGTCCCAGGAAGGGGAAACTTTATTGACACATTCCTGGGGTCAGATACATCACATGATCACACTGACAGAACCACAGGCACATAGACACAGGCAACAGAGCATGCACAATGTCGGCACTAGTACAGTGTATATCCACCTTTCGCAGCAATGCAGGCTGCTATTCTCCCATGGAGACGATCGTAGAGATGCTGGATGTAGTCCTGTGGAACGGCTTGCCATGCCATTTCCACCTGGCGCCTCAGTTGGACCAGCGTTCGTGCTGGACGTGCAGACCGCGTGAGACGACGCTTCATCCAGTCCCAAACATGCTGAATGGGGGACTGATCCGGAGATCTTGCTGGCCAGGATAGTTGACTTACACCTTCTAGAGCACGTTGGGTGGCACGGGATACATGCGGACGGGCATTGTCCTGTTGGAACAGCAAGTTCCCTTGCCGGTCTAGGAATGGTAGAACGATGGGTTCGATGACGGTTTGGATGTACCGTGCACTATTCAGTGTCCCCTCGACGATCACCAGTGGTGTACGGCCAGTGTAGGAGATCGCTCCCCACACCATGATGCCGGGTGTTGGCCCTGTGTGCCTCGGTCGTATGCAGTCCTGATTGTGGCGCTCACCTGCACGGCGCCAAACACGCATACGACCATCATTGGCACCAAGGCAGAAGCGACTCTCATCGCTGAAGCCGACACGTCTCCATTCGTCCCTCCATTCACGCCTGTCGCGACACCACTGGAGGCGGGCTGCACGATGTTGGGGCGTGAGCGGAAGACGGCCTAACGGTGTGCGGGACCATAGCCCAGCTTCATGGAGACGGTTGCGAATGGTCCTCGGCGATACCCCAGGAGCAACAGTGTCCCTAATTTGCTGGGAAGTGGCGGTGTGGTCCCCTACGGCACTGCGTAGGATCCTACGGTCTTGGCGTTCATCCGTGCGTCGCTGCGGTCCGGTCCCAGGTCGACGGGCACGTGCACCTTCCGCCGACCACTGGCGACAACATCGGTGTACTGTGGAGACCTCACGCCCCACGTGTTGAGCAATTCGGCGGTACGTCCACCCGGCCACTCGCATGCCCACTATACGCCCTCGCTCAAAGTCCGTCAACTGCACATACGGTTCACGTCCATGCTGTCGCGGCATGCTACCAGTGTTAAAGACTGCGATGGAGCTCCGTATGCCACGGCAAACTGGCTGACACTGACGGCGGCGGTGCACAAATGCTGCGCAGCTAGCGCCATTCGACGGCCAACACCGCGGTTCCTGGTGTGTCCGCTGTGCCGTGCGTGTGATCATTGCTTGTACAGCCCTCTCGCAGTGTCCGGAGCAAGTATGGTGGGTCTGACACACCGGTGTCAATGTGTTCTTTTTTCCATTTCCAGGAGTGTAGATTCCTGTCATGCTAGTGGAATGGAAGAAGTGCCTGTTTGTGCATGTCCATGGACGATGAGATAATTAATGTCTAACGTATTTCGGAAGTAGTAAGAATGCCAGTGCAATAGTAAGAAAATTCAGACTTCCACAGTTGTCAATATCCATTGTTAAATTTCATAAACTGTTTTATAACTGTTGTATCCCAACACCCCCCTCCCCCCAAGGGTTGTATTCAGTATCGCTGTGGGCTTGTAATTAATATACGGCACTCAGGACTGGAAAAAGAATCCGTATTGGTTTATTTACCGATGGGAATTACGTGGCGAGGATTACCAGGGGAACAGGAAAAGGTAACTCTAATTGCTCCAGACTCATCTTGGAGGTAAACGCAAAATTCAAAGCTAAAGGAAATAAGCCATTCAGCATCTTCTCTAGATGGTGGGCCGAAATGGAAGAGAGAGTTTTTTAGTTACAGCTCCAACAGCCCTCTACCTCGCAGGTCGGGTCTTCCTGCAATGTGATTTGATTAGCAAGGCGGCTTTGGTGGTGGTGATGATTCACCCTGATCCGACTTGAACTGGTTGATTGCTGTCACATCAGCTGAAAGGTATCAGACAAGAATGGTGGCCTCTGTAAATTTTGAATAATAAAAATTACTCACATTCGAAGTGTAATGGGCACCTTGTACATCTCCACCCCTGTCCATGAAAGAGTTCGCTACACGTAACTCAGACAATCTCTATGAGCCTTATAGGGGTAATGATATTTGGTTTTCATTTATCAATTCACTAGAACAGATAACATTTTTGATACAGCGCTCATATATAAAATTATATACTTGATATAAGAGAAATACAGATCTCAGCCGCAATTGGGCATAGAATTAAATTCCGTGGCAACGAGAAAATTTGTGCCGGAGTGGGACTCGAACCCAGAATTCTCGCTTTATGCTAGTAATCACCTTGACCCCTTCAGCTATCTGGACACACTTCCCCTGCAACCCAAATTCTTAACTTTTCACACACCACACACACACAATCTACCATCTATTGTCCTCATTGCATGCCCCTTTAACTGATTCCTGTAGGAGTTCAGACATAGTGTGCAACCACACTGAGGTTATCATTACTATCAAGGTGTCTGTTCTGTCAGATACATCCAACAGAAGACCACACATACAATAATATAGCGTTTGTTTTAATGACTGCCACCCCAGCTCACTTAATCATATCCACAACACTCTCCCCCCTATTTAGTGATAAACGAGCTGCCCTTCTTTGATAGTTTTCAACATCCTCCATCAATCCTTGTCAAACATCACTACCTTTTTTGGTTCCCTCCACAGTCATTCGGACATCCCATTGAAAGCTTCCCCAGGAGAATTCAAGCCGACACAAAGGTGAAGTGTGATCACACCTTAAACTAATGTCCTCTAATAGGTGTCTGGACACTTAACAAATACTAGTGAACTGCCCCACAGTAACCATAGTGGTTCACTATCAGCATTCACATGCATCATAGTGAACCTTTGGATACTTAGGCTTCCATATTTTCTGTATGCTTGCTCATCTGCGGCTGTTGGCAGGAAATTAATGAATGAGGGCATGCTGACAGGTAATGCCTCTGCATTTTTTATGTGAAAACTCTTATAGCTTTTTAATTAAAGCAAATGTTATTAACATTCTAAATCTTTATTCTTCATGTCAACATACTTATTTCTCAACGTACTCACCGTGGTGATGAACACATTTTCCCCAGTGAGACATGAGTTTGTTGATTTTGACACTGTAAAATGTTTGACATTGTTGCTGGAGCCACAATCTCACCTCTGCTTGCACAGTTTCATCACTATTAAAGTGAAGTCTTCAAGATGAAAACAGATGAAAATTGAATGGGGCCAAGTTGGGCTGTATGGAGGATGATCTATGACAGTGAACTCAAGGTGTCGGATTGTTACAGATGTTGCAGCACTCGTGTGTGTGGTCTGGCATTGCCATGCTGAAGGAGAGGGTTCTCCATGTGGGAATGAACTCTTTGAATTAAAACTCAATTACAGCACATTGTTTCCCATGCATGGTCATAGTTGTTACACGCTACAATTCAGGGTCCTCTTGCGGCAGGGGGTTGCAAATATGTAGACATGGAGAGTAACGATGTAGAATGTTAATAACGTTAGTTTTATTTTTAAAAAACTAGGCATTACTTTTCAGCATGCCCTTGTACATAGGTTATGTTTGCAACTGGGTGTTTGCTTTTTAAATCATCAGTGATGTAATCTTGTGCCATTCATTTGATTTTTGTTTAGAGTATAAGTCACCTGAGACACATTCTGCAGCTTCTTGCATCCTTTGACGTAACAATAACAAGATAATTTTGTGAGCAACATAGTGTCTGATATATAGCGCCTAACGAAAAAAGTGAAGCACATAGACGACATTGTCGGACGTCAACATACAGTTGCACCCCATTAGGGTATGTGTAAATGATTTGAGTTGCAATTCTCTAAGGCAGGTAGAGTGACCATCAGAGTGGATTAGTGTTCAGTGTTTTACCAGGAATTGTAGAGAAAATAAAGGTTCTGAAGAGTAGCAGATATTGAATGGTATCGTAAGGAGACATTCCAGTCTTGGAAATTCAATTCGGGATGACACTTCGCAGGTTAGTAGTATGCCTCAAGGGCATCGACTCATTGAAGTCTTTAAAGTGCACTATCCAGAAAATTCTGAGAAAAAGGGCTGTAAAGTTTTAAGCATAGCTCATACACACCTAATATACGGTCAGAAGTAGCATTCCAGTATACAGGTGAAATAGCTCAGTCAGTAGCATGATAGAATGTCATGCGGGCGATCTGGGTTCGATCCTAGTTGCAGGCCCAATTTTATTTTGTTTTCTGAATTATCTTACAAATTATAACAACTTTTAAATAAAGTTAATGACCTAAAGTATTATTAGTTAGATCATAAATAATTTTAGTTTGTTTATGAAATGGCTGTGATGGCTACTCAAAAAGGGAATTACACTCATCACTATTTTCTTTGTAAAAATTGAATAATTTCATATGTGTTTCAGTGGAGGTAAATTAATTACCACTGTCACAAAATTCTTGGCAGAATTTCAGTTATATAAAAATTTTTACAATAATGTGTTCATTTGTCAATTTCATATTTTATGTGCAAGTACCAGAATGATAATTGTCATAAAAATGTTGAAAACATAAGGTCTTTGCCATCTTGCACAATTATGAAGGATGATTGTTTACAGGAACAATGTTCTTTTAAAAGATCTGTGGAAAAACGTACTTCAATTCCATTCCTAAGAACTTCTCTTTCATCAGAAAGCCTGGAAGCAAACCAGGCATATCAGATCATTTCCTTAAAAATTGGCAATGAGAGCTGATGCTGGACTATTGATTAAATTTTTATACAGTCTTCACGAGAGTTTGTGTGTCTCTTATTTTCTATATGATAAGCACAATTTTGTATACACTTTATCAGATTTTTTTCTTGTCTATGAAAATAGACATCAGTGGTTGAACAAGTGCAGTACATATCAGAGGAACCACTTTAATTGTACATGTTGGTGATTTCTCATCATTCTGAAAGACTATGTTGTATAATTCAGGCTTTGTTTGTTCACCCTAAAAGTGAATAGATAACAGAAGCTGTTCTTGCCTCACATAAGAATTCAAACACTGGGTGAGAAAGTCAGTATACGGTTCTGTTGTTAGCTTGGCAGATTTGGAAGACATATTACAACACACTTTTTTTTTTTTAAACTTGGGGACCAGTGTTACTGGTTGCCTCTTGTGAATACACACACAGTTGAGGTAGAATGTTTTCAGATAGAGTGAGAGCGTATAGAACAGTGTATGTATGCGCCACTTTATTAATGTCGTGTCATTTGATGAAAATAGTTTCGCTTTCTTTGACAGCCCGATTCCTGTTGTACACCGACTGACACTGACATCCTGCATAGAAAAAACAACCAAAATCGAAGTATTTTATCAGAGAATTGTAAAAATAGAGAGCAAAATGAATTTTTAAATATGCTGCAATAAATACTTGCCTGGTCAGTTTTGAAAACAAAATCTTTGTGGAAATTTGGTATCAATCTTAACATCTGGTTTCAAAAAGGGTCTGCAGCAAGTAAGATGTCTTCGATCATCCCTTTTTTTCCTTGAAACAAACCTTCTCTCTCTTTGCTGACAAATCTTACTTATTTTTGAATCTATGAACCCAGTTGTCAGAAGTTTTAAATTCAAAATCTGTAAACTGTAGTGCTGCTGCTAAAGCGCACTGTTGTAAATTTTGTATAAATACTTGCCAATAATTCTCATGGGCTTCAACAAAATGATGATACATCCGAGAACTGATTGCTGCATACTTATCAAATTGATAGCCTCCTTTTTTGTTTCTTCTTCCCATTGGGATAAACGTTCCTTCTTTCTTAACTGGCTGCATCCTTTTTTCTAGTTACCACCTGTGGTGAGCCTTTGCAATAAGAACAATGTTAATTTCATGCTCCAAAGAAAGACAGTCTACTTTTCTTGCCTTCTTTTCTTCTGGTTTATATTCATCCAATAAGATGTGGTATTCATACTTTTCAAATGGTTCACCTTCACAATTTTCATTTTCGTGAGCAAGTTTATCAGCAGTAGCAAGCATTTTTTCAGACAATATTTCCATAGTACGTCTGTAAATTTCTTCACCTATCAACAGGGCTTCATGAGAAATTGTCGTTCAAGATTCCAGTGCAGTCAAATTATTTGAAGCACGCAAGCTTTTATAATAAATAACCGCATCTTTTAACATCATCTTCAACACTTCACTGTATAGTGAATCAGCAGCTTCTGATACTTTTGCCATGTCTTCATTGACAGACATTTTTAATTCACAATATTGTAAAAATTCTGATAATATTTCACAGTACATAATCCTGCAGTGTCTGTGAAAGTCAGGAAAGAACTGGCACTGTAGCAGGTAAGGCCCATTGCTCAATTAGTTCTGTGCAGGCCATGACACTTCCTGACCATCTGCTTGTTTGTATGTACAATAGGGCAACTGCACTTTTCTACAAAGACACCAGTTCCTCGAATTTACAGCGAATGTTTATAACTTTTCCACAGCTTATAATGTCACCCAATTTTGTAATAACATTGTAATGATAGTAATTAACACTTTAATTTACCTCCATTAAAAACGCATTTGAAATTATTTAACTTTTTAAAAAGAAAGTATTGACGAGTGTAATTCAAAATTTAAATAGTCTGTGGCAGCCATTTCATAAACAAAGTGAAAGTATTGATGATTTAATTGATAATACCTTAGGTCATTAACTTTATTTAAAAGTTGTTATAATTTTTTAAACAATTAAGAAAACAAAATAAAATTGAACTTGCAGGTAGGATTGAACACAGATCGGCTGTATGACATTCTAGCATCCCACTGACTAAGCTGTTTAACTTATATGCTGGAATACTACTTACGACCATATATGAGTTGCATATGAGCTACGCTTAAAACATTAGAGCCTTTTTTGTGGATAGTGTGCTTCAATACTTATGTGAGTGGACACCTGTGGGGCATTCTACTAACCTACAAAGTCCCATCCTGAACTGAATTTCTGAGATCAGAAGGTCCCCATGTCAGTGAAGGACAGGGAGTTGCTGCAGACTTGGGTGAGACAGTGTTAGCAGCAACTTGACGAAGTTTGAAAGGGGGCTCATCGTAGGTCTCCATTTGGTCAGCTTGTTGCGTCATGCAATATCCAGATCTGTTGACCATTTGCACGTAACAGTGGCCTGATATTGGATTACATGGGAATGTGAGGCAGGTATTCTCGTCAAGATTCCGGTTGACCACGTCTGACCACTGTGAGGGAAGATCACCGTATTGTGCACCAAACATATTGTAAGCCTTTCACATCTGCAACTACTTCTGATTGCAAGTAATAGACTCCCTGCAACATTCTGTGTCACCCTGCAGCACTGGTCAGATACTAGCAACAGTCAGACTAGGTAATTGCCATCCCATGTGTGGGTTGCCATTAACACAACACAGATGTCTACCTTTGGAGTGGTGCCATATCCAGAAAGAGTAGACCACTGATGAATGGTGTCGCGTTTTGTTCAGCGATGTCCCATTCTTCCAAAGTTTGGAGTCATGGCGGTGTTACTCTTGGTGTCGTGACATGAGGAGCCATCGGATATGATTTCAGGTTATGGCTGGTAGAGACGGAGAGAACTTGGACAACAGAAGGGTAAATCATGGACATGTTGCATACTCACCATGTGTTACCTCTGTCCCCAATAGAACATAAATGGGGCAAACTCGGACATCAATTTCGTCCCAGTGGCAGTACCCAGGATATAAAGGATGAGTTGCAACAGCTGTGGACCAGCTTGCTGCAGGAGAGAATACAACAGCTTTATGACACCTTTCACAACTGAATCGGTGCATGTATAAATGCCACAAGGGGTACAACATCATACTGATGAGTGTGCTCTTACTGCAAAATTCTATGCAAATGTGATTTCATTTTTTTTATTTCATTTTGTAATTGTTGTGGTAACATCACAATCACTCTGAACCCGTGAAGTTTCATGTCATTTTCTCCTCCCTTTCCGGGTGATTGACGTTTTTTGTCAGGCTGCAAGCTCTCCAAATCTGCCTCTAGTAGGACGTGAAGGAGAGCAGCTGTGGTATCAACTTTGTCCCAGTGCCAGTATCCTGTATGTAAATGCTCCTTGTGCTGAATTATTGTTTTGAGCTTGTTCATTAATGTATGGAGTATTACTTAGTTACACCAGCGCATATTTTTTTCCAATCTTTATTGTTAGTAGTAAGGATAATTGGCCATTAAGATTGTGTGTTGCAATTCCATCTTCATTTTGTTTCAGCCCAACTGCTATTCTCGGGTGGTGGACATACTGGGGAAGAAACATATTTTAATATTTGCACTTCGTAGGATTCCACAAGGAGAAGAACTGACATATGATTACAAATTTCCTTTTGAGGATGTAAAAATACCATGTACCTGTGGTTCACGAAAGTGCCGCAAATATCTGAACTGAAATTCTCGTTTTGTGTATATGTAGATATGTGTGTGTGTGTGTGTGTGTGTGTGTGTGTGTGTGTGTGTGTGTGTGTGTGTGTGTGTTTTTGCTCTCGCGCTCACCCGTGCATCAATATGAGCGTGTGGCTTGAAGACGAGAACAATTCTCATAACAATTTTTCATGTGCAACGTGTTTGTAAAAGTGGTGACCAAATATACTCTTGTGATAAAAATTATTGTGAAAGTGTAGTTCTTAAAGTATTCTATTTTAAAATATGAACTTTCAAGTGTGTTGTTGGAGGAAATTTTTGGAATATTTTTGAGCTGTGAAATGTGATAAATATCCAATGTGACATTCATTTTCAGTTCTTTGTTTAATTTTCTGTGGTTTTTTTAAGTAACTGTATTCTGATATATAATTTTGTATGTTCTGTGTTAATTGAAATGGTGTAATTTCATCAGTATGTGATACTTGTGTAGGTCTGAGTTCCAGTGCATGTGGGTATGAACATAAGTTTTATTGCCCAGGCTGAAAACTTTGCATGAACAGGGCAAATTATGGCAGACCTCTCCATATTTTTATTTTGCTAATGCATTTTCCTGTTAGTCTGTGAGTCATCATATGTGATTAAATAAAAGAAGGGACACTGAAAATTGCTTTTGTGGCAAATTGAAGAAATAACCAATTTTCATGTGACTGGTGACAGAGTAATTTTGAACTAAGTAGTCTTGATATGGTACCAAAGATTTCATGTTGTCTTCAGTCCTGCTCTTAGTAATATGTTATGGTGATAATTGTACATTCAGCCAGGATGCATATTACTGTAATTGTATATGTGTGAGTCATGTAAACAGCAAAATTTGTTTTCTAAATAATTGTAAGTTTTGACTGCTTTGTTTTTAAAACAACTGTTTAATTTTGAGAGACTCAAGCCTTTCTGGCAATGGCTGGGTGGCTACGTGAGGGCTAATAGCATATTTGAAATAATTGTCTGTGTTGGAATTTGACAAAAAAATTCATTGGAGACACTGTGTCTCCCCTCTTTGCAATGTGCCTAAATGGAAAGTGAGCCACGAGTATTAGTCAGAAATAGTAATTTAAACTGTGAGTTACTGACACATCAGTATTTTGAGGAACAGGATCTGCAGCAGTTGCATATTAATGTATGTTGACTTCACTATAATTTTATCGGAATGTATTGCCATCTTTACTCATATTTTTAATTAATGGGACATCTTGACTGATTGTAGATAAAAAGTGCTAATGCAGCTTGTGTGATTTATTTCATAGTAAGTTATTAATTTTAAGCACATGTGCTGTATCTGTAACTGGCTGAACAGCTGCCTTAAAACCATTTATCAGACACTAAATAAATTCTTAAATTCTGTGCTGTGATATTCCGCAGTCCTTTACATATGGTAATGATTGTGTAGCTTTAGTTTACCTTAAAAATAGGAAAGACATACACATTCTTGATATTATGTTACATCTGCTTTGGCGGAAGTGGTACCATAGTGGGAGAATAGCATGCTAACTCTAATGTGAGAGCAACTACCAGTCCATTTTGCAAATGTGACTGGTGCCTGTAATCACTTAGAATGATATCCCTGCACTGGTTGTGTGTTGGATGCCTGTATCTGGGAAGCATGACTGCATCTTGCTTTGAGATACCTGGATTGTGGAATGTGGGTGACATTTGGATTCTCGTGAAATTAAAGCTTGCATAACACATGGCTTTTGTAACATTACACATTGCATTCACAGTATTGTATATAACAGCTGACAGAAAAGTTTAAGTATGTTTATTGTCAGTGTTACTTAAATACATCTACTTGATTTCGATGTCACAGTACCAGCTAACTATAAATAGAGACTGAGATAGAATGGAATGTTCTGGTAAGCATTGAAAAATGTCCCCATTTCTTATATCATTGCAGAACAGTAAACACCCCAGCAGCTTAACATTCAATCTTTCGTGTTCAGGTGATAAAGAAGTATATGAAGTATTTGAGCTCAATGTGAGTAATTCACAAGTGTACTATATGCAACAGATGAGAGAGAGAGAGAGAGAGAGAGAGAGAGAGAGAGAGAGAGAGAGAGAGAGTGTAAGAATGCTTAAGGGAATGTCAGCAACGTGAGGATTTTTTTTATACATAAATTAATCACGAAGTTGCAGCATGTTGACTTTGTTGGGTAAATCCTCCATAAAAGCTTCACTAGTCTATTGGTGGAAGCAACCATGCCCTGAAGTGAAGTTGTTTATGGTCAGAATTTTTTAACTTTGCCAAAAGTATTGATTAATACCCTGGTTGTGTAAATTTTAGTGTGTCTTAGATTATTTTCACTTGAGTTATGAAAAAATTATACAAAGCAGTTTGTTCAAAATGGAGTACATGAATGAAAGAGTTGCGTCTATACTGGTAGGGCATGAAATTGCTGAATCTAGAGACCTGCTGACTGTACCAATCACTGAAAGGGATATGAACTAAACAAATTTGTTCCCCTTTCTTATGGCACACTGTCCAGACTTACTTATTTACATAATTGAAAGTGAATTCCTGTAATGAGTCTTCTTATTGACATTTACTGTATGGAGCATGGATATATAAAACAATTAGACATAAGACTACATACAGCCTTACCCATTCAGGTAATCTAAGTTCCATTTGTGGTATGTAATGGAATGCTGTAATATGGGATATGGTTTATCCACTAAATTAGCTATAAATAGGAAGTGAATATTTGAAAGATGGGAATGTAGGTTATTGAAAATTTTACATTTTCTAGAAAAAAGGTGTGTGTGTGTGGGGGGAGGGGGTTGAAATTATTGGTTTCCTGCACAACTGGGTGCTCCAACTGATGTGCATGCAGATAGCTTGTTGATTATTTTAAGTTATTGAACAGTGTTTCATATCTCTCTCTCTCTCTCTCTCTCTCACACACACACACACACACACACACACACACACACACACACACACACACACACAAAATCTTTCACTCACTCTTCTGTCCCATGACATTGATGAGTAGTTGTATTGCTCAGCTACCAGGAACAAATAATTTCCAAAAGCCTATTGTAAAGAGTTACGATTTTTCAGGAGCAGTAAATAAGTGAATGAAGTGTTAGTTTTCCTAAAATATAAATAAGTGTTACACTCTTTAAGCTAAATTAAATTGTATATGAAAACTGTATGAACACTAGTAATCAATCATGTCTGCAAAATTCTTCACTTTCCTACTGACATTTACATGTTGTAGAATATGTTCGACAGCTCTGCAGCTTTTGTTGGCTATCCATTACTCTGAAATATGTGTGGAAACACATGTAAAAGATAAACTGTTTGATGAAATAGAACGCGAGACAGATTACAAACAGATGTTGGTCATTATGCCACATATTATTTCTGTTTCCATGCTGTAGAACAGTTACACACAAGTGTACAAAAGCTATTGTGTCTCACCCATGTATCTTGTGCTGCATTGTATGAATGTGAAAACATTTACTCTGATTGCAAAACTCCATCAAATATAGTCGGAGACACAGTGATCAGACACATGGAACTGAATCCATAAACGACCAGTCGTATGTTCACTTTGAGAGAGTATCTGTACTAGAAACTTAACAGTAGCCTAGTCTTGAGAAGTAAGACGAAAGAGTACTTCCAAGCAAATTTAATTTGCAGTGGAAATGTTGAGGAACAATCATTATTATGTGAATATCATTATTTATTTTGTTCATTTGTATTTTGTTGCAAAAATCTTCTGCTTATAGGGTATAATTCTGGTACTATCCACTGTCTTTGATAATAGAAAGTTGGCAGTTAAAATGTGATTGTTTTCTGTAATGATTCTCCAAGGAAAAGTACTGGTTCCGATTCTGATGAATCATTATCGAAACGTACTTTCCTGCAAGAGTGATTAAATAGATGACAATATCAGAATATTCATGACGAACTTAAATATGTGCTCCTAATTACAGCAAGAAGAAGTTACAAAAATGTGTGCTAGAAATATCAGGTATTACTGTTTCTCTGGTAAAAGAATATTAATACAAATATAAAGGTCAGTGTGGATGATATGGAGAAACCATTGAAATATGCAGGCTAAGCAGTTGGTGCATTACATGTCACTATCTGAAATATACCCTCTTTTTTAAAATAATATTAAAAAACAGGTTTTTTAAAAAATATTTATTAATATTTCAAACATCAGGGATTGATTGCCAGATTAGAAAAGTATTTTGGTATTATTATATATTTTGTTATTAAATATCTCTCTTTTATATTGTTTCTGGCATCACTACAAACTTTTTAAAAACCAGTTTAAATTTAATGTTCATTGTCTTATAATTCATATGATAAAACGCGCGCGCACACGCCACACACACACACACACACACACACACACACACACACACACACACACACACACCTTTGTTTAAATTATTTGTTTATTATTTATACCTGTTTTAAGTCTTAGAAGAACTTTTAGTAAGTCATTATTTCATATGTTGGCTAACTGTATACATATGGTTCTAGTGTTCCCTATTTTCCGCTAATTAAATATTGTTAACCTATAAACTCACAACCTTCAAATTTCGCTTCTTGTTTGTTTCATTTTGTAAATATTGGCAAACACAGTAGTGAATATCATTTGTCGCTGCATACTTTTAATAAGCAATGTATTTTACTGTAACATTGGACCAAATGAGAGTCTGTGTACTTCTTGTCAGGATCCCTTGGCAAGGGCTTCTTTATGAAAAAGAGATTTCTGTTCTATTAAGCTTTTAATTGGTGCAGTTGAGTGCATGAAAGTGGGTTCATCCTTGAATGAGCGTCTGCATTTATTATGAAATGTTCTTAATTGAAAGCTATTGAAATTTATTACTGGGAAGCAGGAGCCTATCATTTTCTCAGTAGAGGAGAAGAGAATGAGTGTCAAATATGTGTAATTTCTTTATTGACTGCTGAATGTAGTGGTGTATCTCAAAAATACCTGTAACACTTTCAAAAAAGGCTTTGAACATGTAGTCAAAAACTGACCACCAGATCGTATGGGCTCTTCTGCATTTTAATAGTTCAGTATCATATGGTGGAAAAAGATTTGTCTCTTAATCCTTGGATATTTCCTCAAATGGCACACTTCAAAAGCCATATTATCAATGCAGAATTTAAGAGGTCCTCCCCTTCCTCTTTCCAAACATCACAGCAAGTTGGGTGCCAGTTTTACAAATACCCTGTATTAAAAAATTGTGTAAATAAATTGTCTGTTATATTCAGACTGTTATTGTATGTTATGTTTTTTAAAAAATAAATGTTAATTGCAATATTTTTTTATTTCTGTAATTGACTAGAAGGAGTAAATAAGTGCACATGAAATAAATTTGAGGGGTGCTCTAAATTACCTAACTCGTATTAGCTCTATACTTCACAGTATGTGAAAATTTCTCAGCATTGCATTTTTCCAATTGCTATCTGGAATTGTAGCATAATTAATACTGTCATAAGAGTAGGTAATTTAGTTTTGCCCCAATTCTCATTACTTTTTTGTATTCCAAAATAAATCCTAAATTGTCGTTACCTTTCAGCTGTTAAGATAGCTTCAGAAAAATTGAATGCAAATACTTCATAATTTTGAATCTTTTTGTGTGTAAATTGTGACACACTTGTTAAACTAGGCAAAACTAAAAGCATAATGTACACAAGTGGAGAATGAGGAGTTGAATACATGTGAATAGAATCATCATATCTGCAGGTGGCATTAAAGGCACTGAGTCGAGTAATAGACCATGCAGTTAGTAGGAATCAGGTACTGGCAATTATGTCCATATCGACTGTATTTGACTTGCTGAAAGGGTTATCTGTTGTCCTGAACACTGTAATGAATTAATAAAAGTTATTGACATGGCAGAACAGTGTCAACTGGGACAGTTTGTGAAATCAACTAAGTTTCAGCAAGATTGTAATTAGGGCCTGCAGGAGGTAGGTAGGAGTTTCCAAAGAATTGCCAAATACATTGAACATTTCTTGTTTGCTTTTTATCAGTGCTGTTGCCATTGATTCAAGGAAATTGTATATGCTCATCATCTTGGTTGCAGGCAGAGCAGATACAGTTCCACACCAGGCCCGCACCCATCGGTGATTAGTGACCACAGCACAAATTGTTAATGTTGCGCACAGAGTGTCAGCTAGGCCCCTTGGAAGTGTTTGCTGGTAGATAATTTTAAAGAAGCTAATGGTTAAACTTAAAATGAAATCTGAGAAATAAATTTTATGAAGTTGTGTTCGGTTACAAGATTGAGACAATACTAATATATGTGTTTTCTGTGCTCCTCTTTCATTTTTCTCAAAGGTCTTCTTCAATCAGCAGACATCCTTCATTGAGAATGTCTGAATTGTGATAGGTGGCCTTTGGACCAGTCTGCATTACCCACTGTATCTGTTCGAAAAACTGTGACAACAAAAGGAAGTGATGTACCACATATTTGCCAGAAAATGATATTACAGTGCATCAAAAAGTGCATTGTGTTAAATATGTAGGCATGGAACACTTGATGGAATTGGTGGTGTAAGTAAATTTTCTGAAGCTGCATGTATTATTACATCATTAGTTGCAACAGTTTTTGATGAAACTGAACAGTGAGTATGGATATGGTTTATATTACTACAAAAGTACTTTAGTTAAGTCAAAGGACATGCCTGGAATGAGTTTTCGATTGAAGACTTGCTATTGTTGAATTTCTGAAGGAAAAAGGAAAGCAAAAACGAAAACTAGAAGATCCGAAATGGGTTGCAGAGCTTCCATTTTATTACAGTTGACTGCATACTCCCCTCAGTAAGACATAGCAACTTGAGAAACAGCTTGTTTCTGATTTCATGGCGAATGTAGATGCATTTAAAAAGAAAATCACATTGTGGAAGGACAACTTTTGACAAAGAGCACCATACATCTCACAAGGCTCACTGGCATTAAAGATAATGTGAATTTTGAACAACCTACTATGGTGGTGAAAGAATTACAGGAATAGCTTTCTAAAAATTTGAGGACAGTGCCCATCTTGTCTGTTTTTGAGACTGCTTGTCTTTTCAGAAGAAATGTGCCCCTGTGCATCTGCAGATGGAACTGGCCAATCTGCAGTGTAATCCCATTTAAAAGACAAATTCTTTTACATTAAAATTGTCCGTGAGTTCTACATTGTTTTCACATCTGCATAATGAGGTTGCAAACATGTTATCAGTGTTTCGATCAGCATGTGTGTGAAAGGCTTTTTTTTTTTTTAATTTTTTATTATGAAACTAAATAAGTCACTATCATGCAGTAACCTGAGTGACAAAAATCTGCGAAACTTTCTGCTTGTGACTGTATGCTGACAGCTTGTGCCAGATATAAATTATATTGTGTCTTTAGTGTGCTTTTAAAAGAATTAAATAATGCTAAAAATTTGCTTTGTTATTGAGAAATATGAAACATAGTGGCATATAGCACTTTGCAGTTTCGCATCCTTCCTCCTCTTGCACTCAGACAGCGTGAGGTGGTAGTGGGGGAAGTGTGCTATTGGGCGGGTGGGATTGGCATATGTACACAAGCGCATGAGATGAGTTCTTGGCTATCACTGCCGTACACCAATGAACTTGTGCTATTTTGTGTGGATATACAAGAGAAAAAACAAATAATTGAAAACAATTGTTTGTTGACTATATCTTCAAGTTTATTTCATTGAAGTGCTCTGAAAATCCTTGTGATGCTAGAGAGTGTGAATGTGGCTGGGAGTATATATATGGTGGGGTGATTTTCAAGAACTGTTTCCAGAGTGGTGGCAGAGCAGTTATATACAACAAATGAAAGTGGAATTAGTGGTCAGGAAGGAGGGATGGGGAAGGGGGAGGGCAAAGAGTTGTGTCTGATTATGGAAGGAAGAGGATTGTGAAAGTTCATATAGACTGAACAGTAAGAGATATATGTTACTTATTGATGGGGAAAAATTGAAGCTGATCAGAGGCAAGAGTGAAATCCAGAAGTGAAAGAGGAAAGTATTTTATGCCATTTCAGTTATTTATAATAAAACTATTTATTTTGAAGAAGGTGTTTGATGCTTAGAAGAGGTTTTCCACAGTACTGGGTCGGTATGAGACCAAGTATTACTCGAAAAACTGTCTTGGTCATAGTGGGAACTAACCTGGTCACCTGTTGAGGTATAGGCACATTCTACTTAAAGAGAATGTTGTTACCTTGCAGTGCAACCATAGGATGTGGTCATGGAAAATGCCTTTGCAGACAGCCTTCACAGTTTGCTATTAAGATCATTAAATTTATTGACAATGAGATAGAAAATGTAGTGATAGATGGAAATAGTGAGTGTGTGCAAGCAAAATGTTAAAAGCTTGGTAAGTTGATAGAATGCTAGTTGTGGCTGGAAGGACATGATGTCAATATGAGAGGAATTGAAGCAGCAGCAAAATGTACACAATAGATATCACATTGATGATATGGATAAATGTGTTCTTGGCCAGCAATTTCGTTTTTATGAACAAAATACTAGCTTCATGAAAATGAGACCACTTTTATCTTGCAGAACCAGGCTTCAAGGCTACCAAGGAAACTGTAAGAAAAAATTTCTGAATGTGGGATTGAGCTTTAAAAAGGGATCTAAATACACTCCTGGAAATTGAAATAAGAACACCGTGAATTCATTGTCCCAGGAAGGGGAAACATTATTGACACATTCCTGGGGTCAGATACATCACATGATCACACTGACAGAACCACAGGCACATAGACACAGGCAACAGAGCATGCACAATGTCGGCACTAGTACAGTGTATATCCACCTTTCGCAGCAATGCAGGCTGCTATTCTCCCATGGAGACGATCGTAGAGATGCTGGATGTAGTCCTGTGGAACGGCTTGCCATGCCATTTCCACCTGGCGCCTCAGTTGGACCAGCGTTCGTGCTGGACGTGCAGACCGCATGAGACGACGCTTCATCCAGTCGCAAACATGCTCAATGGGGGACAGATCCGGAGATCTTGCTGGCTAGGGTAGTTGACTTACACCTTCTAGAGCACGTTGGGTGGCACGGGATACATGCGGACGTGCATTGTCCTGTTGGAACAGCAAGTTCCCTTGCCGGTCTAGGAATGGTAGAACGATGGGTTCGATGACGGTTTGGATGTACCGTGCACTATTCAGTGTCCCCTCGACGATCACCAGTGGTGTACGGCCAGTGTAGGAGATCGCTCCCCACACCATGATGCCGGGTGTTGGCCCTGTGTGCCTCGGTCGTATGCAGTCCTGATTGTGGCGCTCACCTGCACGGCGCCAAACACGCATACGACCATCATTGGCACCAAGGCAGAAGCGTCTCTCATCGCTGAAGATGACACGTCTCCATTCGTCCCTCCATTCACGCCTGTCGCGACACCACTGGAGGCGGGCTGCACGATGTTGGGGCGTGAGCGGAAGACGGCCTAACGGTGTGCGGGACCGTAGCCCAGCTTCATGGAGACGGTTGCGAATGGTCCTCGCCGATACCCCAGGAGCAACAGTGTCCCTAATTTGCTGGGAAGTGGCGGTGCGGTCCCCTACGGCACTGCGTAGGATCCTACGGTCTTGGCGTGCATCCGTGCGTCGCTGCGGTCCGGTCCCAGGTCGACGGGCACGTGCACCTTCCGCCGACCACTGGCGACAACATCGATGTACTGTGGAGACCTCACGCCCCACGTGTTGAGCAATTCGGCGGTACGTCCACCCGGCCTCCCGCATGCCCACTATACGCCCTCGCTCAAAGTCCGTCAACTGCACATACGGTTCACGTCCACGCTGTCGCGGCATGCTACCAGTGTTAAAGACTGCGATGGAGCTCCGTATGCCACGGCAAACTGGCTGACACTGACGGCGGCGGTGCACAAATGCTGCGCAGCTAGCGCCATTCGACGGCCAACACCGCAGTTCCTGGTGTGTCCGCTGTGCCGTGCGTGTGATCATTGCTTGTACAGCCCTCTCGCAGTGTCCGGAGCAAGTATGGTGGGTCTGACACACCGGTGTCAATGTGTTCTTTTTTCCATTTCCAGGAGAGTAGAATAAGTCATTTCATGTGAAGAAAATGACATATTTTCAAAACAGCATTCTACTTTCAGTGGCCAGTAGTTTAGTCAGATGATATGTGGAATCTCATACATTAGATAGTAACTAAATGTTATCACAGAATATGCAAGAATAGTTGTTCAACGTAATTGACAGTCAATGTAAAATTGTTCTATGCAGAGCATTGTTGTAAAGGTGTGTGTGTGTGTGTGTGTGTGTGTGTGTGTGTGTTATTTCAGCAGGCAAACTATAGAGGCAACAGTCAGTTGCAGTACGTAGTTGTAGTAAGTTCAGTAGCTTGCTCATAATTGCACACCAGCAGCTGCAAGTAGTCAAGACTGTCACACTGACACAGGTAAACTGAAATGGATGAAGGCTGGCACATTTTGGTTGTTAAATTCTAGTGAGGTGCGATGAATTGTGCAATGTTCTGAATGTCCACTGTTTATTCACTGGACAACAGAAAATTTATCTTTCCTTATGTATCAATGCACCTTATATAAAAACTGGAAAGATATGAACTGTGTTTTCATATCATGTCTGTTGTCCTCCATAGTAAGAAAATACTGTGGATCTGTTGTTTGGATTCAAAGTGGCCAGGCAAACAAACCTTCAAAACATCAGATGCTCCTCTGATTCAATGTAGCAGTATTTCTTATTTCAGCACATCACATTTCCAGAAATTATTTACTGTGTGACTGATAGGAGCGTTTATTTATTCACATCATGTAGTCATTAGTGGCATCAGTTTCAATCTGATGCAATGATTCCCTTGCCATGTCTCATTCTCTTCTTATAATTTGGATAATTGGATTTTTTGCCCTTGGAGGCGCAATCATGGTACTGTTGTTGGGACAAGTTCACATCAACAGTCTGAACACTCAGTTAAAACTATGAAGCTGAAGATGTAGTCAAGTTTAAAAATTTACTTTGCCAGGAATGGTTGTAACTGTCAAAAGTGTACGTGGAGAGATCTGGGTCACCAATTGCAATGAAGAGTTCCAACTCATCCCTAAGGGTTTGTGTGTATGGCCAGCTGAACCTGTCCCGTAAGGTCAGCTCAATGCCACTGAGCATCATGCTACACTGCTATTATGAACTATTAACTGAAGGAATATACTGTATGGACACCAGTAGGTCCTGGCTTGACTTAAGAACAATAATGAAGAGAGTTTGTTATTCTGTTTCAGTTTTCAGGTACATTGAATTCCGGGAACAAGAAGAGACCAACTAGATGACCCAGTGTGAAACACAAGGGACAATCCCCCCCCCAATCTCATTGATAAGTGCTCATATTGGATCTTTCCACCTGAATGACTGATAATTCAGTAGGAAGTGGGGAAGATGCTGAAAGACATAATTCAGCTGTCAGAAAGTCCTTGGTCCTCTTCTGCAGTCCTAATGTTGCAGAAGGATAACACATGGGATATCTGTGCCAATTATGAGCAGCTGACTTGTATCTCACAAAAGGATGTACACCTATTGCCACAAATTAAGGACACTTTGGACTAAATGAAAGAAGTGAAGTTTTCTCCACTATGGATTTGCCGTATAGCTACTGGGAGATGAAGGTTGGTGAGGCTTACCAGAAAAGACTACTTTTGTATCCTCCTCTGAGTTCCATAATAGATAACCTGCTTTGACATTTAAATTATTGGTTGTTGAAAAGTGTGTTGAACCAGGTGGATGACTTATATAGACTGTGTCTTTTCTATGTGAATGACGTTGTTGTTTTCTTGAAGACATTTGAGGACCATTGTGACCATATAACAAAATAATAATACATTAGTGAAGTGGCTTAATTAAAGTGTGTGACAAGTTCTAATGTTTGTTGACTACGTTGATGTAGACACACACACCTTTTGCGTCATCCGATTACTGTTCTGTTTTATCCTGGAAATTGATTGTATTCTAAGCAGGATATGGGTGACAGAAAGTAGGCATCTTCTGTAGTGTGTGATTGCAGTTTACTAAATATATTGTTTATTTCACATGTTGTTATGTATTGTCAGTGCAGTGACAGATTGACGTGCTATTCTTTTTCTATTGTTTGACTAGTAATTGTGATACTTTGCAAAAATAATTTAAAATTCTGGTCATTACCACAAACTCTTGTAGGAATTTGTCTTGAGTATTACACTGCAGTTCAGAGTTAAGAGTCTGTAAAGTCTGCTGTGGAATACCTTTCTAAATCTGCAAGCCCAATAAGAAATTTTGCTAGTCCGTTGACCTGTCGTACATCTGCATGTATTCGCTCTTCCACATGTAGCATACGATGACTGGTAACAGTTGTTAGACTGACCTCACCTTCAATGTATCTATGACCCATACTAAGCCTTCAATCTGCTGTTGGAAAACTGACAAGATTGCATTTGATAGATATATTAGTATGCAAATTATACATCTGAATATATCAGACAACCCATGGTTTACATTACAATACTCGTATGTCAGGTTCATTGTGATTTACAGCTAAATCTTATGTATTGTTTCTCATCCGTGATGCACAAACTTTACAATGAATAAAAACTTACTGGTGTGTTGTACAGGGTGATTCAAAAAGAATACCACAACTTTAAAAATGTGTATTTAATGAAAGAAACATAATATAACCTTCTGTTATACATCATTACAAAGAGTATTTAAAAAAGTTTTTTTTTCACTCAAAAACAAGTTCAGAGATGTTCAATATGGCCCCCTCCAGACACTCGAGCAATATCAACCCGATACTCCAACTCGTTCCACACTCTCTGTAGCATATCAGGCGTAACAGTTTGGATAGCTGCTGTTATTTCTCGTTTCAAATCATCAATGGTGGCTGGGAGAGGTGGCCGAAACACCATATCCTTAACATACCCCCATAAGAAAAAATCACAGGGGGTAAGATCAGGGCTTCTTGGAGGCCAGTGATGAAGTGCTCTGTCATGGGCTGCCTGGCGGCCGATCCATCGCCTCGGGTAGTTGACGTTCAGGTAGTTACGAACAGATAAGTGCCAATGTGGTGGCGCTCCATCCTGCTGAAATATGAATTGTTGTGCTGCTTGTTCGAGCTGAGGGAAGAGCCAATTCTCTAACATCTCCAGATACTGTAGTCCAGTTACAGTAGCACCTTCGAAGAAAAAGGGACCAATAACTTTATTGGCTGAAATGGCACAGAAAACGTTCACCTTAGGCGAGTCACATTCATACTGAGTTGTTTCCCGCGGATTCTTGTCGATTCACTTCTGCCGTACTCAATAACACAAAAAGCTTTCTGTTGAGCGGTCGCCATCTTAGCATCAACTGACGCTGACGCCTAGTCAACAGCGCCTCAAGCGAACAAATGTACAACTAAATGAAACTTTATAGCTCCCTTAATTCGCCGACAGATAGTGCTTAGCTCTGCCTTTTGTCGTTGCAGAGTTTTAAATTCCTAAAGTTGTGGTATTCTTTTTGAATCACCCTGTATATCAGTCTGAGCTAGAATTTCAGTACCTTTTACTTGCTGTCCTTGGCTTTTTGCTGGGTCATTTAATTTGGATCTTATTCTATGCTATTTTAGTTAATCAGTCAAAAGTGACTTTACATCAACTATTTACTTCTACATTGAATTTATGTATCTACAGATCGCTGTAATGATTTTGAATAATATACTGTCATCATGTCTGTTGGTTTTTCAAATCATTTTTACTCATTTTGTTTTTTAATTATCGAGATCAACACTCCAGCACAATTTTTAAATTATATTTATTTAATAAAGAAAATTGATACTGTCTTCTGATAACACCAATCTAGCTCTGTCAGCAGACACTTTGTTTTGAGTGCTTAAGGTGTTATTAATTATTTACAGAAAGGTAGCTGTACATCTTTCATCATCTCTAGTTGATGTAGAGTTACCACGTACAGAATGGGCCCTTAACATGTTTGACTGCCACTAAGCCATCGGCAGACACAACACTCTGTTTAGTACAACCTCAGATGGCATTGTTATAATACAATCACAGACACATGTGGCTTGTTGATGATACATATACTGTGGATGAATGTGCCCTGAAATGTACACTACGTGGTCAAAAGTATCCGGACACCTGCCTGAAAATGACTTACAAGTTCGTGACGCCCTCCATCGGTAATGCTGGAATTCAATATGGTGTTGGCCCACCCTTAGCCTTGAAAACAGCTTACACTCTTGCAGGCATACATTCAGTCAGGTGCTGGAAGGTTCCTTGGGGAATGGCAACTCATTCTTCGCACAGAGTGCTGCACTGAGGAGAGGTATCGATGTCAGTCGGTGAGGCCTGGCACAAATTCGGCATTCCAAAACATCCCAAAGGTGTTCTATAGGATTCAGGTCAGGACTCTGTGCAGGCCAGTCCATTATGGGGATGTTACTGTTGTGTAACCACTCCGCCACAGGCTATGCATTATGAAAAGGAGCTAAATTATGTTGAAAGATTCAGTCGCCATCCCCAAATTGCTCTTCAACAGTGGGAAGCAAGAAGGTGCTTAAACATCAATGTAGGCCTGTGCTGTGATAGTGCCAAGCAAAACAACAAGGGGTGCAAACCCCCTGCATGAAAAACCACGACCACACCATAACATCACTGCCTATGAATTTTACTGTTGGCACTACACACGCTGGCAGATGACGTTCACAAGACATTCGCCATACCCACACTCTGCCATCGGATCACCACATTGTGTACTGTGATTCGTCACTCCATACAACGTTTTTCCACAGTTCAATTGTCCAATGTTTACGCTCCTTACACAAAGTGTGGCATCGTTTAGCATTTACTGTGATGTGATGCTTATGAGCAGCCGCTCGACCATGAAATCCAAGTTTTCTCACCTCCCACCAAACTGTCATAGTACTTGCTGTGGATCCTGATGTAGTTTGGAATTCCTACGCGATGGTTTGGATAGATGTCAGCCTATTACACATTACGACTCTCTTCAACTGTCAGCGGTCTCTGTCAGTCAACAGACTAGGTTGGTCTGTACGCTTTTGTGCTGTACGTGTCCCTTCACGTTTTCACTTCACTATCACATCGGAAACAGTGGACCTAGGGATGTTTAGGAGTGTGGAAATCTCGCGTACAGATGTATGAAACAAGTGACACTCAATCACCTGACCACGTTCGAATTCCGTGAGTTCCGCGCAGTGCCCTATTCTGCTCTCTCATGGTGTGTACTGTGTAATGACTACTGATGTCACTGAAATGATGTACCTGACAGTAGGTGGCAGCACAGTGCACCTAATATGAAAAACGCATGTTTCTGATCACGTAGTGTAAGTCTTCAGTTGGTTAGATATTGTCAGTTTAGCCTTGGTCGCAGTTGTGGCTTCGTAAGGTTCTACTTGCTGTACATTTATTGCAGTGCACTGCAATTGCCATTAGCACCACAATCGTCATCGTCACTGCTGCCACTATCAGTTGTGACCAAAAATGCATCTCCTTTGTTAGGAAACTCAGATAATCCTGGATCACCAGCATCAAAACCTTAAGTCTTCCAACATCTTCAGTAACAGAAGTGTGTGCACGAATAATGCTGTACGGCACATTTTAGGAAATCGACCAAAACTGTTAATTCCAGAGAATTAGTGCAAATTAATAATGTAATAACAGATATGTATTGTTTGTATATACAGACTGTTGAAAATACTTGGTTGTGCTTTCTAAAATTCACTCAGTAACTTATTCTGCTGTAATGGCAAGGTTGTCTAGAATTCAAAGTTCTAAGTAAGAAAATTATAACAAGATACAAATTAATATTTATTGTAAATTGATTACTTTGGTCTTAAAAACGTAATAGAACATGAGTTTATCAAGTCCAGAAACAAATCTGGTACATTAAATGCAATAGTTACACTGCAGGTTTTTGTAAAAATGCCAATATTTTGACTCCATATATTTTGCCATGTCCAATAGACCACTTTCCTTCTCCTCGGTGACGGCTCGTGAGTATATATTCTGGGTGTTCACAAGTTTTTAGATTCAGATAAGATGATAATGTGAAATTAATAGCATACGCTGTATAACATTTATGCTTATC
Source organism: Schistocerca cancellata (assembly GCF_023864275.1). NCBI lineage: Eukaryota > Metazoa > Arthropoda > Insecta > Orthoptera > Acrididae > Schistocerca > Schistocerca cancellata. The sequence goes on along the minus strand of NC_064629.1, from coordinate 235,121,585 downwards.
AACATATTTATACAACTACATCCACTGGCAATAACAACAACAGTAGTAGTAGTAGTGTGATTAACTTGTCTGAAAAAAAGAAGGAATTGTTTTTGTGGAATATTGTTGTTTTGTACATAATTAACGTTGCGGTGGGCGCTACTGTGAAACTCGCACAAGTGAACGCGTGCAGCACTGACTGTTGCTTCCATAAAATCGGCTTTTCTGCTCATGTAGCATCCCCGTTTTCGACGTAAGGGTACAATCATTAGAAACAAATCGCGATATCGAACTGAATTATATATTTGGTTCTTGAGCATATTACAGCCTCTCAGTATAATGTATTTTTCCAATGTAAACTAGAAATCATTTCTCAGTAAACTATAAAATATCAAACGCAAGTAATTAAAGCAAAAGTATATTTCGTTATCAGTGGTAACACATCCTTTTGAAAGAAAGAATGTACGCCTTTTGAATACAGCCAATTTCACAAGATTAAAAATCAGACCTGTAATAAAATATAATCAGAATTTGACAGGCAAAATAGTAGGTAGCTACTTACGCTGAGAACATTGTCAGAATAAACAACATTGAGCAAGAGTACAGTAAGTGAACAGACCACTATCGGTGTGAACATAATTTGTAGGTTTCTAACATTCTCTCTTGAAAATCGAGATAAATAGAAAACATTTGAATGCAGGATTTTCAAACGTATCACAATCTTTACACTTTGCAATATGTCATGAGCGTTTCTTACAAATAAATTGTTTACAATCATTACATGTGATAGTTTTACGATTTCACTTTTTTCCTCCACATAGATGACGTGGCTCTCTTTGTTTTGCAGCATCTGGGGCTGCAATTTGTTGGGGTGGCTGGTGGTATCTTACAAGAAACAGTCGGATATCTTTTGGAAGTGTGCACATGTGAGCCCTTATTTTCAAATGAGCCTCTAAAAGTTCGAGCGCTAATTCACTAAGAAAGTCACGACAGCGTATCGTGGATTCGGGATTATTTTGGAGAAACACCACTTGTAAATAAATGCCAGCCAGGTACCAAAAACTGAAAAAAAATCCTTAGAGGCCATCTCCTTGTTTGCCGTTCATTTGAGTTAGCAACACACATTTTATCAACTGTATTGACACCTCCCGTGGTAGAAATATAATCGGTGTTGATCTGTGGTTTACCCGCCATTTCATCGGTAACTTTGCGGTCATGCATAGTCGATAGGAGTACATATATCCTTCGCTTGGTGTGGATGGAAACAAATGTTTTATCATACTGAATACCTTAAAGACATGAACCGATTTCCCGTGATTTTGAGATAAATTGAGGAGGGGTTTCTCTTTTGTTGGCTTTGAGGGTACCAATGACAGGCAGTCTTTCTCAAGAAGGATATCAGCTAATGGCCCACTAGTGTAGTAGCTATCCATTGTAATGTTCCTGTTGGAACGATGAATATCTTGAGCAAGTTTTTGAACTACGTCGTTGGGTTTTTTGATACATCCCTAGGGCCTGACCTCTGCTTTCCACAGTACACCTCGAAATTGGATGTATAACATGTTTTACTGTCACATATTGCATAATATTTCAGTCCATATTTGGCCAGTTTGCTAGGCATATATTGGACAAAACTACATGTACCTCTAAATGCGAACAGCATCTCGTCAATTGTTGTGAATTCATCATGACTGTAATTATTCCTACAGTTGGACAAAAACCTGTCATAAATATTGCGGATGGCTGCCAGTCTGTCAGTCTTTTCTCTCTCCACTCTGATACACCCATAACCAAACCTCATTGATCGAAGCAAGAAAAGGAAGTGCTTGTAACTGCATCCGCCCTTGTGATCATCATAGCTGTTCCATCATCTTTCCATTGCTCTCTGCAGTTCGCACGATTCCCATGCTTCACACCCACTAGGAATAAAAGACCCAAAATACCCATAATCTCATTCCGTGTAGTGTCCTTACAGTCCCGATGTCTGGAGTATTTTACTTCATCCCTTCTGTTCACAGTAAAAGCGTTGGTACAGTCTACAATTGTATCAATAATGTCAAGGCCTTTAAATGTGAGAAATGCATCAATGGGTTTCGGAGTATCCCTGCAAATCCGCTTTGGGCTGGGAAAATTTTTGATGATATTCTTCGCTAGTATTCTTGAAGCAGCTTTCAGTGGGGGTTTGCTGCACCAAATAGATTTCTTGTCTTTCCCAATGCAAAAAAAAAAAAAAAAAAAAAAGGAAATCCTCAACAGTATCTTCAGTCTTCATTTCATCTGCTTCCAATTCAGAAATCTCTGAACCGCTGTCATGCTCATTTACTTCCACGACCTCTTCTTCATCCTCAACACCTGAGCCGTCTAGATCTTCCCCACTATTCTGTGCCCCTTCTTGAACCCGCCTCTTCTCGTCACCGTCCAACTGCTCTCCTCATCAGAAGTTTCACGTTTCGCAGGCAAGTGCTCTACCAACTGAGCTACCCAAGCGCGACTCACGTCCCGTCCTCACAGCTTCAGAAGTGCTAGTTCTGCAAGGTTTGCAGGAGAGCTTCTGTAAAGTTTGGGAGGTAGGAGACAAGATACTGGCGGAAGTAAAGCTGTGAGAACGGGGCGTGAGTCGTGCTTGGGTAGCTCAGTTGGTAGAGCACTTGCCCACGAAAGGCAAAGGTTCCGAGTTTGAGTCTCGGTCCAGCACACAGTTTTAATCTGCCAGGAAGTTTCTTAATGTCAGATATTTAGCACATAATGCATTTATAAAGTAATCAGACATCTGAAGCTGTTTTATGCAAGTGAGTTTGCTATTTAAAGTATCAGAGGTTTAGTAGTTCAAACAGAAACAAGTAATGGAATATATAAAATAATATTATCTACATACACATAACAGCACTTCCTTGTCTACTTGATCATCTTTGTCCCTTTCAATTACTAGTAAATTAGACACTAAAGTTGGTTTAACACATAATTGATCATTTATAGATGGCCAGGGAAGAAGGAGTTTGGAACCTCTAATGCATATGTAAAACTTCCAAAAATTGGTTTCTGCCCCCCCCCCCCCCAATCTCTCCCCCCTCCCCCCCCCCTCTCTCTCTCTCTCTCTCTCTCTCTCTCTCTCTCTCTCTCTCTCTCTCTCTCTCTCTCTCTCTAGTCAGCTAGTCAGCTTCCTTAGATCTTCCATGCTTACATCGACTGTTATGCGTGTTTGTAAAAGCACAGTGAAATCTCTTGTTGTTGAGGTTGTCAGTCAAATGACTGGCTCGATACAGCTCTTTGTGCTAGTCTATGATGTGCAAAACTTCTTTATCTGTGCATAACTACACCCACTTGAAATTGAATACTGTACTTCAACTTTCTAGTATTATAAATCCCCCACCCCATCCCTCAGCTGTGCCTCTTCATTATCAAATTAATGATTACTTGGTGCATCAGGTTGTGTTCTATCAATATGATTTCATCTTTTAGTCACATTATGTTATAAATTTCTTTTCTCATTGATTTCATTCAGTGCCTCTTCATTAACTGCTCAACCTACCCATTAATTTTTAGCTTTCTCCTGTGCATGACATTTTGAAATCTTCTATTATCATCTTGTCTGTACTCTGTATTGTATACCCATTTAAGGGATCTTAACATTCTGCACTGTGACCTGTAGAACACCAATTTAGATTTTCTTGATGACAACATCCTTCTGAGTAGGCTCCACCTGTAGATCCAAATGAGGAGTTATCTTCACTTCAGAAAATTTTAATCAAGAGGATGCATTATCATAAAATTATATAGGAGAATTATACGTCCTAATATGAAGGTGAATTAGAAAGTCTTTGACTCTATTTTCGGTAAGTCAAAAGAAATTACATACAGATAATTACAAATACATGTACTGTTCTACATACCTTAAGCTAATTTTCCACATAGGCACCGCACTGTTTCAGACATTTGCCCAATGCAACACTAAATTTGAGATGCCCCCGTGGTAGAATTTGTGTGGCTGACTGTGGAACCACTGCTGGACTGCTGTCTCGGCTTCATCGTTGCGCCTGAATCATTATCCTGCCAGGAAATTCTTCAGTAGACTGAGAACATGGAAACTGCTAAGGGTGAATTTCAGATTGTATGGCGCGTGATCCAGATTATCCCTGTGAAATGACTGGAGCTTGTTGTCAGTTCTAATTTCCACAAGTGGCCCCACGTTGTTGTGAAGAATAATCACATTATACACATCAAGAATCCCTCAGCACTTTTTCCTGATGGCAGTCTGGAAATATAACAATGTGGAATAAACTCTGTCATCACTGATGTTTGTACATAGCGGCATGAAATCCAGCATGTGTTACCCACAATGCTTCCAGAAGACCATTAACACCACTTTCCCACCGAGCGAGGTGGCGCAGTGGTTAGACACTGGACTCGCATTCAGGAGGACAACGGTTCAATCCTGCGTCCGGCCATCCTGATTTAGGTTTTCCGTGATTTCCCTAAATCACTCCAGGCAAATGCCGGGATGGTTCCTCTGAACGGGCACGGCCGACTTCCTTTCCTAATCCGATGAGACCGATGACCTCGCTGTCTGGTCTCCTTCCCCAAACAACCCAGAACCCCCACTTTCCCAACAGATGGCACTCAGCAGAATTTTTTTGTCACAGGCAATCCTGGACTTTTCCATGCCGTGCTCTGCTGCCTGTGAAATGCAATGTCCACGTTTCATCACCAGTAACGATGTGGCCCAGGAAACTGTCACTCTTCTCAATATACCGCTGCAGATGACTCAGTGAAGCAATCATTCAATTACTTTTCATCATGTCATCCAACTGCTTAGGCACCCACTGACACTAAACTTTCCAGTGGCCCATGAACAATGTCGTAAACACTCCAAGCCCCCAGAAACATCTTTGAGGTTTATATACTGATCCAGTTTCGCCATTGCATCCACAGTTAAAATGTCATCAGTCAGTCACAAACACAACCACATCAAATACTCACTGTCATGCAAGTCTTCATCGACTTCGTGAACTCACACCACCACCTCCTCCTCCTCCTCCTCCTCCTCCTCCTTCTCACACTTTTCAAAGCAAGACATCTTTCCCCATACATGGGCTGCATTTCCCTGCTGATTTCAGTGTCATCAGTTGCTCCTAAGAAAATGAATTGCACTTCATTGCTCATACACCATGGATGTGTGAAGCTCAAATGCCATCTTCAGTAACGTACAGGAGCACTGTACCACGGAGCTTCTAGCAGACAAGGCTGATTTGGTCCAAGAAAGGTCCACCACTGGGAATGGTTAAGTTGACTTCACATTAAGAGCTGTAAAAAAAAAAAAAAAAAAAAGGGGGGGGGGCAAAGATTACCAATTCATCCTTGGAAATACAGTGCTGTAATTTCCACTTGCTCTAAGCCATTAGCATTACCAACATAGCAGGCCCCTGTTGGGTGATGTTACAAGGCCTGATCAATCAATTATGCAGACTCTTGCCCCTGCAGCTGCTGAAAAGGCAGCTGCTGAAAAGGCAGCTGCTGAAAAGGCAGCTGCTTTTCCTCAGGAACTTCAGATTAGTCTGGGTTCTCTATAGATAACCCTCCATTGTGGTTGTCAACAGGACTTCCTAAAAAATCTGGAATTTAATAGGATTCAGTTAGTCTTGCTACATCAAAGATAATGTCCTAACTATTAACCAAGAAATCAAAACTGCCAAGTATGTAATGTGTTATATGCAGTTCTGTGTTTATTAAGTGGCGCTCTTTTCTGGTATTGGAAGTTACTCTCAAGTTTTCTGCAGCTCAGTGAGTCTTCTGCTGCCGAACACCTCAATTCTAAGTTCATCATAGGCAACAACTCAGAAATAGATGAGACTGCTTGTAAGAGACCATTTGGAAATTGTCCATGGAATTACAATATTCTAGACTAGATTATGGTAAGATTTATCCATCCTTGGAAAACCTTTAAAAAAAGAGAGGAAAACACTTTTGTGGTGAATTACATTCTCGCAGAAAAGTTCTGATGTTGTGCAGGCTCTTGGATTGCTTTAAATGTCCATATGTCCAAAGGTCTATCCTGATGAGCAACACATTGGGATTCATGTATGTTGTATCATTTGAAATAAAATTCATAGTTGCCTTTCCACATTAAGAAATTGTTTTCTTGTACGACAAGAAATCTCTTTTGTGTCTATCAAACAATGGAACATCCAGGATGGAATGTAACAGTATTATGAAAGTTGCTACTCCCCATGTGTGTGTGTGTATAGTTGATGAAGGCCTTAGTGGCCAAAAGCTTTAATTGTGAGAGTCTTTCTGTTGTGCCTATCTGCAGCTCTCTATCTCCTCTTTTGTATCTACATTGTTCTGATTTTAATAAATCATTAAACTATCTGAATTCCAAGTTTAACAAGACTGCTGACTTTCAACAAAGCATCTAATTAACTTCAGACAAGAACTCATTACATGTCTAGTCAGTCAGAGAAATAACAATAGAACATCATTGTAATTTGTTAATTGCTTGTTAACAAAGTCCAGACAGAAGCTCAGAATGCCACAGTCAGAAATCAAAGATTGTATGTTACATAAAAAATTTAGTTAATGTTTGCATGACTTGCATATCACCAAGCTCATCTCACCTTGTTTAAAAAATAACATTGTCTTAATGGAATTTCATTCATAGACACTTTAAAGGGGGCAAATATTAAAGTTCTCATGTTACATTCTTGAGTCCATTTGAGATGGAGTGCAAGCCCCATCAAAGTAATTGCTTTCTTTAATAATACAATTATCTATTTAATTTTATTTCCTTTCAGCTTTTCTCTTTGTTTGACTTTTCTTGTAGCCCCCTGCTTTGGTCTCTCTCTGCCATTGCCACTTCATCATTTGCCATTGTTGTTGATCTAATTATTAACAATGTCAATAATTCCAGTCTTTTTTTCTCCATACTGGTTCTTTCAGTTTCTCTACATTATGCATGACTTACTGACTGATGTATTTTTCACTGTTAACTGATCAAGTTTTTCGTACCACAACTGTCAGAATTTTGATTTACCTCTCACCAAAATCCTTCCTCCTTTCCTTTTCTGAGGGGTAAGGCGATTTTCATTTTCTGTTAATGTATATGACTGTGAGAACTGGGCAAGGTTAAGTTTTTTTATATTTTCTTTCATTGTAGTTTTTGTTTAAAGATCCTTTTCTAAAGAGTGAATGAATGATTGATTCAGTTTTAGAATAGTAGCTTGTTAGTCTGTTGTTGTTAACTTTTAAAAATTTGTAAGTAAATTTCATACAAAGAGAGATGTTAAACTTCAGCAACTATTAAGATATAAAGTTTAAGGTTCTACTATGTGGTTTAATAGGATGTGCTCTTTATCCAGCCACTATAATGAAAAGTAATGCAGTAAATGAAAAAGTCTACAAAAATAAAATTTTGTGACCTTTTGGCAAAGTAAGATATTTATTTCACATAATATTTACTTTTTAATGCATAATTTATTTTGTATTTCACTCAATGTACAAACTTTCATCTTTACTGTATTGAAAATAAAGTGTGTCAAGTGTTATCATTTAAGTAAATTCTTCCTGTTCAGCCTGTTTGAAGGCTGGTAAAGTATGTCAATTCTCTCTGATTATATAAAGTGTCATCAAAAAATATCCACTTAAAGGTGGTACTGCCCAGAACCGGTATGCCAACAATGCAGAATCACTGTGAGCATTGAGGCTATCTTCCCACTGACACACTGGGCTGAAGATATCTGTTTGGTAAAACGTGTCGTGGACATGAAGAAATACATAACTGCCTTCTGCACATTGTCATTTTATTGAATTCATTGACCCTTCAAATCATTTTCAAGTGATTGAAGGTATGATGATGGTCGCATAGGGAGATATCAGGACTGTAGGGCAGATGCTCAAATGTCTCCCATTTGATTTGGCATAACTTCCATGTATCTTGTGTCAAATCAAGACCAACATAACTTGGTGCAACATTCCACAACAGTGATTTTCAATGGACATGCTGCCCTATACAAATTATTCATTCTCCGATGGATATCAACTGGTGTTTGTCCTTTGACAGCCAATAAAGGAATAACAGCACATTGGTCCTATTTGGACACATATGGTAATTACCTCACCATACTAATCCCTTGCCTACATATTGGTGCTTATATACTCACATTGGAGTCACACTTTGCTGCATATACACTGCAATAATACCCTTAAATGGAGACTTTTTGATTGCCACTTACGTGTTTTGTACACATATTAGCTATTACACTAGAGTTTATGAAAATGGAGTACTTCTTAGCTGGTTCTGACATTTTGGAGGATTGAGCATAGTTGAAAACTTGCTGAACAGAAAGGAACATATATTGGCTATGTCTCCTGCTTGGAGTCTTGAGTCTTCTAATTTTGTGTCTTATCTTTTATGCTTCATTTTGCTGACAACCATCTCCTGATGTTTCAAAGACTGAAATAAAATTCTTACAGGAATTAATTAGGCATGCTCTAGATATCTGTAGAATATTTTTAGGCATAGAAATGTACTCTTAATAATCACTGCAGGGACTGCAAATGCTTTAGAAAAGCTATTTTTAAATTTTCTTCAGGAAATATACCAACTGTATCTTCTTAACATGCAGTATCAGAACATTGCAAGTGTATTAAGACACTAGTAGGCTGTTTCTCACATAGCAGTTTTGGCTTTTAAGCTCTCTTCTAATCATTTGTATAATGATACAGATAATATTGATAAATGATTTTAAAATATTTTCACATTGCTGCCATATTCCAAATGACAACTTGACTGAAAACACAAGTTTGATGTTCTCTCTCTCAAAAGTGGGCAATATGAAACTTGTGCAATGATAAAATTAAGACTTTTTGTGTTTGTTGGTAGTCTATGTGTATATTCAAAGCTCTGTGGAAAGGAATGGTATATTATAACTTGCATTGTTTGAAAATCAGTAATTAAGTTGACACAGATAACTGCATAGGAGTGAGAGTGATAAATGCTTATTCTGCTGGCAACTGTTGCAGTTTTGTGATAGGATGGTGATGTTGCAGTTACATAACTGCTTATTGTACAACTATCAGAGGAGATGAGCGTAGGTCTGTTTCGCATAGACTAGGTTAGTGAGTTTAAATTTCAAAAAGGCACTGAAACTCCCATAAACATGGCTAATGGCACATTACGGGAAAAACAAATAAGACTTCATATGTATACATGTGAGGGCATGCTGAAAAGTAATGCCTCCAAATTTTTTATAGGAAAAAATTCTTAACTTTTTTTTTACACAAAACAAATGTTATCATTCTGAATCTTTATTCTTTATGTTTATTATTCATTTCTCAATGAAGTCACCGTGCTAACAAACACATTTTTCCCAAGAAGAGACCATGTTGTTGATACCATCGCTGTAGACTGTTTGATTTTGTTGACAGAGCCACAACCTCACCTCTGTTTTCACCACTTAATCACTATTCACTTCAAAGGTATTCTTAAAGTTTTGGAAAAGGATGAAAATTAGATGGAGCCAACTCAGGACTGTATGGGGGATGAAATAAATGGTTGTAGCTTCATCATAAATTGCACTGAGAAGTATCTATTTTTTTATTTCTTTACAGTGGCTAATTTCAGTCACCTGTGTCCATTTTCAAACCATTCATGCTGTAAGTGTGATAGATATAGGCAATAGCCCATGTATAGGAACTGACCCTGCAGTAAGCATAGTGGTATATGGCTGACATTAGAGAACTCTAATGTCCATCCTGTGTGGTGTAACATGCCATTGTTAAGGTGGCCATATACCACTGCAGGGGCAGTTTCTGTACATGGGCTATCGCCTATATTTGTCACACTTACAGTGTGGATGGTTTGAAAATGGATACAGGTAACCAAAACTAGTCACCATCAAGAAATAAAAAATAGGTAATTCTTAATGCAACTCATGATGAAGCTACAACCATTTATTTCAATTACAAGACAAGTTTCAGACCTATTTTTCACCTGCAGCATGCTGCAAGTTTATATGTATGGGGGATGATCGATGACAGTGAATGTAGATGTTGCAGTGCTTGTGTGTTGTCTGGCATTGTCATGCTGAAGGAGAGGGTGCTCCATGTGTGAATGACTTCTAATTTGAATCTATACTACACTACACTGGTCCTGACAGGCTGACATATTTACATTACACAGCACCATGTTACAAGCTAATTGAGAGCCCTCTAGTTGCAGAGGACTGCAAAAATGTAGACATGAAGAATTAAGATGTACAATGTTAATAATGTTAGTTTCATTTCAAAAGTTTTAAGAATTTTCACATATAATTTTAGAGGTATTACTCTTCAGCACACCCTCATATTTAAAATACAGAAAATGTGGACAGAAGATTGAAAATTGTCTTACTCAGGAAAATTAGTAAAAAATGACAAATCCGTTGATAAAATCAAACAGTTGGAAGTCCAGGTTGGAATAACAATAATATGGAAAGGATAGATTGCTTGCCACTTACCATACAAAGTTGGTGTTGAGTCACAGACAGGCACATTGAAGAAAATATTTAAGGGGATCTTGAAAGCCCTATCTTTCCAATGTTAAAATAGTGCTCATAAATTGTGTGTTTTCTCAGAAAGTATTTGAGCTAGTAAGTTGAAATTTTTACATTTTATTTATTGAAGTATTGGCTACAATTTAACACAGGAATTTTAAAAAATCTAAATTCAGTTGTTAGAGATTAATTTTTTCTATTGTAATGAAAATTAACTACTTTTTGTGCCATTTTTTTGTTTGTAAATTCAGCAATATAAATGTTTTTGGAAAAATGCTCTGTTAACCTATGCAGAAGAGAATGTGTAACATTTCCTGAAAATTTGAAGCAAATTCGTTTGGTAGACCCTGAGAAAGAATGTAATTTGCATGAAAAATAAAACTTTTGGGAATCCAGCAACAAAGTTTGGATTACCTTTTTAGTGCATTCCAGGTCAATATAATCAATTACCTTTATTTTCTGTAAACTCCTTCTCCAGCTTCCTCTTTCTCCTCCTCCTGTTTACTCTGGCTTGTATTTCTGCTGCTAAGTTCCTGAAAATAGGTTTCATCACCTCTGTTACCACATCAGGCAGACTATGTGTATGAGTGTACATTTCACCAGTTAGCAATCTGTTGTTGTACTTACACCAACTGTTTTCTGCTTTGGGACACAAGTAATGATGGGGACTTTCGTTGGTTCAAAAAGGATAAAAAGGAGGAGCCCAAACAGCCTTCTTCATTTCATTGACACTTTGTGTGTATTTCCTAACAGCCATTCCATAATTGTTCTGAATTTTGTCAATTACATTGTCAGTTAACGTTCCCTTCCCATCCAACCATTTACCATCACTGAGTTTGTTTATTTTTTATGAAGCTTTCAGTCACCGAAGACTTGATCCCATTCATTTCTATCTGTGTCCAATACACTGCACTACATCATCATCATCATCACCACTGTAGCATTTCAGTTCTCTAATATGGTTGAAACTCTTGGAATGACCATCATCAACATAATCCACATATTGTACTTCACCATACACAACAGAACACTGAAATGTACTAGCAATACCAGCCACTTCCATTCCTCCACTACTGCCATTATAATTAGTTGTGCAATTATTTTCGTGTCTACCTTTTTTTTTGTGGACACCTACAATATTTAGATATTACTACTTCATGAAAAACTTACATACTGGTGGCAGATACTACACCATGAAGACATGTGTATCCCTGTTTATGTCGGGTATCATCGAATCGTGCAGTCAAGTCTCTATCATCACTGTTTTCTATTACTGCTTTTTCCACAGCTTTCTTCATAGGTTCTATACAGACATCTTCTACTTTAGACCCTATAAATCTAGCATAGTTCATAAACTTGGTTGGGGGATTTGGAAGATTCATCAGGCTATGGAAAACTGCACCTGCAGTAGCATCCTTACCAACTGTACGCAAGGCATAAACAAATCTAATGTTGTGTTCACAGATTTTGCTGCCAGTTTCTTCATTTGGAGTTACTGCAACACTGTTTCTAAAGCTAGTCATTTATGAGCATTTACCACGCTTCAGTTCCATTTCACTGGCAAGTCCTACATGATTTTTTATAGAAAGTTACAGACCAACTACATTGAGTGCATCTCACACAGTTTGCAAAAATTCTATTGAGAAATGACATATCAAATATTTCATTCAGATCTGATTCATGTATAAAACATTCATACTTTTTACTAGCTGAACCAAGCCTCCCCTGGAAAAATACTTCCTTTCTCACTTTCATTGCAATGGGCAAGTGTACCAGCAAGGTTAGGTTCACACACTTGGTTATCATCTTTATTTTATTTTATAAAATTGCAGCCAAATAGCCATATACAGTTACTTTGCTAAACATTTTACATTTACATTTCACATTTTTGCATATTCATTTATCGATTTCACTCTTTTACTGCACAGTTCTATGTGATATCGTTCACAGGCTTCATTACACAGTTCACATACACATGTTGTGGTTGGGTCACGATAAGTTTTGTTTTTGCAGATTAGATGATGAAAGCCGTGAATGGAAAGTCTAGTTACGACATGTCGCTGTTCGAAGTATGGTGCTGTCCATGAGCAGTTCATCATTGCTTCGGTGCCATAGAACTCTGGCCATATTTTTTCTTGTTTGTCCTCCATGATCTTCAGTTGCTTTCTGGAGACCCTGGTGTGTGGCATCATATATCAAAGTCTGGTGTCTTCAATTAGGAATGTCTCTCTCATTAGCAGGTACACTAGTCTAGATCTTGTTGTCTTTGAGAGACCGAGTACTCTTTTTAGATAAGTTGATTTTACCTTTTCTAGTGTTTCTAGATTTTTTTCTGTCAGGTGGTCCCATATAACCTCCATCCCATAGGCCAGGATTGGCAAGATATTTGTGTTGAATAATTTCATGGCTGTTTCTAGACTGAGTAAGTGGATGTTTTTGATGTCCTGTATTGCTATTATTGCTTGGGCTGCACGTTCTGTTGTATGTTTTGTGAAGCATTTGGCTGTTGGTTGCAATGTCGTCCCTAGGTATTTAAAGTCTGATGAGATTTTTATTTTTTGTCCTCTGATGCTGATTTCCGCATTCTTGGGTGTTTTGCCTCCTTTTCTGAAAATTACCATTTCTGTCTTTGTTATGTTTATGTGTAGTTTGTGTTCACTGCACCATTTGTCTATTTTCTCAATGATTCTCTGCAGCTTCTGTATATCTGTTGAACCTACAGCTATGTCGTCAGCATATGCGTATACATATACATCTTCTTCATTTTCTCCAATTCGGAGTACTTCTTCAGTGGCAAGAATATACAGCAATGGGTCACCCTGCAAGACTCTGTTCGATTCCAGAATGGGGTTTGAAAAAGAGAGGTTGTCTGATATTGTGATTAAGTTGTATTTGATGATAGACTTGATTATTCTTGCCCATACGCTATCTTCTCCCATTGTGTTTTCCAGTTTTTGGACTATGAGATCTCTTTCCAGTAGGTCAAAGGCTTTGGTAAAGTCTACAAACACTGTGTAGAACATTTGTTTCTTTTGTAGCGCTTCGTCGATGTTGTTTAGAAGAAGCCTGACTGCTGTAAGTGTTGATCTTGCAGATCTGAAACCCATTTGTCTTTCTGGGAGATGACTGTCCACAGAGGCTTGGATATTTTGTGTAATTATCTTTGAAAATATCTTGAATTGAGTATTTTCCAGGGCTATGCCTCTGTACTTGTTTGGGTCCATTGGGTCTCCTCTACCTTTGTAGAGAACTTTTATTGTCGAGTGTCTCCATTGTGTCGGAATTCTTCCAAGTTCCAGGCATTTGTTAAGTAGTTTGGTCCATACATGTTGGAGGGCCTCTTTTGCATCTTTTATATGTTCATTATATATATTATCAGGTCTTGCTGCTTTCTTGTTCTTCAGTGCTTTTATTACTTCTTTTACATCTTCTTCATTTAGAGGTTCCCATATATTGTCTTTTTCCTTAGTTTGATGTTGTTTCTCTTTCTTTGGGGGTGTTTTGATTCCTCGTTTGTTCAGTATCTTACTGAAGTGGTCTTCTCATTCCTTCATGTCTATATTTGGCATATGAGCCAGTTTTCTTGGTCTTGCTGCTATGTATGGGTCTTCCTCTGCGTCATCCGCTTCTCTTTTTGCCTCTCTTTCTATGTATTCTTTATTCTTCTCTTCTATTAGTATTTTGTAGATTCTCCTCTCGTCTGTGTACAGTTTGGTTATCATCTTTATTTTTTATGGTAATAACACCTACCTTTTGCTCTCCAACATTTCTCCTTTTCTTAAAAGCCTTCAGAGAATTTCTAGTCACTTTTCATTTACCCATGATTATTCTTCAATAAAACAGAGACTTCAATGAACAGAATTCACTATGAGTATTTTCAGGATTAAAAAAGAGTAAATAAACATGAAACAAGTGACAATCGAGCAAGTGATATACATTGAACTGTCACAAAAATGGCTCTGAGCACTATGGGACTTAACATCTGTGGTCATCAGTCGAACTGTCACAGGTTAACCACAACATTTATTTTGAAACACTTCTTTTCTCTCACATCACTAAAGTGTATGTAATGAGCATGTAGATTCAGCTAAAAAGAAAAAAAACTGTATGTATTGGTAATACTGTTTTTAATATTGTGTTTGTATTTATTTGTAATCCCTAGAAATTAAAGGTATTTCACTTTGTTTAACCAAATTTTAATTTACAATGAATACTCACCTTTTAGTTTGATTAGCAGTTGAAAATAAGACATTATTTTTATTAGAAAATTATGGTCCAGAATTTATTAATTAACATCTCAGATTGACAATAAATAGACACTGGTGTGCAAAACTTAAGAACGAAAGTAACTTTTGCATAATTTGTCAGTGACAAGTAATGTACCTTCATGAAACTTATGCCATACATAGAAAGAACTATTACAGTTTAGTACATAAGATAACTGAAAGAAATTCACAAGTAGATGAACAGAAATGACAATTTTATTCAAAGACAATAATAACACTGACAACACTGGAAATGATAATGGTCTCTTGCACATTGTAAAAGGCAGGACAGGGTTCTTAACAGGGTACTTGATCACCAGGGATGGTAGTGCAGGCTCTGCAATTTGCTCCCATGCTGGTCACAGGGTTGGTGAGGAATTCTTGTAATATGGTTTTCCATTCCTCCACCAGCACAGTATACAACTGCTGGACAGTCATTGATCCATGTGGACATGCTGCAATAGGCAGTCTATTTGCCAAATATCTTCTTATTCCAAGAGCTCCTTCACTTGTGCTATTCAAAGTGGTTACATATTGTCATTGATAAAGATGAAGTCAGGGCCAGCTGCACCCAAGAAAAAATGCAGATGAGAAAGGACAATTTAACAATAACACGGACTGCTGATTGTACTGTGTTTGACAGTTCGGAGGTCAGAACACCCATGCAACATTATACAACAACTCAACCACCAAAAGATCATGTTTTACAGTGTTTCTGTGTCCATTACATGTTCCCATCTCTCACCATATACATCCAGAATCACTACTGAGACTGAATCTGCTCTCATCTGAGAACAGCAGGCCACCCACCTCTCGTAGGTCCAGACCCTATATCTGTTGCACAATGTGCACGTCATCTGCTGCTTTGGTTGAACATGGTCAGCCATCTCCTCTCTTCATGCAGAAGTGCCTGTGTTTCAGAATGCTCCCCATGGATGTGAAACAATGCTGTGAGCAATATCAAACTCGTGGGTTACACTCATTGCACTTCATCTTCGTTCCAGTTCCCCATGTGAAGTTACCCATATCAGGCCATGCTGTAATGAAGAATACCACCACAGTGTATCATAACTGCTCTCCAATTGACAAATATTGTCTTTTCCCATTCCTCTAACTGCCTCGTATTGTGGGGCCAGCCCCATTTGGCGCTATAATTGTGCTGACCTCGTGCCATATTATGCCCAACTTCCTGTACTCGCCTGGGATACCTCTGGTGACATGCTCCCACACTTTTTCATTTCCTCTGAGCAGGTTATGTTATTTACTCTAGGTTGTTGATAAGTTTTGCAGAGCAGTGTATAAGTGAAATAAAATTTAAAAAAATTGTGTCTAGATACATACTCTGCATGTCACATTACAGTGTGTGTCACCCCACTTTCCTGTTCCATTTGTGAGTGGTCTATGGGTGAAATGATTTTTGGTAAGCCTATTTACAAGCTCAAATATCTCTAATTTTACCTCTATGACATTATCGGGAGTTAGAATCGAACCCACAATCTCACGATTGTGAGACGAGATGCTATGCACACAACTGCGTATGGCTTTGTAAATGAGATTACAATTTTTGTACTTGACAGTGGTTGGAAATCTTTAAAAAGTAATTTTTTGAGTGCTTTTGAGAAGTATGTTCTACTGCTTCAGGAACTTGATGTACAGGCAAATTCTATAAGTACAAAAAAAATTGGAGAGCTGTCCTTCTGCCGCCCGCTATGGCTGAGCGATTCTAGGCACTTCAGTCCGGAACCACGCTGCTGCTAAGGTCACAGGTTCGAATCCAGCCTCAGGCATGGATGTGTGTGATGTCCTTAGGTTAGTTAGGTTTAAGTAGTTCTAAGTCTAGGGGACTGATGACCTCAGATGTTAAGGCCCACAGTGCTTAAAGCCATTTGAGCTGTCCTTCTAAGTCTAATAACTTTAAATGTATAAACAATGTTCTGTTAGTTCAATTAAAGTCATTGAACATATGTATCCACCTAGAAAGAAGACACACTATCTTCAGTCAATTTAATTTTGCTTAGTTTTAAAAATCATGTCATGCGACACATTCAGAAGACACTTCTTTGCTCATGTGGCTGCAAGCTGTCTTTAATAACCAGTAGTGATTGGCATCATCATCATTATTATTATTATTATTATTTTATTTATTTTCTGTGTTTTAGGGTTTAGGAGGACAAGATGTGGTGAATGCTGCTCCGTTAGCACTTTTGGTGAGGACTGTGCACTTCACTGCAAGTGCAATAACGGTGCCACGTATTTACCAGAAAATGGTCATTGCATCTGCGTGCTGGGCAAATTTGTTGCTAGAAGCTGTCTCTTAATTTTCAGAACAAAGGCTCTCCATATGAAATTAGAGTGATGCTTGTCTGCACTCTTGGCTGCTTCTAATAATGTCACTTCTATAACAAATTGCTAATTTCTGAACCATTTTGCATGTGAGTATGAGAAATTATGAACATCTGTAGTAGCTTACACGAAAATGCTCAATTGTATATGACAGAAAAAAATTACAACACCAAAAGCTAATTAATGTAGAATAATCAAATCTCTGGAATACATTTGTCTAGGTAAAACATTAACCTACTAACATTGCAAGACTACGGGATTACTTTAAGTGTGAAATAAGGCATTGCAAACATGAAATGGTGGTACATTTAATAACAGCTGTAGCAAACAGAATGTTGAATGCAAGCATCCAAACACATATGTGTTGTTGTACA